>NC_086157.1:38243619-38865911 GCF_035149785.1 Candoia aspera
ACATCCTGAAGAGTGAGGTTGAATGGGCCTTAAGAAGCATTGATAATAACAAGGCAGCAGGAGATGACGGCATCCCAGCTGAACTGTTCAAAATCTTGCAAGATGATGCTGTCAAGGTAGTGCATGCTATATGCCAGCAAATTTGGAAAACACAAGAATGGCCATCAGACTGGAAAAAATCAACTTATATCCCCATACCAAAAAAGGGAAACACTAAAGAATGTTCAAACTATCGAACAGTGGCACTCATTTCACATGCCAGTAAGGTAATGCTCAAGATCCTGCAAGGTAGACTTCAGCAATTCATGGAGCGAGAATTGCCAGATGTACAAGCTGGGTTTAGAAAAGGCAGAGGAACTAGGGACCAAATTGCCAATATCCGCTGGATAATGGAAAAAGCCAGGGAGTTTCAGAAAAACATCTATTTCTGTTTTATTGACTATTCTAAAGCCTTTGACTGTGTGGACTATAACAAATTGTGGCAAGTTCTTAGTGGTATGGGGATACCAAGTCATCTTGTCTGCCTCCTGAAGACTCTGTATAACGACCAAGTAGCAACAGTAAGAACAGACCACGGAACAACAGACTGGTTTAAGATTGGGAAAGGAGTACGGCAGGGCTGTATACTCTCACCCTACCTTTTCAACTTGTATGCAGAACACATCATGCGACAAGCTGGGCTTGAGGAATCCAAGACTGGAGTTAAAATCGCTGGAAGAAACATTAACAATCTCAGATATGCAGATGATACCACTTTGATGGCTGAAAGTGAAGAGGAACTGAGGAGCCTTATGATGAAGGTGAAAGAAGAAAGTGCAAAAGCTGGTTTGCAGCTAAACCTCAAAAAAACCAAGATTATGGCAACCAGCTTGATTGATAACTGGCAAATAGAGGGAGAAAATGTAGAAGCGGTGAAAGACTTTGTATTTCTAGGTGCAAAGATTACTGCAGATGCTGACTGCAGTCAGGAAATCAGAAGACGCTTAATCCTTGGAAGAAGAGCAATGACAAATCTCGATAAAATAGTGAAGAGCAGAGACATCACACTAACAACAAAGGTCCGCATAGTTAAAGCAATGGTGTTCCCCATAGTAACATATGGCTGCGAGAGCTGGACCATAAGGAAGGCTGAGCGAAGGAAGATCGATGCTTTTGAACTGTGGTGTTGGAGCGAAATTCTGAGAGTGCCTTGGACTGCCAGAAGATCAAACCAGTCCATCCTCCAGGAAATAAAGCCAGACTGCGCACTTGAGGGAATGTGTCATGAGTAAGGATGGCGAGCAGGGGCTCCCATCCAGGCTGTAAAGCACATGCGTAGTACTGAGGAATTAAGCAACCAGTCAAAGAGACAAAGATCAGGCCCACCTTAGCCTTTGGGGTTTATATGTCTGGGTTTTTCCCACGCTTATTCAGTTTCTTAGGATTCTGTTTATGTAGCATTAATAAACATTAGAATACTACTCCTCGTCACAGCGTGTGTCTCACTGTTAGGACAGAATGATATTAAAAGCAAAACTGAAATACTTTGGCCACATAATGAGAAGACAGGACACCCTGGAGAAGATGCTGATGCTAGGGAGAGTGGAAGGCAAAAGGAAGAGGGGACGACCAAGGGCAAGGTGGATGGATGATATTCTAGAGGTGACAGACTCATCCCTGGGGGAGCTGGGGGAGTTGACGACTGACAGGAAGCTCTGACGTGGTCTGGTCTATGAAGTCACGAAGAGTCGGAAGCGACTAAACGAATAAACAACAAAAGTGAATATTGGCAATTTGGTCCCTAGTTTCTCTGCCTTTTCTAAACCCAGCTTGTACATCTGGCAATTCTCGCTCCATGAATTGCTGAAGTCTACCTTGCAGGATCTTGAGCATTACCTTAGCATTACCTTACCTTGAGCAGTAATCTTCGCACCTAGAAATACCAAGTTTTTCACTGCTTCTACATTTTCTCCCTCTATTTGCCAGTTATCAATCAAGCTGGTTGCCATAATCTTGGTTTTTTTGAGGTTTAGCTGCAAGTCAGCTTTTGCACTTTCTTCTTTCACCTTCATCATAAGGCTCCTCAGTTCCTCTTCACTTTCAGCCATCAAAGTGGTATCATCTGCATATCTGAGATTGTTAATGTTTCTTCCAGTGATTTTAACTCCAGCCTTGGATTCCTCAAGCCCAGCATGTCGCATGATGTGTTCTGCATACAAGTTGAATAGGTAGGGTGAGAGTATACAGCCCTGCCGTACTCCTTTCCCAATCTTAAACCAGTCCGTTGTTCCGTGGTCTGTTCTTACTGTTGCTACTTGGTCGTTATACAGATTCTTCAGGAGGCATACAAGATGACTTGGTATCCCCATACCACTAAGAACTTGCCACAATTCGTTATGGTCCACACAGTCAAAGGCTTTAGAATAGTCAATAAAACAGAAATAGATGTTCTTCTGAAACTCCCTGGCTTTTTCCATTAACCAGCGGATATTGGCAATTTGGTCCCTAGTTCCTCTGCCTGTTCTAAACCCAGCTTGTACATCTGGCAATTCTTGCTCCATGAATTGCTGAAGTCTACCTTGCAGGATCTTGAGCATTACCTTACTGGCATGTGACATGAGTGCCACTGTTCGATAGTTTGAACATTCTTTAGTGTTTCCCTTTTTTGGTATGGGGATATAAGTTGATTTTTTCCAGTCTGATGGCCATTCTTGTGTTTTCCAAATTTGCTGGCATATAGCATGCACTACCTTGACAGCATCATCTTGCAAGATTTTGAACAGTTCAGCTGGGATGCCGTCGTCTCCTGCTGCCTTGTTATTAGCAATGCTTCTTAAGGCCCATTCAACCTCACTCTTCAGGATGTCTGGCTCTAGCTCACTGACCACACCGTCAAAGCTATCCCCGATATTGTTATCCTTCCTATACAGGTCTTCCGTATATTCTTGCCACCTTTTCTTGATCTCTTCTTCTTCTGTTAGGTCCTTGCCATCTTTGTTTTTGATCATACCCATTTTGGCCTGGAATTTACCTCTGATGTTTCTAATTTTCTGGAAGAGGTCTCTTGTCCTTCCTATTCTATTGTCGTCTTCCACTTCCACGCATTGCTTGTTTAAAAATAATTCCTTATCTCTTCTGGCTAACCTCTGGAATTTTGCATTTAACTGGGCATATCTCCCCCTATCACTGTTGCCTTTTGCTTTCCTTCTTTCTTGGGCTACTTCTAGTGTTTCAGCAGACAGCCATTTTGCCTTCTTGGTTTTCTCTTTCTTTGGGATGTATTTTGTTGCCGCCTCCTGAACAATGTTGCAAACTTCTGTCCATAGTTCTTCCGGGACCCTATCTACGAAGTCCAGTCCCTTAAATCTATTCTTCACCTCCACTGCATATTCCTTAGGAATATTAGTGAGTTCATATCTAGCTGATCTGTGGGTCTTCCCTAATCTCTTGAGTCTGATCCTAAATTGTGCAAGAAGAAGTTCGTGATCTGAACTACAGTCAGCTCCAGGTCTTGTTTTTACCGACTGTATAGATGTCCGCCACCTTTGGCTGCAAAGGATGTAGTCAATCTGATTTCGGTCTTGTCCATCTGGTGAAGTCCATGTATAAAGCCATCTCTTAGGTTGTTGGAAGAGATTGTTTGTTATGCAGAGTGAGTTGTCCTGGCAAAATTCTATTAGCTTATGTCCTGCTTCATTTTGTTCTCCCAGGCCATGGTTTCCTGTAATTCCAGGTGTCATTTGACTGCCCACCTTAGCATTCCAGTCTCCCGTGATGAAAATAACATCTCTTTTAGGCATGTTGTCCAGTAGGTGCTGCAGATCCTCATAGAACTGCTCTACTTCGGCTTCTTCAGCATCTGTGGTTGGGGCGTATATTTGGATCACTGTGATGTTAGATGGCTTGCCCTGAATTTGAATTGAGATCATTCTATTGTTTTTTGGATTGTATCCAAGCACTGCTTTAGCCACTTTACTATTAATTATGAAGGCTACTCCATTTCCTCTGTGGTCCTGTTGTCCACAGTAGTAGATCTGGTGGTCATTCGATGTGAAGTGGCCCATTCCAGTCCATTTCAGTTCACTGATGCCCAAAATGTCTATCTTTAATCTTGACATCTCACCAATAACCACATCCAATTTGCCCTGGCTCATAGATCTTACATTCTAGGTCCCATGGTGTGTTGATCCTTAGAACATCAGATTCGCCGTTCACCACCTGCACCGTCGGCCGCTAGCCATCCTTTTAGCTTTGAGCTAGCTGCGTCATCACGTCTGGGCCTAGTTGAACTCATCCTCTGTTCCTCCCCAGTAGCATTTTGACCATCTTCCGACCTGGGGGTCTCATCTTCTGATGATATACCGACATATCTCTGGTTGTACTGATCCATTTAGTTTTCACAGCAAGAATACTGGGGTGGGTTGCCATTACCTTCCCCAGGGATCGCATTTAGTCTGACCTCTCTGTCATGACGTTCCTGTCTTGGGTGGCCCTTCACGGTTTAGCTCATGGCATCATTGAGGTGCTCAAGCTCCAGCACCAAGATAAGGTAACGATCCTTTGCTGAAGCAATATCCACTAGATAATGGAAAAAGCCAGGGAGTTTCAGAAAAACATCTATTTCTGTTTTATTGACTATTCTAAAGCCTTTGACTGTGTGGACCATAACAAATTGTGGCGAGTTCTTAGTGGTATGGGGATACCAAGTCATCTTGTCTGCCTCCTGAGGAATCTGTATAACGACCAAGTAGCAACAGTAAGAACTGACCATGGAACAACAGACTGGTTTAAGATTGGGAAAGGAGTACAGCAGGGTTGTATACTCTCACCCTACCTATTCAACTTGTACTCAGAACACATCATGCAACGTGCTGGGCTTGAGGAATCCAAGGCTGGAGTTAAAATCGCTGGAAGAAACAAACATTAACAATCTCAGATATGCAGATGATACCACTTTGATGGCTGAAAGCGAAGAGGAACTGAGGAGCCTAATGATGAAGGTGAAAGAAGAAAGTGCAAAAGCTGGCTTGCAGCTAAACCTGAAAAAAACCAAGATTATGGCAACCAGCTTGATTGATAACTGGCAAACAGAGGGAGAAAATGTAGAGGCAGTGAAAGACTTTGTATTTCTAGGTGTGAAGATTACTGCAGATACTGACTGCAGTCAGGAAATCAGAAGACGCTTAATCCTTGGGAGAAGAGCAATGACAAACCTCGATAAAATAGTTAAGAGCAGAGACATCACACTGACAACAAAGGTCCGCATAGTTAAAGCAATGGTGTTCCCCGAAGTAACATATGGCTGTGAGAGCTGGACCATAAGGAAGGCTGAGCGAAGGAAGATCGATGCTTTTGAACTGTGGTGTTGGAGGGAAATTCTGAGAGTGCCTTGGACTGCCAGAAGATCAAACCAGTCCATCCTCCAGGAAATAAAGCCAGACTGCGCACTTGAGGGAATGATATTAAAGGCAAAACTGAAATACTTTGGCCACATAATGAGAAGACAGGACACCCTGGAGAAGATGCTGATGCTAGGGAGAGTGGAAGGCAAAAGGAAGAGGGGCCGACCAAGGGCAAGGTGGATGGATGATATTCTAGAGGTGACGGACTCGTCCCAGGGGGAGCTGGAGGCATTGACGACCGACAGGAAGCTCTGGCATGGGCTGGTCCATGAAGTCATGAAGAGTCAGAAGTGACTGAACAAATAAACAACAACAAATTCAGAATACAAATGTAGCTTTAAGTTTCACAGAATTCTTCCTCAGTGTCAGTAGTAACACACCTGCACCATGTCTATGTATGTGGGGGGTATGTGTACAATGACACTGTTACAAGGCATTGTCAAAGTCACCTTCACAATATGTTACCCAATCACATAGTCTCCATTGGGAGTCACTTTGTGCTTACTAGTATTGACCTAAAAGAAAGACTTGGTTTTCTCCCAGATAATTTATTTTTTAAAAATAGGTGCGATGCCTTAGAGAGTGGGCTTGACTCAAATTCAGAATCAGCTTCCTCTTAGCTAAATGCAGTAGTGTAATTTAACTTTTATGCAGTTGGAGTTAGGATTAATTTCTGCCTTCTGAAAAAGCTATTTGTACCATTGCACAGTAGGAAAATGAAACAACAGTCAACTCTTCTTTTTAAGACTGCTAACTGCCCAGCAAGTGAGAATCTGTGGTTTGGTGCAGTTTACAATAGCTGTAAGCAAAGCCACTGAAAATATTGAGATAGACTCTTTACTTGCCCTTGCTGTAAGGATGTTGTTTATTTGTTTGCTTTCCCCCCTTCCTGACTCAGACTTATGTTGATCTAGCAGCCCAGAAAAAGATGGTAGGACTATGCCACTTCAAGGCTGCAAGGGACGGTAGGATTGTGCCCTTCAGACTATACAGAAGCTTAATCCTTCAAGGAGTGGATTTCTCTTTGCAGAATGTTTTGCTTGCGAGATCTTTGGCATCTCCTCACCTGGGAGGGAGAAGAGTTTGTGCCAGGCTACATCAAATCCTACACTTTCTTGTCAGTCTCAAATGGTTGAAAAACCATTGGGATAAGCCAGCTGAGACCCTGACATAGTCACTTTCAGTCAGGGGTTTAACTCTGGGGAATTGGAGCCCTTGTACCACTTACCCTGAAAATAGAGCAGGGAAAACTGGTTGGAACATCCCAAAAGGAACTTTTACCAATCTGGTTGCTAGTCTCTTTAAGTAAGGAAACAACTGATCTATCCATTCCAAGGTTACCCCAGCTGTCCTGGCTGGTTCTGGCAAATACCTGTGCGATCTCCAACTGCTTTATGAATCGCTTTAAGCTTCTTTCATTTTTTCATTCTTTCTTTCTTGGGGTGAGTCTCAGTTGTTGCACACACGTAGGATCCGCCAGTTGTGCAATATCTGGATAAGAGAAAAGAAAGGAAATCCCGTTCCGTTTAGAAATCCCACATTCCTAAGGACTAGAAACCCCAAAGGCTTCTCTCAGCGATTGCCTAACCGCTAGACGGTCAGAAGCAGCCCTGAATATGAATGAACTCCTCGAGCCTATCTTGGCTCGAGCCGTGGGCGGGTGGCAACGGCACCCGCCCCGGATCTCTTTTAAGATCAAGCGGCGCTCCCGTTGCGCCCACCCGAATTAAGATTCGCCGCCCCCTCCCTGGCCCCCTGCCTGCCGCCCGCCTCGCCACTCCTGCGCTTGGCAGGGACCTCCCCGCGTAGGCAAGGACAGCCGAGGCGATGTTGACGAGGCAGGGGCTGGCTGCCTCCTCCAGAACTGTCGTCGCGGAGCCCGCCGAGCCCAGCAGCCTCACCGCGAAGCGCAGGCGGCGCTGACGCCGGGAGGGGCCGCTGCCGCTGCCGAGGGAAGCGGAGCCGGGGCTCCCCGCGCCCTGCTCCCAACTCCCACCCCTCCCGTCCCTTTTCCTTAGGCGGACCGGATCCGCAAGCCAGCCACCCGCGTATTTGTTAGTCGGCCGGGGACCCGCTGGCGCCTCTCTGATGGTGCGCGACCCCGCGCAGCCCGCGTCCCTGGCAGACCCAGCGCCTGGCCTGCGGCCCGGGGAGGTCCAAAGGAGGCGCCCCGCTCTGGGCTTCGGGACTTCTCCCGTTCTGCCCCGCGCCGCCTGATGTGTTTTCTGCAGGTGCCTCCGCCGTCTCCTTCTCCTTCACCTTCTGGGACGAGCCCACCCCCCAAGGGACCTGGCTGAGGCAACTCCCTGGGCCACGCAGGGCGGCGTCATTCCCTCAGGCAAGTGACTGTCGCGGGGGGAGAGCGCGGGACAGGGAGAAAGACGGGCTAGAGCGCCTCGGACCACCTGTCAGAACCTGCGGAAGATCCTGGCGCCCGTTTGGATCGGAGCATCTTGCCTTGGAAGGGCGCTACCCGTTTTGGAGACGCGGGCTGAAAAAGCGGGATTTCTCTTGCACATTACAAGAGGGGGGGAAAGCAAAGCGAGATATACAAATCCGTTCTCTTCTCCACCCAGCCGACTCTGAACCTTCAGCAACGTTTCCTGCAGGGTTGCTGCACTTTCCTCCGGCTTCTCTCGGCTGCTCGGATCATGTCCGCTAAGCTTCTGGTGGTCTGCTTCCTCCTGTCCGTATTCCAAGCCTGGTAAGTGCCACTGGGGCATTTGTCACCTGCTAATATCTCCTCTCTCTTGGTGTAAAAAAAATCCCCCAAAACAGTACCTTGCAGTTAACAGATTCGTCTACCCCACCCCCAGCCCCCTCTCCATTTCACTTGATGCTTTGCAGGACCACGAAAAAAACTTGGTATCCCGGTAAAAGCGCAGTGAGATGGACCAGGTGCAGTGGTGGACGCGCAGTGAAATTGATTAGATACCTAGTAGAAGCTCAGCGAAATTGACTTGGATGTTCACGTTGTAACTGAGTACAGCTGCGCCCCCTGCTCTTCGCCGCCCGTGTTCCCCAGGTCCGGGGAGGGAACTCGCAAAAAACATCGGCCTTGGTTCTTCGGGCCCTTGGCTTCCCACCCACTCCTTGAATTCCTCTCCCTCTTCTGCGGAAAGTTTTTCTCTTGACTTCATTTGCTAAAGAACCTGAAGTGAGCTTTCATTCCCTCCCGCCCGCCTGCCCGCCTGCCCGCCTGCCTCTTCTGAAGCCCGTGTGGTTGTCCTATTGTCGGAAACGAGCCTCGGGGGAGAATTGCCAGACCCGGACGCGTTGATAGGACTCCAGTGTTGGCGACAGGCTCGCTGGTTGCCTTCCTGTATAGTGGGATCCAAGGGTGACGTTCATTCGAAGCGAGCGTCCTTCTCTATTTGGCCGGTCAGGATTTCAGAAAGGCTAGCAAGAGAAGCGACGACGGCGGTTACTGGGTAGACCTGCAAATAAAGGAACAGTAACCCTAAATTAAATGAAAGAAATCGTCCCCAAGAAGCCAGGGGAGGTAGGAACGCGGTGAAAGCAATTGGCTTTATTAACCGTGTTGGTGTCTCCACAACTGATTTTGGAATGTCTCCAGAGGCTCATCTCCTTGGGGTGGATCAAAGCGATTGCCTTGAATAGTATTTTGTAAGAGGAGATCATCCAACCAGATAGCTTTCTTTCAGAATTTACGCCATAATGCCACTGTACCAAACATCTACAGTCGCCGTGTCAGTCATGAAAACCACCCCTGGCGGTTCAGATCCGTTTGCGACTTTGGTGTTGCTCGGTTTTCTTGGAATTCCATTGCGCAGTTTCCACTCCCTCCCCCTGCCCCCGTTTCCATTCTCAGGAGCAACTCTACATGAAACGGCAACTGGTAGACAGAATAGTGGTCAGCGTCTTGGCTGTATTTATTTGCCTGTCTTGGTAACTTGAGCAATGAACTGTTTATTTGGCGTGGCATCCACAGACTTCTAAGTCCTGCTAAGATTGTACCGCATCTCTTTCCGTGCTAATTTGCAACTCATGAAACACACATACGTGTGTGTGTGTGTGTACAACCCCAGCGCGCTGAATTGGTTGTACAGCTTTAAAGGAAGGCTTGAGACATTCCTGGCGGGTAGGGTTACAAGTGGCTGCTTTTGCTGAGCGCCAGGTGTTCTCTTTCATTCAGCTGCTGGGGAATGCTAGTTAGAAGGTGGTTTGCATTTGTGTCTTGCTTGGAGACTTCACAGAGGCATCTGTCTGGCCACTGTGGAATAGATCCCTGGACTAGAGAGATCCAAGTAGATTCTTCTCGCGTTCCATTTTAAAGCCATGCCTTAATCAACTCAAAAGGTCTTCCCGATCAGTGTGCAACACATAGCAGTGATTTTAATACAGCTTTTCTTTTCTTTCTTTTGAAAGGCAGATGGCAGGCTTCATCTTACCTTATTCCTTCAGTGACATACAGTATTTTTGAAAAGTGTAAAAATAAAGTATGGGCTTTTTTCCTTACTCCAAAGTTATTATTAGGAATAGCTATGTTTTCCTGTCCCTGCCTGTTCCCCCTCCCCTCCCCTGCTCTGGTATGAATGATAACTTGCACAGGAGGTGGAGTTAGGATGACAAGGAGGAAAGAGATAAACATTCCTGACCCCAAACATTATTTCTTGGGTAAATTCTAAACCCATGCTAATAGGTTGAAGGTTTTGTTTTTAATGTACAATTCATAGAAGGACCTCAAGGGAGATCCTGAGAGATGTAGCTTAGTCCTTAATTTCCCCTACTGCTCCAATGTCATCAGTGGGAGACTGGTGGGAGTGGGAGATAAGAATGATGAAGGGCATTTGCCTTGGGGACAAAGGCAAAACCCACATCTTCTCACTATCCATAATAGTTTACCTGTGTGTGTGTGTGTGTGTGCGTGTGTTGCAAGGAGGCAGGAAGATGCCTGAGTGCAAAATATTAGGCTTGTGCAGTTTGCCATGTTTATGTTATAGGCGTATGTTTGAGACTCCAGGTGAACATCAAATGAGGTAGATCCACCATATGGAAGATTCCAAGATTAGGAAATACTCAGAACTACTGGATCACAGAAGTGGTTGACAGAGCTAGTTCCTGGAAGAAACGGAGCAGGAAGATGGTTGCTGCAAAAGATTATCACAGTTATTCCTCTGGAAACTGTTATAGCAGATTTTCCACCCATAAGATCTTTCACATTCTGTACCAGGTACTGAAATGGACCAAGGTGACAAGCAGCCTATTCAATCATAGACTCAGGCAGGAGAAACAACAGCATTTTACATAGATGTGGTCAAGGCCACTCTTTCTTTAACTGTTCTCTTCCTCTTTAGGACTGATGTGTGCTCCATGTACCTAAATTCACTGAGCTTCCACAGGAAGCGAATGTAAGTACTCCAGACTGAAAAGGATGCGTGACCATTTAGCACACTTCCAGATTTTGCTATCTTCTATGCAAATTGGTGGAAGAGTTCTGCATTCCTAAGAGGGGAATAATCTGGTTCAAGATGCATTTCCTAATTGATTTTTTGCAAGCCACTTCCCTAATAAAACAAAACACCGTAAAGCACAAAGTGGAGAAACGGAGAAGTTCAGCAGAAGACCTCACACTGCAGATTGTGTGGGCTGCTTGGTGAGGCTATGTGAATAGCTATGCTCTTGGCTAACCTCTAGCTCCATGTGCATAACACGTTCTTGGGGATGAGAAGTGACACTATGCTTTGTGCAGTGTTCCCATGGCTAAGATGTGGCAATGCTCAAATCCTGGACTATTGATGCTGGTTTAAAAACTGGGTTCCTCCTGTTTGTTGCAGCTAGAAAGGAGTCTACATTGTTTCCAGGATGCTTCACCTTGCTGGTGCATCCAAGAATCCATCTTCTCTTCTGCTCCCATTTTCCTGGCTCCTAAGAGGTCTGGCAAGGAACCATGTTTGTATGATAAGTACATACATGAACTAAACCCAACTCCAGTGAATTAATGCCTGAAGTTTAAATGCACCAAGCCCCATTATATAAGGGGTCTGATGGACCAGACACATTACATTTTTGTCTGTCAAATACCCTGTTTTGCTCATTTGCAGATAATAAAGACTCCTTATTTTATTTTTTAAATTTTATTTAATTATTTTTTTGTCTTCCTATCAGTTGGAAATTCAGATTTTGCCAAACACTGAGTTTTCATTACAATGTAGGGGTGGGTGTGAAATTTGATCCATCTGAGTTTTGAAATGAAATCACCTGCTATGTATGTGGCAAATTTGGAGTGCAAGTACACTAAGAAATCTGCAGTTTTCCAAAATTACAGTATGATTTATAACAACACCACTCCAAATTAAGCACATGAGGAGAAACAGCATACAAACATTGATGTATTTGGGAAAGGAATGGAGAAAATGCTAATGCTAGAGAAAATTACACACAAACTTGTATATTTCTATTGGGAAACTTCAGTTGTATTCTAAGAAAAGTATGCATGAAATATGTACATTAAAAATACATATGAAAATGTGTATACATATTCAAACTTTTTCAGTAACTTTTATAACTGCAGGACTGAATAGAACAGGCTTCTCAACGCTTTGCCCCTGGAGGAACCTTTGAAACATTCTTCAGGCCTCAGGGAACCCCTGGACATTCAGGCTCAAATATAGGCCAGATGTTACAAAATTATTATATTTGTTTCATGGGTAGGCCTGTATATATGCATTAACAGTGTTCTTAAACTAAAAATAAAGAATGAAAAGTACCTCTTTAATGTGAAGTTGCCAGAATTTGAAATAATTTTTTAAATAAATCACGATCTCCCAGGGAGCCCCTAGTGACCTCTTGTGGAACCCTGGTTGAGAAACCCTGGAATAGAAGATGATGAATTCTGTGAAAATGAAATCAACAGAATCACCCATTCCTTTTGTGAGTGTGGCAAAGAGCTTGACCAGCTTTATGATATGGCCTAACACCCAAGTCATCTGAGACAGCGGGCACCATCCCTGCATTCTCTGGCAATGGCATCTACACTGTTGATCTTAATGAATGATCTTGATTCCTAGAATAATGACAATTTTTCCTCTGTATCTACCTCCCTCATATTCTGCTTATGTTTATAGTCTTTTCAGTCTTCTTGACTGAAAAGCCCTAATCATTTTTAAAAACTCTTCCAAGATATTCCATCTGCTGTTCAGTTTGCCCTTTTTTAGACCTTTTCTAGCTTTGTCCCATGCGGTGGGATGATTAGAGCTTTAAATGATAATCCAAATGCAGCCAAACCACATATTTGTATGAACGGAAGAAGTGACTAACCTTTTTATCTCCAACTCCTTCCCAATAATTTTGGAGACAAATGTTTCTTTTGTATCCCCACTGCACACTGAATTGAGATTTGCAGCTCACTATCCCAGCCTTGTGATCTCTTTCCTGCTGCGGGCCTTTCTGATTATCACCACAGGGGTTTCTTCCCAAAATTTACAGCATTTTGCACTGCATCAAATCTTATTTTGTTTAACCAGATAAGCCCTTTAGATCTGGTTCAGATATCCTGCTAAGATGGACTAACTTGGGTTGACTGGATTCAAATTGCAGGCTAAGATATAAATAGTGGTTTGCCACAATATAGACTTGGTTCAGCCAACAGACTCAGCCCAATACTAATCAAACCACATTAGGGGTTGGTGTAATGTGTGAAGTACCTTAGACATCCTTTGTATCTCTCTTGTTTTCACACTTCTGATTTTGATATAAATTAAATAATAATTGTTCCCTCATAATACACCCTGGAGAAGATGCTGATGCTAGGGAAAGTGGAAGGCAAAAGGAAGAGGGGCCGACCAAGGGCAAGACAGATGGATGATATTCTAGAGGTGATGGACTTGTCCTTGGGGGAGCTGGGGGTGGCGATGACTGACAGGAAGCTCTAGCGTGGGCTGGTCCATGAAATCACGAAGAGTCAGAAACGACTGAATGAAAAAACAACAACAATACAGATGATTAGAGATCTTCTTCACACCATCCAACTGGTAGTCTGGTTTCTGTTCTTTAATCAGCTACCAGGCCATAGAAGACTGATTCTCTTACCTGATGACTTTGGGATCCTGGTGAGGAATTATATTGCTAATTTGGGTGGTGGTGGTGGTTAATGAGCATTCTTTTGAGTCAGCACCTTGCCTGACTGAAGTCTGTAGTTTAGGTAGATAGCTCTATGGATCACATGCTGATTTCCATTCCTTGAAATAAATACAAGCTTCCCTTGCTTTATGCTAGGTTACATTTCCTGAAAATCTTGCATAAAATGAGACACTGAACCCATGGAAAAAACAGGGTGGCAGGTATCTCATTTTAAACCCAAATGCATTGGCTAATGTGCTCATAATTTTTAAAGCACTACATTGTTCAAACATGTTTTCTTTCTTCTCTTGTGTTCTATGGATGGTAAAAGCATTTCTCCACTTGTTCTATTGCATGCAGGTATCATAGTAGACAATGAGGCAGAATAGCACTACAAATTTTATTAGCATTCTTGGTTATGTTGCACACAGTAGATCTGCCCAGGTTAAAAGCTCATCCTAAGCCTGAGGATCCTTCACCTTTTGGGTAAGGTGATTGGACAAGATGCTGATGGTACAAAAGTAAAGGGGAGACAGGGACGCACAAGTAGAACCACTGCACAACCTTATGGTAAATGTGTGAGTGAAGACAGAAAAGGGGTTTTTTTGGAAAATGTTCAAGTGATTTTGGGGGGAAGAAGTCTTGGTACGTTTCCAGACCTTTGGCACAAATTGACCATGCTTCTATAATTTGCATAATAGAGGTATTTTTTTCACAGAAAGCAAATTCTTAGACAAAAATGATAGATTGCATAACAGTGATTTCACATAAAGCAAGGGAAACCTGTAGAGCACAACAGTGCTCTGAGAAAGAGAAAACAGTACAGTCTGCATGTGTTTGGACCTTTAAAATCCAACAGCAATTCTTAATTTTCCTGCTAGGCAAATACCTTCTTTAAGTCTGGGTGGAGAGCGCATGGTCTTCCAAATACTGTTAGATTCCAGTTCCCATCAGCCCCTTAGGACAGTAAATTGGGGTGGTGGTGATGACAGGAATTGTAAAACTGAAAGTAATCTCAATTCAATCAGAGAGTGTCTTGATCACAGCACAAGGTGCAAACTGATTTTTTTTTCTTTCCTCCTAAAACCAATGATGAAGATGAAAGTTGAGTTAATTCATTCTCTTGTCTCACCCACTCACATGTAATCTGACAATAGTCCATAGCCATTAAAGAAAACCTGAAATATTTGTTATGAACGCAGATATACTGTTAAAGCCCCCCTCCCACTATGCATGATTTGCAGTAGTCATTTCAACTGCCAATTTCTGTGCATTGTGGTGATTTTAAAGACTTGGTATTCGCTGTGCAGAAAGAGCCTGAGGAACGTGTTAAACATTTGACCCGGAGGGGATAGGAGCAGAAAAGTAAGGGTAAAAAGGGTGAAGAATGCGCATTTATTTTTAATTACTTAGGCTCTTTCCGGATGAGGGTATTACTCTGCAATTATCCTGCCTCCCTCGCAGAATTTTACAGGGAGAGAAACCAGACATTTGAGCCTTCTTTTCATAGCCGTCCTGTTATAAAGCTTGGTGTTTCTTCTTTTTTTCTTATCACAGACAACCCATTAAATAAGAAAAGACAAAACAGCAGCACAGTATCATTTGTTTTGGGGGTATTATGATGTGTCCTAGCATTACCTTATAAAAGATACTGCATGCATAGCTATTTCATTTTTATTGGTTAGTTGTTTAAAATATTTATAGACAGCCCCAATCAAAAAGACTCTGGCCAGCGTACAGGAGGGAAAAATAGCGATCTAATGAGAAGCCCCATAAAATAACATTGCACTCAGATGGCAGTCTACAATCACACTATTAGCCAATGCACTTCAGAGTGGGTATAATTCTACAGAAACAGGTTACCCCAACTAATAATCTGGCTGCCACGTTCTGTAACACTTGTAGCATCTGTGCCAACTTCAAAAAAATGCTCCCAAGGTGTGGTACTCCGGTCATAAGATGATCAGGGAATGAATCACCATTGCCTATATGATGTCTGGACTCACTGAAAATGTGCATGAATGATATGCAGCAATTGCACCATGTAAGGCTCATCAGCATACTGTAAGAATGGAAAGCCCAGAAGCAATGGATAATTGCGACTGGGTGCTCCACCCTCACACATTGTTGAGAATGAGGGAAGGATGAGAGACAGTGAAGGAACAATGGGCGAGAAGGGAAGAGCCAGCAACGGTCCCACCCACAACAGAAGATGCAGGAAGCCATCATCAAGTGAACTGTTGGCACAGAGGGAGGCCACCAAGAATGCTGAGAGGAAGGAAGGGCCGTGGAAAAGGCGGGAAGCTTAAAGAGGGAGGCGGGAGGAAGTAGAACCTAGTCGTGGCTTTAACAGAGTAAGATACAGATCTAATAAAGAACTCCAGATATCCCTCTTGGCTTGTGCTGTGAATTACCAGGCTTAGATCTTAAGATCGAATTTCTCACACATACACTCTTGGTTTTACAGACAAGGAATTCCTGTCAACACCTTTTCCTTCTTTGGTTGCTCCTGCTCTCTGTTGCTGGGTTTGTTAAAAGATCAAAAAAGTTAATTTTACATGGGATTCCCCACCCGCCAGTTTTGGACCTGACTGAAATTTCACAAGGTAATAGAAAGTGTTGGCTAGCTGGTGGCTAAGTAACTTCCAACTACACTGTCTCTTCTTTCTGAATCATAACCATTGCTTCAGTTGATCCAGACTCCAAGAACTTTCAGAATTGTGATTTCTACAGCATAGAATAAAGATTTGGTTGTGGATTCACCATGGATTTGCAGGGAAATCTGTCACAAGAAAACCAGAATGGTACCTAAACTTCAGGAATCTGGTACTTGAGAAGTGTTAGATTTGGATTTCACAACCATACTTGAAGGGTTTTCTTCTTTAAATAGCATGTTTTACTTCCAAATATTGTCAACTCTATTATATAAGGAGCCATACCCACCGGCATCTGCAGTGCTGACAGGAAGCATCAGATTGCCATTGCTTACATACCCAAAAGGATCAGAGAGTGTGGCAGGGTGCCATAATTTTGCTTTCACCATTCTGATGAACAGGCCCGCAACTAGGGTCTGTGTCACCCAGGGCAAACATGGATTCCGCATCCATTTTGGTGAGCCCCCCAGCGTTCATTTTGGTGCCCCCCCAGCGTGGCGCCCGGGGCACATGCCCTGCTTGTCCCCCCCCCTAGTTGCAGCCCTGCTGATGAAAGATATTGTAGATGCTGCTGTGCCCCTTCCCCTGTCTTATTCTGAGTGCCTCAGGTTTGATACTGATGGCATCACTGAATACAAGTAAGGATTCTCTGGGCCAATGTTGGCTCAGAATGCTGCTTTGCCTAGAACCGCTCAGCACCCAAGCCTGCTTATTTAAGTAGAATTGGAATGACTGCATCTGAATACAGATTGAATTTTTCTTGTATCCTCTAATAACTCATCCCAGCAAGAAAATAATTCAGTTATGTATCTTGACAAATCATGGGTGTCAGCATTTGAAATGAAACAAGTATAAGAAGACTTAGGAGTGAGCCAGTAAGGGCCATGAGAAACAAAGCACAGCTTCCTTCCACTTTTTTGTTGTTGTTGTTGTTCAAATATCCAAGATGTACTAAACAGTAGTTTGACCTAGGCAGCACTCACGTTCAATTGCTTGCTGGTGCAATATGTAAATTAAATTATGCTGTAGAAAACTCTCAAATTTAACGTGAGCTTGCTGAGAGGTAAGCAAAAAGGAGGAACAAATGAAATTAAGAAGACCAGGATTTTATGGTGATCTGCACAAATGAACCCAGAAGTTGTTCATGCTGCCTGTGAACAGTAAATCTGGGAAAGTTTAAGCTTATTAACACATCTTCTATACGTGAAATAAAATCAGATTACTCACACTTTCAAAAGAGCATGGGAAGCTACCTTATTCCAAACCAGACTTCCTAGTCCAATATTGTCTATTCTGACTGACAGTGGTTTTCCAGATCAGGGATGGGTGACATGCAATACTCTAAATGCTGCTGAACTTGTGTAGTAGTGAGGGATCGAGGAATTTCCAGTCCAAGAGCAATGTAAG
The DNA here is from genome assembly GCF_035149785.1 of Candoia aspera. NCBI lineage: Eukaryota > Metazoa > Chordata > Lepidosauria > Squamata > Candoiidae > Candoia > Candoia aspera. Next base: position 38,261,144 of record NC_086157.1, read on the forward strand.
ATCTATACACTTCCTATCTAAGATCTTAAGCAAAGTAAAAATGTTATCCCATATTCAACTACCAGATTCTTTGAACTAAAAATAACAACTGAATTTGAGAACATCTACATTAAAGCATATGATCCCTCCCCAGCTGTGCGATGGAATGGTTTTGTCAAAACGTTCTTTATGTCTAGTCTAATATGCCACTCCCTATCTTCTTAAGGTAGTGTTGAATTAATTTAGCATTTTAAAATGGTAACACTTTAAAATTTCAAGTGGCAATCCAATGTTTCAGTGCTTAATAATCCACCTGCAAGTTGAAAATTTATATTGTAAAAAAAAAAGTTGAAAAAAGCCAACCAAACTTGAGTACATATACTGTAAGTTTACACTTCATGACACTGGAAGAAAGTTGAATTTGCTAAGCTGAGAAAGTTGGAATTTTATTCAATCACATGGTGCAAGAGCTCTACCCCAAAATTTTTGGCCAAGGCTTCTTTGCATGGAGGATATAAATAATTTAAAATGGGGAGAAATGATGACATTGTATAATTATACATCTAAATGTTTAATATTATTTCCAGATAAAAGAGGAATTAATGCTGTATTTGAAGTTTTCTAGAGTGGTCTTTTGTTCCTGGTTGCTACAAGTTAGGAAAAACGTAAATTAAGGCAACACATATAATTTTTTTTAATGACATTTATTTATTCCCAAATTCATGATCTTGTGACAAATACTGATGTAAAACTATGCAATTATTTTTTATAAGAGCTCTGTTTAGCCTCTCAACTTTTATAACAAGTGCTCTGTTTAGCCTTTAACCTACCAGAAAAGGCATGGGTTTGACAAACTAACTTTTTTTTTAACCTAATAAGAAAAACACATTTATGGGAAGGATAGCTTGCTCAGCTCTTATTGTTGTACTGCATATAATTTATGTGATTTATATTGTTTTAAATTGCAGTTCAAGAAAGGTGGAAGAGGATGACTTTGAAGATTTCACAACAAACCAAAAATGGGTAATGTCTCCAAAAACCCATGACACTGATGTGACACTGTTGTTAAACAAGTTGCTGAGAGAATATGATAAAAAGCTACGGCCAGATATTGGAAGTAAGTGCTTTTTTCCCAATTTCTATAAAGAAGACTATGAATACTTACATATCTAATTGCAGATGGTTATTCTCATTATAATGATCAACCGTCATGATCTGAAATGTGCATTTATTGGTGAAGTTTTGCTTCAGTCTGACCAGACCTAGTATGATAGTATAAAGATCAAGCTTCAAGAATCACAATAAAGTGATACGCATTTAAATATAAACTTATTTATTATTATATAATTATATAATTATTTATTCATCCATACGTATATTGTAAATTTTCATTTCAACTTCACCTACAGAATACTTCAAAAGTAGGTTGTTATGATTGAAAATATGTTGGAAAAAAAAGATCATGAAAATAAGCAGAGAATTTAGCAACTTTTTCTGAATGTAAGATGAAGATGCTAAGAAGAACTCTCAGGAGAGCATCTGGTAGTTCTCTGTGGTTGTGGGGAAAATAGGAGGAGGAAGTAGTATTAGGTATGTTCTCCACCTTGAGTTATTTATAAAAAAAAAAAAAGGCCTTCCAGTGGGGACATGGCGGACTGAACAGCTGTGCTCGCGGGTTCAGCAGGCAGAACTGACAACGCGGCAGTTTTTGGGCTTAGGCAGGTTTTTCCTGAAGCCCAGGAGTGTTCTTCCGGAAAAAGGAAAACACCTGGAATCACCAAATCTGTCCTCTGGATGGCTGCTTGCAGCCAGAAGATCGCAAACGGTGTTCATGCTCAACTGGTAAGAACACTTACCATGGTGACATCACGATTTCCAAGTTGTACTGTAGCCTTACAGAGACACTAAGACCGGCCACCCCATTTCTAAATCACCCAATTTATATCTCTTAAGTACACGTACCCAAGAGAGGCTTCCTACAGCAAGGAGAAGCGACTTCTCTTGGTGCTTATCGTTATTTTTGGGTTCAATTTTTTTAAAAAAATCTTTTAAAGTTTTGGACTTTGTTTTTCTTCCAAATATTAAGGAGGATTGAGAGTAAATAATTGTTGTATTATCAAGTATAAAAGGTAAAGGTTTCCCTTGACGTAAAGTCCAGTCGAATCCGACTCTAGGGGGCGGTGCTCATCTCCGTTTCTAAGCCTTTGAGCCGGCATTGTCATAGACACTTCCGGGTCATGTGGCCAGCATGACGACTCGGAACGCCGTTACCTTCCCGCCGAAGCGGTACCTATTGATCTACTCACATTTGCATGTTTTCGAACTGCTAGGTGAGCAGGAGCTGGGATTAACAACGGGAGCTCACCCCGCCGTGCGGTTTCGAACCGCCGACCTTCCGATCAGCAGCTCAGCGGTTTAACCCGCAGCGCCACCGCGTCCCTATTATCAAGTATAATGGCAGACAATTTATATGTTTTTTAGTTTGATCTTTATTATAGTAGACAGGAAAGTATAAAATAGTAGGAAGGAAATAATTAAATAAATGTTATCTTTGGCAGGGAAGTTGATTAACAGGTGTATGTGTGTGTGCATGTATACACACACATATATAAAATAATATATCTATTCTTTTACTATAAGGGGAGGAAACAACTATATTTAGTGATTTTTGTAATGTGCCAATGGAATGATTTATAGAAATGATGTGATTTTGGTTTACTATAGAGTAAGGGATTGATTATGGAAAATTTTTGTATATCCTTGCTATTAAAAGTTGGAACTTACCTCTTTTTGTAATTTTAAAAATAAATTCTCTTGTGTTTCCATACTTTTTTAGTTTTTTCCTTTTCTTCTTTGTAGTTTTTTGTTTTTCTTTTATCTTTGCTTGAAACTTAATAAAATTCTTATTAAAAATAATAAAGGTGGGATAAAAAATCTAAAAAAAAAGTTGATGGAGTCCATTTTCCATCATCCTGGACATTAACCATTCATCCTACAGCTGATGCGGTTGAAGTCCAGTAATATTTGGAAGGCCAGAGATGGCCCACACCTGGTAGAGATATGTAAAACAGAGAGTTGTGAGTAGACAGTTGATACAGATAGTTTTTTAAAAGGCTTATTAATTGAATGAGGCTGGTAGTGGTTAAAAATTGAAGTGCAATTAATCCACAATATTTATTGTCATGGATTAGAAATGGGCATTAATGCAAAGCTCCTTTAAAAAGAGTTCGGCAAATTTGCAGAAGGTAGAGATTTGTCTGCAAGTATTAACCATGATAATTAAGAATGGCATTTGGTTTTAGAAGTAATATATCTGTGTGACAAAGTACGCTGAAGCAAAGCTTCTTTGCCTTCTGTACCTCTAGGGAGGTAGCCATATTAGTCAAAAGGAGCAAAAAGAATAACAGGCTTGGGAGACCTTAAACAGTCAGGATTATTACGATTTAAGCATTTGTGGGCTGATAGCATTTACTCCATCAGATGCAGGATGTGTTACCCTCTGTTGACAGAAGCAATTGCAGAGATATAAAAATATATATAAACAAAAGACAGTAAGATGCATAAAATATGGGGCAATTATATATGTGAAAGTGAAGATATGCAAGGCAACCATTGCAAATGTTTTTCAAAAAAGTTTTGATTGGAGCATTGAGTTATTTGTTCTTCACTAATTTTTCCTACCAGCACAATCCCTCCCTATCCAAGACATACTGTATCCTCCTGCTTCATTTGCTCTGATTAGTTGATTATAAAGATCAATCTTTTCAATCTTTGGGAAGTTATCTCTTTGCAAGTCCACTCTGATCCTGATCTGGCAACCTGGCAAGGATAACAATGTGGTTTCCTGAAACACTTTGGTTAAACAAAACTGGGTTTATTATGCCCAAGAAAGAACAGCTTTAAAACCTTTTCCACTAATAAGAAAAAAAGAGAGAGATTAACACAGCTTTCCACTGAACTGTCTTCTTCTTACAGACTCTTGCTAGTAGAAATGTATTTGTTCACTTCTAGCCAACGGTTGACTTATCAGACGGTGTGCTGCAGTCATAAAGACACAGGACCCAGACCTCGAAAAAGACCCCAATGCCAGCTATGTCCCAGATGTCTTCTAAGTTTAACACTTTATGCATCTAATGAAGTTGGTGATTGTTAATGGATGGACTTAGGACAAAAGCCAAAGCTTTTTCTTCTAAAGAAATAGGATGGTGTAAACGTGTTTTAAAAAATAGGAAAGAAAACCAAACATTAATGGACTCATGAGAAATGGATATATTTAGTATCGCTCTTAGGCTACAACAACTCTCCCATCAAAGTAATGGCTTGTCCCCATTCTCTAAGCTTTCAAAAACGGAATTAGGAATCAATTTATTGAGCTTGACCTTTTAAATTCCTTTAGATTGTTTTCACATTTTTAAAGGCTTTTATTATTGTTTTCTATGGCTTTGCCCAGCATACTATTCACTGCTTTGGAGAAAAGGTGGCACAGAACCATTATTAATAAATAAAACTGATAAAGAAGTAAAGAGGAAAATGTCTGGTAAAGATGAAAACTAGAATTCTAGCAAGAGCAGTGTAGTCAGGTTGCAAATATTCCTCTAGCAGTACAGCAATTAGATACGAAGCATGCTGACATTGTTCTCAGATAACCAAATTGATACGGGGCCAAATAACAAGTTTTAAACGGAAGAGTCCAGGGAAGCTATTATTTATCAAGAACGGAGAAAACTGGAACAAATTCAGTGACTCTGAAGCTTAATGTGATTTTTTGGCTTTAATTTAGCTCAAAGTGAAATGAGCTATTTATTGCTGAAGAGCAATCAGTGATGTTTGTATCTGCATGTTTTTGTGTGTGCGTGTATGAAACCATGGTGGGGAAGGGCTAGATTATTATCTGTGTATGAGAAAGAATTGGATGCTAGATATATAATGTCATTGCTAGTTTGTTATGAAACTCAATCGCTTTTGGCAAATAGTGATTTTATTTGGCTTATAAAAATATAGTGCTTTCAATGCCAAGGAATAAATATTTTAGTCTTATATTTATGAGTGAATTGGCTGCACAACAGTTAATATTCTATGTCACAGTATGCACTGCCAGACGTACAGGCTTTTTAACACCAGCTTTCCAAGCTTTAACAATAACATACTTCACAACCACTAGGAAGATTTGCAACAAAATTTCAAGAGTGGTATTTTAGTTTATCATACATACCCTGTCTTTCAGGCCACTAACTTAAAAATAGATTATCTCTTACACATGAAACTCAAAAAAGCAGCTAAACTGCTCAGTTTTGATGTTACAGCAAATAATCAAGTCATAGTGAGTGTCGGTAAGGTGACTTATAGTCACACATTTTTCCTAATATTTCAAGACCATCTGTTGGCAAGGTAATTCTTATTATCTCGTAGCATGGATTCATAAATCTGGGCTTAGACTGAAATCATAAATTATGTAACCCCTTCTCTATTCTAATTAACAGGCAAAAGTGGGAATATTGTTCCCAGCAGCATCAAGATTCTTAAATAACTTTACTAAACTGCAACCAACTTTTTGTAACGTATCTGCCATTTTGATTGATTGATTGATTGATTGATTATATGACATCAAGTCAGCATTGACTCTTATTAACCATACAGATAGACATTCTCCAGAATTACCTGTCACCAATCTGGCCCTTCAGGCCTTAGCATTGTGCCCATAAACCGATATTACTTGTTACAAATTCTGACAAACTGGAAGAAAAGAACAGTTACCTTTGCAGTGTGGTTGAATTCATGGAAGCAAAATCTGTCCTTGAGAAACTCAGTATCCTTCTCCTTCTATTTTGTTTTGAGAGGATAGAGTATGACAGTAAATCATTACAATATCTTTGTTAGGGATTTATGGAATATTGCATATTATAGTCTGGCCAACTCCCTAGTCTTTCATCTGTGAACTTGGGTAGTTTGCTGTGATCCTATATGAATGTTTTGGGAATAGGTGAGTGTGTGTGTGTGTGTGTGTGTGTGTAATGAAAGAGGCAAATATGTCAAAAGAAGAGTAAGCTGCTTCAGAATCTTATGGACCAAAATATAGATATAGAATTGCTGCTTATACTTTTAAGGGATTTTTGTGGTCTCAGTTGCCACGATAATAAAACATAAAGCCAGAAACTTTAAAAAAAAAAAAAGACAGGATAGACAGCTGGCAGATCTTGTTTGGGCTCAGCACTCAGCAAGGAATACTAAGGCTGTAGACTAGATTTGGAAGCTGAAAAACTATCCCAAACAAGACAATGGCAAACTGGTTCCACATTGTTACCAAAAACCCTTACACAGATAAGTCACCAGGAGTCAGGCCTGGCTTGAAGGGAATCATGCACGTCAGGGTTTAGAAGACACTATACCTGCATCTGCAGAGTTAGTCTTCAATCCAGACTTTGGGTACTGGGATACTTCAACATTTATGCCATGACTACATCATTTAAAAAGTTCAGGAATTCAGCGATAGCTAAATGGACTTCTTTGATCTGAGAAAAGACAATATCTACGTTTATTGATGACTGGAAACCCCATATGGACTTTTTGTGTGAAACAGAAAAAAATGAACTTATGATTTACAGTTTTGATTATTAGACAGGATAGATTATAGAAAGAAGAGAAACATGTTGTAACCATAGAGTAAGAGTTAAATTTATAATTGTACTTAAAACTGCTGTAAAGAAGATTGGAAGCTACTTCTTCGTTTTTTTCTTTTCTATTTTTCTTTTACTTTTTTCCCTTTCTTGCACTTTTAGCTTTCTCTTGGATTTCCTTCTTTTTCTTACTTTATATTGGTTTCTATTAGTTTTATCTTCTTTTTTATTTTCTTTCTTTCTTTCTTTCTTTCTTTCTTTCTTTCTTTCATTCATGCATTCATTCATTCATTCTCAGGAATTCACAGCAACATAAAAATGGTTGAACCAGGATACTCTAGCCCCAGATCATATAATAGAAACTATGCTTTACTTGGTGTTGCTGGCTGGTTGAGATGTGACTGACATGAGGATGAGGTCATGTTACCATTACCTTCTTAGGGATAAATTGCTAGTTGGTAAAGTTCAGCTCTACAGGCACTTCAAAAATCTGCACGGGTGGAACATAATGGTTTCTTGATGGTTTCTATACATTTCTCCTCATGGGGAGATGTATAGAATGGGGGAGATGGGCGGTAACAAAATTTGAATAATAAATAAATAATACATAATTGTCCTTTCTATTGAAGACCTAATCAATCTGCAAGGCTGAACCCCTATGGAAGAAGAGTGGTGGTTCAGAAGCCCTCTGGGTCTTCACTTCCTGGCCCTGCTATCTCCCCCTTAGATTGAAGCTTGCAGATTTGTGCTGCCACTACCTTTTAGGGCAGTGCTCCTCAACCTTCTTAACCTCATGCTGGCTGGGGAATTCTGGGACTCCATGCATCTTAAAGTGGCCAAGGTTGAGAAACACTGTTTTAGGGAGTACATCATCTAGCATCATCTCCCCAGCTTGATGATAGAGACTCCCATACCTTTTGTTACTTTAGACAATTACTTGATAAGAGGGAAAAAGCTATAACAGCACCTCCTGGCCTTAAAGCACCAAGGCATATGACTAGAGATACCAGCTACAGTATACCAGTTTTACAAGGTATAGAGAAAAAATAATTAAAAAGAAAGAAAATTGTAGAAAAATTCCTTTTAGCATTAAATATTAAATGAGGATAATAAGTGTTGGAAAATATAAATCACAGAGTTGTTTCAATCTGGAAAACTAGCAACTGTAAATGAATAGAAAACAACAAGCAAAAAGATATATCAGAATATATAAAGGTAAATAGAAGAATTTTGCCAGACTACAGGATGATGTTCTGCTATTCCAGCTTTGGAAACTCAAAGAATCCTCAGTTTAGTAATTCAGGTTACAAAGAAACAATAGCAACAACAAAATCCTTCAAGGGCAAATTCTTGTATTCATGCATGGATGAAAGAAACTGACATTAAACATCCTTTGCGATTTGGAACAGAAAGAACTAGAATTAGTTAGTAGCACACAAAGAAAAGTTCTGAGTTAACTTTTCCTTACATTTCTACATGAAAATAGAAGCTACCTCAGTTTTAGTTACCTGAAAGTTCCTTCTTCCTGGAATTTCTACCCAAAACTGAGGCTGGGTGACAATCATCAGCCCTCTTTCTTCACTAGTACTAAATTCTTGCTTTTCTCCATTCCCCCAGAGATTTGCCTGCAGTCTCATAAAATAATAAAGCCCTTCCTATCTAGGAAGATGGAAGGACTTCATGGGAGTCCATGTCCTCTCAGAATCCATGTTGACTGAAACTTGTTTTGTGTCTGTCAATTAGACTGGTCTGTCGTGAAGTCAGGTTTGAAGCCTGCCTTCACAATAATGTGTAGGGTAGATAAATGACTTATGGAGTTGACACCATTATTCCTAAGCACCGTCTTCTACTGACTAAATCTCATTTTGTTTACCAATATTCCTCAGAACTTAGACAAATGAAGCAACAGGGATTATGGCTAGAGCAAGATGGAAAAATTCAAAGGAACTTGACTGAAAGTAAGCTAGAATTCCCTTTGAGGCAAAGCAATAAGATCACATGGGCCATACTTGGATAATTTCTACACTACAGTTATATTTTCTACAAAGAACTGTGTTTAAAGAAATGGGGAAAAAGTTGGTTCAGTTTTAATGGCCAGTTTATTGACTGGACTCGGTCTGATCACATTATTGCAAATGCTTAAAGAGAGCAGGCAGCCAGGCTTAGCATGAGCTCACTTCAAAACGTTTTGTGGACTTATTAAGCTCTGAAATGCCTTAGGTCATCCTAAGGTCTCCTTTTCCCATATCACTTTGCTTATAAGTTCCAGTTATTAATGGGAATCTTGCTTGAAGCTCCTCATGCCATCAGATGTTAAGTAAATTATAACTGAAGACTGGTCTCATTTAATATTTGGAACTTCTCCACAGAACATTTTGTGTCACATGTTATTTTATTTAGCACTCTGGTACCAGGGTGACATGAATATTATTCAGTTGAAGCAGGAAAATGATGATGTAGCTTTGGACTGCTTTGGTGTAATCCTTAAACTGTACTTTATTTTTTAAAATTATTCTAGTCTAAAGATGGTATCATTTGTTATTTTATTTTACTATAAGAATGATATACTACAATTATAAAATACTAACTTGGATACTTGATGAGAAAAATAAAATATAAATATATTAAACATATCTGTAAAACCAAAAATTAGCAAAAGTGAATTGGATTAGATATGATATTAAATAATTCTGCAGATTCATATAATTACGACTTCTACTGGAAGGAAAGTATTAATTTAGATTTTAAATTTTTAAACTTTTAAAAATCCAAGAGATTTGAGTGAAATAAAAGCAAATCAACCATCTTTTTTCAGCCCTGTAAACTATGTATCTTTCTTGCAGCAATCATTCTCCTATATGCATTTTTTCTAATTCTCAGCCTCTTTTACTTCAGCTTCCTACCAAACCTACTTTTTCATACCTCTGCTCAGCATAACTCAAACACTCCTGTGCCTTCAACTTAATTCTTTTCACTCTATTCCAAGCAGATTCCCATAATTTTTCTTCACCTCACCATTCATTGTGGTTGAAAGATAAATCTATCTTCTAATACTTTTGCATATAGGATTTGTCCTTTCTCTTCCTACAGCCATTCTACTTTCACAAGTTTCTTTCACTTCTTTCATTTTCTTCCAAACTTTTTTCCCAAGTTCTAGTTCTGACCTTATCAAATAATTTTCTGACTCACTTTCAGAGTCTCTCATCACCCTCGTATCCTTCACTAATTCTTTCAGTCTTTAAGCATAATTAAATTAAACATGCTTTTAGATGAATTCCTTTGCCAGGTGTACACATGAAGAGACTTTTGCTTCAATCCCATATTCAAACAGAACACGTCTTTTTCTAAGCAGTTGCTCGCCAAATGATCACAATTAATATTCATTCTTCAGGCCTGATTGCTTTTTCAATATTCTCATCTTGTTTCCACCCATCAATTCATGTTACCTAAGATAATAACATTTTAGCCCAGGTTGCATTCATTCAGAGAGATCAACTAAGGCTTTTACACAATATGTTTTAGGAAGATATAGAAAGCGTAGACTAGGGTACCAGCCTTGGAATTACTCATGTCACAGGCAGCCTTCCCTGCTATAGGTATGGACGAAATACTGGTTGGCTTGGGCACATTTTGGTCAGCATGCCACAAATGCAACTAAAGCCAGTTTTACCTCAAGAATGCTCCTGTTTTTTTATGCAAGTTGTGATATCTCTAATCCAAAGACTACTTTGCAGGTCAGCATACAGTTGTCTGCATCCTACAGTATGGAGCTACATGCAGTATATTTAAACTCAGGCTACCTTTTCTAAGGGACGAGGTGGCGCTGCGGGTTAAACCGCTGAGCTGCCGATCGGAAGGTCGGTGGTTCGAAACCGCGCGGCGGGGTGAGCTCCCGTTGCTCGTCCCAGCTCCTGCTCACCTAGCAGTTCGAAAACATGCAAATGTGAGTAGATCAATAGGTACCGCTTCGGCGGGAAGGTAACGGCGTTCCGAGTCATCATGCTGGCCACATGACCCGGAAGTGTCTCCAGACAATGCCGGCTCCAAGGCTTAGAAACGGAGATGAGCACCGCCCCCTAGAGTCGGACACGACTGGACTTTACGTCAAGGGAAACCTTTACCTTTATCTTTACCTTTTCTAAATAAATGCATTAGCAAATTATTTTGGAAACTGAAAGATATTTCAAGAATTATCTTGGGGTGGAGTTGAGGATAAAGTAGGAGGGAAGTTTAAAACACTGCACTGAATACATATGCTACATAAGAGGTACCATTCTTTACTTCTTTTTTTGTTGCTCTTCAACCAGCCTTGACTCCTGAGAAGATTAATTACAACACTTTGTTTAGATCACAAGCTATTACTGTAGTGGTATGTGGGAAAGACTTTGGGACATGGGGTGAAGAGATGCTGCCCAGGGAATAGTCAGATAAGAGATGGCATAGCACACAGCTGGGTAGTGGGCAGGGCAAGAGGCTCAGAAGAGACCCTCCCTAGCTTCTTGGGCTGTAAAAGAGATGGGGGAGAATTGTACTTTTACACTTGCAAGATTCTGTTAATGTAACTTTACAATAAAGTAGAATTAGCCTATCTGGTTGTGTTTCCTGTCTGATCTACCTTGTAAGGCTGACAATTACTGTACTACAATTTCATAGCATGGACACAGACACACTGTAATGATTGCCTATTCTGACATACTCAGCCTCACAAGCAGGTTCTTAATGAAAACTGATTTATTGAAAGAATAGTGTGCAAATACAAAGAAAGCTGAGAATGAGCAAAAGCGCGCCAAATACAAACTAAAAACCCTCGCTTCAAACCCGGTTCTGCCCTCGCTCCCGCTTAGCAACCACCCCCTCCCAGGTGTTAGCAACGGTTGCCCACATCGGCCTGAGAAAGTAACCTTGAAGACATTCCATAACCCAAACATACATTCCACAGTTACAATAATGAGATTACAGCCTGGCACGGCTGGAAATCTCCACTCTGCAAACACGTATCAGGAAAGTGACATGCGAAACGTTACGATGTATTCAGAACATTGGAACGATGAACATGACACACACAGTCTTCTTGCCCTTAATGCCAAACAGGCTTGTCATTGTCTTCATTCCACTCCAGCCTATAACTCTGGTGTTTTCTTGTGGTTTCACATTCAAGCCCAATCATGGAGAAGGGTAAACGAGTGAGGGAAATTACCTTGTTCCAGTCAATTCAGATTTAGTCATTTTGTGACATCAGCCTTCTGGAGATGCTTCCTCCAGTTCCCAAGAGACCAGGAAGGGGACCTAGCCAGAGGTTGCTTTTGTAATAATCCTTTAACCTAGAATTTCACTGAGAATTAGTCAAGACATGATTCTAAGAACTGTAGTAATGCCTAAAAATCCCAAACCATAGCAATCAAACTCATATTCTGAGAAGCTGACATGTTCAAAGTTTCAGGTGTTGTCACTGAAGTTAGATGGATCTGAAACAAAATCTTGTACTGCCTGCTTCTTCATTTAACTTTTTTCTTGAGAGCTATTTCTAAACTGTGACCATCTTTCCTATGTAGCTGAAATCTAAAGAATTGGAAAAGCAAAGTAATGTCTCCCCTGGCTGTTTTTGGATCTTGTCTTCAGTTTTGAAGATTCAGAACAAAGTTGTTCACATAAATAAAATATATTTCTTAGCTGTATCAGTCAACTTTCATCTGCAGATTATGGCTATAGTCAGTGATTTGGAACTAAAGTAAATTTTGAAACTAAGCCTAGATCCAAACTGCCACCAACTAAATTTATTTTTTTACACTTAAATTCTAGCTTTAGACACTTCATGAATACCTTTATAGATATTGTTTAAAATTCCTACTATATTTATGATGTGGTTTGTTATGAAGATAGTTTTTAGTTTTTAGTTAAAAATACATTTTAACAGCATATCTTTTAAGTGATTTAGCATATGCTAGATAATACTGTTTTATATGACATAAAATAGAAAATTTGCATTAAATAATAATAAATAGCACATATGAAAGTTTGGATCAAAATATCAGCTTCTCTTTTTGTTTCTGATTTTTCAAATTCAGTCAGTAAATTGGATTGAGATTTAGTTATTCTTTGGATTTAATTTTTACTCACTGATTTCAATCTGTCTTTCCTAAATTTTGCTTCGACCTAGTATAATACATCTTTTAAAAACTGCCATAAAAAATAGTGGGTCCATCCTTTTAAAGCAGAAGTATTTCCAGTTGTGGTGCTTCAGATGTTGTTGAATTATTGCTCACTGTATTGTTCATGATTGGTTATCTTGGCTTAATCCGTTGGGAGTAATAGTTTGTTTGTTTGTTTGTTTATAAATTTATTCACTGGCCATCTCTACCCAACAGGGGGACTCTGGGCGGCTTACAATAAAACAAGATTAAAATATGAAACCATTACAATTAAAATACAATAAAAATATAAATATAATAAAATCTGCATGGCGAAAAGATCTTAATCAGACCTTCCGTGTGGTAGGTCCCTCCAGATCAGCAACATCTAGATGGCAATAGGCTTAATAGCCCTAATTTTCAAGTTGGAAGTCACAGTCTTCATAGCTCCTATTGCTTGACTCAATATTAATTTGCAGTTCAATTTCTGAATTTCTTTCCAATATCATAGCAGAATGACTTTGGTATGTCTGGATGAGTCATATCCCTAACACAACTGAAGACTGTTTTTCAGTGTTTTCAGTCACGGCAAAATTTAATGACATTATTTCATGACCAACAAGAATGGTGGAATGATACATTATATATGTATTTTCATTTTTGAGAAGCGTGATTTCTAAAAGATTTTCTTTACCTGGCATTTTTGTTCATGGTATAGTAATTAAAATGCCAGAAGAAAGAAGAAATAACCTTTTATAACACTGTACTTCCAGTTTAAATGTGTCAAACACACTACAATGCCATGGGTATAATCTGGCAAGTACATTTATATAAGTCTTAATTTGATGTTCAAACTTGTGTTCTATTCCTCCATGCATTATTAAGAGCACATACAAATGTGCAAAATAGATTGTTGAACAACATCTGATGCAAGGCCTCTTAAACAGTGTTTTGCCAACAATGTAAAGAAAGGAAAGTGGAACTCATAGGGGGGAAAAAACACCAGAATCAAAAGCACATGGAGAGGCTAGAATTATAAAATAGGAAAAGATGGATGGATATAACCAGAACCAAGGCCAATATAACATCTTATTTCACAAGGTGGCCAAGTAGATGACCATGAGTTTACATATACATACAGAGAGAACATATTTTTATTTTTATATTTACAAATATTTATATATTTGCATAACTGCAGTAGAACTTCTTGCCATTAATCCTTTATGCAGAGGTATACTGCCCCTGATGAGGTAGCATATGGCTGATGTGACAATATAGAAAAATTCCCAAAGGATATGTTGAACAAAAGGAAAAAGTAACAAAGTGGGGGGGGGGGAGCAATAATGTGTAGGAAACATTAGGAGATACAGTATACTAAAGAAGAAATCATGAATCCATATGGCTTTGATAAGAAAGGCAGCTCCTACAATCAGTGAATGGGACAATGGTAAACATACAGGGGTGCAAAAAAGCATAAGAATGTTTTATTTTCAACATCATGAAAGTATGCATTTGGGGCATTCATGCTGTACTTTAAGAAATTCTATTATACTTTCTTTCCCTCCCTCCCTCTGCACAATAACCAAATCAGACCATGTTTTGCAAACTCTAATCACTGGAATTTTTAAAAACAATCATGCAGTAAATATTTTCTCACACCTGGATATTTCTCTTGTTATTTTCTCTTTAACAAAAAGAAAGAAAGAAAGAAAGAAAGAAAGAAAGAAAGAAAGAAAGAAAGAAAGAAAGAAAGAAAGAAAAAGTTTGCATAAGTTAAAGAGGGAGAAGAAAGAGAGAAGCTAATCAATTATGATCTCAGAGAAAAAGTAGGAACAGTATTTTAAAACAGCAGGGTGGGACCCAATGTCGGTTGGCATAGACTGAATTGTCCACTTTGTATGGCAGCAGAAGTATATCCCAACACCTGCCACTTGATCATTTATCTGCTGATGCCAGAGATTAAATATCAGATGTCTAATTTGTAACACAGGTTGTGACCTTTTTTCAGACCACAGGGCACATTATCTTATTTTGACAAGAAACTTCAGGAGGAATGTGCTAACATAAATCAAAAGAGAGCAGAACACAATTATATCCATCATCTCCATTCTCACACATACAAAGACATCATTCTATCCATCCTCATATCATTGTTCCTTCCCCATTCAAACAAATCTATCTGTCTACCCATGTCCCTTACATCCAATTTCTGCAGTAGTCTCTATTGCTCATGGATGGATGACCTTTATAACCTGAAATGACTGTAGCTGTTCACATGTAGAGATCTCACAGGACATGAAGGCTTTGTAGCTCCAGTCCATTTTATTCCAGACCTTTTCTACATCATTCTCATTTAAGATGAGCTATGGTATTATCCTACCTTTCCATTTTGACACACACACCCTTCTTTCTCCACTGCTCTTGTTCTGAGCTGATTTCCATACTTTCTCCATCCATCCTTCTACCAAGCCTCTCACCCCTACCCCCAAGTGCACCTCCCCACCAAAAAAGCCAACCCAACCCAACCCAACCCAACCCAACCCAACCCAAACCAAACCAAACCAAACCAAACCAAAAGCACATGCAAACATTGTTTTTTCTTCTTTACACTTACAAATTGATGTTGGTTCCAAAACTGTTGTGTCTGTAGAAAAGAAAGAATGGGAGAAATGGAGTGATAAATAAAACCACTGCAAAGAAGGGAGCAGGAGAAAATTAAGGAAGGAATAATTTAGTATTGAAGAAGCACTCATTTATAGGAAATGGGCGCCAAAGAAAAAATGTAGCCCTGTGTGTGCATGACAGAAACAGTGGAGTTCTAGTGATGATTAGTAAGCTAAGCATTTCTCAGAAAACTAGCTTCGTGCCAATTTCATCCTGTGTCTCCAAGAAGTACCATTCAATAGCTCCTATAATCTGTGCTTACTGAATATTTTTCTTCTAAGATCAAAAGCATGGGACTCTTGGACTAATGACATGCCATTCTCAGCATTATTCTGTTCTCAGGCCACTCTGAGAAACTGCTATATAATCCTGCAGTGTTTGAAAATCCCATTCATTTTTTTGATCTGGCTGCCTGGGCCATCCTTAGCTACATAAACCCCAATTTATTGTTCTAATGAATTAACAAGACTTAATAGTAATAACTGTTCCCCACCACTGTTTTAATTTCTCCCCCTGTTTTGTGACTCATGGATTGATGGTGCGGTCTTAGAATTACTCCTCTACCCCCTAGAAGATACGAAGGAATTCCTGCTAGAATCGGTACACTCACTAGAAACAAGAAGTTGTGTATATTGTTTTACGTGACTGGTCCTTTTCCAATATGCTCACAATCTTGCATTTTAGAAGGAAGAATTAATTCAAGAAATAGATTCAAAAGGCATTTTTCTTCATTTCTGTGTGGGTCTCAGGTAACAGAATAGATCTATTAAAGTCATAGTCATCCTTTACGTAATCTATAAAATGCTACATAAGAATTTAAATCAAAAAGTATAGCAGTGTTGAATCTGGCAAGGCTGCTGTAGATCTTCAAAGGTACAAATGAAGGCAAAATTTATTTTTATGAGTTACTTCTACAAGATATGTATCACTGGAAATTTTGCCAGGTTTTCAGAAAATCAGGGTAATCCTCATTCATGTTTTCATAAGTTTCGGCAGTGGCCTACTTAATCAACACTATGCTGTTTGGATATTACAGATATATCTAACAAACAGCTATATAATAACTCTAAATATTTGTAGGTGGGTCTACCAAACGTTCTCCTGGAAGTGCTGAAATTTGGTCACATTTGCTTCCCCCCACCGCTTTTATGGAAAATAACCACCCTGTACCAAGAACGGTTTCAGAGAAGTTGATTTGAGAAGACTGATAGCAGCTGTGACAACCTTTAATCAGTTTTCCACTTATGATATACAGTACACATAATTCTATGGTTGCTGACAGCACTTCGCAATGATTGTTTTGATTGATCCATCTGACAAGCAGCACCAAACGGTGGAGATCCATTTGTAATATGACTGACAAGTTTGAGAGAATGAGAAAGATCATTTTTTTTCTTGCCCAGGGTCTATGACTATGGGAAATGACCTTTCTTATATGAATATGAATGAATCCAAATGAACATGAGTAAGAGCTTGTATTAGGGATTAGAACACAGGTTTTTTTCCTGCTCTTATCACACCCACAAATAGCCATCCCATGGCTCTTTTTAAAGTGACTTATCCCCTGCTGGAGAGGGATGAATCACAGGATCATCTACAAGGCCATTGTGAAAATTATTCTAGGCATCTAAAGGACAATGTTGCTGGTTCGGACTCTGGGCAGGTCTTATTGAGGTAATGGATAAGGTAAGGCCTTGTGTGGTTAATGGGGTAAGGTTGAAATTATAATTCCTGAGGAAGTGGATAGGTTCCTTGAGTTGGCTAATCTGACTGCCTGTTTATTTGATCCATGTCTGCCCTAGTTAATGAGGCTACCAGGTAGGTGACATGTGGTTGGGTCCATGCTGTAATGTCTGCTTTGCTGAGGTAGGGATGGTCCCCATTACCTTGAAGGAGGCAGTGATCTAGCCCACCCCCTCACAAGACCTTTACTGGACCCAACTGCACTGGATAATTTTCATCTAGTCTCCAACCTCTTCTTTTTAGGAACTGCTGCTGAGAATAAGGTGCAAACTGGAAAACTGATTACCTGGATCACTTTCAGTCTGATTTCAGCCTGGATATAGTAGTGAAACTGCATTGGTTGAGCTTGTTGATGACCACTGGGATGCTTGATTTGATGCCCTGTCTTCTGCAGTCTTAAAAGGGAAATACCAAGGCATCCCATTTGGATTAAGGTTTTGCCCAAGTGGTGAGGGGTTATTGAAACTGTTAAACCCATTTTATTATATAGCTCATTTTATGCTGGTACATGGTCAGAGTTGATAATCTTATATTTAAGCACATTTCTTGGTCATTCTGATCAATTTTAATTACAGCTTTTACTTTTGGATATTCATGACTCTTTTACCCTAAGTATAGCTAAATTCTGTCATGTTATATACAAAATGCACAACCTACTGATTGATATGTCAATTAATTTTACAGTTTGTTCCTTTATATATATGTAACCCATTTTATACTCTTGAGTTTTATTACATGCTGGTCTTTGACTGCAACAAAGATACTTCCAGTATTTACCACTGGGATGCTGGTAGTGCAACCATCCTGGTTCTTCCTGATTTCTCAGTGGCTTTCAGTAGCACCAGCCATGGTATCCTTTTGGCCAATCTGCAGGGTCTAGGAGTGGGAAGCATCCTCTTCCTGTGGTTGGTCCACTTGATACTGACTGGAGGGGAGAGATCAATTCCAAGGGCCCTGGTATATGAGCCCTTTACACATTTGACCCTTCTGTTTAACATCTACTTGAGGCCACTGTGTGAGGTCATCTGTCAGTTTGGGGTCTCCTGTCATCAAGATGTGGATGATACCCCGTTTTACATCTTGATCCCTGACCAACCAGGTGACTTTGTCAAGGTCTCGTCCAAATGTCTATAGACTGTGGATGACTGGATGAGGAAAAACAGACAGAAGCTCAAACCTGGCAAGACCAAGTGGCTGTGAGGATCCCCTGGGGACAGGAATGTTTCATCTTTAGTCCCTTTGGGACTGGTGCACAATTTGCAGGTGTTCTTGGACTCACAAGAGAAGGTGGCAGTTGTGGCTAAGAAGATCTTCACACAATTCCATCAAGTGTGCCAACTGTACTGTTACCTGGACTGGAAGGCCCTTCAGTTAGTCACTCATGCTTTGGTCACCTCATGCATGGACTATTGCAATGTTCTCTACATGTGGCTGCCCCTGAAAACCACTTGGAAGCTGCAGAAGATCCAAAATTCAATAGCACAGCAGTTATGGGTGTGTCTTGTAATAGCCATGTAGCACCTTTGCTTAAGTTACCAATAGGCTTCTGGATGCAATTTAAGATGCTAGTTTTGATTTATAGAGCCCTTCATGGTATAAGACCCATGTGCCTAAAATACTGTCTATTTTCCATGGCTTCTTCCTGGTCTGTACGATTGGGCAGAGTTGGCATGATCCAGGTCCCATCCATTAAGCAGTGTCATTGGATGGGACCTAGGAAGTGTGCCTTTTCTGTTGCAGCACCTGCCCTCTGGAGCGCTATCTCCCTGAGATACATCTGGCTTTTATCCTGGCCGTGTTTGAAAGAGCCCTGAAAACGTTCTCTTTCCCCAGGCCTTGGGTTAGAGTGTGGGGTAGGTTCCATCTGTTTTTCAATTGTTATTCTTCTTCTGGATGTTTGGGTTTTTAATTGTATTTTAAAGTTGTTTTTACTATGTGCCTCCCAGAGTCATTGTAGATTTGAGCGGTCTTGTACATTTAGTAAAATAAAATTTAAAACAAGTTAAAGAAGATGATGCAGATGTCTATCAGCAAGACAAGGTTAAATATGTTACTATTTGAAGCAAGGGATAAGATGATGCCTCCATCCCATTCGGTAAAGGCAAGTAAAGTGAATGGTAGTGAAACCTCCTTTATTGTGGGAATGGGACAGCATCCTCCAGAGAATCTGAAAGCAAGAAGCTACTTTAGAAGTCCTGGGCATGTTGTACAGCACATATTGTAATGTCAGGCAGCTTCTTCTCTCTCCTGAATGGTAGAGCTGGCCCAGAAGTTAAACTTTCTCTTGGCAGGACAGAAGTAAATGAAAGGGAAATGTTGTGGTCAACTCTGAAGGCTTTTTCTCTTCCACTCAAGTAAAATAGCTTCTATTTGAGGCAAGCTGACAAGGCAATTGAATTCTTTTCAAGATGGCATGTGCCAAAGAGTTCAATTATTCCTAGAAGAATAGTTTGAAAATCCTCAAGGGATCCTTGACTGTGATGCCCTATGCCTTTTTTGTTTATTTAATGGGCCTTTAAATTATGCCTCTTATACATTATTAGAATTGTCTCCATTATTTCATTTTTTCTGCTTCTCTTCTCAAGAGCAGGAGCCATAGTAAAATTGCTGTTTTTGTTTCAGTTGTGTGATAGCCAGGGCTACATTAATTAGCAGTATTTGTTGCAATGAGTTCAGATTCCTTTTTGATTGCTGAAGCTAGGAGTCTCACTCATCTAACACTATTCTTTAGCACAATTTGAATTTCTGGTTCTTTTAACTCTCCCAAATTGTC
Organism: Candoia aspera; assembly: GCF_035149785.1. Classification (NCBI taxonomy): domain Eukaryota; kingdom Metazoa; phylum Chordata; class Lepidosauria; order Squamata; family Candoiidae; genus Candoia; species Candoia aspera. Next base: position 38,281,045 of record NC_086157.1, read on the forward strand.
AGGGAAAGAAATTTAACTTGATGAACCAACTTGAATATCACACTGGATTTTATTTAACCCCCCCCCAAAAAAGATTGTTTCTTCTCATTATTTTTCATAACTTGCCAGAATATTAAGCTTTAGAAATCCAGATTGATATTCATCAGTATCTGCTCTTTAGATTTATACTGCATACGTAACTTCAGTTAAATGGCCAATATAGTTAAACAGCAAACTTTTTATTGTTCTGAATCAGCAAGAATGAAAAAAAAAATAATCAGCCTATTTCAAGTTTTTGAGTCATTTTTTAAATTTGACCAGTAGTGTTTAAGATATACATTCAAGTTAGAATGATGTAAGATGAAGGAGAAACTTCACAGCAAGTTTGTAATGAAATGAACTCAAATAATAAATTAGGATGTATTCATTTCTCTCATTTAATGCACAACTACCCTGTGAGGGAGGGTAAGCTAGGAGACAGATTACAACCTGCCCAAGACTGTCCATTGATGGCCATGACTGACCAGAAATGCATATCTTGTCAGTTCAAATCCACTCTGCCACCTCTAAGATTGCACAGATGAACTTTCCCTAACTTAGTATAGTCCAGATGAGCTGTGACTATAATTTACAGGACTCATAGCCTGGGAATTCTTGGCAATGTAATTCTGCTACATCTGGAAGACAACACACAGGGGAAGGTTGTCATAGACCACAACTACAACCTCAGTGAAATACTTCTATTTACTACTGAAATCAATATGATCCCTGTAAACATATTTGGAAGAATTTATACCAGAAGTTGTTAAAGCATGTTCTAATTTAGGTTTGGTGTGATTGCTGGCTCAGTAGCATTGATAATCGCTTAAAATACTTCATTCAATTATTCTGTGATGGATATAGTGTTGAGGTACAGATAAGAATGCAGGAATTGCTGTGCTGGTTCAGAGTCAAAATCATGAAGAATTCTGTTTTTGAGAAGTTGAGCCTAAGATAGAAAAAGCCTATGGTGTTGTTTGTATCTGTAGCTGCAGTTCAGATCTGTGTCTCATTCTGAGTATGGAAGCTTCATTGGGGGCCATCATAGGCTGGGCTCACATATATTGCAATAAGCCATAAAATAATTGCTTTGGCATTGTGTGCTAATGTGGTTCCAATAACTGTAACCTGTAAACCATAACATATGGGTAAGTAAACCCAGCCAATTGTGCTTTATTCACTAAACTTGAATTAAGCAATCACAAGTTAGTGATATATGTGAACCTAGTCTCAAACTGTCCTTCAGTTTGTTCTATCAAAGCTTGTGCAAACAGTAACCCACAGAAGTAAATTCTTTCCAGCCACATATTGTAACCCAGTTATGGGCAAAGAAAGTTACTCAAATTATATAGATATTTATACACTGCTGTTATCTTCACTGGTGATTTTTGTTGGCAGATATATGAACTCTTGATGATGATCATGCCATCTCCTGATACACTGAGCAACTTATTTGTCCAGGTAAATTAATCTCCCAACCCAGCCAAATGACAACTGGGATGCAGAGAGATAGCCAGCATGGATGTGGAAGCTCTCCAGTGTATTGTACCTTGTATCATATGACTATCTCCATGGGCAAAAGTTTCTTGTGTGCAATCATCACAGTTAGTCCTTGGATATTAAGGAACACTTTTTTTCCTCTGAGGCCAAAATAGGTCAGGTGGAAAAGATGGGAGAGACACATTTGCTAAAAGAGACATTCATGGACTAAATAGTAGCATACCACCCTAAGCATGAAAGTACCTCTGCCATCACAGAGAATAACCACCATATCGATAGTCTTAAAATCCATCTGGAAGGAACTAATGAACCTGGTGCTTGTCAGTACCAATGACAGTCATGAGCTCCTGGAAGCCAAATTTGAAATTTAGGATTGCCAAGATGGCTTTCCCCCAAATGCTACTGGTTCTAAAAGCAATTAGACAAGCAGAGATGAGCAATGTGTAAGGTGGTGGGAAGAGAGATATAGATTTGTAAAGCATTGGGAGACATTTTGGAACAAGTCAGGCTTATATAAGAGGATGGACTCCAGTTGAATGAAAAATAGCTTCATATCAAGGAGATCACAGAACAACTTTTAAATGGATTTAACTATAAAAGCCAAGAGGATTTCAGAAGCATCTCACTCAAGAAGAATCCCTCCTTGGGGATGAGATTTTGTTTGATTGATTTGTTCTGCACATTATATATGTTATTCAGGGGTATTGATGGGGCTGGTGGTCATAAAGGTAACACAATTGAAGCCTCCCCTTTTTTACATGCATTAACACACATAAAAAGGGGTGGAGCTTCTGGTCATGCAGGTGCAGTCGCCATCTTGACTGTCTGACACTCCCTGCAGATGTTTTTGATGTTCCTATAAAATAAGGTTTATTTTGATTCAGAGGCCCTAGTTACAAGTAGAAACAATCTAATGTTGGTTACACTTAAACTTTGTTACTGACAATGACCAAAGTTGAGGACAATTTAAAGATAGTTAAAACAGAATTAAACGTTGGAAAAATAAGATGTAAAACATGTAAAAACACAACTAATTTACTAAGCTATTAAAACTATTTATCAAATTAGCAGTTACTAAAAGCAAGAGCAGTAAAATACAAATTTCAATTCGAGGGACTAAAATGTCAATTCGTAAGCTCTATAAGCATGAACAAATGAGTATAAACAGGTTATCTAGCACTGACTATTACTTAACATTGTAAAATCATAAAACAACAGTTTTAAAATTCTGCCTTGAGGGTCTGTAAGATGCTATACAAAGGACAGTAAACTATCTTGCGACAAATAGCAATGGCCATTGAGCCAAGTTTTGCTACACTCCTAGAGGTTATCTCTGAGATGTCTGCTAACAGGACAAGAATAAGATCAGCATCTATTTTGCTGTGCTTGGTTGATAACAAATATATAATTAAAGCTTCATGCCAATTTAATAAAAGGGGCAGTGAAGAAGGACGTGTGTTTGATTGATTCAATTTCCTCCAAAGGACATGAGCATAAATTACCTTGTACAGAAGGGCTATTAAATCTGAGGATGAGGGAGGAAGTTATTCTGATTGTGGAGTTCTAAAAATAAGTATAACTGATCAAGAAGACTAAAGGTAAAACATTGTGTGAGAGAAAATCAAAGTAGGTGTCCTAACAGCCAGGAACCACGCTGAGACAAGGAACTGGTCTCTAATGTTTATTGCTAGTACATAACAGGAATCCTAACAAACTGAAGAAGCGTGGGAAAACCCAGACATATAAACCCCAAAGGTTAAGGCGGTCCCGATCTGTGTCTCTTTGAATGGCTGCCCAATTCCTCAGTGCTACGCACGCGCTTAACAGTCTGGATGGGAGCCCCCTGCTCGCCATCCTTACTCATGACAGTAGGAGACTCTAGAACTTAAATATCCTATAACAAGTATTTTAAAAGTCTGATCGAATTAAGATAACAAATGCAAGCTGTATAGGAAGATGTGTATGTCAAAGGGAGCATAACGCTCTATACACTAGAATTTACAGATGGGCAAATTCTTTTACACAATCACTGTGCAATAGTGCGGATTTGGTTTCTGTTCCTCTTCCGATGGAATTGGTGATTTCAGTCATTCTTAGATAAACTTGTGTGAAAATGTATGTGACAAAGAGACACATTTGTAGATGACCTAAATAATTGGGCTTTGGAATAACTACTCAGGAGCCAACTTGAGGGAATGCGACATCCAGAGGAAATGAAATCATAATCTTGCTTACAATGTTTATTAAGTTAGTGACTAGAATCTATTCTAAGTTATAAAACCAATTGAAACAATTTAGAAACAGTGATCCTTAAGCTATTATAGTAAACATATAAGTAATTCATTACCCGCCCCCCCAAAAAAAGTCCAAGATAGTCATATTTGAGTTTGTAGGAGTAACATCGTAAATAATGACAGTGTTGAATTCTGGTCAGTGACTGTAATAAGAATTCTATTCATGACAGTGTTGATTAAAAAGAAAAGGCTAGGGTTAAGGTTAGAGTTAGAGAAAGGGAGTTGAGAGGTCAAGGGTCTTCAGAATAGTGGGCATTTAATGAAATTCCAATAATAGCATAAAAATGAAAAAAGATGAACTTGTGATTTATGACTTTGATGATTAGACAGGATAGATTATAGAAAGAAGAGTATTATGATGTAACTTTAGAGAGAGAGGTTAAAATATACAGTAATTGTACTTATAACTGCTGTGAAGAATATCGGAAGCCACTTCTTGGTATCTTTTTTCTTTCCTTTTTCTTTTTTTTCAACTTTTTTTTCCTTTTCTTGCATTTTTTGTTTTCTCTTTGCTTGCTTTCTTTTTCTTTTTTCTTCCTTACTTTACATTAGTTTGTATTAGTTTTTATTCTTCTTTTTTTAAAGTTTCAATTAAAATTATAGATGATACTGTAGATAGATAGATAGATTTCCAATAATAGAAGCTCTATTTTAGATTAGGAAACGGGGCTTGAAGTCCAAGAGAACAATAGATAGACTGATGAGCAAGGTGAGCAAAGCTATTGGAAGCAGGCAGGATAAGTCCTGTGCAAATGAATAAAAATAAATACATTTTGACAAAGGAAATGCAAGCAGAACACACACCCCAAGCCTATTTAAATATATTTACAACAGGAAATATACTAGGAAGGGCATTTGGCTGTTGGATAACCAAAGCATTAACGGTGCAATAAAGAAGGATAGAGATATTGCAGAGAAGCATACTTAATTCTTTGCCTCTTTATTGCTGTTGGATATGTTGGACAGGGTGAGAGAAACAATTTAAAGCCTAACTGATCAATAAGCAGAAGTTATACATCTCATTTATAAATTAAGAATAAATATATTTCACCCAAGATTTATTAAAAGACCCTCAAAAAGTACAATTGTTGATTTACCAAGTATTCTTTATTTAGCATCAGGATTTATTCCCAGGAGCAGGGAAATCACCAAAACAACTCCAATTTTTTTTAAAAAAGGATCTAAGCGATGGAATAGTATAGCCTAGTTAGCTTAACTATGAATATACATTTCCAGAAAAATGCCAGGAAGGGCTATGAAAGAGGAAACAATCCAACATCAGAATAAGCCTTGCTAAAAAGTTACCCATCTGGCTTTTGCAAAGATAAGTCTTAACTTGCTATCATTTTCAATTTTGTTAATGGGGTCAAGAAGCATGTCAATGAGGACAACCCAATAAATGTTGCATATTTAGATTTTCAAAAAAAGTATTTAACGAAGTCCCTCAGCCAAAGGCTCCTGAACAAACTTAGCAACCATGGGATAAGAACACAGGTGCTCTCATAGACCTATAACTGCTTAAAGAACAAGAAACAGGTTATGATTAAAAAATGTCAACAGCTTTCACATTGAAGAGAAGTTCAGAATGGACACCCTGGGAGTGGTTATTGGAACTGGTACTTTTAAATTTGTTTATATTTGTTCTAGAATTAGGAGTTGCAGATGGCCACGTTTGCAGTGAAGGAGAATTTGGGGGGTTAAGTTATAAGCTCCTAACCCAAATATAACTTTCTAGGGAAAACAAGGCACTGACTCAGCTATATGTGTCAAATTGGGTAACTACCCCCTTACAACAACACTTGCCCAGCCATAAAATATTTAGAAGGCCAAGGAATGATAAGCTGGGAAGAGGTACTGGGAGGTAAGTAGAAATCTAGGAAAGCAAAAGAAAGTTACTCTCTAGAAAGAAACTACAGTATGTTCATGATATAGTGCAATGTTTTTCAACCTTGGCAACTTTAAGATGTGTAGACTTCAAATCCCAGAATTCCCCAGCCAGCATATGGTGCAGAATTGTGGGGACATTTAAATGTCCCTTTGTTTGAACAGATACTGTCCTCATTTCTGAAATGCATCTTGGGGGTGGACAAGTCGACACCAACTCGAGCAGTAAGAGCAGAGTTAGGTATACCCCCCATAGAAAGCCACTCGGTAACAAAAGTACTTAATTATTGGCTGAAGATCCTATCCATGGACCTAGACAGATTACCCAAGCTTTGTTTTGAAGAGCACATGCCTAATACGCCTTCTCGTGCCTGGGAGGCCCAACTAACCAATACCATCTCACAATATGGACTTTCAAGTCATTTTCCAGTCCAGTTAGATTTGAAGGCCAAGACAAGTTTCAAACAAAGGATTTTGGACGTGGCTGCCCAAAAGGATATAGCATCCCTCAAACGTGTCAAGTCCTTGAAGTGGCTGGCCCAACTCAGATCAGTCTTTCAATTAGAAAAGTATTTAACAATTTTTTTGCCTCAATATCTCGAAGAGCTTTTACTAGAGCTCGTTTCGACCCATTAGACTCTATGGTACGATATGGGAGATTCCAAGGAGTTCCATAGGAAGAAAGATTATGTATCTGTGGTGCTCCAGCTGTTGAAAATACTGCACATATCTTAACTGATTGCAAATTATACTCTGTAGAAAGGACTGACCACTTAGATTTATATTTAAAAAACAAAAAATACTGGAGCAGCCAGCAGAAACTTTCTTACTTTTTACAGGGCAAGAACCAGCTCATTAACAGCAAGACTGCACTCTTCATATCAAAGGCAATCTTAAAGAGGACGGATTACTTAGACCAGATTGGAGTTGACTGTAGGGGTGACAGTTTGATCTGAATTTGTATTACAGTTGTATCTATTTGTTTTTATGTGTATGTTTGTAATGGCTTTTTGTTTTATTTTCTTTCATATTTGATATGGTCAAAAGACTAAATCAATCTATCTATCTGAGAAAAACTGGAATAGTGCCTCTTTGTTCTTTCAAAACCCCATTCTCTTTGTAGTCCTCATGATGATACCTTAATGGTATCACTGACCTCACTAGGCACAAGATGTGTGAATTCCAGTTAAATACCTGCTTGCTATATTTAATCCAATGTATGTATCTCTAATAGTATAAGTCAATAGGCCCATTTTTGCCTCCAGCTCTATCAATAAACCAATTTGTGCTTCGGTGTAACGTCCTGGTCTCCAGGTCAAATGTACCCCTGAAAAATTCTACTACACAGATAATACCAAAGTTTTTAAAGTAGTAGAATCCAAAAGGGATTTTCAATAAGCTCCTAAAGGATGACTGTAAAGTTAGTGAATAGACTTTAAAATAACAAATGTTATTCAGTCTAAGCAAGCGTAAAGTAATGTATATTGGCCGTAAAACCTCAATTTCACATATATGTTAATGATATCTGAACTGGCAGTAGCCAAGCATGAAAAGAGATTTTGAAGTCATAAGGGGTAACTCAGTGAAAATATCGACCCGCTGCATTTTTTCCCCACAAGAGTTGTAAAGAAAAACAAATTCCATGCTTGGAATTAGTAGCAACTCCTATACAGAGAAATACTGCACTGAATAGGCCTTTTTTCACTTAGAGGGAAGATATGTAAAGGGACACATGAGGTAGATATATAAAATCATGCAAGGCATGGAAAATGTGAGCACAGGGAAGTAAGTGAGCATCTCCTTATCTCACAGTCCAAGAGGAGAGGTCATCTACTGAAGCTGAAAAAACAAAGCCTCCATATCAGAGTTCCCCAAAGTGGTCAATATCGACCGCCAAGAGTCACTGAGACTATCCAAGGAGTTGATAGATGTCTGGGAGTCAAAAGATGGTCAGTACATGTCTGGGGGTCAATAAAAAGGTAAAGGTTTCCCTTGACATTAAGTCCAGTCGTGTCTGACTCTAGGGGGCGGTGCTCATCTCCGTTTCAAAGCCGAAGAGCCGGCGTTTGTCTGTAGACACTTCCGTGGTCATGTGGCCGGCATGACTACATGGAACGCCGTTACCTGCCAGCCGAAGCGGTACCTATTAATCTACTCACATTTGCATGTTTTCGAAGGTCAATTGGGGTCAATTAATCTTTTGGGGTCTCTGTAGAGCTCCACACCAGTCCCTAGACCTGAAGGTGAGGTGACTAGCAGCAAGACAGTGTCACCCAGGGTTGGATGGTCAGCTGCCAGTGATAGCATCCTTGAGTTGTCTCCATCAGCTGCGTGTTGTTAATGGCCTCACTTACCAGTGAGCTTTGCATTGTGTGTCTGTGACCTTCCACCCTCCCCCTTGTCTCTCTCATTTCCCCTGTCTCGGGAAGGATACACGTATGTATAGCATTCCTGTTCACTTCCTGCACTGAGCATACTCCCCCACCTCAAACTCAGTTGAAGAGCCAGTACATTCTCAACACCCATAGAGATAGGAGGATAATAATTTTTTATTATTATTATTATTATTATTATTTGTAGCACTATTAGTTAAAGTAATATTTATTAAGTTATTTTCATATATTCAATGCTTGGGGGGTGGTCAATGAACCATCTGAAACTTCATGAAAGGGTTGATGAGCTGAAGAGTTTGGGGACCCCTGCTCTATACTGATTTTAAAAAGTAGTTATTTTTATCAGACATGGCTAAACTATGGAATTTGTCTGAATTGGGTGAATTAAGCATAATCAATTTAAAGAGAGCTGAACACCTTAATGAAGGACTGAACCACCATTGAAATTGTTATATACAATACAACAAGCCACCTGCCTTCAGGATTAGCTTCTAGGAAGCAAGGTTGCAAAAGAGCCAGCATCCTCCTGTTCCTGCCTGTGAGCATGTATGCAGTTGGCCACTGCACAGCAGAGACAGGAGACTAAGTGAGCTTTTAACCTGAACCACAACAGCTTTTTTGATGTTTCAGGCACTTAACCTGGTCCCCCTTTATCATTAAAATATATCAATAAAGCACTTTTGCTATGTTCTGTAGGGTTTTAGCTATGCTTATTAGTTCGTATATCCTACCATTATTTTATACAATGGGGTTGATAATTACAGCAGGCACAGTCCATATAATATAACTCTTTCTATGGTGTGTCATCTGTGGACCACATTTTTTAAAGTACCTGTTTACAATTGAGCTTTGAATACTCTTCCTTTACGTACTGTGGCCTGCCAGATGTTGTTGGTAATGACAAGTATAAAACAACCTTTATTGAACCTTGAGAAGACATATTTAGCTTGATGGATCCAAAGTGGCTTTACTATTTGGTCAACTGTAACGTTCTCCCCAAGGTTCCTCTGCTATGAATGGACAATATTTATTTAGGGTTTGTATTTCTGGGAATTTATTTGCTCTTTACCTGCTGGGAAGGATATACGTATAAGCAGTATTCCTGTTCACTTCCTGTACTGAGTGTACTCCCAAAGGATGTGTCGTACTCCTTTTGTGCTCCCATAGAGATTTGATACCAGGTAACCTCTTGCTGCACTCAGCAGAACTTCCTTTTGAGAAGATAAGCAGAGAATTCTGTCTAAAAGTCACAACGTATTTAGATTAGTGGAATGCAAGTGTTGCCTGTGCAGAAATGATTTGGCCTTGAGCAAGTAGAGCGCAATCAGATTGTTTCTCAATCTGGCAGTGACTGCTCCTCAGGGCTGGGGGTGGGGAGTCACAAGACAAATGTCACAAGAGATTACTTAACCTGGACCTGAAGCCTGAGTGTTCTTTTTATATTTTTTTTACACACTCTTTTTTCTTACAAAGGAGGAATAATTTGGCTGGAGCCATGAGGCTTCTGTATAGAGCTCTGGACATCTAACCTGATGCAGGTTCACTTCATAGAGAACATTACAGTGGAGGGGAAGGTAGGAGGGCTGTGAGTCTGCAGCAGTAATGGGATTGCAAGAGGTGGGAGAAGGGAATTTTAAGCACCAAGTACAAGGCTGGAAAGGAAAGAGGGGGCTGTGACATCATGTTGGTATGGCTGTGCTAGGAGGGAGCACCAGAAGCAGCTGATAGCCTACCAGGCTTTGAGAGCTGCGGAATTTGAAGAGCAGTTTAAATGAATTTGACAAAGCAAGGTCCTCCTTCCCGTTAAAAACTATGTTTTTAAATGGATTGTTCCGGTCTATAGATCAAATGTCATTATTTATTTCTTATCCCCCAACCTTCACTTCAGTGAAATTGTTACTTTTATTCATGGGGCAGAGCGTCATGTTTGCAGGGAATTTCAAAGTTTGCAGTGCAGCATCAGCCATCAATATGGCATTGAAATAAACTACCTCCAACTTAACCATAATTTTTGTTTTCTTTTTTGTTTTCGTACTGTTTCCTATTTACTGCATACAAGAATAGCTGGTGTACTGGAATGAAGCAGTGTTTGATGTCCTATGTCAAATCATATCACCACCCTCACACTTTGGGGGGCAGAATGAGGCTAGCCTTTAAGAACCTCTGTCTCTTTTGCTGGGTGGACAGAGTGGTTTTCTTCTTTCCACTCTAAGGAATGAAAATAAGGAAATAACCCCCATAACGTTGCAGAGTAATTTCTCTCTGAGAAATTGTCAAAGAGTCCTTCCCTTTTCTTCCCCCCTCCCCTGAGCAGAGCAGCACAGTGGCTTTGCTCTCAAGTGGAAGTCTTTATTAGGAGGGCCATGTGCACATTAGATCTGAAGGCAAAAAGACACTTTGGAGTGCACAGGGGCACTCAGAAAGCATCTGTCTGCAACTATGTAAAGCGGGTGCACTTTTCCTGAGACTGCAAGTCTGCTGTAGCACACTCCTGGAAAAAAAATCATGTTTGGTTTAATGCTTTGCACATCGGTGTGACTGGATATTCAGATATACTCCAAACACCATTTCACCTTAGACTGACATGCAGAATGGCCCTGTATGTCGATAGTGCCATCTCATTATAAATGTGTGAGAATGGATTTACTTCTATTTAGTTGGAGACCGCTGATTGCCTTTTACCTTGTTTTGTGAGAAAGGCTTAATAAAGTTCTTGTGCAGTTTGTGTGCTTAAGAGAAATAGGCCCTTTACTGTAGGGATCCTAGAAGAAAAAAGAAAGAAATTTGTGCCTTAGAGTCAGTCCTGACTCCTAGAAACTGCCTGGAGAAGTCCCTGAAGTTTTCTTGGTAAGATTTCAGAAGTGGCTTGCCATTGCCACCTTCTTCCTAGGGCTGAGAGAGAGAAACTGGCCCATGGTCACCAGCTGGCTTTGAGCCTAAGGCAGGACTAGAAATCACTGCCTCCTGGTTTCTAGCCTGGTGCCTTAACCACTGCAGAGGCAGGAACCAAAGCAACAGTGATGGAAATGAAGAAGAAATAGAATCTGGAGTACCAAATATAAACTTAATCTCCAAACTGTGGCTTACGAGAATGACAGTTTGAAAAGGTTCTTGCAAACCAAAAAAAATCCTATTTATTCTGTGATTTCCCAACAGGTTTAAGTTCAGAATGACATAGTTATGAAAATGTTTAACATGATACCACTGCATTGTATCTGAGACAATATTAAATGCCACCTTTTTGGTTTTCCTTTCACAGTGAAGCCAACTGTCATTGATGTTGACATCTATGTTAATAGCATTGGCCCCGTGTCATCAATAAATATGGTAAGTGTCATACACACAATTATTTTATTGGCAGTGCTGCGTCTTGTATCAATAACTGAGTTCTTTAATTTTTCTTAAATGTGGGGTGAAATGTTATGGCTGCAGATGTCATTCTATTTTCTGTTCTTGTTCTGCTTGCCTGACAAGTCTTTGTCCTTTTCCCAAAGGGCAAAAATTACACTCAGCAAATAGCATGCTGTGATCTGTCTATCACAAAAATATGAATATTCAGTTTATCTTCAAAAATACAGAACTGAAATAAAGCTATGGGCAGGGAACAGGTTTTGTGGTGCCCCAATGCAGCAAACCCTGGGAAACAATGCTGTCCTCAAGAAAAAGGACAATACAAGCTAATAACACAACCCTCTGCATATTTACTCCAAAGTTGGTTCAGAGAGAGATACTTTTGGGTAACTGTGTCTTGCAAATTTATTTCATTTTTTTTTAAAAACAATTTAAGATGTTTTGCCCCTGAAAATCTTGGTCCTTATTCCTTGGAAATCTATCTGATGGTTTACATGGAGAAAGCAGAGGAGGGCAACCACAATGATTAGAAATCTGGAAGGAAAAACTCACAAGGAACAGTTGGAGATGCTGGGTACCTTTAGCCTGGAGAAATGAAGACTTGTGTGCAAAATGTAACTATTTTCAAGTATTTGAAGGGCTGTCATGCAGAAGAGAAGACACCATTATTCAAGGTTGTTCCAAAATCAAGAAAGAAAGAAACAACGGGTTTAATTTACAAGGAAGTAGATTTCAGGTGGTTATCAGGAAAAAAATTCTAAGAATTCTGCAGCAATAAACAGCTCTCCTCAAGAGGTAGTAGATTCACCTTCACTGGAGGTGTTTAAACAGAGAATGGATAGCTATCTCTTAGGGATGCTGTAGAAGTCAATTCCTTCATTAGGCAGTGGTTTGGATTAGATGATTTCCAAGGTCCCTTATATTCTCTGGTACTCTGGTTGATTATCTACCCGCATAATACAGTCTCTGACCACTGAACTGTTTTCTGTGAGGGGTGAGGTCAGAAATTCACATCCTGATGTTCAGGACTGCATATGCTTCCTTATAATGTAACTTCCTGGACTTTGTAACCAGTTTGAAAATTTTTATGTGACAAAAGAGAAAAATTATTAGATACACAACTGTAATCATCTTAACAATATTTAATTTTAATTAAATGTAAATAAAAGGAAATAATGGTATTTATTGGCATGATCCCACTTATTATTTTTTAGAGTGAAAACTCTGACTTGCCTTCTGAAGGCCAGAAAAAGGGAATCTTCATGATCTAAGATAAGAGAACTTCTGCTTTCATATATTCCCAGATGCAAAGGCTCTGATGAAGCCTGACTGACTGAAATTTCTTATTGAAATCAGGCTGATGGCTACAAAAACCAGGATTCTTTTTTTTCCCTAGATATTCCTCACTTTGAAATGTGGCTGTCTTTTGGAGACTTGGCAAGACTTCTTAATTCTTTGAAGCATTTGAGAAAACTAGTCAAGAAAACCTTTAGTTTTTGTTTTCATTTATGTATTAATTTTCCTGGGTTTTTAATTTTGTTTTTAAGGTTGTTTTATAAATTGCTTTAATTTAAATTGCATTAAACCACTTTGAATCTTAAAAAATGCTTTCTCTCTCACAGACACATATTAAGTGAAATTGTGCCCTGTCTACTCAGAGATTGATCTATTTTCTTTTTCCTGTGGGGTGCTCATCATCCACATTGCAAAGAATTGCCAACCGAGTAACATCTGAATGCATTTTCCTGAACTGGAAACACACACACACAGACTTGTGCTTTCAGAACTTTGTGTACCAGTGATACTGGCAGCCTAATTGTTTGGAGTGTGCACATTTAGTGGTAGAAGGACAAACTTGGGCCTTGATGTTGTGTGTTTGTACTTATATGTATAATTAATAATTCATTCACTCATTTATATGTATATTTTATCATTCATTCATTCATTCATTCATTCAGTTTGTATCCCAACTATCCTTCAGTCCTCCAGGAACTCAAAGCAACCTCCATGGCACACCCTCCTGCAGAATTTCCCCATAACAGTCCAGTGAGGAATGCTTCATGGTCAGAGCTTGACTGGCCCAAAGTCACTCAGTGAGCTTCCATTGCTGGGGGCAGACTGGAACCTTAGTCTGTCCACTCCTAGTCTTAACTGCTAGATCACATTTGCTTTCTGTCTGTGTATTTCTGCCTTGGAGAGTGGATGGGAAGACTTTGGAAACCCTCCCTTCTTTGGCACGTGCTGGTGGCAGGACAGCAAATGAACAAATAGGCTTTGGCACAAATAAATAGACCAGTGCCTTCTGGGTAGGGAAAGAAAGGCATCAGTTGGCCAGAAGACAAGTGAACAGGTGGATGCTGGCTGTGGAGACTGTGGCGAAGAAGGTGGTCGCCCACTGGTGAGAGCAAGTGAACAGACGGGCAAACTGGTGAGAGAACACCTGCAATGGACCTACATTGGCTGGCCACTGACCGAATGAACACAGGTGCTTTCATTGCTGGGATCTTTTCTTCAGCCTTCCTTTTTCCTTGTAGGGGAGTTCTGAGAGAAAATGTATTTTCTCTCAGCTGTTTTTCTTGGAGTCCATGGTTAGTAATCACTCTTATTTGTCATTGGTGTCTTCAGGTCTTTCTTTAAAATGTGTTTGGCAAATCTTGGGTTTTTTCTGCCTTTTATTTACTTATGTATTTATTTATTTGAGTCACTTGCGAGATGGGTGGTGTAGAAATATGAGAAATAAATAAATAAATAAATATGTTAGATTTATAGTTTGCTTTTTGCTCAGGCATTCAATATGATGTACATAGCATTCCATCATCTCATTTCTCCCTACAACAACAACAACCTTCTAAAGTAGGTGTGGGATTAAGAGAGAGTGATAGGCCCAAAGTTATGCAGTGAGATATTGTGGCTGAGGTGGAATTAGAACAGCTTTAAAAACAACAGAACCACTGGCTTCATCTTGTGTAGACGTGCCGTTTTCATTCCAAGAATACTTGGAGGAATATATGATGCTATAAATGTACACACAATTCCATATTTCCATATTTGTGAATTTGCTTACTGACTAAAATGTATTTGTAACCATCAAATCAAAACTTGTGGTGCTTTTGCAGTTATTTGTGGATAAGCAGAGCAGCAAAACATTGAGTCACCAGATGTGCATGTTCCCAGCTGAGGTTTTGGCATTCGCTAATTAAGTATTTGGGGTCACTTTATAGAACACAACTACAGGTAGTCCTCACTTGCCAACCATTCATTCAGTGACCACTTGAAGTTACAACGGTGGTGAATAAATAACTTTACCGCCCATTTATGACCATTTACGACCTTTGCAGAGTCTCTCAGTCATGTGACTGCCATTATAGTCAGCACACATTGTCCTGTGCCTGACCTGTGTTTTTTTCTTTTTTTCCACCCTTGCAGAGCAGTGAGATCGGAGAGAAAGGGATTGCAAGAAAGTAAGCTGTTTGCTCTTCTACAGTCTTGCCTCTTTCCAGCCAGAAAGCACAGTTGCAGTCACGTGATTTCCCGTTTAGCAACCATTTGACTTAGCAGCAGAGTTGCCAGTCCCAATTAGGGTAGTTAAGCAAGGACTACCTGTACTGTGAATAATGAAGATTGACAGTATATAAGGTCTATAAGGAAACAATAATTGATTACCTTAGAAATATCAGAAAACTAATCAGGGTCAGATTTAGTTAGTACTTGGATGGGAGACCTCTAAGAAATTCTACAGCCATAAAACTGGGCAGTTAAAAAAAAGGAACATCCTGAAAGTAAACAATAACAAACCACTTCTGTATTGTTGCCTAAAACCCCCACATGAATGTTGAGAAAGTCCTTACTTTGTGTAATTCTGTTGATAAACTAAACTGTTCAAATATTAAGACTTATTTAAGAGTACCTCTCATTGACATCAGCTGAACACACTTTCAGGAACCAGGATGAAACTGCACTATAATAGTTGCAATCCTATCCCCCCTTACCTGGGAGTAGGTAATCCCTACTGAACGTAGTATATTTATTTATGAGTAAATGTGTGTGCTGCATTTATAATATCTATGTATTTGTTTATGTCTGTGAAAGCATAGAGAGCTAGCCTTGGACAGGGAGAAGGAATGATTGAACCATTAAGGGAGGAGTTTCAGAAAAGATTACTCAGTCATGAGAAAGAGTAAAGTATGAGAAAGAAACTCAAAATAACTCCATCTTGCTTTTGTTTGATGGAGTGTAAAGAAGTTCTGAAGGCTTTCAAGATTCTGTTATTCTATCCTACTGCAATAAAGAGCATTTCTAGAATTCCTACACTCTGCCTGTTTCTTGACTGCCTATCTGAAAAAACGAACAATATGCAAATATATAATCATTTTCTAAAGCTTTGGTATCTCCGTATTGACCACAAGGGAGAATCCTCAGATGCCTAAAATGTTTTATGTGTTATCAGGACTGAATCAAATTTGTGAACATAGGAGCCTCATCTGAAGGGCCCAAACACAGGCAGAGCAAGCTAAATTTAAAATGGGAGGCTTCTTCCAAAGTGAAAATTAAAAAGAATGCTTATAACTTCTGATATATTTTGCTATAATGGTGAATTACAACTCTTTCTAACCAGATAAAGTCCAATAAGTGTCATATAAATAGGTATATGTGCGGGGTATATATAGGTATATGTGTGGCTATGTGCAGGGAATAGTATAAGAAGCCTTCATAATATGTTTGTGTGCTTTTTTAAAGGGAATACTTATTTTTCCTTTCTATTGGGAGCAAGTTAGAGAAACTGATGAAATAATCAGCACACCATTCTGAGGTGTGATGCCTGCAAAGTTTGAAACAAACAGCTGCAGACTCCTATCTGTGTGCTCTAGTGAAGCTATTCCCTGATTGGATGATAAAATGGTAAAAAAACTAGCTTTTCCTGCTGAAGCTTGAAAGTGATTCTGTAATTTTTAAACAGGCTTCCTTTGTTTTTAGAACATTGTCAATCAGAATTGTCTTACTTTGGAAATATTTCAAATCTGAGATGAATCCCTTCACCTTGAAGCTTGTCCAATGTGGCCGCAAGCTCCTAATGAGATCATTTTTGTTTCCTCATTTGCTAATGAATGGTAGGATACAATAAACAATGCAGGCATCAAATTCTTATTTCTGTCATGTATGGATTTATTTTAATGGCTCATGTTCATGTATATCTAAAAACTTTTACACCATTAGATCTCTAGAAACCGTTACCAAATGCTAAGTAGTGATCGTCCTTCAGAGTTGTTGACACTTAATTGCTATTGAAATCAAACTCTTCCGTTAGCCCTAATTTGTTTCATTGATTTCCATAAGATGTAAGTGCAACTAAGCATTCCTGGAGGTAGATAATTATCTGTATTGAGGAAAAGATTTTTTTTTTTTTGGAAGCATTAGTCTGTAAGGCTGTGCTTCCTTCAAAAGTTCATTGGGGAAGTGCTATGGAACCTGTGTGGTGTAGTACCTTTCTGCTATTTGTTAAAGCAACCCAGCCATGCTTAGTCTTCCACACAAACTTGAAGAAAAAAGAAGCAGCTGTTTTAAGGAACCTGCTGATTAAATTTATTATGGTTCTTAAAGCAGTAGCACTTTTTTTTTCAAGTTCTCCAGAAACCTGAAAAAGAGACAGATTGGTTTAAATAATAGCAAAATACTGCATTTTGGAAACATGGACAGCTCCATTGGTTTGTACATGCACATACAATTTTCTTGAAATATCACTTGAACAGTCTTTTCATAGGTTAATGAGAAGATAGAACTGAGGAAAGAGAAATGATAAAGAAGAAAGCTAAGCAAACACAATATAGCCACAATAAAGCCAGATATAGCCAGATTTGAGATTTAAATTCAGAATCTCTAGGAGATACAAGCCACCTTTCCTTAATTTTACATTAGTTTGGAATTGGTACAAGCAGAAAGCATAATTCTTCAACTCTTTGGTAATTGTAATGGGAGTGCAGAACTGGCAATAACTAAAGAACAGAGGTCTTGTCCTGACTAAGCAAAGACCACGCTGAACGAGGAGAAGGTCTCTAGTGTTTTATTACTGCTATTGTAGACAGAAAATCCTACCAAACTGAAGAAGCGTGGGAAAACCCAGACAGATAAACCCCAAAAGTCAAGGCAGGCCTGTTCTGGGTTTCTTTGAATGACAGCTCAAATTCTCTAAACTATGCATGCGTTTTTCCCCCTGGATAGGGGCCCCCTCCTGCTCACCATCAGTACTCATGACAGGTCTGTTGTGGACTGTCTGCCTAGAGTATTTCCTTACATCTATCCGGATGAGATTATAATCCTTGTAGTACTATAATACTGATTGTATTATTGTGTAGCAGAATATTAGGCACATTTGGGTTTAAAATTCAGTTCAGCTATTTAACTCACTGATACTGTATTGCTGTCTTTGTCAAATATACCAGTCAGGTGTTTACAAAGTAAACTCCATTTCCTGTGCACCTTTCTAGTTGAGAAGTATGAAATAAAAAGGTAATGAATATATTTACTGAGACTAAATTTGGGGAGGGATGATTTATAGAATCACATTTTGCTTTGAGATTGCTTTAATGTTGCTAAGGCAACTGTGGAGTTTCAAGAATCAGGCTTCAAACATTGCTTTTTGGCTATATAATCTTGAAAATCATGAAACCAGTCCATGAAATCATGCAATCGCTGGAAAAATGGGCTCATGCATTAAAACTAAGTGGGGAAGATAAGACTGATCAAAGGAAATATTTCTTTATATGGCCACATAATTAAATTATGGATTTTATGGCCATCGGGGTGGTGATGGCCATTGATTTAGACAGCTCTAAAAGAAGATTGGACAAAACTATGCAGGGCTGCCAATCAAAATGTTAGTCTGTACATAGCTTGCCTTGAATATCAATTGCTAAGGAACAACAATGGCAGATTGCTACCACCCTTCGATCCATTTTTGTAAGCTTTCTAAAAGCATCTGGTTGGTTACTGCATGACACAGAATGTGAACCTGATAGTCCATTGGTCCAATGGAGCAGGGCTTCTCTTATGTTCTTAAATTCCAGTAAATGCAGTACAGTATTAAAACCAACAGTGTTGCCACTCCTGTCCATTTTCATTTCAGTTTCACCAAAACTGGTAATACCACTGTCAGGATAGAATTATGTTCCACATACCATGGAAACAAATGAATGTGACTGTCACAATATTTACTAAGTAGATGCTTAGAGTCATCTGACATTTCTCCAGGCACTGACTATGGTCACTAATTTTCTTCCTTATTACCTGTAACCTGGATATAAGCTTAAGATACCCCCCAAGCACCATGAAGCAAAAGCATCCACGCTGTATCCAGTTTTCACCAGTCAACCTGTTGGTTTGTAATTATGGGAAAAAACAAAAATTAGCTATATTATAACTAAAGCTTTGACAGATTTCTCTTTTCTTGGTTTTCTTCATTTTATCTGAAGAAAAATGAATTATATACTTTACTTTAACCCAAAAGTGTTATTAGCTGTTCCAGTACTTTCTTTTTTGTATCTCTTCTTTATTGTTATATTGTTATCTAGAATCACATATTTTTCAATATTAAATGTCTTGAATTTTTTCTATACATTGAGTGGCCCAGTGGAGTGTCACTTTCTATGAAGTTTAAAATAGTTCCAAGTAACCTTTTATTAAGGCTGTCCACAGTTCAAAAATACTTAAAAGATTTGTTTCATAACATACAGTAAGCACAGCAGTTGTACTTCTCTGCTATTTATTCAAGCTTGTGCATGAGACTGGAATGATGAGGCACTGCTTTAATTGAGTGGATCTTTAAAGCTGCTTATCCTTTATATGAATGTTAAAGCAGCAGCATCATTTTTGACTCCCATGGAGACAATTCTGAATCTTTTTTTAATTGAATATTTGTTATGCCCTGCATCAGAAAGCCAAATACTAATCTGGCATATCAAACACCAGGCAGCTTCTATCTTGCTCTGTAACAAATACAAACTATTTTTTTTTCAAACTTTCACATAAAATATGACAGTATTAGAGGTAGACACATAGAAGTCTTATCATATTTCATTATGCATGTATGTGTGTATATGTGCACGCATGTGCAGGATTGTTGATTTACTATTCTATCTTTTGTAAGATGAATCTTTGGTAGACTACAATTGTTCAAGTGGACATACGCAAGCACATTTCCAGTTCTGTCCTGTTTCCCCTATTTTTTTAATTTTTGGTCCAAGCAATTATGGCCATCATCTTATTCCAGAAATGCTTTAATCCAGATGTAGCTAATCTCGTGCAACTCAAATGGTTTGGAGATCAACCTTCATCAGCCATAGCCAGTTTGAGTATGGACAATAATGAAAGATGTGAAGTTATAGTTCAAAACATCTGGTGAACCATTAGGTTACCTATCTCCATATTTAATCCATCCTATCAATTATGTCTGTGAGCTATTATAACTTTTATTTTCTTAACAGTGTCATTCCAGGGATCCTATCAGCAGTAACCAATATGTGCCAAATACTGACATTGTTCTTAAAAAAGGAAATATGAAGGCAAAATAATAAGAATAAGCTTAAAAATCAAATTAACAAATCAAATCAAATATCTTTATTACGGTCTTTGACCAGACTTAAATGAACAAATTACGGTGCCACTAAATAAAACAATAAAATCAACTAATATATAATATTAGTTACTAGGGCAGGAAGAGTCTTGAAGAGTGCTCAGGCTTCACTGAAATTCATCTGGACTTTAGAGGCAGTAAGGGCTGCACCATTTCTGACAAACTCAACACACTAGTCTTTGTGTTTCATCCCCATCTCTGTGGTTATCATCCATGATAATCTTCCTCATTTTTTATTATATTTATTTGACCAGAAAGTACAGAAACAGCATGTATTATGTATTAATTGATTTTATTGTTTTATTAGTGGCACCTTAATTTGTTAATTTAATTTTTAAACTTACTCTTATATTCGTCTGACTTGGTCGCCTTAATGTTCTATATTCCTAATATTCTTTTCAGTCAAAATTCCTTGTATTTTCCTTTTATTTATTTAATCCTACTGGTCTAGCCTATAGATCTACAGGTGTATTTGCTTCATGGTTTGATATGTGCTAGTTAATTATTGTAATAAAGATTCCTTGCATATTACATTACAGGGAAATACACATATGAATATTTCATTTTATCATGGCTAAGAATAAATATATTAAATAAATTAAAATCTAAACTCTGTGATACTAAGCTCTTCTTAATCATAAGAATCTAAAAATGTAAGAAGAGCTCTGCTGGATCTGACCAAAGCTACTCTTAGGCCAGCACTTTGTTTTCACAATGGTGGGTGTCACAACTTTGCTGTCACAACTTTTATAGCTTTGTTTTTCACAGTGGTGGGTGTCACAAATTTGATTTTGGGGGTGTGTGTGACCACAAAAATTGCATACAATGCATATAAATCAATTGGTGGAGCTTCTACTTCTGTGGAAGTTACCTGTGCAATGTAGTGTAAATAATAATTCACACAATACTGTGCTATCTGAAGAAACATTTCTTTCATCTGTTCTAAATCTCTGCCCAATCAGCTTCATTGCATGACTTTTGAACTTAGTGTTTTGATCGATGGAGCAAAATTTTTCATTCTACACTTTCTCCATGCCACACATGAAACATCTTGGTCATGCTCCTCCTCCCTCCCCTTGTTTCAGTTAAACAGGCGAGAGCCCCAAACGTCCTAGCTTTCAGATGTGATGACCAGAACTATATACAGTATTCCTTATCTGGATATTATGTGGATTTCTGTATGAACTTTACAATGTTGACAGTATTACTGTTAGGAAGTCAGCAATTTCACATTGGAATGATTTAAGTGTTCTTGGGTGAATGTGTTTTGCTCTCAGTGATTTCTTTCTGTGTAATCTCTCAGTATATTCTTGGAAGCTAAATTTGCACATCTGCACTTACTGTTTAAGCTGCTTGCGTCCTGAGCTTTGGCAATAGCTTGCAAGATATTCAATTAGGGTTGCAGGCTACTGTGAACTCTACTGGACATTTCCCCTGTTGATGTGCCCACCCATTTTTCTGTTACAGGGAAACAATGGCCAATCACATTTCTTCCTCTGGGTTTCTCCTTTGACCTCAAATGATTGGAAAAATGCTGAAAGAGTGCAAGGGCACTTTTTTTTTAAGCCTTCATCTAGCTAGTAGTGGAAAAGGAAATAGTAAGTAATAGTAAATTGAAAAAAAATGTGCCAGCTGAGTTCTGAAACAGAACTCTTAGCTACCGTACTATTGTGGTGCTACCAGTAAATGGAAGATCTTAAGAAGCTCCGAGAGATAAGAATAATTGTCATTGTCTTGGGGATATTCCTTCCTCTGTGAAGCAGCCAGTAAACTGCAAGGCCTCCCCTGCTAGGAAGTAAAGCTTTCCCGCCATAATAGGCAAGTGCACTTGAGGCAACATAAGAGGAAGAGACTCCTTTCAGCCCTCAGGAGGAAAACATGCAGGGAGGTCAAATATGTGATGGGAATAAAGGCTTAGGCTGTTCCATTTTTGTCCTCAAAAATGGTTACATGTCTCACTCTGGCAATGAGCCAACTGGGCAAGTGAGCTACCCAAGGCAATTCTTGACCTGTTCCATTTCCTTCCTGAAAAAGCCAGGACACTTTCCATTCTCTGGCCTGTATCATCTCTAGTAAAGGCAAATGGAAAGAATTCATTCAGTTTCTCTGCAATTTCCATATTCTCCTTGAGGATGCCTTTGTCTAGCAGCCTGATTGTTCTCCAGCCAATTTTCTGTTCTGAATATGTTTTAAAAGTGTATATTGTTTCCTTAATATTTCCCCCACACTCCTCACCTTCTTTTCTTCTTTTCTTTGGGGGACGGAGTTGCCTTGTGTGGTGCAGGGTGGAAGGCCGCAGTATTGCAACCGAAACTCTCCCCACGACCCGAGTTTGATCCCAGCAGAAGCTGGATTCTCTCTCGAGTAGCCGGCTCAGGTCGTCTCAGCCTCCCATCCTTCCGAGGTCGGTAAAATGAGTACCCAGCTTGCTGGGGAAGGTGACGACTGGGGAAGGCAATGGCAAAGCAGCCTGCTATAGTCTGCCAAGAAAATGTCATGAAAGTGGTGTCCCTCCAAATGGTCAGACATGACTCAGTGCTTGCACAGGGGACCTTTCACTTTCACTTTTGGGGGGAGGGTCCTTATTGATTTAATTAATTTATAACCTGCCTGACTAATAAGGAATTTGGGGTGGCATTACAACTAAAAAGCCAACATATAAAAATACAGTGGACCAGAAGAGCGAAATACCAAAACAAGACCAAAACAGATCAAGCCAAGATAGAACAAAACCAAGCAAAACAACTACAAAAAGATGCTCCACAGTCAGCCTGTCCCCACATCCTGGGAGAACCACCAGGTCTTTGGTGATTTCCTGAACAACATAAGGGTGGGATCCACATTATAAGGGGAGTCCATTTCAGAGGGGGTTGCAACAGAGGAGACATGCTTCCTGGGTCCCACCAGATGACATTCTTTCATTGATGGGACCTGTAGCACATCTACCCTGCTGGACTGGATCATACAGGCAAAAACAACTTGTTATCATCTAACACACACACCTTTTGTGCTCCTTTTTGTTCTTTTGATTTTGACTTCCATTTTGACTTCCTAACTTTTGCAGCTTTGTGGACACTATTAGAAAGGGCTGTTTTCCTGGACTTGGTTGACCATTTCTTTCACTGTACAATCCATTCCAGCTGAGCTTCAATTACTCTGGCTTTAAATCACCTGAAGCATGGTGAAGACATGTCCCGTTATTTTCAATTCCTTTTTTACCAGTCCCCTCATTTTTTAGAAGTTTCCCCTTTTGTAATCAAATATGGCAGAAAATGAGATGATGGACGAGATGGAAAAAGAAAAGCCTTCAGTTTCTATAAAGCTTTTCCCCAGAAAGAACCAGGAGAGATTATTTCTAAATTGCAGAAGCTAGAAACCATTTGTAAACTCTACCACCATTGAATTGCTCAAATGTTGGTGCTGTTACATCATTAAAACAAAGAAATGGTTTCTGAGGAAGCAAGAGTTAAGCTGTAGGTTGCAATAAGCAACAACACCTCTTTTATTTGGAGATTTTTGGAGTAATGATAACAGGAAAAAAGAAATATTGAGACCAAATGAAGTGCTCAAGGCCATTTCTTTTTTTCTGCTTGTGATCCTGCATACTATTCATTATTAAATCAGATATCCATGAAAGCCTTGTGTGAGTCTGATAGTGATTTTGAATAGGTAATTATTACAGTAAAATTCTTTCCCCAACATAAGTTGAAGCCTTTTTTCCTTCTTAAATAGACAATGAGATTCTTTTTTCAGTGTTCTTACTATAGATAAAGCCAAAAAAGTTTTAATTTCTTTTCTTGCTCCACTTTATGTTTTATATATTGTTAGCCATCCAGAATCACTAGGCTGAGATGGGCAGCCTTACAAATTATTTAACTAACTAACTAAGTCTCCTATTTTTTTATTCCAAAAAATAAGTTGTTTAATATTCTGGGGGGAGCCCTGGAAACTACATCACCAAGTACATGCAGCATACACTTTGTACTTTTGTCTTAGGTGGTTAATTATGATCTGTATCCTAATTCTAGAGTAGGTGTGGATAGTTTTCCTTGTAATGCTTGCAACTCTTTTGCAGCACAAAAGCAGCATTATGCCAATAATACTCCATGGATTGATGGGCCATATGACTAAGCAAAGCCAAACTTTTCCTTCTTTGAGATATTTGTGCCCATCCAACTTTTTGCTGAAAAAAGAAAAAAAATGAACTTGTGACTTATGAGTTTGATGATTAGAAAGAATAGACCAGTGTTTCTCAACCTTGCCACTGGGGGAATTCTGGGAGTTGAAGTCCACACATCTTAAAGTTGCCAAGGTTGAGAAACACTGGGGTAGACTATGGAAAGAAGGAAATTATGTTGTAACCTTAGAGAGAGAAGACAAAATATAAATGTACTTGTAACTGCTGTTAAGAAGACCAGAAGCTGTTTCTTTATAACTTCTTTTCTTTTTTGTACTTTTTTTGTACTTATTACTTTTCTTAGGTTTTCTTACTTTTTTCTTTCAAAATTTGTATTGTATGTGTGTGTGTGTGTGTGTATGTATTTGTGTGTGTGTGTGTGTGTGTGTGTGTATACACAGACACACATATACACTCTGTATATATTATATTTGTGCCCATCCCAGTTCAGATAGGCAATGAAGAGTCCCAGAGAATGAGGTAGATAATTTGCGATTTCAGTGTGATGTGAAGCTTGGCAGAAAGATAGAATGAGAGAGCTGGTGAGGATGATTGATCCAGTACCTGAATGAAAAAAATGGGTTCTCATTAGGGAATAGCATACCATTTTCTTTTCTTTAAATGTTGCTTTGAAAGTTTTCCCTATATGATCTATTTCCACTTAATAAAAGATTAACCTTGTCTTAATTTTAAGGACTTTCAGTTAAATTAATGTGTAAAAAAAGCTAGCTATTTGAGTGATATTCCTTACAGTCACCAAGATGTTTATGGTCAACATCTGCTACAATAGAATGTGCTCTTATAACAAAAAGTCTCCATTGTGTATGCTGCTTCAATCTTTTGGAGACTAAAGTTGAATTAAGAAGGCTGTTTTATGTAAAACTGAGGATTTCAAAGACTTTCATTTGGTCTGCATGTTGATGTGAGCTGGCTTAATTAAATGTCTTCAATTTGAATGTTAAAACAATTGTTCAGATTCTACAGTTCTCTGGCATTTTTCAGTTCTTGGCTTGAAGTGTGGTTACAAAAAGTGTGTATATAGGGGAAAAATACAAACAAAATATTTAAATTAGGAAACTTGAGTACAAATGAGGTTTCAGTGAATTTTCAGGATAGAAATTTGATGAAATGCATTTCAGGTTGAGTATACTGTATGCACAACTGAATTATACTGGATTTATTCTAAGTAATTATCCCCCCTTCCCCAAACACAAATAGTTTATGTCAGGAATGGACCATATGTGGCCTTCCTTCAACTGTAATCAACATGGCAAATAATGGTGAGGGATTTGGGGAATTAAACCTCAGCTGTATCTTCAGATTCACATATTTTTTATTTTGCACTATAGATGTTTATGATCTATTCTTTTTATATCTATGCATATTTCTCCAAGGCAGCTTTTTTCAAAGTTCATCCCTGGAAGTTGATCCCTAGAATTAGAATTTATTTTTAGAAATTATATATGAACCTTATACCTAACTGAAGTTTGGATCCTCCTGTACACAGATAAATAAATGTTTACTCTGCTTTTTGATTTTGGTTGGATTTAGATTCTTGTGGTTCTTATTCTCATCCAGCTGGTGCTCTAACTTTCCTGCAAATGTGTAGAACTATGCTGCCATCATACATGACCCATCTGTAATCTCAGGAGAATGTTATTAGTTTCTATGGTTATTACATGCTTGTTGTTTCATCAGGGATTTCTTCTTTCTAGGCTTATGGTTTTTGGATTTATCAGCCGGCACATGACTAGATCAATGCATGCTTAGGAATTCTACATATCTGAAAGGAAAAAAAAATATGTGCATAAAATTTAATGAGTTGATTAATAAATAGTGCAGTACAGAAATGTCTTTCACATTTAATCCTGGATGAAGCCAATTTGGTCTAGTGGTTAAGGTGCTGGTCTAGAAACCAGGAAACTGAGATTCTAGTCCTGCCTTAGGCATGAAAGCTGGCTGGGTGACCTTGGGCCAGTCACTCTCTCTCAGCCCAACTTCACCTTACAGGGTTGTTGTTGTGGGAAATAGGAGGAGGAAAGAGTATTAGGTATGTTCGCTGCCTTGAGTTGCTTATAAAAAGAATAAAGTTGGGATAAAAATAAAATAAATAAATATAGAGATTTTTAAAAAATACCTAAAGGTAAAGGTAAAGGTTTCCCTTGACATTAAGTCCAGTTGTGTCCGACTCTAGGGGGTGGTGCTCATCTCCGTTTCAAAGCCGAAGAGCCGGCGTTTGTACTTAGATGCTTCCGTGGTCATGTGGCTGGCATGACTAAACGGAACGCCGTTACCTGCCCGCTGAAGCAGTACCTATTAATCTACTCATATTTGCATGTTTTCGAACTACTAGGTTGGCAGGAGCTGGGACTAGCAATCCAGACTAAATTGGAAAGGATCAGACCTTCAGTCGATATTTATCTCAGCTGACATTAAAAAAAAAGCACACACACACATACAGAGTGGTCTGATTTAATCTAACTGAAACAATAGTAGGCATTATGAATTTTCATTGAGGCTTCTGGCCCACTATTTGAGCATCCGAGTACTCAGCCAGTCAGTTCATTTTTCCTTAAAAACAATTATAAAGCTCATTGAATGAGTTTTTTCTTGAAATAGCAGTGGGTATAAGCAGTGGGTATAAGGATGCACATGGTCAGCAAGGCTACCATCCTTGCTCACCATGTGCATCCTTCTCAACTCTATCTTCCCCTCTCTGGTAACACATAGCTGCCATTTTCATCCTTTACCTGTATAAAAATGCTCTTGTTACCATGTATGATTCTGGGCCTCTGTATATTGGAACCTATGTTTATAGGAATATTTATGTGTAAACCATATCTGAACTTGAATATTAGAGATTGGACAGAAGAATGGGGTAAGTGGAATCATTTTCTGATTCCAGGAAAAAAAAAGATCTAATCTTATTGTATATAAGATAGTACTGTATATCAAACAATTGTTTTTTCTATATGTAATTTTCAATTATTTATCCAAGGGCAAGTGCTGATTCATAGGCTGATCAAGAAGAATTCATGTGAGCTTTCTTTCAAGTACTTTTCTTAGTTTTTCCCTTTCATCTGTTTTCTACTCCTATATATATTTCGATGCATGTTGTATTTCTATTTCACTCTTTGTTCAAGTCTGGGGTCACAAAATAAAACCAATCCCCTACCCTTAACAGTATTTTGATTGAATTATTTCAATCCTGGTTTTAGTGTCCCTGCTTGTTCATTTTATTTCTCTGTATAACTTGCCAGCTACTTTTAAAAACAGATGTCTGAAAATGAACACTTTCCGGTTAAATATTATTCTGTTCTCATAATAAAATCTGCATTTCCCTCCTCTGTCTTCCTTTAGCCTAACAAAGCCCAAAAATATACTGCAGGAAGGATCTGCAGCTGTAGGAACACTGCAGACAAATGTTCTTTGGCAAAGTTCTTTCTTTAAGATGAAATGCTACTATATTTCCCAATTATTGTTTAGATTGTAGATAAATCACTTGTGTGTTCGTGTGTGTATACACCCACATGTACAGCTCCACACATACCCAAGCTTTTCTTAGCTATAATGGAAATGGCATTTTAGTTCTGGAACTAATGTCCAGAATGGCAGTAATCCCTCACTATATAGTGCTATGAGTGACTTGCAAGGAAGGTTGCAACGGAAAAAAACAATCTGTCACAGTTTTCTTTCTTACACAAAACAGTCTGGTTTATCTAAGTGGATAAATGATGGGGGCAAATGGAATCAGCTGCATCTCTCTCTCTTTGCTAGAAAACTTACTGATGTGAAGCAGTGTTCATCTGGGAAAGTGCATACCAAATCAGCATATATTTGGCAAAACTGAGCGTAAGGCAGGGTTAGTTGCGTTTAAGTGTATAATATGGAAAATTGCAGACAAAGCATATGTTAAGGATAATTGCATAGGAAAGTGTAAATAACAGGCAGTTAAGTACGTTTCAGGCAAAAATGTGTACAGCATTGTTTTTTAAAAAATAAAATTGTGGTTGTGCACAATGTGCTAAAACATTAACAGAACAAAATAACTTACAATGCAAGTTATTACTGTGATCTCCAGGTATCTACCTGTAATGCCCCAATAAACACAATCCAGTACTTTTATATGGTGACCACCCAGGACCTTGATAGACCTTTTCTTTCTATTTGTGATTGGTCCAGAACTTTGCATGGAAACCATAACATAAGATGGTTAAAAAAGTGTCTGCAGAAGCTTCCAGCTTTGTCAAAATGACCAGAACAGCATTATACTGTCATACTGCAATCTCTGCCTGTTTCTGAGCATGCATGGATCATCATGAACCGCATACAAAAGGTCTGGAGCTTGTGTTAAAGTGGCATGATGCTGTTTGTATCAGTCTGCTCCCCTTGACCCCCATCCCCTTGTGGGGATGGCAGTTTGCCTTTGGCTTAGTGAGCTGCAAGTTGCCCCCGTGGGCTCATAAAATATTGTCTTGGGAATTTTCTTTCCCACTTCTTTCATATAGTTTTATTACAGAAGTGACGTTGTTGTTGTTGTTGTTGTTAGGGTCCCTTTGAGTCAGTGTTGACTACTGGAGACTGCCTGGACTAGTCCCTGCAGTTTTCTTGTCAAGGCTTTTTGGAAGTGGCTAGCCATTGCTTGCTTCCTAGGGCTGAGAGAGAGTGACCAGCCCAAGGTCACCCAGCTGGCTTTGTGCCTAAGGCAGGACTAGAACTCACGGTCTCCTGGTTTCAAGCCCGGTGCCTTAACCACTACACCAAACTGGCTCAACATATGTAATTAATGACAACGTAATAAGAAAGATGCTAATGAATTTCATTTTCTCAGAAACAGTTTTGTCCACATGGCATAAGAGTTATCAACAGAGCAAATATGTTACAGTGTATATCAGGAAATACTTTCTTAGTCTGCATATCCAAGCAAAGGGACTTTAATTGCTACCTGATACCTTTATTAAGCCCCAGCCTCTTGGAACTATAGCCAGAGAGGAAAACCCCCAACTGAAATGTATCCCCAGGGAGATTCAGAAATCTACTACCCTGAGCCAGTGCTGACCTGTCATACTTAGCAGACTGAATCAGCAGCCAGTGAAATGTTTTGATTAGGAAGAACTTGGGATGATGAAGCTGTCGCTTTGAAAAGGACTCTGCTATTATTGGCTTCTGTTGATACAGTGTGTGACATTCCTTCAGTTTAGTGGGAGAGTAATAAAGATTTTTTCTTTGGGAATTCATGTTAGCTTTCAATATTTCACTTGATGTAAATCAGAGCTAGGAACCTGGGGTTCTTCAGTTATTACTGAACTGCAACCCAACAACATGGCCAATGAGATGGGATGCTGAGAGTTGGACATGGAATGTGGAAACATCTTTCCATGTTTCTACTCAGCAGATGATGGCTCAGCTGGTTGTCAGAGTATAATTCCCACCACATTAAACTGCAAAACCTGAAATCTATTTTATTTATTATTAAACACATATCTACTCTGCTGCAATCAAAATGATTCTTGGCAGCTCACATGAATATGAACAATTTAAAACATCCATGGCCACATTTAAAACTATACAGAAACATACCCAAATAACAGTGACAAAAACAAAAATGAGTCAAAAACATATTTATATTTAAATAAAAATGAAATAAATACAGCAATATAATTAAAGGATGGCATCATGCAGTAGTTCAAGGGAAAGCCCTCTGAAACAATGATGTTTTCAATAATTTCCAAAAAATCAGCAGAGAGGGGCCTAGCCTGATGCCCACTGGGAGGTTGAGTGTAGAATTATCTTACTCATCAAGTTTTCTCTTGCTTTTCTGATACCAAGTTATGCCATTTCAGAATCTAGCTAAAGTGTTTCAGGAGCACTAATGGTTAATGACTAAACACTTTTACTAATAATGAAATTCCTATGGTAGATAGATTGGTGTGATCCAATGCAATTTCAATTGATTTTCATATACTGTGCCTTAAAAGAATGAGTTATTTTATTGTAAAGCACTGTCTTCTTAATCTGTGGTTGTCATTTCACGGCCGTAGGATGTTCCCGTTATTTCAAATCCATTTTAATTTGGGTGAAAATACAGACTCTAATCATATTGCTTGTGAGAATGCATGATATAATCAATTGCAATTTGGACTGCTATACAAAAATTCCTGAAGTAAATAAATAGATATATACACACCTGCGGAACACTGACAAGTTTCAATTTGCAGACAATATCAAGTGTTTTTTGTATTTACAATAGAGTACTAAAGTGTCATCTTCCAGGTTAGTAAAATACAGCATAAGTAAGGGAATGGAATATTATCTTGGTCCACATCCCATCAAGCAAGTCCATGTAAGGTGGTCTGTTGTTGAGTGAAATCATGATCAGATACACAGTAGCTGGATTCGTAACTTTCAGCAAATGTTAGTCTACTCTATTCTATGATTATTTATAAAAATTACATTAAACACCTCCAATCTTGTGCCCTCCAGCTATAGTGGAAATGCAATTCCCAGAATTCTTAGCTAGCAAAAACTGAAGATAATGTTAAAAAGCAGCAACTGGTGTAACATGCAACTATATATCAAAAAGAGATATAAAAGTACTAGAAGTGCATTACTTGTAATCAAGATTCAAACTCAGTATAAACCAAAGGATTGATGTTGCTGCAACAAAGGCAAGTAAAAATGTAGATTGTATCAAGAGTGATATAATTTTCAAATCACAGGAAGTAACCATTCTGCTTAATCTGTTTTGGTCAGATCTCCACTTCAAGTACTGTATCCTGTTCTGAAGTTCTGAAGAAGATGGGGTGGGGCTGGGGGGTTAGAAACTATGTTTTATGAGGACTAATTGAAAGACCCTGGTGTGTTTTACTTTGAGAAGAAAACATTAAATGGAGATAATAAATAATAGCACTGTTCAAATACCTGAAAAGCTATCACATAGAAGGAGATCAAAACCTATCTAGTTTCAGAGTGGAAGACACTGAATATTGGCTTTAAGTTACAGGAAGGCAGATTCTGATTGAAGAGTAGAATAGCTTGACAGTAGAACAAATGATCAAAAAGGGGGTCCTTTGGATACATTCAAATGGAGGCTAGGCTGCCAATGGTCTGGAATGCTTAATTTTGAATTCTGCACTGAGTAGTTGGTTGGATTTGCTGGTCTAAATGGCACCTTTTAATTTTATGGTTCTATAATTCAATATCCTAGCCTTGATCTCATTGTACTTAGCTGAATTCACAAATCACCATAAGCCATAATGTACTTCATTTGGCTGGTGTACAGCATGATACAGTGAAACTTAGAGCTTTGCCCAGAATGGGCCAGCAACCATTATTTGAGGGCAGAAAAGAAAATTCTCCAGTATTTACCCTCTACTCACCTTGAAAGTAACTTCCAGGTGCGTTTTCTACTGTGGTTTTAAACTACTGTTTTCCTCTGACATTGCCTAGACTGCTCCTATCGTTTTGGCTGGAGTGGTTTATTTTCTTACAGACTAACTCAAGCGGTTCATTGGCTCCTTTTCAGAGGAACAAACATTCATTCAATTGGGTCAGTAGCTGTCCGGGAGATCATTAATGTTTCTTGTCAGCCCTTCAAGGTAGACAAAGTCAAGAAACAGGAACAGAAGGTACTTTGGGAAATGCTTTTTATGTTGTAAGGCATTATAACAGAATCTTGAAAACCAGAGTTTCTTCCTTCCACCATTTATGCCAAACAATATCAAGGCAGATTTTTTTTTTTGAGTTTCTTTCTCATGCTTCCTTCTTTCCCAGGACTGAGCAGTCTCTTCTGAAACTCCTCACTTAACATTTGATCATTGCTTTCTCATTCCCAAGGACCAGGAGGCTCTGCTCACTGTCACTCATGCCCTCGTGACCTCCTGTTTGGACTACTGCAACATGCTCTACATGGGGCTGTCCTTGAAGAGTATTCAGAAGCTTCAGCTGGTACAGAATGCAGCTGCACAAGTTGCAAATAGTGTCATCTATTTGGCACATGTACCACCACTGCTTTGGGAGCTGCATTGGTTGCCAGTGTGTTTCCGGGTGCAATTCAAGGTGCTGGTTGTCACCTTTAAAGCCCTTAATGGCTTGGGACCGGGTTACCTTAGGGACCGTCTTTTCCCGGTTATTTCTACCCATCCAATCCAGTCCAGCAGGATGGGCATGCTCTGGGTCTTGTCAGCCAAGGAATGTCAGCTGGTGGGGACCAGGAGACGTGCCTTTTCTGCCGTAACACTTGCCCTCTGGAACATCCTCCCTCCTGAAATTAGGATGGCCCCAACCCTGTTGGCCTTTCGGAAGGCCTTGAAGACCCGGACCTGGGATCCTGAGTTTGTGAAGGGCCCTGTTTCTTGGTTGTGCTGACACCAATGGATTATAATATCTCTTGGTTGATATTTGTATTTAATTTCTTTTTGTACTGTATTTGTATTAATTTTTTTAATGATTGTTCACCACCCAGAGTCACTGGTTTGAGATGGGCAGCTATACAAATTGAATAAAACAAACAAACAAACAAACAGCACAGTGGTTATGACTTTTCCATAGCATATAGAAGGCTCCTGATTTGAAACTCAGCAAAAATGTGGGGTTTTTTAATTACTATTTTTTTTTCCTGAGCTGGCTAGTTTTTACCGTGAGCTTCCCCAAATAGCCACTTTGTTGTACAAAAAGATCCTATAAAGGATTAAGGGGGAAAATATAGGTAGGTTCTGTCTTATCCACCTTTTCCATGCTTCTTTTCTTTTTATCCTAATTTTGACCTAAAGTTCTCCTTATAAAGTTATTTCTTCAAATGGATTTTGGATTGGAAACTCAGGTAGTCTGACTGATTCCTCAGTAGTCATTCATCCCCTGGGTACATCCATATTGGATTGTTCCAAGAAGTTTCTCTGGGACTGTAGTTGAGGGTGGTTGGTTAAAGGTTTCAGCTAGCACATAACACAGCTGCTCAGTGGTCTGTAGGGAAAAAGGATTAGAGCATATAACACCAGTTCTATATCATCTGCACAGGCTGCTAGAATGTTTCTGGTCTAATTTGGAGTTTAACTTTAAACGTTAAAGCAGTGTTTGGCTGGGGAATTCTGGGAGTTGAAGTCCAGACATCTTAAAGTTGCTAAGGTTGAGAAATGCTGCTTTAAAGGATACAAGACTAGATTATGTCAAGAATTGCTTCTACTCAGATAAACCTGTACAGAGAGACAATTGGCCACAGAGGCCATTTGCACAAGTCGGTTGTGGCCGCATCTTTGTGGTACTCAGTCCGGTTATCTCCTCCTTAGTTATTTTTAGTGGGCCTCTTTTTGTTTAAATCCAGTTTTAGTCATTCTGGTCTAGATTTTTAAATTTGGGTTGTTAATTATTGTATGTTAAGGCTTTCTGGGGGGTGCTGGTCTTTAATCTGAATCATGTTATGATGTTCATCTAATTTTACTATTTTATATCTCAGTTTATATATTTATACGCCATTTATGCTATTTGTGTGAACTGCCTTGAAAGGACTTTTCTGCCTGAAAATTGCATAGAAATAAAATAAATATGAATACATAAATGTTTTGTGCCAAATTGGTTGGTCAAGTCCAGAAACTGAATTGAAAATTATAATTTTAGGTTACAAAGAAAGGACTGGTGGACAGCAAAAGACTAGTAGTATTTTATGGCATTCAGAAATTTAAGATCTTTATTGGTACCTGGCTAAAAAGTAAGAATAGGTAGCATACAAACAATAATAAAACAGGGTTTGACCCCTTGACATCTTTCAACATATTATAAGGTTTTATAGCAATATAGCTCTTGAAACCTCTGTTAGATTTAACATTGTACTTTATCCCTCCTAATCTGAATAATCCAGCAGAATTTCTGCTAAAATATTTTTAACTGCAGCTTTTCATCTGGATTTCTATTATTAGATTCTTCTCAGGCGTCACATTGATACAGGCTTTCTGTTGTGCTGCCCGTCTTCTGTCATGCTTTCTTCTCTTTTAACTCCATCAGCACTCCCTGCTTCATCTGTCAAATCTTTTTGCAGTCACCTTTATTCTCATTCAGCATTCTGTGAGTATCCTCACCTTCATAAGCTCATCTACAAGGTCTCTTATTCCTCAACCTACAGAATCAGCTGGCTTCCTTGCATAAATTGTGGTTCAACTTAAACCGTACTCATCAGAAGCAAAGTATACCTCTTCGGAAAAAAAAAACTGTTGAATTTATGAGCGCCATGTTGAGTGTGTTCTTTCTAACAGAATCTCTTTCTAACAATACATTTGCCTGCATTCCTGCTTGATTTCTATGGCATCACAGTTGTAGAAGCTGAGATTTAGCCAAGAGAGTAGGGTGATCAATTCATGCATTATGAAAGAAAATAAACAAAAACTAACCAAATGCATCACCCCAAAAGGATATGGATTCATTATTTACATGTGACAATGTGTATAAATCTAAAATTAAAAGGAATGATGGTAGCTAGAAATGCCACACTACAGGAAGTCCTCACTTACCAACCATTTGTTTAGTGATTCGAACTTATAACAGTCTGAAAAACTACTTATGACCAGTCCTCACACTTATGACCATCTGAGCATTCCTGTGGTCACATGATCACGATTTGGGCATTTGGCAACTGGTTCACATTTATGACCTTTGCAGCATCCCATAGTCATATGATCGCCATTTTCAACCTTCTCAGCTGGCTTCTGGCAAGCAAAATCAATGGGGAACCACGTGATTCACTTAATGACCATGTGGTTCACTTAATGTGCACGTGATTTGCTTAATGACTGCCACAAAAAAGGTCATAAAATCAGATCAAATTTGCTTAATGGCTGCTTCGCTTAGCAACTGAAATTCCAATCCCATTTGTGGTTGTTAAACAAGGATTACCTCTATACCAGAATGCAGAATATTTGACTAAGTGACTAGCGTGCCTGCTCAATCTGCCATTCAGGTGCATATTCCTGTATAGTCTGCCCTCTGTACCTCATGCCCTTTTGGTTATTAAACCTAAGTTAGGTTATGTCTTGCCATAGATACCATAGTGCCTGCCTCAGAAAAGCAGAACTTATTTAACATTAATAATCAGTTTTGCTTTTTCTGAGGTAGGCATTATTAACCAACTATTTAGGGAATAGAAGCAAGCCCCCTTCTTTTTACAGTTTAGGAGGGGGCTCAAATCATACTTTTTCAAGCAAAACCTTTAGTATATTTTATCTATTTTAAGATACTGCATCTTCTGATGATATTTTTGTAAGTTGCCCTGAATCATGTGGATTTGATGGCTTATAAATTTGCTAAACGTAAGCCAACTGAGTAACTTTGGGCCAGTCATTCTGTCTCAGCCCTAGAGGCAGTGCAATCCACTTCTAAAACTGTTGCCTAGAAAACTGCATGGACTTGTCCGAGTAGTTGCCAGGAGTCAAAACAAAAAACCCTTTAAAATGAAATAGAAAATTATCATTTGTAAAGCATGACATAAATGACTTTACCAGTATACTCTTACTAGGTATTCCTGTGCAGTCGAGTAGGAAGAGTCAATTAGAATTCCAATTTGGCACCTAACTCTAGAGTAAATCCATATAGCTGGTTGAATAAACTTACAGCATAAAGAATATGAGTTGGAAAATATCTATAGTGAAGCTCAGAGGATGAGATTTATTACTTGTTAGCAAGCACTCTTAGTCCTCTAGAATACGTAGATGATAGAGTGATATTTCCATTTTTTACAAAATAGTAAGAAATGTTAAGAACTCTCCTGCTTTTAATTTAATCCCAAGTACAAATAACCTATAGGCTCAAGCCAAACACATCAACACAGAGAGATGTATACAGTCACTTAACTCTGCATAACTAGAAAGGTTGCATTTTAAGTGAGAGGACTGGAATAAATTCTAATATAAACATTTTCCTCATACAAACTCCATATTATTAATGTCTCCATTATTTTACAAGAAAAATAATGTTTTGCTTTCATCATCATCAGTAATTGAAGTCTAAGGAATATAATAATTCCACATATTGGCTCTAGTAATGTATCTTAAAAGGAGGACTGAGTAACCTTGCTGGTTACAAATCCAAATATCCCCATATATCATAGGATCATACTTACGTAAGAAATGAACTTGTAAGTATTATTTTCACACTTTTTAAACTGTTAAATTAGCTATAATCACATACAAATGAAAACTGCCTCACTCTTTCCCTTGATCTTCTACTTTTTTTTAAGCTGACAAATTTATAATGAACAGAGTTCTGTTAGTATTCCTGACGTCTGCATTGGCAGTTCTCCTGTCCTCCAGTTCTATCCTATGTATGTATCATAATGAGGGAAAGACAAAAAGCATATTTATAAAAAATAAATACAGCAACAGGAGTGTTATCTCCAACTCAAGCTGCCATAGCTGTCCTGAAAAACCCTGAAATCTTTGACTCAGTTTGTATGCATGTCAACCCCAAATACTTTTCATAGAAATATATGGTCTTACACTGGGCTCATGGATGCCAATCATTTTCAGAACTGGTAACTCTGTATGGGGGATGTCCACAAGGCCACTTACGATGATCAGAGTTCTAATGCTAATTAGAACTACTGTGGTCATCATTATGCCTAGCCACCATAGTGAGCTACGTGTTCATTCAGATGGTAAAGTAACTGCTGCTTCCTAAGAGTTTTGCAGAATAAAGCCTCTCTATTACGGTGTGACAATAATCCGTACTTGGGCTGAGTATATTACTAGTCTGCTCCTTTTTACTTTTGTGTGGCCCTTTGATTCTCTTAGAAAGTCAGAGTCTCCAGCCTTGCACTCTGGCCTTACTATTAATGAAAATTTCCACACTAGTGATTTATAGCATCACTCAACAATCTCGGTGGCAATATAAAGCCTGCAGTAGTGATTTATCACCACAGTGATGGCTAGGTGACACTGTAAATTACTAATATGGAACTCTTCCTTGAGCAGATGAAAGATCCCCATCAAGATTGTATTGTGACAACAGGGTGCTTAAATCTCATTAACTTCAGTATGTGCACATGATTGTACCTCAGATGGATAGGAAAGAGTAAGTCACAGCAATAGATAAGTTTAAAAAAAGATTATGTTAATTCTTTGTGAATATGTCTATCTTTAAATCAATTATTTTTAAACATGTATCCTGTCTTTATACTAGAGCAGTGTTTCTCAACCTCAGCAACTTTAAAATGTTTGGACTTCAACTCCCAGAATTCCCCAGCCAGCAATTCCCAGGAATTCTGGGAGTTGAAGTCCAAACATTTTAAAGTTGCTGAGGTTGAGAAACACTGCTCTAGAGAGCTCAAGGCAATCCTTATGACTATCCCTTCTGCTGACCACCCCTGCCTTTTTTTTCCCATAACAACCCCATACAGTCAGGCTAAGCAAATATGTTTGGCCCAAGATCAGAAAGTCTCATGGTAATGAAAACTTGGGCCTCCCCTGACTCAGTCTAGCACTCAGGCCACATTATGTTCAACAGTTAAATGTCTCTCAATAACAGTAGCCAGGAAGCAAACTGTTTTAAAAGCCTGCTTGTGATTTTCCCAAATGCATCTGACTAGCTACTGTTGTAAATAAGATGCTGGATTAGAAGGAAGCTTGATCTAATACAGTGTTTCTCAACCTCAAGAACTTCAAAATGTGTGGACTTCAATTCCCAGAATTCCCCAGTCAGCATGCTGGCTGGGGAATTCTGGAAGATGAAGTCACAGACCTTAATGTTCTTGAGGTTGAGAAACACTATCTAATATAACAGAGCAATCCTGACATCCTTACCTTTCTATAGACACCTGCTATAGGCATTTCAGGGGACTGTAACAGTACACAGTTTTTTTTTCTTCCTAAGGTTTTTTCCACAAGTGTATCTTGAACCAAAAATAGAGGGATTGCAGTTCAATTAATTTGTAGATGGATCGTAAAACATAAACTCATAGACTGACACTGATGTATAGTGAACATTTCTTTGCTTCCTTTTTCCTTCAATTCTACACCTTTGGGGTGTAGATAGTTAATAGTCCCTCCTGTCCTTGCCAGTTTCACTTTTGGGGCTTTCCTGGGATCACAGCTGTATGGGCTCGACCTCTCTGTAAAGTGAAAATTGCCAAGCAGTCAACAGTCTTGAAAGGTTTTCTCCTTTCTTTTTGACTGAGTGGAAATATCACTTCATACAGGCTCTCCAAATATCTGGCCAGCTTAGGATGAAATGGATTCAAGATATTTAAATTAGATTCGATGCATTATGCAAAGACTAGATCATCCAAAGAGCTATCAGAACTATATTGTTGGCAAAAATGCTCTAAGCTTCTCTCTCTTTTCCCCCCCTCTCCCTCTGTTGGCTTGTAATCATCAGGGATATTTCTTATTCACTTTCTTCATCTTCTGCTACAGGGAAAGCATTACACGGAGCTATTATTGTAGTTCATAGAACTGTAGGGAACATATATCTGAAGGTCAGAGCATTTAATATTTTGGGATTTTTTTTTTCTAATGGATCTTCCCTCGCTCCCCAAAATGGAGCAGGATTATTGTGCCAAAAATATATGTAGTAAGCAGTAGAAAACTGCAAGAGTGCATCCTCCTACATTTAAGAGGGCTAAACTGGAAAACCCAATATAATCAAAATCTTTAATTTTTGCTAGAATGGCCACTTAACCATATCAAGAAACAATGGGTGGAATCACTCTAAATGCCTTGCAAATGAGAATGAGGGAATAGTTATATCAAGATAAACTTATCTCTGTAAAGTAGTTTTGATCATATATTTCAGTTTAAAGTGACACCCTTCCTAATGGCAGGAGGTTGTGTATGATCACCACAGTTGTAGAATCAATATAGACCAAGATTCTAAACAGTCACCACCAAAATATGGGTTACCTCAATGCAGAACTCCACCTCAGTAGGGTCGATTCTGAATATGCAAACTTTTCATTTAGGAAGTAATAGTGTGATATTCAT
Source organism: Candoia aspera (assembly GCF_035149785.1). Taxonomy (NCBI): domain Eukaryota; kingdom Metazoa; phylum Chordata; class Lepidosauria; order Squamata; family Candoiidae; genus Candoia; species Candoia aspera. The sequence goes on from NC_086157.1 coordinate 38,320,248, forward strand.
GCAATTATTTAAGATAACACTATGTACTAGTTGATCCTATATAATCTAAGTATGTCCAAATTTTTGAGGAATCTGGAGTCATGTAAGCCAGCTACCTGTTTGCAAGGAATAGCCCTAGTCTGTGGGTCAAGAATATAAGAGCATAGGATGGCATGATGGACCTGGCCAAGATCTATCATGGTTCAACATTTTGTTTATCACAGTAGCCAACCAGATGTCTCCAGAGTGCATTCAAAGAGGAGGTGAAATCCTGCCATTGTTCCCCTGCAATTGGCGGCATGTGGCTCCCAACCATGTACAGTGGTTTCAAGACCAATAGTTCTTGATAGATCTCTCTGCTATGAATGTATCCAACTCTTTAAAAAAAATCATGGAAGTATGCTTATACAAACAAAAACAAAATCTCAACAAGCAAAACCAAGCTTTTGTTGTTGTTATATGAACTAAAATCATCTTGATTTTTATTTAGGTGTATCGTTATTTCATTGTAATATTAACTCTGTCAGAATATACTGTATCTGGTAGAAGCATGCAAAGTGTTACCCTCTTTGAACACTTCTGCTATTTAACTGAAAAGAGAGGCTGGGCAAAATGTAGATGAGAAATCCTTTGGGTGATTATATTCAAGAGATTTGGGGCTTCTCCCAGATTTTACTTGTCATTGTTGTCAAATACACATTTTTTTGGCATGTGTCTTTATTGTTATTTGGAACTAACCAGCATCTCTCATTGTACTTATTTTTAAAAGAATGGAATAGAAATGAGAGATTTGCAGTTGGATCAAGATATGTTTGCATACTTCAATAATGACATGCAAAAATATCTACAATCTCCTTAATACTTGCCATCCCCCACCACTAAAAAGATTAAATGCTATAGAAGCACAATTTAGATAAGGATTAAGGTCCAGTCTATGTTGTAAATGAAATGACTTGTTTCCCTAGTAGCACATTCATTATTGAGCAGGCCAATGAATGTGCTTTGTAATGCTGCATTTATGGGAAAATGTGCCTTTTGGTGCACACTGTGATACACAATACTTGGAATGAATGAAATCAACACTGTATTTGCCTCATTCAAGAGTCCAATATACATTGTTATCTATATGTAATTTCTACATAAAATGGCTGCACTAATCAGTTTGGGGAGAACAGAAGGACAGTTTTGAGAATATAAGAAAACAGAAGATGTGAGCTCCCAAGGCTGGGGCACATTGCTGGACATAGGTGATGATGTGTGAATGAGGCAAATTCACACATCATCACCCTTGAGGGGTTTTTTTTTTCCTTGTATCTCCATCAAAAACTATATGGACCTTCATCAAATTATAGTTCCTAAGAGTTGTGGCAGAGAAAGAAGGCAAGAGATGGCAATGAAGCTGGTATAAAAATAATTGTGTGATGCAAAGTTATCCTTAAAAAACATGTGATGCCATGGGGAGCAGATGACATAGCCCACAATATTTACTATCTTAGGAGAAGCTTCAGACTAAATTCTAAATAATTAATAGACTCTCCCATCTAGTTTGAATTAAATTACATACTGAGGAACCATATTCTTTACTTGTTGAACATTGTGTATAACTCAGGAGACGATAGCTGCACATGCCAAATACTCTCTGAGTTACTCTCACCTAACTCTTATTTTCCTGATTTCTGGGAATTGCTAAAATGACTGAAGAAAGCCTCCTTTGACTCCTATTTTAAACTTTCAGCAGGTTAAGCCACAGTTTCAAATGAACTTGAGTAAGTTTTAGCATTTACCCGAGCCATCAGAACCAATATCTGCAAACAACTTGTCAGAAATGAATTCTACTGGAGAAACCAGGTTCTGGTGACAGTTCTTCATTCCTTAGATTAGTCAAAACCCAAGACCCATTCCCCACCAACAGGCTTGGCAAACTAAATACCTTAACATTAATTGCAAAGCACATTTCTTTCTTTTTTTATATGTTAATAGGTGTGTAGTAAGAATGGCTGCAGATATTCTATGGCATTACTGCATTATGCTGGTGACATGACAGGCTTGCATTTAAAATACTTCATCTATGGTTTAGCATAAAGATAAAGATACTACCTGGATGCTTGGTGGCCAGAACAGGCAAACAACCATTTCTGGAGGGCAAAAACAGATGATGTTGCCTTCTATTAATCCCTACTCACTTTTAAAGTGACATAAAGGTGTGTTTCACTGCTCCGCTTCCAAGGTATACTTTTCTATCTATTTTGATGCTCCTGTCCATTTGGGCTAGAACACTTAGTTGCAGGCTAACCTTAGTTCATTGGCTACTTGAAGATGAAGGACTGCTTCTCTGACTGAGCCAGCTCCTTTCATGCACTCTAATCTTTCTATATCTCACTTTACCAATACTGCTAAAATAGCATAGTGATTAAGATCTTTGTGCAACAAAGAGAAGGTTGCCACTTTGAAACCAAACAAACATTTTTTTAAATAACATTTTTCTTTTCTTGAGTAGGTAATTTTCTCTTTTGCTTTTAAAAAAACAATTAGTTGAAAGGTTTACAATTTTATGGTTATTCAAGTCACCTGAGGTGGAAGGATTTCACCACTAACTCCCAAATAGCACATAGGTTCATTTGAGCTATTTGGTTCTTGGGGTTAAAACCTTTCTACCTCAGGTGATTGGAGAAATAATAAAACCTTGGAAGGTTGTTTTTCTTTTTTTTGCAGAGGAGGAAAACTATATACTCAAGACAACAAAAATTGTAATTAAAAAATTTCCAGCTTTTGAACTGGTAACCTATGCTAATAAAGGGAGCTATAGAAATATTAGACTGCATGCTGATTTAAATTGCTAGTTCATTTATTACTTTGATTTATTACTTTGGATTTTTTAAAAGCTTGTTTTTCTTGTTTAGCCTGCATGCCTGTCCATTTTGGTATTTCAACATTTTATTTATTTGTTTACCAAATTTAACTTAACTTTGTTTGTCCAGCAACTGATCATTGCCTTCCTGGAACAGAAAGGCGAGAGAGCGCAGCAGCAGGGAATTTTCTAATGGGAGGATAGAGAGCCTGCATTTTACTGTGAATAGCTTGCAAGCTGTGGCAAAATGCCAATCCTGTTCCAACAGGATTTTCATAAGCCAGTTTACAGTTTAAATGATAAGTGTGGAAAACCTGGAATTTAATATACTGAAAACCTGGGCAAGATATCCCCCACCTGGTTTTTAGCTTTGGTTCTACAAAAATAGTGTTTACTACTTTCTCAAAAGAAGCCAATCTTACATACTCAAGCAAACTTTGTTTAGGAACGATCTTTTATTGTAAACCAAGGACAGTGCATAAGAACCAACTGCAGGCAGGCTATAGGTACTCTGTTTTAATAGCAATGTCAAATCAGCAAGAAAGAGTAGCTATAATAATCAGAGCAGTTCCCATGGACTCAAGGACTCAGTCATCTTTCAAAGTAATAAATGAACTAGCAATTTAAATGTGTCTTTCTATCACAAAGACACTCATGTTTATGGTAACACAGTTTACTAGTCTGTGCAGGAAAGCTGTAAAAGAACAGTACTTAACAGTACTAACTGGAATTCTGACAAACATCTCATTTTTTAAGAAAAGGAAAAACAAAACAAAACAAAACAAAAATTCATTACAGAAAAAGACTTGTATGTTTAATTGTAACTATCAGGTTCACATGGCATGGGTACTGTTATAAAACAAATGACTGTCTTGAGCAATTGGCCGGAATATACAGGTAGTCCTCATTTAGTGACCATTCACTTACGATGGTGATGAAAAAGTAACTTTATGACCAATCCTCATATTTATGTCCTTTGCAGATCTGTAGTGCAAAGGAAAGCTGAAATAAGATCATAAGCACAGTTGTGGTTTCACTTAGTGACCACTTCACTTAATGACCAAGTTGCTGTCCCAATTGTGGTTGCTAAACAAGGATTACCTGTTTTCTCAGGGTGCAGTGGTATCTGCAGGAGGGGTCAAAACAGGCATATTTCAGCAATGCAATACAAACACTACCCCTTTTATACAAGCCAACACCAAAGCTGTGTCATCTGCAGACTTGCCATAGGCTTAACTGTTGGGAAAGCAAGAAATAATCCACATAATTAACTATACGTTTGAGTGTTTTACACATAAGTAAAAAGAGTGCTGAAGATTTGTTGATCAAGTGTCATACCACTTGATACTTCTTATAGAAACAATTTTGGAAATATTTTTAAGCCACCCCACAAATTTTTCCACATGAATCATAAACATACATTTTGTAAACATCAGAAAAGTGTTTAATGGGGAGCAAACCGCAGATGTTTTTAATAAATGAATAATAAATCACTCTAAAACTGCTATTTATCTATTTGGTGCTCTTTTTTCTAGTTTCACACTGAATCCCATCTCCACTCCCCACCCACCAAATGCTTGGCAGCTTTTAAACATTTGAAGTGGTGGGAGAGCTGATAATGATTCCCGAGTATCAGTCAAACCCAAACTTTCAAGGAAGAAATCATCAGAAAGCAGGAGCAAGCCTGTAACAAGATGAGCTTCTTACTGTTCAATTAAAAAGCCTAGACAGTAATTGATGTGGGGGAGGGAGATTAAGAATGAGTGCAAGTCAAGAACTATTTTTGGATCAGGAGTGACTCTGAACACTTCCACAGGCAGAGTTCTGTCTACAAGCTGTGGACCTTTGGGATCCAACAATGTCAGCTGTGTTCAATAATACTGAGCCAATTTATTTCTAGCTTAGCTGGAGTATATCTGAAATAAAACTAATTGTTTTACCAAAGCCCCCACAAAACTCTGTGGACTTTGCAGGGGTGGAGTGTCTACAACTAGTCCTCACTTAATGACCATTTGTTTAGTGATGGTTGAGACTTACGATGGTGCTGAAAAAACACAACCCGTGCTCACACTTACGACCATCACAGCGTCCCCACAGTTATGTGATCACAATTTGGGCTCTTGGCAACCAGTTCACATTTATGACCGTCGCAGCATCCTGTGGATACATGATCACCATTTTCAATCTTCCCGGCTGGCTTCTGCCAAGCAAAATCAGTGGGAAGTCATATGATGCACTTAATGATCATGGTTTGCTTGGCGGCCATGATTTGCTTAATGACCACTGCAAAAAAGGTTGTAAAATCAGGTCAGATTTGCTTAATGACCACTTTACTTAGCAACTGAAATTCTGGTCTCAGTTGTGGCCATTAAGAAAGGACTACCTGTATTTGCAGGAATACCTTCTCCACCATGATTCCAAGTTGTTGAGCTTCCAATAAATATGCTGGTGATCTATTTAACTTCTTCCTTTTCTCCAGAACCCAGTTTTGGTGAACAGGGTGAATTATATGAAGTTTATATTTTGGGTCAGAAGTTCACAAATTGCCACAAACCTGAGATATGAAAAATGTTAGATAAACAGAAGCATGCATTCTCATACCTAGATTTTGCTCTTTTAGCAGATACAGCACTTGTTTTACCTTCATAAACATTGTAAGTTGCTTACGGTGTTTCATAGCAAGGAAAACAAACATTAATCTAACTCCTTTTGAGAAATTTCCTTTGCAGTTTAATTCAGTAACTCGTGTTGTCAAAACGATTTTGTATTGCAAAATCATAACTAAATTTAAGATAAGCTAAAAAAGCAAGGGAAATTAAAAAAAAGACAGTATGATCTACCTGGAGCATACTGGTAAATATTTAAGTAATTCCTACTTAAGGATTTCAATCTATGTTGATCCCTTTTAGCTTTATATAAACGATCTGATGTTTTATTCTGCAACAAGATGATAAATGTAATTACTTTCTGTACAGCATATTTTTGATATAAAATTCTTAAAGAGTGATTTTGCAAGACAGGTATTGAGATCCATTTTATAGCCGTGACATCTTTTTTATACACTTTATTTTTTAAACACTTGAAATCTATATCTAATGCATCAATCAGGTTTTTTTTAACTTTTTAGTGGCAGTTCTAACATAAGCAAACTCTTCTTTTAAGAAAGATTCATTTGTATATTAAAACCTGTAAATCTAAATAGGTCCATGCCTAAGTTGGCTAATTTAGTTTGCCACCAAACCCAGTTTACATAAAGTTTTCATGTTGTTTACTTAGCATCAATTAGATAATTTGGGAACTGTCGCTTTTCTAACCCTGTGTATGGCGCCTGCTCTCTTTTTCAACAGTTGGGTCATTTGGCAACCATTGGAAGCTACTAGTTGAAATGCCTTCAAAATTCATATTGCTGATGCAAGCAAACATTTGAACAGGAACCATAGCTCACTGGTGGGACAATTCCCTTGTCAGCTGAAGTTCCCAGGTTTAAAAGGTAGGGGACACTTCTGGGTCCTTGGAGAATTGCTGTGAGTCAGAATAGATCTTACAAGTTTGGATAGATTAATGATGGCTTGTTATATATGGCAGGTGACAGCTTTTATTGATTTATTTGTTCAGTATTACATTTGCATAAAACCTTTGAAAGCAAAAAAAAGCCCTCTTAAGGTGATTCACATTTCCTTTTTTTTTTAGAGCAGAAAACTAGTTAAAGTTTGAAAAACATTAAAAATACATTCAGATTACCAGTTCACCTGCAATATAAGAAAATGTGTCATTGACAGAGTAGTCAAAAGGGTGGCCAAGAATGAGAGGGCAGAAGATCCAATATTGTGCCCAACCTTTGCTGACTTGTGCTATTTGGGCAAAAGACTGGCTTTTATTTGTCATTTTGGCAAAGTCAGTGAATCCAAAAGTGTCCCTGTGCCACCCACAAACTATTTTGGACCTTTCTAGTAGTGTTCCAGTGGGTCCTTCCCCACAAGTGGATCCTTTCTTTTTGTAGCTTGTGACTGGAAGGAAGCCATTGCCACTATATCCTGACATGCTGTAATCTTCAACAGTGAGCAATAAATATTATCAACCATATAAATTAACAACAGGATGGCTGAAGAAAATTATGTAAATGTAAACTGATTAGCCTTCAGCAAAGGATCGTTACCTTGTCGTGGTGCTGGAGCTTGAGCACCTCAATGATGCCATGAGCTAAATCGTGAAGGGCCACCCAAGACGGGAAGGTCATGACAGAGAGGTCAGACTAAATGCAATCCCTGGGGAAGGTAATGGCAACCCACCCCAGTATTCTTGCCGTGAAAACTAAATGGATCGGTACAACCAGAGATATGTTGGTATACCATCGGAAGATGAGACCCCCAGGTCAGAAGATGGTCAAAATGCTACTGGGGAGGAACAGAGGATGAGTTCAACTAGCCCCAGACGTGATGACGCAGCTAGCTCAAAGCCGAAAGGACGGCTAGCAGCCGACGGTGCTGGTGGTGAACGGCGAATCCGATGTTCTAAGGATCAACACACCATTGGAACCTGGAATGTAAGATCTATGAGCCAGGCAAATTGGATGTGGTTATTGGTGAGATGTCAAGATTAAAGATAGACCTTTTGGGCATCAGTGAACTGAAATGGACTGGAATGGGCCACTTCACATCAAATGACCACCAGATCTACTACTGTGGACAAGAGGACCACAGAAGAAATGGAGTAGCCTTCATAATTAATAGTAAAGTGGCTAAAGCAGTGCTTGGATACAATCCAAAAAACGACAGAATGATCTCAATTCGAATTCAGGGCAAGCCATCTAACATCACAGTGATCCAAATATACGCCCCAACCACAAATGCTGAAGAAGCTGAAGTAGAGCTGTTCTATGAGGATTTGCAGCACCTACTGGACAACACGCCTAAAAGAGATGTTATTTTCATCACAGGAGACTGGAATGCTAAGGTGGGCAGTCAAATGACACCTGGAATTACAGGCACGTATGGCCTGGGAGAACAAAACGAAGCAGGACATAGGCTGATAGAATTTTGCCAAGACAATTCACTCTGCATAACAAACACTCTCTTCCAACAACCTAAGAGACAGCTTTATACATGGACTTCACCAGATGGACAACACCGAAATCAGATTGACTACATCCTTTGCAGCCAAAGGTGGCGGACATCTGTACAGTCGGTAAAAACAAGACCTGGAGCTGACTGTAGTTCCGATCATGAACTTCTTCTTGCACAATTTAGGATCAGACTAAAGAGATTAGGGAAGACCCACAGATCAGCTAGATATGAGCTCACTAATATTCCTAAGGAATATACAGTGGAGGTGAAGAATAGATTTAAGGGACTGCACTTAGTAGATAGGGCCCGGAAGAACTCTGGACAGAAGTTCGCAGCATTGTTCAGGAGGCGGCAACAAAATACATCCCAAAGAAAGAGAAAACCAAGAAGGCAAAATGGCTGTCTGCTGAGACACTAGAAGTAGCCCAAGAAAGAAGGAAAGCAAAAGGCAACAGTGATAGGGGGAGATATGCCCAATTAAATGCAAAATTCCAGAGGTTAGCCAGAAAAGATAAGAAATTATTTTTAAACAAGCAATGCATGGAAGTGGAAGAAGACAATAGAATAGGAAGGACAAGAGACTTCTTCCAGAAAATTAGAAACATCAGAGGTAAATTCCAGGCCAAAATGGGTATGATCAAAAACAAAGATGGCAAGGACCTAACAGAAGAAGAAGAGATCAAGAAAAGGTGGCAAGAATATACGGAAGACCTGTATAGGAAGGATAACAATATCGGGGATAGCTTTGACGGTGTGGTCAGGGAGCTAGAGCCAGACATCCTGAAGAGTGAGGTTGAGTGGGCCTTAAGAAGCATTGCTAATAAGAAGGCAGCAGGAGATGACAGCATCCCAGCTGAACTGTTCAAAATCTTGCGAGATGATGCTGTCAAGGTAATGCATGCTATATGCCAGCAAATTTGGAAAACACAAGAATGGCCATCAGATTGGAAAAAATCAACTTATATCCCCATACCAAAAAAGGGAAACACTAAAGAATGTTCAAACTATCGAACAGTGGCACTCCTTTCACATGCCAGTAAGGTAATGCTCAAGATCCTGCAAGGTAGACTTCAGCAGTTCATGGAGCGAGAATTGCCAGATGTACAAGCTGGCTTTAGAAAAGGCAGAGGAACTAGAGACCAAATTGCCAATATCTGCTGGATAATGGAAAAAGCCAGGGAGTTTCAGAAAAACATCTATTTCTGTTTTATTGACTATTCTAAAGCCTTTGACTGTGTGGACCATAACAAATTGTGGCAAGTTCTTAGTGGTATGGGGATACCAAGTCATCTTGTCTGCCTCCTGAAGAATCTGTATAATGACCAAGTAGCAACAGTAAGAACAGACCACGGAACAACGGACTGGTTTAAGATTGGGAAAGGAGTACGGCAGGGCTGTATACTCTCACCCTACCTATTCAACTTGTATGCAGAACACATCATGCGACAAGCTGGCCTTGAGGAATCCAAGGCTGGAGTTAAAATCTCTGGAAGAAACATTAACAATCTCATATAGGCAGATGATACCACTTTAATGGCTGAAAGTGAAGAGGAACTGAGGAGCCTTATGATGAAGGTGAAAGAAGAAAGTGCAAAAGCTGGCTTGCAGCTAAACCTGAAAAAAACCAAGATTATGGCAACCAGCTTGATTGAGAACTGGCAAATAGAGGGAGAAAATGTAGAAGCGGTGAAAGACTTTGTATTCCTAGGTGCAAAGATTACTGCAGATGCTGACTGCAGTCAGGAAATCAGAAGACGCTTAATCCTTGGGAGAAGAGCAATGACAAATCTCGATAAAATAGTTAAGAGCAGAGACATCACACTGACAACAAAGGCCCGCATAGTTAAAGCAATGGTGTTCCCCGTAGTAACATATGGCTGCGAGAGCTGGACCATAAGGAAGGCTGAGAGAAGGAAGATCGATGCTTTTGAACTGTGGTGTTGGAGGGAAATTCTGAGAGTGCCTTGGACTGCCAGAAGATCAAACCAGTCCATCCTCCAGGAAATAAAGCCAGACTGCTCACTTGAGGGAATGATATTAAAGGCAAAACTGAAATACTTTGGCCACATAATGAGAAGACAGGACACCCTGGAGAAGATGATGATGCTAGGGAGAGTGGAAGGCAAAAGGAAGAGGGGCTGACCAAGGGCAAGATGGATGGATGATATTCTAGAGGTGATGGACTCGTCCCTGGGGGAGCTGGGGGTGTTGACGACCGACAGGAAGCTCTGGCGTGGGCTGGTCCATGAAGTCACGAAGAGTCGGTTGCGACTAAACGAATAAACAACAACAAATTGATTAGCATCCATAAATAGCTACTGAACGTCTGTAGAAGTAGGAATATTAGCCCTATGCCACGGCTTATCAAACTTTGTGATAGTGCAATCCCCAAAGTGATAAATGAATTTTTGTAACTCCCCCCTCCCCTGAATAAAACTAATTATTTCACTGGAGTTAGGGTTGGACATTAAACTGTATATCTCACAGGATTCTCAACTGCCCATTGCAAGCCAAGTGAAGAGGAATACCTGGAGGGAGATTTTACACTGCTCCTATTTTGTATTGGTCTAAGACTGCAATAAATTGATTGACTGATTGATGGATGCAAAGCAAGGGTGCTGTCAAAACTGGTTCCCATTTTGTCTGGGTTTGCTCACAGCTGGTTTGTATGGGCAAAGTGGGGAGCAAATCCCAGACTGAGTTTGCCAATGATTCCACTTTGCCCATATAAACTTGATCAGTTAAAACACCCCCACCCACCCCCATACCCTGACACACAACCATGAAATTCTCATGTAGCTTGCTTGCAGCCACCCAGGGGGTTCCAACTCACAGCTTGAAAACTTCTGCTCAATGTGATTAATGCTTCTGGGGATTTTGAATGCTACAAAATTCTATTAGGATTAGAAGCTGTCCTTAAAAGAGATTATTTCTCCAATTTCTTTAGAAAAATCCTTGCTTTTGTAAGACTCAGATCTATTTCTCTAGGCTGTATTAATTATACAGTCATTTGAGCTTTCATATCAACAGGCTCTTTGTTGTCATTATACTTGAGCAAACTGGTAATATGCATGCATTATTTTTCTAATTAGGCAATTCAGGATATTTTCCCCTCCCATCCCTAATGCTAAGTGCAGCTTGATAAACATCAAATGAAATGTCAGTTCAGGATCTTAGAAACTGATTTGGTATCTATAACACTAGGAAACACTTGGAAGCTCCTGGCATTTTCATATTAAGAAAGCTAATAGCTGCCACCAGCTTTAGAATTCAGGTTACATAAAGGCCCCCAACGTATGTACATTGTAAGCATGGAGAATAGAGTGTAATGGAGCTGATTGCTTCCACTTCATATGGGCCCACTTCCCACCCCCACTGTGGAGATCGTAGAAAATATATGTACCAATTTATTTGCCAGTAAACTCCAGCTGCCATGCATTAGCCATAGGTATGGAAGGGCAGTTTTTGGCTCATGTTGAAACCTGCTTACGTCTGTGTTCCAGAGTATCAGAGGAAACAAGATATAGTGTACTGCCACCTGGTTGATGATTATGTTCTATCAGGTCAGTGTTGACTCTTAGTGATCACATAGTATTAGAATCCTCATCTGAGATACTTCTCAGGATGCCTCTACTTTCCAAAGCTCAGTATATGATGGAAGAAACTAAGGGTGGAAGAAGAAATAATGGGTGGAAGATTCTGAAATCTACTGTGTCCTATCTATATCACTACCACCTTCCTTCAGTAAGCGACTGCTTTCTGTGTTCCCTACATGTCCTTCATGGAGAGGTAACATATCATGAGAGTAACAAAGAAAGAGCGATGCTCATTGAAAAATTTGGTTACATTTCCCTTTGAGTACTTCCTCTAGGAATTTGGCAACAATTCGGGTGGTTTCAGATGCAGCATCACTCAGTAGATATTGGCAAGATGACACAGGATCTACAACATTTAACAGGTACTTACTCTGTGAAGGTTTTAAGAGTAATTCATGCTGAAGAGACACAAATAAGTGGCAGTCAAAGATGATGTGATGAATTGTATCCGGACTGCCCAGAGACAGAGCCTCTCATGGATGGGAATGTGTACCTTCCGAAGAGCTCCTCTGAAGGAAAAGCATTTACTCTGGCCAGGAAGAAGGCCCTACACTGAGATGGTACCACAAGATTCTGCAAATAATGCACCATCTTGCCCAGATGATTTTCTATGCCAAGTGTAGCAGGCGAACAGACACGAGGTTGAGCTGGTCTGAGTTTATGATATTCTAAGTCCAAAAATCTCTGTTGAATATTAAATACGTAGGTTTCATCTGAGAGATATAAATCCTCAGTTGCAATCCTGATTTGCCTGAGCTTGGACATAATATGTCAAGTCCAAAGCAAAGTATAGTTATCATTTTTAAGATATGATAACAGACTTCGAGGAGCAGCTCTAAATAAAATTCTAAGCCAATATTTAATTATTATCCAAGCTTTAGTTTCAATTAAGCTTTGACCAGTTTCTAAGCAAATTGTGGGATAGGAGATGCAATTAGGAGCCCCTAAAAGCTGCCTCAAAAAGGATGCCTGAATACCCTCTACTTTAGAGTTAAAGACTCTTAGCCAAATAGAAATATCATATACTATTTGAGAGAGAGATTTGGCTTTAAAAATTCTAATTGTTGCAGGTATATATTGGTTACCTCTTGTAAAGTAAAATTGTTTAATCTGGGCAGCCGAACAGTTGGCCAAATGAATTATCTTATTAGGATGAGTTACCCAAGAAAGATTATAACTAAATGTAATGCCAAGATATTTAAAAGTTTTAACTTGTTCAATTTCTGTACTACCCATGAACCATCTCAGTGAACGCCATCTTTTGGCAAATATTATTGCCTTTGATTTAGAGAAGTCAATGGTGAGTGAGTTACGATGACAATAATTATAAAATGCCTCCAAGTATCTTTGTAAGCCAACTCTTGAACAAGAAAGGACTGTAGCATTGTAGGTGTAAAGTAACAGTGGGGTGGGAAGACCGCCAAGACTGGTGGGGGGGAGTGACCATTAACTGAGCTAAGGGAGTGAGCCAAATTGTTCAGAAAGAGGTTGAAAAGGTGAGGGGCAAGAACATACTTACCTGGCAGGGGAAATACCTTGATCATGAAGAAGGTTTTCCCAGGTGAGGCTCATCCGTTGCATGGAGAGGTTTTGTATGTGTGGATGAAGCCAAGAGTGTGGGCCTTTGTAAGGAGTTAGTGAGAGGGGAAGGAACAAAGTAGCTGAGATTAAGCCATGCTGGCTGGTGTTCAAAAAAAGTTACCTGCTCTGGCAATTTGTAAATTTGGCTGTCTTTATCTTTCCCCATATAATGTGCCCCCAAAGGGAAAGCTAAGCCTGCCACTATTTCCTAATTTCTCTAGTTGTCTAAGTTGAATACATATACAGGCCTAGAATTAAATGCTATTGTACCATATCAGTGCGGGGCCATTTTGCACATACACTGCTTACTAGATGCTGATAAAAATGAAGGTAAAATTAGAATCTATATATAGATGTGGAAGACACTCAGATGAAAGATCTTGCTCTATTGAAAAAGATACAGCATTTTGGATGGTCCTATTATTAATCTTTTGTTATGGGATGCTTTGAGCATATCATTATTGTGCAACTAGAATGTGTGCATTTTTCAGCTGGAATATGTATTTCTTATCGTTGCATTAACTATATATTGCCTAGAGAAGCTGATTCCTCTTCAGGAAAAGGGAAACAGGTAGATTCCACCTGGCTATTGTAACTATTTAGCACAGCACTTTGCCAATAAAGTTACTTACATTTGCCAAGTCTTGACACTTCAGGAGTGGAGTCCATTGTGGTGACTGGGATAAGGTTTGACCAGATTATCTGGGATTGCTTCTGCCCTACGAACTCTGATAAAGTGGACAGAGTGCTTTTTCAATTGTCTCTGACCACTTATGGGCATGATTCCTGCTCCTCGTGTCTCCTTGGGGGATCTAGAGGTGCTGTGACAGATTGCATCTGGGAGGCAGACAATGCCTCACAATGGAAGAAGGTGATGCCAGTAGTCTTGAAAGAGGCTGTGGCATTCCTCATTTTAACAGGCCTTCCATGGCTCTATCTGGATTTGATAACTATTATCCTTATATTTCTACAGCCCCTGTATTTGGTAACCATTGGTATTGATAATCCATTTTCAGTGTTCAGCTACAGAGCATCCTACAGGAAGCAGATTATTTGACCATTTTAGGTCAGGATACAGCCTCTACTTTTCATATTTTGGAAATGGCTTAAAACAGAGTTATTTGGAACAGCATTTGAATTGTGATTGTCATCTACTTACTTATAGTTTTTTTAAATATATACAGTATATACTTGAAGTTTTTCATATGCTTTATTAAATGCATATTTTTCAAGTTATACTTTTATTTTAAAGCAATGGATGATATTATAAATTGCCAAGAACTGTTTGATTGCAGCAGATAGCAACAACAACAATTAATAATGTTGTAAATTTAGCTTTATAGTTGCATGCATGATATGCATTACAGTCCTCTTTTTGAGGGTCTCTCACCCCCTGCTGAAGTGTCCCAGTTTCCCAACTGTTTTAAAAAGAAATCAGATACTTCAACCAGCCAGTTCTCAGGACCGTTATTCAAAAGTAAACAATGGATATTTCCAATCTATTGCTGTCTGATACCTATTATAGCTCTACTTCTTTTTCCTAAAAATTCTGAGAGCAACTTGTTAAGGGCAGAGCCATTCCCCTTTTTCAAATCTGTCACAGTCTTGATGGATATGAGCACATTTGGACATTTGATTTAAAGCAGTTCTCTAAGGTCAGTGAACCAGCTTGCAGGTATGCTAACTCACTTATTGTCCACTTTTCCAACTGTTATTTTGCAAGAGAATCAGGGGAAAGAGAGGAGGGGTGGGAAACACCACCATTGATGCCTGTGGATCTCCTGCTGGTGATCCCCACCCATCGAAGGAGCTCTTTGACCCCAAAGGAGTTGTTATCCTTGGCTTCTCTCCCCCTTGCTTCTTCTGCTGCCCATAGCAAGAAGGGGACTTGGGCCTTTTGGATGCCAATTTTTTTTTTCTACACAGTGTTTAATGCAGGGGAATGGTGGCTGGACAGTCACTTCCTCCCACTTCCTTTCCTATGGAGAATGGGAAGTGAGGTGGGAGCATCTCTTTAGAACCTATCACAATAATGTTACTCCATGGAGCACATAATCTACAAGGGGGTAGTATTTTTCACACATGACCAGTGATCTTCCATAAATATTGGAAAACTGTCAGCAGTTGCCTAAGTGATCAGAGAAATGACAGTAGCTGACACACTTTTCTCTTTCTTTCTCCCATTAAAGCTGACCCTTCCGGATTAGGCCCTGCTGCATTTAATCCATGGGTGGGGTAGTGTTTTTGACACACATGAAAAAATGTGTGCAGTGGTCTTCCAGATGTCTGCTAGCCATGTGTCAAAAAGTACATCTCTCCAGCCTGCAGATGGACTCAGCTGTGCCTGCCCTGTGGGGCCTGCATGGTAGCTTACTATGGGGGCTGGTAAGCAGCCACTTACAACCCACTTATCTTCACCTACAGTTCTCTGATCCCTTGTAACACCTCCATGGAATAAGAGAACTTGCTTCTACCCACCCACTTCTTTTGCCATTATTTCTGCCACTTGACTGTATGATCAGTGAGTGTGTACAGCTCCCAAGCTGAGCTGGATTGTTGTGGCATCACCCTATGGGGATCCCTTTCTTACACCAAAGGATGTCTCCTGTCCACATACCTTTCAAAATGCTTTATCAATGTGCTTATCAGGAATGCTAAAACAGGATATGAAACCTACCTGCTGTTCTGTAGATAAGGCTATCTCTCATATGCTATTCTAGTTGCATATGTGGTACTGTTTCTTTCCAGGCCCATTAACCTGCAGTTGATGTATATCCACAGCAATGTACTAAAATACAGTGAGGGAGTTTGAGGAACACTAAGAAGAAAATCACCAGGAGCCCTAAATTTCAGAGCTAAGAGTGGGTGAAAAACTTGTCCCCCAAGATTTTCCTTTGTTAAGCCTCATTTTCCAGGAGCCAGCAGATCCTCTCACAAGGCTAAGCAACTGTTTCTGGGTCACTTCTGAGAAATGTAAGGAGGCCAGTTGCCTTCCTTTTGGCCACCCCTGTTGCCACATTCACACAAAGATGTTTTCAGTGAAGAAGGACCTGTGGCTTCAGCTAAAAGTGGTGGAGAGGTGGATCCAACATGTTGGCAGCACTCCTCTTTTGCCAAAGGACCATCTGCTCGGTTGATAGTCTGGACCATTCATTTGGTGCCCACCCACACAATTCTCTGCCCAAGTTTAGAACATTGCACAATGGGAAGGTTGATATATCATACCTGGGGTAGCCATCTATTTTCTAATAATGCCTCTGGGACCAATGCTGTATGTTTCATGGTGTCACATCATTCCCTTTGGGTCATTCTGAATGCTGCTCTGACCCTGCTTGAGGCAGCTTGAGGCAGCAGCAATATTTCTTTGTAAAATCTCCCCCTCACTGTGTTGTCTTCCACCAGAAAGCCTCTCACCTACACAGAGAATTAATAGAGCTCTTCTTCAAAAGCCTTTTTATTTCCTCCACAAAGCTTGCTCCCCATCCTGACCCACTCCTTTCAGAAAACAATCAAGTAGGGTCTGAATACTTGCCTAACATTAATATCAAATCACATACGCAGTTCAGAATCCTCACTTATATATAACAAACTGTTCCACAAATCTAATTAAATTACCTTGTTTTCCTTAGGAAAATCAAAGAACTGTTCAATCCCATCATTAAAATCTAGAAACTCTTGAAGAATCTTATAAAGGGAGAGACGCTAACAAGCTTTTCATTATTGAAATGGGTAAATCGCAGGAGGAATGATCAACCTGTGTGGCAAAAATCCTTATATTAAATAATTAGCTCAGAGTGATAACTAGCTAAGGATTCTATAATTATAAGTTATTTTTGTCTCCCAATGGCAAAGCTCAGCTTGCATAGCAACTGTGTTTTGCCAATGTGATTGCATGCTGAAGTTCAGACTTGCACAAGGACTTATAAATGGTTATTAAATTACAATCACCAGTTAATAAACTGCACTCTACAATTTTTTTTTTAATGATCATGGATGGTCCACAAAGGTGTCCACAACAGACAGGGAGGGGCAAATTATGATTAAAAGTACATTGCAATGCAGTGTTGCCACCCACATAGTTTATGTACTTGTGTCTGATGCCAGAATGCAAATACAAAAGACCAGATTTGTGTTGTGATGCGTGATGCATGTTTCATTATTTTTTTATCACTGCGGCGTGTACTGGACCCCTCCATTCAGATGGGAATTGAACCAAGGTCTTCTCAGTCCCAGTCCAGCACTCAAACTATCAGCCTATCAGCACTCAAACTCCCCAGAAGGTAAAGCCTTTTTTGAACTGGGCTTAAATGGTGACTTTCTTGGTAACAATATACAAAAGTGGTTCTCCACTGTCTTCTTTGCAGGTACTTTTTCAACTTCCCAGTCTAGATTATCACCCTGAGATTTCCTAGTAGTCTCCCATTCAAATACTAATCAGGTTCAACCCTACTTAGCTTTTGAGATCAGCCAAGAGACACTAGTTTTAAAGTTAAATTGATATTCTTCTTGTTTTCTATTTATTGTAGTTTTCTATCATAATTTTTGTGTTAGCTAGCTTAATGAATAGAGTGCATTTGGTACTTACATCTTGTGGATCTAGGAGTTTTTATCCCATTTAATTCATTTAAAATGAATTACAATACGTTGTCCCTTTTGTGAAAGAAAGGGATTTTTAAAAAAACTTTTGACTGTGATTCTACTATATGCTTCTCAAAGCCAACAACTCCATCACTGAACTCTCTTCCACCTGAAATGTCAAATACACTCATCTTAATTGCTAGTTCTGGTAACACATTATGCCACCCTTTCCACTAGTGGCCCATTGTTCATTATTATCAATGGATGCCAACAAAGCTGTTAGCAATTACTGACATCAGTAGAGAAAAACCTGATATGTTTCTGAAGAACCACAGGTCCTGAAAATCATAAAGACATTGGAAGAGAAGCAGGCCAAATTTATGACTTCCAGTATATATTGGATTCTTTGGCCTTCAATCATTGCCAATGGTACAGAGATAGTTTACAGGATATTTATAAATCTATGGCTGACTTTTAGCAAGTTGCAGCATCTGGCTGACCTTAGTTGAGCTTGGAAAAAGCTGAGCAGATTAAGTGCTGGTTAGTACTTGAAGACAATTCTTCTAGGAAATCAAGATGAGCGGTAGCAAAATTGGAATAATAATAATAACAACTGCAAAGCTGAAGAAGAAAATATCCCAGAAGAAGGCAAGGCCAACCATTTCTAAACTGTGGCCAAAAAAACCCTACATGGATGTGTGTGTGGTGACCAGGACTCCAGCCTGATCTGCAGGAACCTGTGGTGAAAGGTGAAAGATCCCCTGTGCAAGCACCGAGTCATTTCTGACCCTTTGGGGGGACGCTGCTTTCATGACGTTTTATTGGCAGACTCTAGCAGGGTGGTACTACATGGTAGACTTTATATTGTAGATTCAGTCTGAAGAGAGAGCACAATGCTGAGGAGGAGAACCATGTTTATTGCCATGATTGTCAGGTGCCTGCTTTACAGGAAAGAGAGCCCCCAAACAATGGAGAAGCAAAGATTTTTATAGAAGGTAAGGGCCACAAGGTGGGAAATCCTAAGGATCTCATTTGCTGGCCCGTTTGGAGAAACTGGGCAGGTCCTTGTCAGTGGACCTGGGGTGAGTTCAATTGTGAGGCAAAATGGGTCTTTCAGGAGGGCAGCAGATCTGGAGAAGTTCATTGTGAAAGAGATGGAATGTTGAGGTCATCCATTGATGGAGGATGGAAGGTTGAGGTTTCTCTAGGTTGCAATTTCCTTGTAAAGGTTGCCCTTGGGCTGTACTATGAGCTGGTGACGAGGCTTCTATTCTTTGGTTTAGATGGGATTGTGGTGGGGGACTTTGCCTGGGAGCAGGGAATATCAATTTGATCATATGGGATTAGGCAAAGAGCTGGGTTTGACCTGGTCATGTCCAATGTCAGGGAGGAACAGGGTGCAACCTCCATTTTGCTTGTTAAGTTTATTTTCTCCACTACAGCTATAGATGGAAACTTAACAGTTTTTAAAGGTTAGTCAATAAAATTATACAAGTGACAGCCATATGGACAACAGCTACACTCCATTCCTGCTCCCAATGTAAATTGGCAATTTGGATTTGGCTCTATTTTGAGTGGGGTGCCAAGTGAAATAGTTCTGTGGAAAGCAAATTGAAGTCTTTTTTTTCCTCAGAATTCTGGTGTGTGTGTGCGCGTGTGTTTTACTTACAGAGCTGACAACCCCCCCCACACACACAAATGCTACTTTCTTTGTCACCTACTGAGAGATGAAGTGGATGCTATTATAGTGGACAACAGTTGAAGCCCCTAGAAAAAATAGTAAGTAGTTATTCAAGGTGCAGAACTGAATAGCTGACTAAAGAATAGGCAGTGACTGAAGATGATAAAAATGTCAAATCATAATTTGCCATTTTAGGCAATCTGATTTTTAAGCTCAAGCTATAAAGGAAAGTTGTTTTCCATGAATTGCTTCTCCATAATTTTCACAAGTGGTGTTAGCATTATTTATTTATTTATTTTCTATTCTGCCTTTATCATTTTTATAAATAACTCAAGGTGGCAAACCTACCAAATACTCCTTCCTCCTCCTATTTTCCCCACAACAACAACCCTGTGTATGTGCATATGTGAAAATAGCCCAACATGCTTTACTTTAAAAAGGCACAACCATTTAAAAAGTATCTTATGACCCATTTCTTTTCTTTTGTAGGAGGGGAGTGGAGGCACAATCAGTCCTCTGCATGTTTAATCTTAAGTAATCCTTAGTGGGTTTATTTGGCTTACTTTCAAGTAAACATGCTGAAAAATCAGCAAAAGGAAGTAGAAAAACTAAATTGGTAGAGGGGCCATTTTATTAAACTAGTTCTCCTTGGTCAAAAGGCTATTCTTCCTAGCCCTAAAGGGTATATTTAGAATATAGACCATGAAGCGTTAATGATTTAGGACAGTAATAAGATTTTAGTAGAAAGAATGTGTGTAAAAATGCAATTAAAATGGTTATATAAGCAAGACTGTGCGGGGAAAAAAGGACAACAGAAACTATCTTCCACAAACTGCTGCTCTCCATTGGTTGATTGGAGATGATAGGAGCTGAAGTTATCATACCTGGAAGGTACTTGGTAGTAGGGCCATCAGATCTGGGGTGAAAATTTTGGCAAGACCACTAGATGACAACAAATAGTTAATAGTGTTATGAGTCTCTTTGCTGCCTTCTAGTGCTGGTCTTGACTTTTGCAAACCAAGTCTGGTAGCCCTACTTGATAGAGAAAAGCAGTTTGAAGGACAAATAGAGGCAGCTTAAAAAAAAATCTTTGCATCATATCAAAATAGCATTTTTAATGGGAATCATGCAGTCTATTAGTAAAAGCAATTCAGTAGGTGAAAACCAGCTAAATAATACTGATTCTACTTTCTGATCCAAAAAACTCTTGCTTTTTGCAGAACAATTATATTTTAGTAAAATCTCCTTCCTTATGCACAGAATCTATCAGAAGTATTTCAAGTAGTTTACCATTGTAAGGTGCAAAATAAAATACTTCCCCTCATAAGCAAAGGGATTTACAATCATTAATCTGATGCATCCCCCTCTTCCTTTTAAAGGGATTCATAAAAAGATTGTGGAAGGGATGGGCAAAAAGCAGCCCATTGATACCACCTGTACAATTCTGATACTGAAGTGATGTAGTCCCCATTATATCCTTCAGGTGAGGATGCAGTTATCATGGGAAATTTTCTGTAATGTGCCAAATGTGGACAAAAGTTTTTCAAGACTTATTCCAGGCATCTTTGCCAACTATGTCCAAGACAGAGCCATACCATTGAAATTATGGAGGAAAAGGCCTTTATAGAATAAAGGATTTTTTAAAAATAAAAACTCCATACTTGTAGTTTGTGGCACATTGAACAAAAATTAGTACACAGAGCACCATGGCTTTTGTAGTGTCAGATCAATTCAGTTTTATGAAATTAAAAAGTGATGGAGATAGACTTCTAATTCTGAAAAAGTAATGTTAAACTTCTTCATGGAATCTAAAGGTACAATTAGATGTTCATATCTGTTAGTCTCTATGGCAGCCTGGGAGGTTCTTTTCAGCATCTACATAGGAATTATATCTTCAGTTCTTACATTGGTGGCATCAAACTCTGATAAGAACCTCATACATACCTTTTAAATATTCAGTGAGTTGTTGACAAGGCTGTAAACTGAAGGGAATATTCTTTCATCTTTGGTTGGAATATGATAAAGTTTCAGATTTTTGGAAGAAAGTTTTTAACAAGATGTCATATCTTCTATCTAAATAGAAGATTGAGTTTTCTCCAAAGTTAGGTTTACTATATATCTTTGATAGTCAGAAAACATTGCAAAATAAAACACACATCAAATTTCTACTTTTAGCAGCCAAATCATTGCTAAACAATAGCAATATCTAGATAATATCTCAATGGATAAATGGCATGATGACTTTTGGTCCATAACATTGCTTGAGGAACTTTTTAATAAAATTAACTGCTTGACATTGCCAAGCAGCAAATCATTATTCTATGAGGAATGATGGGATTTTACTGAGTTAAGCATAGTATAATAATCTGTAGCAGAAAGTACCAGCATCATGTAAATTAACTGATCAATAATGTAGTGGCATAAACTAGATATACATGTGTTTTACAGTAGGACTTCCTTCTAAGTAATTATTTATTTGTTTAATGCACCGCCAGTAATAAAAAGTTCCCTCTTCCTTCCTCCCTCTTTCTTCCCCTGTGCCTGAATCAGCCTTGCAATTTCTCAAAAGATTTTTTTTTTCCTTGTGAAAAAAAGCTGTTGCTTTTCTCCATTATTCAGAGGTGCTTGAGAATCTCTTGCAATCTTTTGGTGGTGATTTTGAGATGGAGAGGGCCAAGGTGACTACTCTAGTTACATTTACTGTTATGCCATTTTCCATATGAAAAAGCTCGGTAGAATGAGTTCCCTTGTGTCTTTTTCTGTGGGCATTCACTTGAAGCAGGGGAAGCCAAGAGGCTATAGGCAGCTGGAAAAAGGATGATAGGAAAGGCCATTTCCACACTGTAGCCTTCAGCTGCTTCTTTCCCTCATGTCAACTGAGGTCCTTCCAGATTTCCTACTGGTGAATATGGGATGGTTTCCAAAGACAAAGAGGACCGGGGTTGTGGTGGGTGCACTGCTGGGTGAAATGGAGTGTTCTAGGGCAGAACAAAGCTTACCAGATAGAGTGGATTGCCTTGCTTGCCCTGGCATGGGGCGGGTGGGGGGAGTAGAACTTGGTTAGCTATTGGTAAAGTTTTAAATGTCTCATCCTCTGCTTCTAAGATCAGCAGAAAAGATTATCTTAAAATTCCTGGTGGTGGAACTCTCAAGTAGGGACTCATTGGTCAAATTTAATAAGGGTAGCAAGTCAAATAATTGAAAGGCAGTGACATATGCAAAAAAACATAAGCATTTGTTTGATAATTACATTGCATCAGTGTACAGCTTGAGAAAAGCTGTATTACAATTTTAACTCATTCTGTTATTTATGAGACACTGTGAGCTGTAATGCTAAAACATTTCAAACTAATATTTTTGATTAGGGGAACTGCCTAGGGACATTGCACTATGATGAAACATCCAGATAAAGTAATAAGCTTTCTTTCATTCTCTATATCCACATCTAGAATGTGAATTATTTTATACCTTAATGGCACATCTGGGTGAAGACCAATATTTATTTTTATTGAACACATATATCATAGCACATTACAGTTACAAAAAGGAATTATCGCATATCAGATAGTAAACCCAGTGCAGAAATTGAAATCAGTGTATTGCAGTACCTTCAAGAATTTGAATTATAAGAAGTTTCAATGCCATATTCATAAATGCCAAGTATAGCCAATGTACACTGCTGATTCTTGGCTTACAGTGTTTCCATCTCTATAGATAATCATTAGTCAAAATTAGCACTCTTGTTTGTTTTTTTAACTTAAGTCAGTATATCACAGTTGGCTCTGTAATACTGATATCTACAGTAAAGATAATTGGGTACTCAACCACCAGCTCAAATTGTTACAGTTTTTAGCTTAGCATGAATGAAAGAAGACTACAGTATTCTGAAGCTTCATTAAATAGAGTTGGCACTTAAATTTAATCTATGTTTGAAGACTCTTCTAAGGAAATAAGTTTGTGAAATGCCATGGGAAATCCAACAAGTTTGATAAGATCAACAAAGTCCATTGAACCCAATCAGATTTCCTTCTGGATACTTATATAAGCATCCTTATTATAGTAGCAAGCTCAGTCAAGGAGCATAGCAGTTTTGTAATATTCCTTCTGTTGTATTGTACAAACTAAGCCTGTGTGAATTGGCCCTGATCCTTGTGAATTGGAAAAAGTGATTTTAAGGGCTGTTAAAAGTGATTTCAAATTCAAGTTCCAAGATGTGTAGGCCGGACCAGCAGAGAAGTGTAATATTTCATGAGGATAAGTTAAGAAAGAGCAAAGTTAAGTCTTGTGGCTGACCGTAGTTTAGAACAGGGATCCCCAAACTCTTCAGCTCATCAATCCCTTCATGAAGTTTCAGATTGTTCATGGATACCCAAACATTTATTATATGAAAATAATAAATACTACTTTGACTGATAGTATTACAAATAAGAATAACAACAACAATAACAACAACATCAACCCCTTGCATGGTTCCATTGACCCTTGGAGGTTAATATTGACCACTTTGGAAAACCCTGGTTTATAAACTGAGAACTGAGAAGATGAACAAAGCCCCAAATAACATTAGCTTTATCAGCCCAAAGGAGATTTGGCAGGCAAAGAATTTAATGAGATATTAAACTGATGGCTGGTGACTCATGTCAGTTTTAGATAATCCATTACTTCACTTAATACCTTCCTCAGTGTTCCCTATATAAGGAAGTGAAGTTGTAATGTAGTATACTGTATGTGACAACTGCAGAACCTTTCCAATCTGTGAAGTACTTTGCAAGGCTACAAAGCTGTGATTCCATTCTCTGCTTTAAAGCAAATCCCAACTTTGGTGAGATTCAATCAAACCTTTGACAAATCAAATAACTCCTCAAAGCTTTGTTAATATTTGGGGAAAATGAAAGTGCTTGTGACAGCTTTTCTTCCAATTGTTTTAATCTAATTGTTGGTTTCCTTGCCTTCTCTGTTGATGGCACAGTACCCCTGTAGCCTCAACATGGTGCCAACTGCATTACTCTGGGATACTTACTTTGATTATAGACAGTATATCCTGAAATAGTACAGAACAACACATTTGCTCTGCAGGATTGCCTTAATCCCCTGCTGGTAACATAACAGCTTGGACTTCTTACCTATTGGAAGGAATATAAATCATTGACTAGCACAGGTACCTGCTTTGACCAGCTGTGTATTCAGGGATTCTCTCAATTAGGAATTAACTCACATTCTGTAGGATTCTTAGGGTAACAGCTGTGTTGGACATTTGGTCCATGGAATAATGAGGTGGGAAATCTTCCAAGGTAATGTTTAGAATACAAATATTCAGCCAATTTCATGATGAAGGAAGATGTATTGGTATTGCAATCATCAATGCATTAACCCATTAGCACTGGATATGGCAACCTGATCATTCCAGAATCTGAATCTAACTTAGCTTCAGAAAGAAATTCAGTGATACCTCTTATACTCCTGTACTTGTCACACAATATCACCACAACAATCTTGTCAGACTGCAATTCACATGGCCACCATGCCACCCAGAGACACTTTTATAGCAAGATGGGCAGTGTATAAATTTAATAATATGTAAGTAAATAAAGGAATGGTGATGCCCTGGGATACAAACACCTGGAGGTCACATTCAAGTGTTTGGGGGGGGGGGGTGGCAAGTAAAAGGATTAAGAGTCTGGAGCAACTTCCTTATAAGAAAAAGCCAAATTGTCTAAGGCTGTCAACTTCTTCACCAAAAGAATGACTTAAAAAAAATCTATGTAGATTGCCCTTCTTGTGAGGTGGGACTCTCAAGTTTGTGGATGGGATATGTTTTGTGTGCTTTCAGATGTATGGCACTCATTCACTTTCTCTTCTCCTAATAAAGAAATTCTGAGTGCTGGGGAAAGAGAAAGCATATTCCCATTCATGCATGATATAAAAGTTGAGTCAACAGTAAATTCATTATGAATACCAGTAATTAAATGAGTGACATGATTTTGTTTCATAAGAAATAAGGATGCAAAAGATTAAGTGAAAAAAACAGTGATTTTGTCTATAATAGAGGTCTTAATTGTTTATGGTAATAATGGTACTGGCATGTTGTTATACATTATTATTATTATTATTATTATTATTATTATTATTTACTAAACTACCCAGTAACTGAATTTTGGGGGCATAGTACAGTTTTGTCTTTTAATCTGGTTCCAGACTTCTCTTTGTGTTTCATTCCTTGTTAGAGAATAAACATAAATCTTTTCAGTTGGTTGCCATGTAGAGGTTTTAATGCTGCAATGAAAATTCATTCTGAACCTGGAAAGCATGTACAGGAACATCAAGGAGATGAAATGTAACTCACGACCTCAATAAGAATTACAATATTACATAACTACAAGGACTGTATTACCAAAACCTTAAAAAACCTAGGTACATTAGAAATGTATTAAATAACATATTTTGCCTCATGGGCTAAAGTGAACACAGAGAAGATCACAGTATGATAGAGAGGAGACATGCCCATCACAAGACATCAGTGGATTGAGCTACAGTCCAAAATTTGAGGGCTAGTCCATTACAGCATGCAGCCTTCAACATGCATATTGTTTATCCATTTGAACACACTCATAAATTCTCCACTCTAGACCAGGCCTTTAAAATAATTTCCATTGCTATTAGTCTAAACCAGTGTTTCTCAGTCTTGGCAACTTGAAGATGTGGCTGGCTGGGTAATTCTGGGAGTTGAAATCCACACATCTTCAAGTTGCCAAGGTTGAGAAACACTGGTCTAAATTGTTTTCAAGTAGGGATTCAAAGCATTAGAAGTGAGAAGATTATCTTGCCTCCATGGACAGGCTCTGAGGGTGGTGGGGGAGAGGGAACTTTAAAAAAAAATCCAAGGCAGCCATAACTGCATGATTGCAGGTGCCATCTTGACTTTTTTTACACTCCCCCCCTAAAGGATTCTTCTGCTTGTCTCTCTGTTGAGCAGAAGCCCTTCAAGTTCCACCCCACACAAGCTTCACCATCATCTCCATGAATTCTAGTGGAAACTATTTTCACATATTTTGGAACTGAAAAAATATTCTTGAGCTTCTCCTTATGAGTGTTCCTCAGCAAAATCCAGCCTTTGGGGGAGTAATGATGCCAAACATCCTGCCTCTTTTTTGGGTTTCGCAGCTGGTAGGATGAAGGTCCTTGAATTGTGAACTAGGGATGAGGCAAGGCCAGCATTATGAAGATTGGAGGGCTACATGTATTGACAGTCTGTTTTGGTGCTGTTATAAATAATAATTAAGGAAGAAAGCCTTCTTATTCCCCAGGTAAGATATGAACAGAGAATGAACTTTGTATTTTTACTAGCCTAGGGGAAAAGAATGGACCCCTGCATACTGTGTTTAACGTATGGGCTCTGCATACCCATTGCTAATATTGAATCATACAATGAGTGTAAGAAAAGGAAAAAAATCCATAGTAGGGCATAAAACCACTTGAGTTAAATTTGTTCCTGTTCTTAAAGCAAATTGAAAAGTACCTTTCCACCCAATAGAGATGGAATGGATTTGATCGGGTGACGAAATTATGTTAGCTGCTGGTGAACCTATGCAACACATTAATCACTTAACATTGAAGTGACACATGGGCAAGAGAGTTGTGTGATTTTAACCACATCTTGACTTTTTTTTAACTTCCCCTCCCCTCCATGGATACCCCTTTCAAAAAAATAGATGGCAAGTGACGAGGAGGTAGCTAGTTCATTTTCTTCTCAAAATTGCCCTTCCAAACCTATTTGCTAGATTTTTTTCTTATTTTAATGACTATGTCTTCTTTTAATTGAAAAAAAGGTTAAACAATCAGGAAATAAACATGAGGTAAGGATATTATTAAACTGAACACACTCCTTTAGTATTGGGGTACAGTATTTATGCTGATACTAGCAATTTTATCAATAGATCACTTTAAGCAGAGTAATTGGACATAAGTATTTTCAGTGCAGTATAGTCATTTATGTCTGTTGAAAAGTAAGCCTTATGAGGTTAAGTCGGCTTTATCTCTAGGTAAATGAATTTACAATGGCCATATGACAATGCTATTGTTACTTACTCTGATTAAGGCCTACTCTTGTAATGGATCATAGGCATATTCATAGGTTGTGGGGAATGTGCAGTTTTTAGTTCACTCGTTTATGAACTATTTTCAAAAAAAGATTCTAGCCATCAAGAGTAAAAACTAAATCTACAATGGCAACCAGAAAAGATGACTCAGGTGTGAAACAAGAAAGTACAGCTGCAATTTCCCACAAACTTTTAATACTTGAAAGAAGGGAATTACTGTTTTTTTTTCCTTCTCTTCCTTTCCTCCCATCCTCCATCCCCTGATTTCCTAACAATATAAAAGTCAGTTTCCACACTTTATGTGCATTTTTCTTATTTCATTTCAAGGTTATCTCTTAGTACAGCATCTGTATAATGATGTACTATTTGAACATTATTTTTCCATATACGCTTCCTTTGGTCAAAGCAGAATGACCAGAAGCTAAAAGTTCTAATTAGCTGAAAGAAGTCACCATCTCTAATGAAAATGTTCTCTTATATATGAGTGCTAGATACAACATTGTGTTAGGTGTGCCAATTTAGAAACTATCACTTGGGTTAACCAACTGTAAATCAAGCTTTTGTCCAAGGGCTTGGTCTAATCTCTAAGTATAATTTTTGGAAATTAGATGTATAGCTGAAACAGACTGGGCAGTGATCCAGACCAAATAAAATATTTTGTCAAGCAACAGACCAACTCAGTAGAAGAGCTAAAATATCAGACTATCTTTGCCTCAGTGTTGATAGATACATGCTTTCAATCTGTTTTGACATTGTTACGTCCCAACTGTTGTAATCTAAAGGGCAATAGTCAACAGGAGTGAAAAGGAAGATGAAGCCACTCATAGAAATTTAGTAGGAAACTGAGGTACCTGGGGAGGAATGTCTGCTGACAAAAAATATAATTAGCAAATATGAACAATGGGAGGGACAGCGATCTTTACAAAAACTTAGTGTGTTTCAGAATGATTATTTTAAAAATTAACTGTGTCTGTGTGTATGTCTGTGTGTGTGCACGCATGCACATGCGCCTTTGAGTCAATCTTGACTCCTGGCAATTGCCTGGGTAAGTCAATGCAGTCAAGGTATGCTATTATTTACTGTGGCTGATTGGAGTTTATTTTAATAGGTCAAATATTGTTTGCTTTCATAATAATCTTTTGCAAACTCTGTAACTAATTCTGCTTCTGTTATTCTGATAACAGTTAACACATTGTTTTATATCATGCTCTGTTTGTATCTTTTCATGACAATGGTACACTGAGAGCTTAAAACATTAGTACATGAATTCACTGAGATTTACTTACATTGTGTAAAGTTCTATAGGCTAGCATATATAACACTGCCTGCAGAAATAAAATTTTGGCATAAAGTGTTTTAAATCCTGCAATTCAGCTTGTTGTTAGTTACTCTTCCCCACTCTTTGTCATCATTGTAGATAATGAGCAAGTCCAAAAATTATTTACTGTATTGAAAAAAATTCAATAAACTGCTACTTAATGTACTGGACATAGCATAAAATGTAACAGAACAGGCAGAACATATTTGTATGAAAATATTTTTGTTGATACTAATAAGGGTATGTGTTTGTTGTGTGTCTATGTTAAAGATGACTTGTTCAGTTAAACTAGAAAGCAAAATTTATTAAGACAGGGATAAAGTGAAAACTACTTTTTAAATCAGTTTTAGGGTGCTATCACCAATTTTATTATGGGAATAGAAAGACATAAAGGGCTTTAAATTTTTTGACATATAATAAAATGGTTTATTATTTATTATAATGATTTATTTTAGTTAAAATGATGTGTTATTTATTTTAGAATAAACTTATTCCAGTATTTGCAAATTAATGATAATAGGAAATGGTTGTATTAATGCTCTGCCAAATCTGTCTTCCAGTTTCTCCAAAACTAGCTTTTTTGAAACTTTAAACCTTAAACTTCCATTGATCTTAGATATTATCACTCCAGCTTTAATATCTCTTGATGGCACTTTAATGGCTTACTTGACCGCAATAGCTGGGAGACAGGATGAGACAAGAGTTCACAATATGCTCCTTATATAAGCATGAAAAAGCAAGACATCCACTTTAAAATGAAACAGAACAGGTATGAGCAAAATGACCAGAAACTGACCAGAAGGATTAAGTTCAGGTTTGATGATAAAGTCACCAGTGAAATTTACTAGAATTCCCAGGATAGGAAGAATGGAAGAATGGAAGTGCAGGAGTTCAGGCAAGTAGGAAAATGGTGCTCTTCCAAATTCTGCAGATCTCCAGCAGTGGAAAACACAAAATGGGAGACTCCACAGCCCACAAGCCAGAAGAAAATGGGCTCAGGTGGCCAAGGAGGACAGTGGCACAATGCCAGTTGGGAGGAGAGCTAGAATTCCACACGCAAATGCCATGGTTTGGAAAAGAAGGACTTCCAATGGCAGTGAGAAATTCAGGTTCACCTTCAGAATATGCATATATTTGTATGACATAGATAATTGAAGAAAATATAAAAGCATATATCAATGCCAGCCACATTCACTGATACATGGGTGGGTTGAAACAAGATTTGAGGCATATTGGAAGTGGGCTTCCCAGTGCTTATTTTCATTGTTCATTTATTATTGATGCTATTTTAAAATGGTTTGTTACAAACAGAGAGTGATTTATTTATGCCTCCCAAATTACTAGCACCAAACCAAGTCTATTCACTTAAGCATCTTTGAAGGATTAAAGCAATCTCATTTTCCCTTCACCTTCGCCTCTTTCTCCTCTTCTTTCAAAGGGTGAAGTTACACGAGAAAGCCCACAGGATAATCAATATGCTTTCTTTTTTAAAGAAGGAGAAGGTGGCTAGGCAACCCAAAATGAAGACATCTTCAGTTTGGCATCTATTACAACAAGCCATTTATACTGATGTCTATCTATGTGGTGGTCTGTGAAAGAAAGAATAAATTGTAATATCACAATTTTAAAAAATGTTGGAGTGTAACAGCTTCTTAGTTCTAAAAATAAAATTTTGTTTTTGTAGCTACTTCAGAAAGGGACTAAAACTTGGCCACAGAATCAGTCATGTGCAAATGAATTTGGCCTGTCATTCACACTAGACAATATCAATTGCATGTCTATTTCTGGCACAAGGGGAGTGCATTCTATTTTTACTGCTCTTCAGTGAAATGGTATATTTGATTTATTGTATTGGTGAACAGGTGGGAGACAAGGAAGGCAAATAAAATTTTACAAAGCTTCTGTTTAATATAATTCAAACATGTGTCAATGGATGTTGACATTTGCCTTTTTTCTACTTTGTAATTGGGACTATATTAGCTTCTATGGTTGCATAGCTTTCTTTAAAAAATTATTTCATGTGCCTTTATTCATCAGTATTTGACCTTGGAGAAGTCATTCTGCTTCTCATTTTTTATTTCAGAATAATTGGACTAAGCATCTGTAATAATTAAGCGAGCCATGAGGCCTGACTAATTATTTGAAAATTGTTTTAGATTTTGCCATAAGAATTTGACTCATCAGCAGTGAAAATTGTGCTAGGTAAATGTGTTGTTTAACAGGGATACATTAAACAAAATCTGAAAATCCTAGCATGTGAAGGCCACTGATATAAGTAAGCTCTTCAGAATTCCATAAGATGAGATGAACTTCTAAATGGCTTTTGAAACAAAAATGTATGTAGTCAAGGATTATTTAGGGTTATATTCATTTTTAAGGTTAAATCACCCAAACTTTTTTTTTGGGTGCCAGCCAAAAAGGAAGTACACAGCTACTATATGGTGGTGTTACCATGCATTGTGTAATATTAGGTGATGAAAAAAGGCGAAGTCACCATTTTTAATGACTCTGTATAAAGACATGCAACATCTTGGTGCTTATTCAGGAATACAAAGGACTTGAGAAACCAGATGTGAGGTGAATGGGGTGGGTAGGTAGGTGGGATTTATGTGCAAACCAGCTTGGAAATGATTGTTTTTCAGAGGAGAATTTATTTGCCCCATATTTGTGCCACATTCTTTTTTCATCTCTCTTCTCTCTCAAATAGCTCCTAAACAAACATTTTATCCCTATCCTGTTTCACCCATGTGACACCATGAATCAAAGGGGAGGAGTGGCTATTAGGGTGGGTTGTACTGTCCTGACTTGCTTTCATGCTTTTTTGTACTTTTAATTGAAACTTTTTTATTTGCCAGGCTTTTTAAACAATGCAGTTCCCACTGCATCGGCAAGATTTTAAAGCTACGTACTATTTGTTTTATGCTGTTAATATTGAAAGAAGGGTTTATTTATTACACTGTATTTTTGTTTGTTTTAATTAACAGGTTAGAGCCAGACTGAGTCATAATTTGTGACTAACAGGTCCATTGATTTCAGTGGGATTACTCATCTTTTCTGCGCCTTCTTTCTGTTATATTTTCTACAACTTCTTTCTGTTATACTTTTCCTTTAGCATAATTCAGTCTATATCCCACCTAATATAAGCTGATGGGGTGATGTGCACAGAGAACTCTGAATGCAAATAATTCATTAGGCTGTGGGTTAAAATGCATGTGCATAAAATATTCAGTGAACATTTATAGATACATTTGTAATCATCACTAGTACAGTGGAAAATTCATGAGTGAAAATTCATCAGTTCATTGAATTATTGTTGCTGATGTTGTTATTGTTGTTACTAATGTTATCTATTTCAAGTTTCCCATCTTTAATTATGTCTGAACATTTTAGGGAAGAGAGAGAAAACTACATTATGTCCCATCAGTGGCATGTTTATTAAAATTAATGACAGGACATTTAAGAATGATATTAAAGAAGCTATCTGTCCCCTTTGTCATGGTCAGATCATGCCCTGGTGGCCTTGAGATTCTCTTATGCTGACTCCCACTGCAGGGAGGCAGGACCCATTTGATTGGTCTGCTCCCAGAGACTGATGGACCCGATGGGGTTCCAAAGGGAGCTTGGGGCTATACCTGAGGATCTGCTCCACAGTCCAGTGGTGGCCCTGGCTACTAACTGGAATAGGGGAGGTGGCCAGGGCCTTGGGCAGGATCACGCCAGTGTGACCTCTCTTGTCCCATCAAATCTGATACTCCCCATGTTTTACGGAGGAGCTGAGGGTTCTGAAGAGGATTAAGAGATATCTAGAGCGCCGCTGGAGGAAGACAAGGACTGAATCCAACCGAACACAAGCTAGAGCCGCTGTTAAGGCCTACCTTGTGGTGGTAAGAATGGCAAAATGCCAATATTTCTCCACTCTTACTGAATCCACAGAATGCCACCCAGTGGCCATCTTTAAGACCACCTGATCCCTATTGGGGAAGGTGGGTCCAGTAACCCACCTACAGGGCCCTGCAGAGGAGTTTTCCAAGCATCTGGAGGATAAAAGTGCTCAGATTCATACCAAGTTGGATGCCAAGCATGGGGCATGGCCTGGGGAGATGCCTGGGGAGCATATTTACCTGGTTATCTGGGAACAGTTTGATCCTGTTGGACCTGAGGAAGTAGACAGGGTCCTCTGGACTGTAAATGCCCCCACTTGCCAGTTAGATCCATTCCCCTCCTGGCTGGTGAAGGCAGCTTGGGAGGTGATATGTGGGTGGATCCAGGCAATGGTGAACTCATCCTTGAGGGAGAAAGTGTTTCCAACAACCTTGAAAGAGGCACTGGTGCACCCCCTCCTCAAGAAACCATTGCTGGATCCCACGGTACTGGACAGTTTTTGTCCAGTCTCCCACCTCCCCTTCAGCAAAGGATCGTTACCTTGTCGTGGTGCTGGAGCTTGAGCACCTCAATGATGCCATGAGCTAAACCGTGAAGGGCCACCCAAGACGGGAAGGTCATGACAGAGAGGTCAGACTAAATGCGATCCCTGGGGAAGGTAATGGCAACCCACCTCAGTATTCTTGCCGTGAAAACTAAATGGATCAGTACAACCAGAGATATGTCGGTATACCATTGGAAGATGAGACCCCCAGGTCGGAAGATGGTCAAAATGCTACTGGGGAGGAACAGAGGATGAGCTCAACTAGCCCCAGACGTGATGACGCAGCTAGCTCAAAGCCGAAAGGACGGCTAGCGGCCGACGGTGCTGGTGGTGAACGGCGAATCCAATGTTCTAAGGATCAACACACCATTGGAACCTGGAATGTAAGATCTATGAGCCAGGGCAAATTGGATGTGGTTATTGGTGAGATGTCAAGATTAAAGATAGACATTCTGGGCGTCAGTGAACTGAAATGGACTGGAATGGGCCACTTCACATCAAATGACCACCAGATCTACTACTGCGGACAAGAGGACCACAGAAGAAATGGAGTAGCCTTCATAATTAATAGTAAAGTGGCTAAAGCAGTGCTTGGATACAACCCAAAAAACGACAGAATGATCTCAATTTGAATTCAGGGCAAGCCAACTAACATCACAGTGATCCAAATATACGCCCCAACCACAAATGCTGAAGAAGCTGGAGCAGTTCTATGAGGATCTGCAGCACCTACTGGACAACACGCCTAAAAGAGATGTTATTTTCATCACAGGAGACTGGAATGCTAAGGTGGGCAGTCAAATGACACCTCGAATTACAGGTAAGTATGGCCTGGGAGAACAAAACGAAGCAGGACACAGGCTGATAGAATTTTGCCAAGACAATTCACTCTGCATAACAAACACTCTCTTCCAACAACCTAAGAGACGGCTTTATACATGGACTTCACAAGATGGACAACACCGAAATCAGATTGATTACATCCTTTGCAGCCAAAGGTGGCGGACATCTGTACAGTCGGTAAAAACAAGGCCTGGAGCTGACTGTAGTTCAGATCACAAACTTCTTCTTGCACAATTTAGGATCAGACTAAAGAGATTAGGGAAGACCCACAGATCAGCTAGATATGAGCTCACTAATATTCCTAAGGAATATGCAGTGGAGGTGAAGAATAGATTTAAGGGACTGGACTTAGTAGATAGGGTCCCGGAAGAACTCTGGACAGAAGTTGGCATCATTGTTCAGGAGGCGGCAACAAAACACATCCCAAAGAAAGAGAAAACCAAGAAGGCAAAATGGCTGTCTGCTGAGACACTAGAAGTAGCCCAAGAAAGAAGGAAAGCAAAAGGCAACAGTGATAGGGGGAGATATGCCCAATTAAATGCAAAATTCCAGAGGTTAGCCAGAAGAGATAAGGAATTATTTTTAAACAAGCAATGCGCGGAAGTGGAAGAAGACAATAGAATAGGAAGGACAAGAGACCTCTTCCAGAAAATTAGAAACATTGGAGGTAAATTCCAGGCAAAAATGGGTATGATCAAAAACAAAGATGGCAAGGACCTAACAGAAGAAGAAGAGATCAAGAAAAGGTGGCAAGAATATACAGAAGACCTGTATAGGAAGGATAACAATATCGGGGATAGCTTTGACGGTGTGGTCGGTGAGCTAGAGCCAGACATCCTGAAGAGTGAGGTTGAGTGGGCCTTAAGAAGCATTGCTAATAACAAGGCAACAGGAGACGATGGCATCCCAGCTGAACTGTTCAAAATCTTGCAAGATGATGCTGTCAAGGTAATGCATGCTATATGCCAGCAAATTTGGAAAACACAAGAATGGCCATCAGATTGGAAAAAATCAACTTATATCCCCATACCAAAAAAGGGAAACACTAAAGAATGTTCAAACTATCAAACAGTGGCACTCATTTCACATGCCAGTAAGGTAATGCTCAAGATCCTGCAAGGTAGACTTCAGCACTTCATGGAGCGAGAATTGCCAGATGTACAAGCTGGGTTTAGAAAAGGCAGAGGAACTAGAGACCAAATTGCCAATATCCGCTGGATAATGGAAAAAGCCAGGGAGTTTCAGAAAAACATCTATTTCTGTTTTATTGACTATTCTAAAGCCTTTGACTGTGTGGACCATAACAAATTGTGGCAAGTTCTTAGCGGTATGGGGATACCAAGTCATCTTGTCTGCCTCCTGAAGAATCTGTATAACGACCAAGTAGCAACAGTAAGAACAGACCACGGAACAACAGACCGGTTTAATATTGGGAAAGGAGTATGGCAGGGCTGTATACTCTCACCCTACCTATTCAACTTGTATGCAGAACACATCATGCGACAAGCTGGCCTTGAGGAATCCAAGGCTGGAGTTAAAATCTCTGGAAGAAACATTAACAATCTCAGATATGCAGATGATACCACTTTGATGGCTGAAAGTGAAGAGGAACTGAGGAGCCTTATGATGAAGGTGAAAGAAGAAAGTGCAAAAGCTGGTTTGCAGCTAAACCTCAAAAAAACCAAGATTATGGCAACCAGCTTGATTGATAACTGGCAAATAGAGGGAGAAAATGTAGAAGCAGTGAAAGACTTTGTATTCCTAGGTGCAAAGATTACTGCAGATGCTGACTGCAGCCAGGAAATCAGAAGACGCTTAATCCTTGGAAGAAGAGCAATGACAAATCTCGATAAAATAGTTAAGAGCAGAGACATCACACTGACAACAAAGGCCCGCATAGTTAAAGCAATGGTGTTCCCTATAGTAACATATGGCTGCGAGAGATGGACCATAAGGAAGGCTGAGCGAAGGAAGATCGATGCTTTTGAACTGTGGTGTTGGAGGAAAATTCTGAGAGTGCCTTGGACTGCAAGAAGATCCAACCAGTCCATCCTCCAGGAAATAAAGCCAGACTGCTCACTTGAGGGAATGATATTAAAGGCAAAACTAAAATACTTTGGCCACATAATGAGAAGACAGGACACCCTGGAGAAGATGCTGATGCTAGGGAGAGTGGAAGGCAAAAGGAAGAGGGGCCGACCAAGGGCAAGATGGATGGATGATATTCTAGAGGTGACGGACCCGTCCCTGGGGGAGCTGGGGGTGTTGACGACCGACAGGAAGCTCTGGCGTGGGCTGGTCCATGAAGTCACGAAGAGTCGGAAGCGACTAAACGAATAAACAACAACAACCCACCTCCCCTTTTTAGGGAAGGTGGTTGAAAAAGTAGTGGCATTGCAGCTCCAAAGGATCCTGGATGAAATGGATTATTTGGACCCTTTTCAGTCAGGTTTCAGGCCCGGCTATGAGATGGAAACAGCATTGGTTGCAATTTTGGATGATCTTTGGCAGGAGTGGGATGAGGGCAGTGCATCCATCCTTGCTCTTCTTGACCTCTCAGAGACTTTCAATACCATCAACCAAGGTATCCTTTTGGGTCAGCTCAGGGAGTTGGGGGTGGGTGGCACGGTTTTGCACTAGTTCACCTCCTTCCTCCAGGACCGGTCCCAATCAGTATTGATAGGGAGCGAGAGATCCAGCCCAATTATATATCTCTGTCCTGGGTGACTAAAGTGATGCTGTGACCACCCTCTCTCAGTGCCTGGAGGCTGTAGGGGTCTGGATGGGGAACAATAAGCTTCAGCTGAACAATGGTAAGATGGAGTAGCTGTGGGTTGGGGGCTCCTCGGTATCCAGGAACTTACCATCTTTGGTTCTGGATGGGGTTGCACTGCCCAGACATATCCAGTGAAGAACCTGGAGGTTCTCCTGGACTCACAACTCCTGCTCAAAGAGCAGGTGGCAGCCGTGGCCAGGGAAGCCTTTGCCCAACTTCATGTTGTGTGCCAGCTTTCCTGGATTGGGAGGCCCTCTGGTCAGTCATTTTTGCCATAGTCATCTCCCATATAGACTATTGCAAAGTGCTCTACATGGGGCTATCCTTGAAGAGCATCTGGAAGCTACAGCTGGTTCAGAATGCCGCCACACGAGCAGTTTTAGGAGCTCATATAACAGCTTTGCTACGCGAGCTGCATTGGGTTACATTTTACCCTACATGGCATGGGTCCAGGTTACCTGAGGGACCGCCTCACCTCCATTGCATCGACCCATCCCACCTGGTCACGCAGAGAGGGCATGTTACAGACTCTGTCCATGAGAGATTGTCGATTGGCAGGGTCCAGGAAGTGGGCCTTCTCTGCGGTGGTCCCCACCCTGTGGAACACATCACCCCCAGAGTTGAGGCAGGCCCCCACTCTCCTGGCCTTCCGAAAGGGAGTGAAAACCCGGCTTTGCCACCTCGTTTGGGGTGGGAAGGGAGATAGCCAATCATGGGGGTGGTTGGCGCCATTATGTGGCTCTGAGGAATTTTTATTTTATATAAATTTTAAATATTTTTCTATACTTTATATTTCATATTAATATTTCTATGATGCATTTGTTTTTTATGTTTTTAATCTCTTGTTATTTTAACTGTATTGTAAACTGCCCAGAGTCACTTGCAAGATGGGTGGTGCAGAAATATGAGAAATAAATAAACAAATAAATAAATAAATAAATTCAGACTCAAGCTATAGCAGCTGGTGCAATAAATGCACTTTGTATAAGCTGAGGAATATCACTTTTAATTTGCTTGTCCAGTCAACTGAGACTATGATACCCCATTTTTATTATAATACATATTAGAAAAATTCCACAATCAGTCTTGCTGTATTCCTGTTTGCCACATGTATAGAAATTCAGTGGATTGTTTTAGTTTTCTCATTAACTGGAAACTGTTAATGGAAGCT
Source organism: Candoia aspera (assembly GCF_035149785.1). Classification (NCBI taxonomy): domain Eukaryota; kingdom Metazoa; phylum Chordata; class Lepidosauria; order Squamata; family Candoiidae; genus Candoia; species Candoia aspera. Next base: position 38,358,204 of record NC_086157.1, read on the forward strand.
AAGCAAGAAATTCAAGCAGCAGTGGGGCTCCTGTAGCCTTTTCTGTACTGCCAGAAACACTAAAATATGAGAGACACAGGGACTGTAGGCAGCATGAGTCTTTAAATCTGCACAGTAGCTATTTTCTGTATCCCTAATGCTAGGTCTGCTGCAGCAGCATCCAGTCTCCAAACAGAGTTCTACCATTACAGCTACTACATTTGTGAAGCAAGAGCCATCAAAGAAAAGAATAAGGGTGTTGCATTCACCCATTTTTATTTGTTGGATGTGAAATCCATTTGAGCAATCTATAGAACACTTTGCTTCATAACTTCTATTCTCCCAATACTTGCTTGTTCCAGATTTGGACTGTGCTACCACAGGACACCAAACAAATAGAATGATAGTATTGCATTGCAGCAACAAAGAGATTTGGAGCATACTGGGCCAGTTCTACTGCATTCCCTGTGTGGAGATGAAATTTCAGATTCAAATTTTGAATGTTTACCAAAACTAGAATATCTGTTACTTATCTACAAATACTCTTTATGGAATGTGACCTCTTTCTATACTTTTATAGATTTTAAAACAGTGTTTGATTTATCTGGTGAGTCAAATTGTTGGAGACTCCTTGGTTGACCAGTGCCTGCTATACATAATGCACATGCTTCATGAAGGCACATTGCCCAAAGTAAGGTTCAACCTCAGGGTTATCTCACTTTTGTTGTTTATTCATTTAGTCGCTTCCGACTCTTCGTGACTTCATGGACCAGCCCATGCCAGAGCTTCCTGTCGGTCGTCAACAACCCCAGCTCCCCCAGGGACAAGTCCGTCACCTCTAGAATATCATCCATCCACCTTGCCCTTGGTCGGTCCCTCGTCCTTTTGCCCTCCACTCTCCCTAGCATCAGCATCTTCTCCAGGGTGTCCTGTCTTCTCATTATGTGGCCAAAGTATTTCAGTTTTGCCTTTGATATCATTCCCTCAAGTGAGCAGTCTGGCTTTATTTCCTGGAGGATGGACTGGTTTGATCTTCTGGCAGTCCAAGGCACTCTCAGAATTTCCCTCCAACACCACAGTTCAAAAGCATCGATCTTCCTTCTCTCAGCCTTCCTTATGGTCCAGCTCTCACAGCCGTATGTTACTACGGGGAACACCATTGCTTTAACTATGCAGACCTTTGTTGTCAGTGTGATGTCTCTGCTCTTAACTATTTTATCGAGATTGGTCATTGCTCTTCTCCCAAGGATTAAGCGTCTTCTGATTTCCTGACTGCAGTCAGCATCTGCAGTAATCTTCGCACCTAGAAATACAAAGTCTTTCACTGCTTCTACATTTTCTCCCTCTATTTGCCAGTTCTCAATCAAGCTGGTTGCCATAATCTTGGTTTTTTTGAGGTTTAGCTGCAAGCCAGCTTTTGCACTTGCTTCTTTCACCTTCATCATAAGGCTCCTCAGTTCCTCTTCGCTTTCAGCCATCAAAGTGGTATCATCTGCACATCTGAGATTGTTAATGTTTCTTCCTCAAGCCCAGAATGTTGCATGATTTGTTCTGCATACAAGCTGAATAGGTAGGGTGAGAGTATACAGCCCTGCCGTACTCCTTTCCCAATCTTAAACCAGTCCGTTGTTCCATGGTCTGTTCTTACCGTTGCTACTTGGTCGTTATACAGATTCTTCAGGAGGCAGACAAGATGACTTGGTATCCCCATACCACTAAGAACTTGCCACAATTTGTTATGGTCCACACAGTCAAAGGCTTTAGAATAGTCAATAAAACAGAAATAGATGTTTTTCTGAAACTCCCTGGCTTTTTCCATTATCCAGCGGATATTGGCAATTTGGTCCCGAGTTCCTCTGCCTTTTCTAAACGCAGCTTGTACATCTGGCAATTCTCGCTCCATGAACTGCTGAAGTCTACCTTGAAGGATCTTGAGCATTACCTTACTGGCATGTGAAATGAGTGCCACTGTTCGATAGTCTGAACATTCTTTAGTGTTTCCCTTTTTTGGTATGGGGATATAAGTTGATTTTTTCCAGTCTGATCGCCATTCTTGTGTTTTCCAAATTTGCTGGCATATAGCATGCATTACCTTGACAGCAACATCTTGCAAGATTTTGAACAGTTCAGCTGGGATGCCGTCATCTCCTGCTGCCTTGTTATTAGCAATGCTTCTTAAGGCCCCTTCAACCTCACTCTTCAGGATGTCTGGCTCTAGCTCACTGACCACACCGTCAAAACTATCCCTGATATTGTTATCCTTCCTATACAGGTCTTCTGTATATTCTTGCCACCTTTTCTTGATCTCTTCTTCTTCTGTTAGGTCCTTGCCATCTTTGGTTTTGATCATACCCATTGTTGCCTGGAATTTACCTCCAATGTTTCTAATTTTCTGGAAGAGGTCTCTTGTCCTTCCTATTCTATTGTCTTCTTCCACTTCCACACATTGCTTGTTTAAAAACAATTCCTTATCTCTTCTGGCTAACCTCTGGAATTTTGCATTCAATTGGGCATATCTCCCCCTATCACTGTTGCCTTTTGCTTTCCTTCTTTCTTGGGCTACTTCTAGTGTCTCAGCAGACAGCCATTTTGCCTTCTTGGTTTTCTCTTTCTTTCTTGTATTTTGTTGCTGCCTCCTGAACAATGTTGTGAACTTCTGTCCATAGTTCTTCCAGGACCCTATCTACAAAGTCCAGTCCCTTAAATCTATTCTTCACCTCCACTGCATATTCCTTAGGAATATTAGTGAGCTCATATCTAGCTGATCTGTGGGTCTTCCCTAATCTCTTTAGTCTGATCCTAAATTGTGCAAGAAGAAGTTTGTGATCTGAACTACAGTCAGCTCCAGGTCTTGTTTTTACCGACTGTATAGATGTCCGCCACCTTTGGCTCCAAAGGATGTAGTCAGTCTGATTTTGGTGGTGTCCATCTGGTGAAGTCCATGTAGAAAGCCATCTCTTAGGTTGTTGGAAGAGAGTGTTTGTTATGCAGAGTGAGTTGTCTTGGCAAAATTCTATCAGCCTATGTCGTGCTTCGTTTTGTTCTCCCAGGCCATGCTTTCCTGTAATTCCAGGTGTCATTTGACTGCCCACCTTAGCATTCCAGTCTCCCATGATGAAAATAACATCTCTTTTAGGCATGTTGTCCAGTAGGTGCTGCAGATCCTCATAGAACTGCTCTACCTCAGCTTCTTCAGCATCTGTGGTTGGGGCGTATATTTGGATCACTGTGATGTTAGATGGCTTGCCCTGAATTTGAATTGAGATCATTCTATCATTTTTTGGATTGTATCCAAGCACTGCTTTAGCCACTTGACTATTAATTATGAAGGCTACTCCATTTCTTCTGTGGTCCTCTTGTCCAGAGTAGTAGATCTGGTGGTCATTTGATGTGAAGTGGCCCATTCCATCTTTAATCTTGACATCTCACCAATAACCACATCCAATTTGCCCTGGCTCATAGATCTTACATTCCAGGTTACAATGGTGTGTTGATCCTTAGAACATCAGATTTGCCATTCACCACCAGCGCCATCGGCCACTAGCCGTCCTTTCAGCTTTGAGCTAGCTGCGTCATCACGTCTGGGGCTAGTTGAACTCATCCTCTGTTCCTCCCCAGTAGCATTTTGACCATCTTCCGACCTGGGGGTCTCATCTTCCAATGATATACCGACATATCTCTGGTTGTACTGATCCATTTAGTTTTCACAGCAAGAATACTGGGGTGGGTTGCCATTACCTTCCCCAGGGATCGCATTTAGTCTGACCTCTCTGTCATGACCTTCCCATCTTGGATGGCCCTTCACGGTTTAGCTCATGGCATCATTGAGGTGCTCAAGCTCCAGCACCATGACAAGGTAACGATCCTTTGCTGAAGGTTATTTCACTAGTGCTACTGAAATACAAAAGGGTGTTCAGCAATTCAAGTTTTATATTAATTCCATGGTAGGCCAGCTTAACAACTCAGACTTGTGTATGTATGTGCACACACACATACACAAATTTTTGGGACACCCTGAAGGAGTCCTCTTAGCCTTAAAAGAGCACTGAGGGCCTTAGTGCAGTATTGCAAAGAAGACATGCTGGAACTCAACTATCAAGAAACCAAAATCATGGCCTTTGCCAAAAGACCCCAAACCCATTTATAATTATAAATCACCACAAAATTGAGCAGATTTCTTTCCTCAAATACTCATGGGTGACTCTTCGCTCTGTCAGCAATAGGAAAGCTCATGGGAGCTACATTGTTCATAGTATACAGAAGAGTTTGTCCTCAAACCTTAAATATCTTAGGACAAGATGTGGCCAAAAAATACCTGCTGTTCTTAAACTTTTTGAAGCTAAAGCACCATCATAGCTACTCTGTGATCTCAGCTGAGTCTCTTTTCCAAGTGTCCCCACTGGAATTTGTACAGTCAAAATTCTTAGGGCGGCCCTTCAAGCCCCAACCATGACTCCACCCTGTAACTGGAGACAGGCCTCATTGCAAGGGTATGGTTGGCCATACTTAGCTATTGGCTTAGACTATCTTTTTTCCTCCTTGCTCCCTCTAACCATGAACAATGATTTCCAATCCAATTGGGAACAAGCAGTTGTGAAAACCTTCCTTTCTCCTACATGGTATGGATTATGATCAGGACAAAGCTCTTATTCAACATCTTTTGATTGAGCACCAGTCTTAGAACCTCTTCCTCAGGTATTCTGGCATACCTAACATGAGTAGAAGTGCAAGGCACAGGATGACCTTTACTCTGACATCACACCCTCCCCTCAGTAATGACCTTGTGACTCTGGGTATGTAGAAACATTAGAGCATGTCCTCTTCCATTGCTCAAATTACAGAGATATTTGCACCAACTTTATCCTACTGTTAATAGACAGGTATCCAGGGCACACAGAACAGTTGTACAGTTCCCTATGCTACTGCTTTCAGTACATCAACTCTGCCACAACGTACAGCCTTCCCAGGTTCCATGTGGCAGTGCTCAACATTGCCATAAGATAAGTTCTAGTTCATGATTAGTACCCAAACTAATCAGTTAGTCTCACCATGTCCCTAGTCTGCCATCACAGAGCATTTATAGCCTATGAGGTTATGATCTCTTATTTTATCTTATTTACACTCTATCTCACATATTTTGCATGTCTTTTATATTCCCCTATACCTTTTAATATCTTCTATATTCCTATGCCCCCCTTATGCCCTGTTATACATTTTATGCTCCTTTAATACCTTTATTCCTTCCCCATGCCTTATGCTGATTTATGATCAGAATAAAGATTTATTTGGTTTGATGAATCTAGAGCACTCTAGAGTTGTCTGAATAATCTCCATCTTCCACAATATCACTCCAGTGACACTGGTTTCCTGCAGTCACTCTGCAGTTGGCAAGAGAAGAGGCAACACACATACTGCTGTCATTCATCTTGCTGTATCGCACTATCAGGGTCCTGGAGCACATGAAAGCCAACATGACTTCTCTCCTGTGCAGACATTCCACAATGAACTGGAGTCTGACACACTTGCACATGATGACTGGTCTGGATTTTTAATGCCTGAATGGGGCTAGGTAGGAAAGCATAAAAAGGAAAAGGAAACTTATAAACCAAAGGGAATATAATGTTTTTAACTTTCTGCTACCATAAGTTGAATGGGATATGAAATGGAAAAGTTATTAAGCAAGATGTGAAGATTTGCACATGGCCAATGCTTCCAGTAAATGATTTCCATATCAGAGGGAAAAGTAATATCAAGTGGCCTGTGACTGATATTTCAGCAAACCTGCATATGTTGCCTACAGGATTCTACTCATATTTGAGTACAGATTTATAGTATTATTCTATCAAGGGTGGTTCAAATGACTAAATTAATTCCTGAATTTCTAAAGTACAAAGCAACATGTATATTTAAACATCCCAACCTGCTACAGCAACTTATGCACAAGCAGATTTTGATATCTGAACCTGTTTGCTGGATCAGTCAAAATGCAGAAGGGTGATGTATAGCAGCAATAATAATCCTCCTCCAATGTTAACACAAAACTCAAACCTAGACAGTCCTTTGTCACACACTAACAAATGACTGACTACTGCAAGCATCTGTTTTGCTGTCATTGATTATTTATAGTTGTGTATTTGTGTGGAACAATGGATTATAGACCCCCTACTTTGCTGTTCTCTCAGTAGGTTATGAAAGCTGATCAGGTTTAATATCTACTCAGTATTGAAGTTCTTTGTACATAATATAGTTAGGTGCTTCAATAGCATCTATGAGACTTATTAACCATGTATAATTCTGCACAGAATGATAGCTATTTAGCATGTAGTATATCTCTCCAACCTTTAAAACAGGAATTTAAATGGAAATAAAGCTGTTCCCTGTTTCCTAATTCCTCTTGAATTAGGAATAGATTATATAGCCAGTTTAGCAGCTCAGTGCTGAACATTGTTCCTCATTCAGGAAAATGACAGCTTGCTGAAAACCAAATACAATATAGTATTAATGCATCCTATGATCATGTACATATTTCAATATTTTTTGTCATACCATGTTTTACAAATACAAGGTCATAGCTACTAAACCTGCTTTATAACTCTAAGGTATCTTTATTTTTTGGTGGCAATCTCTTTAAGGCTCTAAGGACGTAACTTTAAAACAGTTGTGCCTTCTTGTGGTTGACATGCTTCAGAAGTACTGTATGAATGAAACTTTGCCTGGCCTTGTGAGAAACAGAATGATAAAGTTCAAGTAACTTTGACCTGATTCAAGATAAGATTTCTCTCACTTCCAAGTACTCAGCTTTGACCTTGTGGTAGCTGTTACGTTAGCTCATACTATTAACCATTCTGTTAACGTTTCCAACTGGTCTCCACAATTTAATTCAAATAGCATCAGAGTTATGAGGGGGAAAAAGTGAGAAATGACCAGCAGGTGAATTTTTTTTACTTATTTACTTGTGAGGATTTATTTGCCAGAAGCTATTTTTGGATGGCAGTACTTCAAACTATAGGAAGGGAAATACATGGTTGATTGCACCTTCAGAAGATAAAATACATGTCAAGGAGAAAGTTAGGAAAAAACTTAATTCCCTGAACCTAGGGATGATGATGATGATGATGATGATGATGATGTTTTTTCAATTATATTTTTCCATTGGAAAATTAAATTATATGATCTCCAACCTGTATTTTGAAATGGTAGCATCCAGGAACAGTTTTAAGGTGTAATGTACAGTTTGCCTTGAACGTCTACAGCTAATAATTCTTGAACATCAGAAATCTGATTCAGCAGCCCACTCTATCACAACAAAGGAAGGAGAAAAAATACGTAATGAGAAAAGTCACCATGTTTCCTGGCTTCAACTGACTGATCATTTCCCTACCAACATGTCTGACATTCGAAGCAGAGATGATACAATCCCAACAGTATCCAGGCCACTGTAGTTGAAGCCTTACGAGGACCACTGAATGAACGCTGACTAGAGCGCTTTTCAGGCATTTGTAAACAGAATGCATGATAGATGATAGGGATATACCTGGATGCACAGAGCTCTTCTTTCACTTACTCTTACTCAGGGATTCAGTTTTGGAGCTGTCAAATTCTTCATTCTGTTTAAGCAAAAAAAAAAAAAAAGTAGGTGTTGTTAAGTTCTTATAAAACAATTTAACCAAATGAAATTCTCACCCAGTGTTCACCCTTGCAATATCGTGAGACACAATACTCCACCCAATTAGGAACCCTGATCCTGCAGTCTGTTTTTTGGGAGGCTGTAAACTCATTGATGTAAACATAGTTAATTTTCATAGCAGATCATCCTAATCAACACAGGAGGACCTAGGAGGGAATGGGAATGAAATTGCTCATTGCCCTCTTTGTATTCTTTTTATGAATGCATGAACGGGATTCAGGTAGTCCTAAAATGATGGAAAAGCTCTCATAGACAGTGCAATAGAGGACATAATCTCATTAACTTGTCATGCTTTCAGGCCACATTGTTCGCCTTAATTCAGTGTTTTGTCTTTTGTTATCATATTTGCAGTAAGAACAGTTTTAACAAAATACATAAGCAAGAGACCTACACTTTAGTTTGTCTTGAATTCCTAATCTGACCATTTCTAAAATGTTAAAAAAAAAAGTACTGGAGTAGAAGTGTCCCATTTCTCAGCCAAGAAGCTACACAACTTTAATAATTCTTAGCTGAACAAAACTTTAATGTTCCACCAAAGCATATAATGTGCATATACTGTATATTTATCTGATGTTTCGCCAGCAACCCTTAAATTTGGCTCTTGCATTTTTATTACAGCAACTCCCATTGTGACCATTCCCTCTTTGTTGAGGCAACTGTGGGATGCCAGAATTTAAATCCAAATGTTGGAAAGTAATAGGTTGCAAATTAATAGCTGGCAGGGCTGCCATCTACTACTGAATTATTTACAGTTAAAGGATCTCAAGCACTGAAGTCTAGTCTCAGCTTGGGCAACCTGACTGCCCTGTTTTTTCTGGCTCAGCTTATTCAGCAGCACAACGGAGTAAACAAATGGCTCTGTAGGCAGGATAGGCTGAATAGGCTGGCCAGAATAAGAGATGTAGTGAAGGAAAGCAGATCAAACGCCCCCACTGCTATAAAGCCGAGAAAGAAAGACATAATAACAATTAACCACCTGCAAGTCAGTTGAATAGCAAGAGGGGAAGAATCACAAGTTAGCTAAAGTGAGCTGGACATCACAATTGGAAATTTCAAGTAGCTTAGTTCCTCAAAGCAAGGGAAGCACAAAGGAAGTAGATCGCCCTTGGAAAATGTGAAAGGCTTCTCACTCAAAATGGACAAGATAAAGAAGGTCTGTCATAATATGAGATACATACAGTAATGAGGGAAATGTTTTATTGTGTGTATTTTCTGGATTAGGCAATATGATAATCCTTATTCTTAGAATTGCGCTGATGTTTTTATTATAGATAATCCTCACTTAGCGACCACAATTGGGACCAGCAACTCCATTGCTAAGCACTGTGGTTGCTAAGTGGAAAATCATGTGACCATGGCAGACTTACATCACTTTCCATTCAGTCATTAAGCAAGTCACTGTGATTGTTAAACAAAACATCATGTGACCACAACTTGCAATTTTACTTCTGCATTCTCCATTGACTCTGCTTATGAGGAGTCAGTTGTGAAGCACCCAGATGGTGATAATGTGACTGCAGAATGCTGTGATGGTTGTAAATGCGAGGATTGGTTGCAAAGCTGGGTTTTTTTCATCATCGTAACTTTGAATTGTTGCTAAACAAGGCAGTCAATAAACGAGGACTATCTGTATCATTCAATTTGAATTATGTAAGGAAAGGTCAGGAGTATGCTATTTTGCACTGCTTCTTCTGTTGCACCATTATCATCAATTCATAGGTCCCACAGGCTGGCTGATAAATAAGTTTTAAATACCCATAATATAAAGTGTCTTTGTAAGCACCTGTAGGTTTTCAGGCTGAAAAGGACAAGGAAATGCATGACTGGTATGAAATTTGGGCCAGGCTGTCCAGCCTCTGGATAGCCAATAGTAAAATAATATTGAAATTCAACCCCATTGAGTTTAATTTAACCATATGAATGTTTAACATGTCTCACATATGGAGATCACTGTGAATTCAGTCTGGGTCAGTGTGTTAGCCCTTTGAGGTAGACAAGGTTGGGAAACAGACATCACAAGAAATACTAGAACTCTACTGGTAGAGGCTATGTCAAAAGAATCTGAAATCCTGACAGTGTTTCCACTTTCCTGCTTCTTATACCAAAGAGAGTCAAGGTGGGACTATCTTGAGTTTCTTTCTCCTGCCTTCCTGTTTTCTTGGGCTAACGTCATAGTTTCCCAACAGTTGCTGCATGTCTTCTTCAAGGCTATCTCTGTGCTTCTCTACACTGTGGCACATATATTCGTATCATTGTTCCATTAATTTTTCTAGTAAATAACCAAAACAAACAAACAAAAAAACCCCGAGAAACCATGGCTGTTATCATGCAGGTTTAGGATATAGCATATCTTCCTTCAGGTGCACAATTTTTTCATTATGTCTGTCTGTCTATCTCCTGACTCTACTTTTATCCCTAAAAACATTTGCAGATTTTTTCAGCTAACTTTTATGTTGCAGCACAGTTCACTTTGGCAGTTCAGTTTATTTTGAGATTTTTTTAAAAGAACTTTTACAGATATGCAGTATTTCACATATTTGGTTCAATGAGTCTTATTCCCAAGTGATGAATACAAGGCTGCTGATTTATTTTGTACAATATTGCATTTGCTGTGCAGGTATTTGATTCTAACAGTCAAGTGATTGCACAATGGTATTCTACCAGATGTTGCTACTGCTGTAGTTTATTTGTGTTGAGAAACTAAGAGTATTGGTTTAAATCTTAAAAGCTAACAAAAATAATTTGCCAATCATTTTATCAGCAGATTTTTAAAAAATGCTCTTGCCTTCCTATAACTGACTTTCTAAAAAGCACCTTTTTTTTCTTTTAATGATACTTCACTTTCATGGAAAGCTAATTAAGTACTTAAACACTTCACAAGCGCCATCAGCAAAGTGATGTGAAAGAAAAAATAGAAAATGTATCTCTGTGAGGGAAGAAGACACTTCAATTCTCACATTTCAAAAAACTGAATGTTATTTTCATTTATACATGCAATCACCTATCTGTGCATGTAAGATTAAGTAAAAAATGAATAACAACTGTAATTAAAAGCAAACGGTTAACTTTGTTCTAAGGTATGCAGTAAACATCTATTCTTTTTCAAAATTCCAAATATGGCACTGCTATGAGCCAGAAAATGTAGAAGTAAGCTTTCTAATAATTTACCATGGATAAATTGGGGTGTGGGGGACATGAGTAATGAGTTACTTTCATTGAGGAGCATGGTAGATGACAGCTTATGGAAGGAGTCTCTAACATTTTTGTGATGACATATTTGAGGATCTGGGGATGCCCACAAAATGGCTGCCATGGTGGGCATGGTCAGTCACTAAGCATCATCACCCAAAGGCAAATGTGAAGTTGATTGACACCATCCCCTTTATCTTCCCAACATGCTTGTGACCACTGCAGCTTACTTTCTCTAGGCAGTTGGAAAAAAAAATAGAGCAAGCCCTATCAGTTTATCTTCTAAGAATGGGAAGTATATGTTGGGCCCAGAAGACGTTTGGAAATAAAGACTGTACTTGAAACTAGTCCCTTGATTCTAGCTTCCCATTTTAAAAAATTAATTAAAAAAATTAATTAAAAAATAAAATACTGTGGGCCAGGTTATTGGAGAGGTGCCAAGCAAGTTCTCTATGGGGACTTTGTTTGCCCCAAGGACTATATCCAAAATCCATGTTTTATAGCCAAGCTCAATAACGTGTCCACTAGGACATTTAAGGCACCAATTGATTCTAAAAACTACTGTTCTTGGACTACTCACAGCTAGGAATTATAGCTGAAAAAATATGTTAGTAGTTTAAGTTGAAAAAATACTCAGTATTAAGTTGAGTTTTGGATTTGGACCCAAATCCATTACATTTAAGATACACATGGAGCTAGTCAAAATCGGGAGTCTGGATTTATTTTAATGGGAAGAGAAAATTCTGTAGGCCACATCTGAAAGAAAAAAAATGCTTGTGTTTAAAAAGCCTTAAAGAAAACCCTTTTTATAGCATCTTTTTGACTTCCAGGATGTGACAGAATTACATATACTGAGATGGAATGGCTGGAATTTTCACACTGATGGATCTCATATCACTCAACTAATGGTTAAATAAGGAAATCATATGGAATAGGCAGTACAGCTGGAGATTCTAATCAGTGTTTCTGATGTTTAGGAAAGCTTCCAAAGAGTTCTCCTCTCTGAGGAATGCTTTGGACTATTTACGTTGGGGGGGAGGGAAGGTGAATAGAGGACACAGCACCTTTTATCTACATGCAGTTTCCCAAATCCCTGGTCATGAATTCCCATAATGAAATGGTACCACTGAAATTCAGCAGCAAATTTTTGGTGATGTAACTTAGACATTTCCCCCACCTTTTTTTTTTTTTTACATTTATAGAAGCATGACTACTAAGATCCTAGTTGAAATAGACACACCTGTACTACAGTATCCTAACATTATACTTTTTTAGAACTTAACCCAACAATTATGACAGTTCTCTGATGAGAAATTTAAATTATAAAAGAACCCTTAGACATATTGAGCTGATGCTAATAGGGGAAGGAATTAGCCATTGTCTGTGTAGCTTTTCAAAATTATCTTCACCTTTCATGTTCAGTGTGAAATGCTAAATTATTAATCTGAATGCACATGCATTTACTGCCTGGTCCATAGGTCCATACAGTATATCTCTCATTTTCGCTGTACTTGATTCCTATATGCTTGAATATTGGCAGCTGAATGTGTGCATTGACCAGTAAAAGGGGTCAGGATGAAAATTCTCAACCAGTGAAAAGCTACTGACTTTGCTGGAGAAAAAATGCTGTATAGAGAGGTAATAATTACAAATTATATAAATGTACTAACTAGATTTTTTAAAATAAAAAATGCTAAACTTTCAGGCTCTAAACTATAGCATTTGGCCAAAATAGGATCTACCACATTATTTTATAGAATATGTTATATTATCCCCACATACAAAGCTGTAGGTACCCATATAAATATATTGAGCAGTGCAAAGACACACCAACATATTAGGATGCTATGCCTGAATGCAGAAATATAGACTGGGGGCATGCCAACTGCCAACTCAGAGATAATTTTTTTTAACATTAATGTTTTTATACAGTTATGTTTAAAAACCAATTACCTAGAAAGGCTAAGTCAGTATTTTTGAATCCAAGTATTTTTGTTAGGTTAAAAATATAAAAGGGTATATGTTGCAGATGTTCTGTCTTGCCTAGACAGGAAAAGACCTTGAATTTTAAGATAAATACAGATTTTAAGATGAATACATTTTCTAGTGTTATGAGGCATGTGCAGTATGAAAATGTTTAAAATGATTACAGACAATAGAAAATCCACTGATGTGGAAAGTAGCAGCAGCATTAAACTGAATGTGTCAGGACTGTAATGGAGTGAAGTTCAAATATATTCTTTGGATAATAGAATGCCAAAATATATACGTAAGGCATAATAAAGGTAATGCCTGAAATTTTTGAAGTTGTTTTGCAGAAAAATTACTCAAAAGATTGCTTCTGGTCTGATACTTTCTCTATTTAAAAGCCTTTGATTGATCAAGAACCTTCTCCCATGTGCACCTTAAGTCCAGTACAAGCTTTTCCTGAACACGTATTTTTTCACCATATCCATATAACACGCCTTTGTCTCATCCCCAGCCTTGAGATGGCCTTAATTCATCTTTAACTATACCAATCATAAAACACTATTTTCCCCTTTTTTTCTAAATGCAGTTTCAAGTTTATTTCTAAGTCCTCCTCTAATAGGCTTTGTCATCCATTACCTTAGTGAAAATGTAGTGACTTGAAACAGAGACCACTGAGGCTGGTTAGTGACTGACAGTAGGACAGCAAATTGAATGTTGGCAGAGTTTCTGGTGGCTCAAGGATGGAGTAGGTAGCACTTTAATTTAGCAGTGAGGAAAGACCCTGGAATAGTAGATGTTTTGGTTGTTGGAAGTCCTGGCAAAGCCAGCATGCCTCATTTGCATGTGAATTAACATGTAAATTGAGTTGTCCCACAATGCAACTCTGAGCAAGCTGTTTGTTGCCTCTCCCACTTCCTTTTCTCTCTTCCTTCTTCTCTACCAGAAGCAAGCAAACAGATGTGTGCTGCTCTTCTCCATTCTGGGCACCATGTGGTGGGCCTGGAATTCCCCTTTCTTCCACACAGCTCTTGGCAGCTGTAGGGCTGAGAGTTTAGGGCAAAACTAAGTGTTTAGAAAGAAAAGAAGAACAAAGCAACTTCATCTTTTCCACCAAGATGGGTGTAACACGAGCCACAATAAAGTCAGTAAGAAATTCTTTTACTTATCTTAACCTAATCTGTCTAAGCATGTGATTCTTTATGCTTGGGAGGGCTGAATGTGTAAGATCCATAACCTGTGTTTCTCTGGCATGTTCACTGAAGCTATTTCAAGATAACATTCTTTTTCTGTGCAGCTTCTCAGCTATGTTATAAGCTCTGCTCCATTTCAGTGGATCTAACCGGCCACTAAATTGGCTTCATTGGTAAGCTATCTCTCCTTGCATGGAAATTGCTTTCACTGAAATAAGTGAGGGTTTTTTTGTTTTCTGTTTGCATAGAATTGGAAAACTTAAGAAACACTTAAATAGACTAGGTAAATCAGGCTTTTCAGTGAAGTTGTTGAAGCAGGCCCTTCTAGATGTGGGGCAGATACATTTCGTGATCCCAAAAGATGACTTTCACTGTGATGGCTCCATATTGTGGAATGGAATGGAGTATTGTTTTTACCCCAGGTCAGGAGCTGTTTGCTAGCCACAGGCAAGACTTAACAGTTTTATGGGTGGTGATGTGCCACGGGGTACAAGTCAACGATGCAAATTAGGCAGAATTGTCTCACACAGTCTCTGGAGGATTTCTTCTAAATTTTAGAGAACATGGAATACTTTTATTTTTCATCTATGTTTAGGGTATAGCCTACAGTTTGCAGATACTTCCCACGTCAGATGTTTTTCTTCTTCTTTAGAGATACAGCTACAGTGTAGAAAGCTTGGAGCTAGTAAACCATGCATCTGGTCCATGACACAGATTTTTAGTGCTGTTTTTATTTGAATGTGACATTTATGGGGAGAGAGTAATTTTGATTTCCTTTAATAAACTGTATTATCATCTTTCATGATTAGGCATTTCATAAATGTTATATACAGCCTTTTGCATTGCATTCCAATTAACAACCAAAAAAGAATCATGAGGTTGGTTGATGATAATCCTACTGCTCTATAGCAGTTCTTACAACATAAAATCAGTCCGTACCACAAAAAAGCACTGCAGTCTTATATCACTCTGACACAAGTCCTATACAGTAGATCACCTAAGGAAAAAACAGTTGAATACTTTGAAATAGGGCCAACAGCAGAGCTGCCTAGTGTGACAAAGATTTGTTGGCTCTACAGCATTCTTGAGCACTAGCTGAGATCCTATGCACATATTCCTTTTTAATTTCATATAAAAAAGTAATCAGGAACAAATTCACTTGATTAATTTCCCATGGTGAATAAGCTTTCGTTGCCTTACTCTGTAAATTACAAAGCTGAGCCATGAACTTTTCCAGTCACTTTTTCTGTGGATTTGAATGAGAAAAGGGATAGTTTAAAATATTCTTCTGCTGCTGCTAAGTGGAACACAGCAGACATAATTTGTACATGGATATTCACGTAAGAAGCAAAAGAGAAAGCTTCCTCAGGCTTAGTTCAGCTTGGGGCATGCTCCTATGAGCAAAGGTTCTCATAAAGTTCTCAGTAAATTCTTCCTTTTTTTTGGCAAATGTTCTCAGTCTGCATGCTTTCAAACTTCCTTTAGTGTTGAATCAACGGATGTTGGTTCTGCTGCTGCCCCAGAAATAGTATAAAAGTGGAATGTAATAGAATCAAGCATCATGGAATTATAGGATCTGTTGGAAGTACCTGGAGATCATCTAGTCTGCATCTAGTCTGCCCATCCTAGGAAATGGCTGTCCAGCCTTTATATGAAAACCTTCAGTGATGGAACATTCTTAGAAGCTACATCAATTTGAAGCATTCCCAGTGAAAACTAAGAAAAAATGCAACTGGCCACTTACAGTCGTTATTCTGGGCATTCTGAGAGAGTTAAGAAATAAATACTGTATACCACATTTGGTAAGATGGACTTCTCTTGGAGGATAAGAACATGAAAAATGAAAAACTGCCTAGAACTTTTCTCCAAAGGCTACTTCCAGAAAAATTGGAGCTCGGTTCTAGGCAGTAAGAACAGTGGTAATTGGAAGGAATAATCTAATGGATAATCGTATGTACAACTCCAATTTAGTTTAAAATATTATAAGCAACTTTTGCTGATGCCTTCATGTTCTTTCTTTTCTGAGTTGGACCAGAGATATTTCTACTGGATAGGAATTATTTTCTTGCTCAAATTAAAAGATTACTCAGATTATAATGCCTGTCTTGATGTTAAGGTAAATTTAATGAATTGCTGATAACTGAGCATTCCTGCAGTACTTTAGTTGATTGGCAGTTGCAGGTAGATAGAACTCTAAAGAGGTTAAATTGGTTTGTAGTTGATCCATCTTCCATTTCTAGATTTCAGTTTAAAATGAGCTAATTAATATTTTTATCTCATATTTAATTTGGCTCTTTCTTACAGTGAAATCAATTTTTGCCAGACACATTTCAGTGCTGAGATTAATTTGATTCCTAGCCTAATTGTGCCTGAGGGAGAAATAATACATTGAATTGCTGATTGCTTTGTGTAGACAAAATGATCTATTGTATTCATAAACTTTGTGTACTACCTTAGTTCTGTATCCTAGCCCATGAAAAACCTCTAAAATCATAAAGGTACTTCCAGAGTATTTTTTTAAACCAGAAATCAAGACAAAGATTATTCTACAGATAAAGTTCAAGTATCACGTAACCATTTTCCATGTTTTTTTAAAAATATAAATATGCAGAATTCAGGGTTTCTTCATTTCTTCGTATCCAAAGCCTACTTTACTGTGATTCATACCATAGCTGATGGAAGCTAAATTTGATGTTATTTAGTTCCACATTATCCTAAGGTCTTTGTTTAAAAGTGGCCACTTGAAGATCAGCTTCTCAGAATAACCTCTTTAAAATGCCAATTTTTGAGTAAGTAACTTCACAAGGAGTCTACAGCATTCCAAGCTGCCACTCAACTTCTTTTCAAAGATTCACTGGGGAATTTTTTTTTTCCTGGATGTTCTTCTCTACTGTCCATTATCACTTCTGTTGCCTTCTTCTTCACCATGCCACATTTAATCCTATTTTTAGATAGTTACTATATCCTGCTGATGGACAAAGACCCTTTACATGATTTCATTCCAACATTTCATTGGGTTGGAAAGAATAAAAACATGCTGCAACGCGCGTGTTCACCTTTAAAGGTGCCACAACATTCCTTTCTTGTATATTCTGAACTGCTTTAGTAAGATGCAGAAAAAAATATCACTTTGGAGCTGGTGTTGAATCAGGGCCTATAGAGAATGCAGACATTGCATTATTCTTTTTTCCATGTTTTTACTATCCTTTTTAAAGACTTAACTAGTGATTGCTCTTTGCATTTTAACTGTTATTGTACAGTGGCTTGTATAACTTACAGGATTTCTAAATAGGAGCTATGCTAGAGTTGGTTCTGGGTGTGAGACACTTTTATGGACAGTCATTGTTCCAGATACAACTAGTGTTCAGAAAGTGCAGGAGGAAAATATAGCACCAAATCTGCTATGTTGATAGCATGACTTTCCCACTAAAGTGTGGTGCAAATTTAGGAGAATGAAGAGAATTACGTTTATCCTTCAGAAATCAGCCTAAGGTAAAATCTTGAGTTTATACACCCCCACTCAGCAGATTTTGGATACAATGGACAAAATCTGTTTTTAGATTTCACTCCCAAATAATGGAGTCTTCTGTTGTTTGATTAACCAGTCTGGAACAATTTGTGTAAATTTATTTAATTTATATAAATTATATATGGGAGTGGAGTCAGTTGTGATGTTGGGGATAGAAATATTACAGACCTCTCCTCAGCATTCTATGCATTATTTGAAGATATATATGTGCTAATTTCTGGGGGGAAAAAAACCTTTCATGAGGAATGGAAAGGATGGGAATCTCCATTTCTCTGTATAAAGTTTTATAGGAATGTATTGTGTAATGATGTAAATTAGTGAAGGACAGAATGTTAAAATCAGTTTGTGAAAGCATCTTTCATTTTGAAAACTTCCTCTCTGCTCTCATATTTTTATTTTCACCTGACCTCCAGCTGAATATGCTGAGATAACTTGAAAGAAGATCTCCCACATTTCAAAGAACACTTTTGAGCTTGGTTAGGGCTTTTAAGCTAGAACATAAACATCCATTTAAGCAAGCTGTAATAATTTTACACCTTGATGAGACATTTTAAATTCCACACACCTACAACTGCCACCTTGATGCTATAAACATTTCACTTGAGGAGCCACTTTTTAGCATGCTAATAATTACTTCTACATAAGAAGGAATTCTTTTTATACATACTGATTGAAAAAAATTGGCAACATAAAGAGTATAAAGAAGAAGGCTTAGAGTAGCATAGAACAAAGTTAATTAACTGAATTGTAGGCTGTACGTTTCTATAATGTATGTGATACAGAATGAATAAGTTTTTTTGAAGGAAAAACCCAGAAGATTGCAGTCTATTAAGTGAAGTCAACCACTTGAATATTGTAATTGCCTTAAGAAATTTTGCAGTGCCTCCAAGTTTCAGGGAAATAATGACTTCTTGCTCCAGTTTCAGGGAAATAATGACTTTTTGTGGATTTGGTAAGATCTGGCTAATTTATTTGATCAGTGAAAACAATTATTTTTTAGTCAGGGAAATAAAAAAAAATGATACCTCTTGCTCAGTCTTACACCAAAAATAATCTTGAGATGCTTTCACGGATTCCATTTAATACAATTTGTTAGTCAGAAAAGGTGCTACCTGGGGTTTTTTTTGTCACAGATGCAAAACATTCCAGCTATTTCGGATGATTCTCCTTGTTCCTGTTTTTTTTTCCTCCAATGGAGCCATTTTCATGATCCTGAATTCAGATCAGACCTGGGGATTCTCCCCTCTCACCATCTTAGGACCACATTCAAAGGCCAGGAGTATGGGAGGAGGGGGGGGCTGATTTTGGCAATCTGAATATTATTTATACTCAATCAAAGAATATAACTTTTTCTACTAGCTGTTTACTACTGTATTTATTTTCATTATTCATGTTGCTTTCAATGACAGAATAGTCTGATTCGTTAATAACAACTGACTGGTTAACCCATATTTTTGTTACATACATTTTATGTATTTTTTATTATCTGCACAGCACAAACAAAAACTTCTTAGAATGGAAGGTAGAGTTATAGATATTGGTACACATACAGACTTAGGTATAGGTACAGGTACAATATGGTTGCGAGTAAAGTATAGCTAGCTATGTTTATTACTAATAGAAAGTTACCTGGATATCAAGGGATGGCAAAATAATCCATAATCTAGATACAGTTTCCAGTCAAATGACTTGTATCCTCAGCTACAGTAATAATTGGCAAGATTACTACTAGACCTTAGAAAAAAAGCAGACTGCTGTGAGAGGGCGATCTGCAGCCCGATCTACCAGTAAGACATTCACTGAGGACCCTTTTCCAAAGCCTTGTCCCACACATAGCTCAGCTTTAATTTCCCTGGTCTTTTTTCCTAGAAGGCTTGTTGGGAAGTCAGGCATGGCAAGAAACACCAAGGCACGCCTTCAGCAAGGAAAGCAGAAAGCAAAGGGCCATATTATAAAAAGAGCAGGAGGAAAGAAGAGCTTGCACACCTCTAGATAGGCCTTGTAGACTGAGTTCCTTTGGTAAGATAAAGGAAATATGTTATTCTGTAACATCTTGTAGCAAATCTAGGAATTATAGTGTGATCAGTTCTACCTTCCTAGGAGGAATTGTTAAAGAACCTTTGCTTAATTTTGCAGTCTTAGAAGCATGCCAGTGGTTCTTAAACCATGAGGCAAATTTGAGGGGAGTGGTCACAATTTGGAGGAGGGATATTGCTCATAAGGTTGATTCTATTATTTGTTCCTGTTCTATCTGGCCAAGTGCTGGTCCAGGCAGAGTAAAAGTTTGGTCCAGTGTTTCTCAACCTTGGCAACTTCAAGCTGTGTGGACCTCAATTCCCAGAATTCCCCAACCACCCATGCTGGCTGGGGAATTCTGTGAATTGAGGTCTACACAGCTTAAAGTTGCCAAGGTTGAGAAACACTGGTTTGATCGGACAGAATTCTAGCCATGCTCAATCCACTTGTATTATCCTGCTTCCAAAAGCTGGAATGCCTCCATCCCTCCCAGTGCCTCATTTGCAGCCTTTCCTTCAACCAACTGTAAACATAAGGTTGAAGGGAGAGATGGTTGTAAACTTCTGGAGCTAGGCCTCAACTCATCATTCAGCTGCCCTAGGCCTGGCTTTGGCTCCATCCCTCCCACTGCTCCTGTTCTTTCTTACCTTTTGTTCCCCTTGGATGCACATGGAGAGCACAAGCCTTGGCGTCTTTTCTTCCCTACCACCTCCCTACCATCATTCAAGCAAGACAGTTACTGCTTCTCCTGCACCTTCTTCCTATTCATTTTAAATGGGTGGGGAATGGTTCCCCACACCACCTCCAATGGTGGTGCGCACCAAGTAAAAGCACCTGAAGCTGCTTGCTGATGGAAGTGAGCAGCTTGCTGTCCAACTGTAAATGCTTCATTTGCAATCAATGCGGCCCCCTAATGTGATGATGGACAGCATTATATGTACCTCCTGCTCCAGCATCTGGAAAGGTTTAACTCTAGCTCACAGGATGAAGTCTCATTTTAGTGAGCACATCCACAGAGCAAGAAATAGGTTTTTTTTTTTCCTTTCAGAAACATGCAATCTGTATGCAACAGACTTGGCTGTGATTATTTGCTAACAGATCAGCAGCAATTCTTGATTTCAGGGATCTCCAAAGATCAAGGAATTTCTACAAGAAAAATATAGTACCTTCAGGAGCTATGTTCACAGCCCACCACTGTTAGCCAGGATTCTCCATAAGACCTTTCTCTAGGTCAGCTTCTACCAGGCCGCAACTAGGATCTGTGTCACCTGGGGCAAACATGGATTCCGCGTCCATTTTGGCGTGCCCCCAGTGCTCATTTTGACACCCCCCCAGTGCGGCCCCTGGGGCACATGCCCTGCTTGCCCCCCCCCCAGTTGTGGCCCTTGCTTCTACATAGTGTCTCATATGTGCACAGTTATATTTCCTGGCTGTATGAATTAAAGCAAACACCTAATTAATATCAGATCATTAATATCAATATGAATAATGGAGGGCAGTTTTTAAATCATAAATTCAAAGACCCTAAAAAGCAGTCATAGCTGTGTTGGTTTAGGGGAATCCGCCATTTATAATCTACACCTGAATGGTACTTCCAGTTCTCCATCGAATATAAAAGAAGCTATTTTTGACAAAGGACACAGTGAGCATCTAACCCAGATGCCTTGCACATTGAAAGATGGATCATTGTCAGAATTTGCTCCTGCTCTGTATGATCAAGCCAGCTGTTAGTTTGTCCAAGCAAAGCAGAAAGAAAAGCTTGGACCAAAGTCATTTTATTCACTCTGTGTGTGTGTGTCCAAAATTAATCTATCATTTGGGTGTCACCACACTGCAGAGTGTAAAAACCCCTGACTTAGGCAATGTTGGTAAAATAGAAGTTCATTCTCAGTATGAGATGAACACAAGGCTATATACACATCAGTCAACAAAATGCATTCAGTCATCTGTAGCAAAGTATAATGTTACATCCGAAAATGCCTCTGCAGCAATATTCCACCCATTCCTATCTGGGGTGGCTAAGGTTTTACTGAGAAAGATCCCAGTGAACAGGAGATAAAGGGGAAAACAATCACAATGCTCCATGTTAAATGCCATCCTTTGTTTCAGATAGTCAGATGCACCAGAAATTATTATAAATGTTTATTTCTCAAGCTTTTTCAGGAGGAGAAAGGGAGAAATTTACTAAACTAATATGATAAATGTTATTATTGTACAACAGAAATGAGGATGCAGAATTCTGGATTTAATCTCAGTTATCTTAAAACATTAGGAAGCACTTGTATGTGCTGACATTTACTGATATTTACCATGATCCAATAGTTTGCTATAGACTTTCCAGCAATAACAAAGAAAAAATGAGTGTCTAGTAATTCATAAATTAATGCTACCTGATATTAATGATATTTCTATAATTTAAAGATGTGTTCTCAACTTAATATCATCTTATTCTCTTACAGTATTCTTGTATTATATTTGTAACATAATAGATAACATAAATAAAAGGTATATAATTCAAAAATCACAAAAGCCCATTGTTATTATTTTATATTGAGTCAGAAAACAATTAAGATTGGAAGGAGTGAGAAAATCTGATTATCCTTAAAAATTGCACTGCACCGGAATAAAATATTAATCAGTTGACAAGCAACCTGCTCACTTGGGACCTTTACAAATAGATCAAAGAGAGAAGAGGGGATAACAGGATAGGGCGATAAAAATGCTAACACCTGATATGCAACAATGTGATTCAGCCTTCAAAGCATCAAGTTTGGAAGTATTGTACACTTGTTTTATGACCTGTCTCACGAAATACCTTTCTTAAGTAACATGCATTCATTCATACCCTACACACATACAGCCCACTCACAAAAACCTGAAGGGATTATTTTATGCTAGAGGACTATTTTGTATGGAATGAGGATTGGGGTAAGTTCCTTGCTAGACATAAATTAGGCAAGTCAGACTCAGCCCACATGACTGGCCTCTGACATGAATGACAACTTGGTATTTTTCTAATACCAGAACTGCAGTAAAAACCAAGTGTTTATTAACTCAGGGTGGTGGTGGTTGTCGTCATCATCATCATCATATCTTGTCCACAGAGTATTTAGTATAAGAATTTAACAAAATCACACCAAATAACTGTAAAATTAAAAAAAAAAAACTTAACATGACATAACCAGAAAGTTGATCAAAATAGAAACAGAATCATTAAATCTTGCCATCTGACTTTCCAAGTTTGTGGGGCTTTGGTAATCCAAAATTACTTGATGTGATTCCCCAATGTCTTGCCATGTTCCTGCTGAATTTAACATTGCCATATTATGGCTAAAGAGAGGGGAAAATTTTCTTTGTTTTTACTGCCAGTGGGGAAAATGTGTTTCCCTTTTACTGGAGAGGTATGTATTTAAGAATGTGCTTAGAGCTGTCTATGTTTGTGTGTACTTGTGCATGCTTGTATGTGTGACCTTTGCACTGTCTTCTGGTTCAGCCCTTGGTGTTCATAATACTGCTTATCACTAGCAATAAAGATGGTGTTTTTTAATTCACTAGAACATTACCCTCTAAAAAGTAACAACACCCTTGAGTCAGGCTTAATTTTTGGTGATGGCATTCATGCAATTTTGTTGGCAGCTTTATGGATAGGATTTGCCACTGGAAAGATATTTGTTTCCAACCCACAGTCTACCCAAAAACTGTGGAATTCCCTAGTGTTTCCCCATCCAAATACTACCCGGCTTAATGTGCAGGAACAGCCAAGATCAGCTAGGTACTGCTACTTGCTGAGACAGCCTTCTGCATCTGGAAAAATCTACCGATCTTTCTACCACAAAGTCTTCCCATTGCTAATGATAAGCTATAATGCTTGGCTCTGCAAAAAGTTTGCTGGATTCCAGCTCAAAAATTACCCTCCCAAAGCTATTGGCTGTCCAACCACTAAAGGGTTCTGCAGTTCATTTCTCAGACTTACTTTGTTGTTGTTTATTCGTTTAGTCGCTTCCGACTCTTCGTGACTTCATGGACCAGCCCACGCCAGAGCTTCCTGTCGGTCGTCAACACCCCCAGCTCCCCCAGGGACGAGTCCATCACCTCTAGAATATCATCCATCCATCTTGCCCTTGGTCGGCCCCTCTTCCTTTTGCCTTCCACTCTCCCTACCATCAGCATCTTCTCCAGGGTGTCCTGTCTTCTCATTATGTGGCCAAAGTATTTCAGTTTTGCCTTTAATATCATTCCCTCAAGTGAGCAGTCTGGCTTTATTTCCTGGAGGATGGACTGGTTTGATCTTCTTGCAGTCCAAGGCACTCTCAGAATTTTCCTCCAACACCACAGTTCAAAAGCATCGATCTTCCTTCGCTCAGCCTTCCTTATGGTCCAGCTCTCGCAGCCATATGTTACTACAGGGAACACCATTGCTTTAACTATGCGGGCCTTTGTTGTCAGTGTGATGTCTCTGCTCTTAACTATTTTATCGAGATTTGTCATTGCTCTTCTCCCAAGGATTAAGCGTCTTCTGATTTCCTGACTGCAGTCAGCATCTGCAGTAATCTTTGCACCTAGGAATACAAAGTCTTTCACTGCTTCTACATTTTCTCCCTCTATTTGCCAGTTATCAATCAAGCTGGTTGCCATAATCTTGGTTTTTTTGAGGTTTAGCTGCAAACCAGCTTTTGCACTTTCTTCTTTCACCTTCATCATAAGGCTCCTCAGTTCCTCTTCACTTTCAGCCATCAAGGTGGTATCATCTGCATATCTGAGATTGTTAATGTTTCTTCCAGAGATTTTAACTCCAGCCTTGGATTCCTCAAGGCCAGCTTGTCGCATGATGTGTTCTGCATACAAGTTGAATAGCTAGGGTGAGAGTATACAGCACTGCCGTACTCCTTTCCCAATCTTAAACCAGTCTGTTGTTCCGTGGTCTGTTCTTACTGTTGCTACTTGGTCGTTATACAGATTCTTCAGGAGGCAGACAAGATGACTTGGTATCCCCATACCACTAAGAACTTGCCACAATTTGTTATGGTCCACACAGTCAAAGGCTTTAGAATAGTCAATAAAACAGAAATAGATGTTTTTCTGAAACTCCCTGGCTTTTTCCATTATCCAGTGGATATTGGCAATTTGGTCTCTAGTTCCTCTGCCTTTTCTAAACCCAGCTTGTACATCTGGCAATTCTCGCTCCATGAACTGCTGAAGTCTACCTTGCAGGATCTTGAGCATTACCTTACTGGCATGTGAAATGAGTGCCACTGTTCGATAGTTTGAACATTCTTTAGTGTTTCCCTTTTTTGGTATGGGGATATAAGTTGATTTTTTCCAGTCTGATGGCCATTCTTGTGTTTTCCAAATTTGCTGGCATATAGCATGCATTACCTTGACAGCATCATCTTGCAAGATTTTGAACAGTTCAGCTGGGATGCCGTCGTCTCCTGTTGCCTTGTTATTAGCAATGCTTCTTAAGGCCCACTCAACCTCACTCTTCAGGATGTCTGGCTCTAGCTCACCGACCACACCGTCAAAGCTATCCCCGATATTGTTATCCTTCCTATACAGGTTTTCTGTATATTCTTGCCACCTTTTCTTGATCTCTTCTTCTTCTGTTAGGTCCTTGCCATCTTTGTTTTTGATCATACCCATTTTTGCCTGGAATTTACCTCCAATGTTTCTAATTTTCTGGAAGAGGTCTCTTGTCCTTCCTATTCTATTGTCTTCTTCCACTTCCGCGCATTGCTTGTTTAAAAATAATTCCTTATCTCTTCTGGCTAACCTCTGGAATTTTGCATTTAATTGGGCATATCTCCCCCTATCACTGTTGCCTTTTGCTTTCCTTCTTTCTTGGGCTACTTCTAGTGTCTCAGCAGACAGCCATTTTGCCTTCTTGGTTTTCTCTTTCTTTGGGATGTATTTTGTTGCCGCCTCCTGAACAATGCTGCCAACTTCTGTCCAGAGTTCTTCCGGGACCCTATCTACTAAGTCCAGTCCCTTAAATCTATTCTTCACCTCCACTGCATATTCCTTAGGAATATTAGTGAGCTCATATCTAGCTGATCTGTGGGTCTTCCCTAATCTCTTTAGTCTGATCCTAAATTGTGCAAGAAGAAGTTCGTGATCTGAACTACAGTCAGCTCCAGGCCTTGTTTTTACCGACTGTACAGATGTCCGCCACCTTTGGCTGCAAAGGATGTAATCAATCTGATTTCGGTGTTGTCCATCTGGTGAAGTCCATGTATAAAGCCGTCTCTTAGGTTGTTGGAAGAGAGTGTTTGTTATGCAGAGTGAATTGTCTTGGCAAAATTCTATCAGCCTGTGTCCTGCTTCGTTTTGTTCTCCCAGGCCATACTTACCTGTAATTCGAGGTGTCATTTGACTGCCCACCTTAGCATTCCAGTCTCCTGTGATGAAAATAACATCTCTTTTAGGCATGTTGTCCAGTAGGTGCTGCAGATCCTCATAGAACTGCTCTACTTCAGCTTCTTCAGCATTTGTGGTTGGGGCGTATATTTGGATCACTGTGATGTTCGATGGCTTGCCCTGAATTCGAATTGAGATCATTCTGTCATTTTTTGGGTTGTATCCAAGCACTGCTTTAGCCACTTTACTATTAATTATGAAGGCTACTCCATTTCTTCTGTGGTCCTCTTGTCCGCAGTAGTAGATCTGGTGGTCATTTGATGTGAAGTGGCCCATTCCAGTCCATTTCAGTTCACTGATGCCCAGAATGTCTATCTTTAATCTTGACATCTCACCAATAACCACATCCAATTTGCCCTGGCTCATAGATCTTACATTCCAGGTTCCGATTGTGTGTTGATCCTTAGAACATCGGATTCGCCGTTCACCACCAACACCGTCGGCCGCTAGCCGTCCTTCCGGCTTTGAGCTAGCTGCGTCATCACGTCTGGGGCTAGTTGAGCTCATCCTCTGTTCCTCCCCAGTAGCATTTTGACCATCTTCCGACCTGGGGGTCTCATCTTCCGATGGTATACCGACATATCTCTGGTTGTACTGATCCATTTAGTTTTCACGGCAAGAATACTGAGGTGGGTTGCCATTACCTTCCCCAGGGATCGCATTTAGTCTGACCTCTCTGTCATGACCTTCCCGTCTTGGGTGGCCCTTCACGGTTTAGCTCATGGCATCATTGAGGTGCTCAAGCTCCAGCACCACGACAAGGTAACGATCCTTTGCTGAAGCTCAGACTTACTAAAAGTATGCTAATTTCTGTCCCTCTTCCCCAGTGCTGCCGAAACAAAAATTCTCAGTTCTGCAATAAATATTCTGGATCCTGTCTCTATCTTACCAGGCTTCTTCTGTGTGCTATACCTACCCTCTAGAAGTCTACTCTAAAAAACTATTAATACAGTACACTTTGGCCAATAGGTCCCTTCCCTTCCCTTCCCTTCCCTTCCCTTCCCTTCCCTTCCCTTCCCTTCCCTTCCAGCATATTGTAGTGAAAGGGCTGTACTAGTTAGCAAATACAGAATGATTACTGGACAAATATTTTTCAGAAGCCAGGATTCAGAGATCTCTATACTGACTCCCATCAAGGGAAAGTAAATGGGGAAAAATACAAACTCAGTCTTCACATAATCTAGGTTTCCAAAACTTGAAGAACCAGTTGAATGATTTTACGGGGGCTTTTGATGCGGCTATCTTTGCAATTCATTGTGGTCATGAACTGGAACTTTGAAAATACTTATGCGGTGGCATGTGGTGAAGCATAGAATAAGTTGTTCAAGGGGAAAACAGTAAAACATTGCAAGGGCTGTTCAGATTCCAGCCATAGTCTTTTAGGAGTTTACAGTTTCACTTTTGTGAATGTGGGGTGGGTGCAAGCAGGGTGTTCTTCTATTAGTGTATGAATTCCTTCCTGGAAATTGGTGTGCAAGAAATCTTAAATCCTGATTTGCAAAGAAGTATGAGTGTTGGTGTCTTTGTACTTCATGAGAATTGGCAAGATTTCTCTCTTGGAGTAAAACATTTGGGTTTTTTTTCCCAGCTAGAAATGTACATTGCATAAGATTACTCTCTGAATTTAGCAAGTTTAAATTGGAATTGAAATGTTGCTACTTAGGGAGAAAACACTAACTGCATCCATTTACTTTCACAATGTAACTGCACTTCAAAATAATAAAAAAAGTCATTCATTAACAAAATAATTTCTAGCAGTATATAATCAATGCAGTGGCATTTTGTGCTTTGAATATGCTGTGAAATTTGAAAGTGCTTTGGCTGTTTCCCAGTGACTGGAGCCATTTCCCTTTAAAGGGAAAGGGGGGGAAAAAAAGACACTATTAAAAAATCCTGTCAAAAAACCTGGAAAGCTTTTCATTTTCTTTTTTTACTTTGCTCTGTTTCCATTTTCATAGCTATCAAACCCATATCGTTCTTCAAAATACAACCCTAAAAATAAATGCCACAAATTATAGGCCTCACTTTGCTGCAATGTTACAGTCCATCATTTGCAAGTGTATTCAAAATCACATTCTCTCTCTTTTGGATAGGCCAAAAAGCAAGCAAAAATCCATAGAAGAATTGTGTTCTGTTATAAGTCTAACCATTCTGCCACTTAACAGAATGGGATTTTATTAAAAGAAAATGAATTGTTGTGAATGGCATTGTGGAGCAAGGAATTAAAAAAAAAAACACTTTAGTTTTTTAAAATTTTTCTATCCCACCTTTATTATTTTTATAAATAACTCAAGGCATCGAACAGACCAAGTCCTTCTCCTCCTATTTTCCCCACAACAACAAACTTATGAGGTGAGTGGGGCTGAGAGAAAGTGACTGGCCCAGGGTCACCCAGCCAGCTTTCATACCTAAGGTGGGACTAGAACTCACAGTCTCCTGGTTTCTAGCCCAGCACCTTAACCACTAGATGTTATGAATAAGTAGAAACTAAAGGGAAGTTCTGTACATAATGATCTTATGGGTAAACTAAGTTTCCCCTTGAAACAGAAGCAATGTAAAAGTCCACATACCTGACCACACTCCTGCTGATATTTCTAAAAAGTAGTTTTTAGAAATACTAAAAAGTGAGGACAGCCTCACCTATCCATGTGGTCCCTCCATGTGATTTTCTGTCTTCTATACCGGAAGGATAACAAGAGTGATGGAATGTGGCTAGAGCAAGTCCACTCATTCCTCTTCATGTGTTAAGAGGTTTGTGAATTCCAAAGAAGGGTTATAACAAGATGATAAATCTTTTAAATAAGTAATAAATCACTTAAGATTCTTATATTAAGTTGATTATACTTCCTGATCACTGCCTTGTATCAACAGGTAATTTAAAGTGGGGCAGAAATAAGGCAATTATACCTTCATTTTTAATAGAATTATTTATAAATTCATTCACAAAAATAAGTAGGAATTCTGAGTTACGGAGTGTGGTAAATATGTTAACTCACATAACATGCTTGCTTATTACAAGTCAGGCTTTCATATATATTAAATTTTCTTTGATATTTCGGTTGTGCTCTTTTTTTCCTGAAGGTTTGGGAATACTTAAGCAAATGTCAATATTACATCGAACTTTTAATTCTAATAAGCAGCTTCCTACATAGCTTAAGCCTATTATAAGCCACTAAGCAGGCTCTTGTTTGTTTCAAATTAAAAGTAAAACAGGCAAAGAGTATTCAAGCTGATCAAAATATCAGACTTGCAGGCTTGATCTTCTTGTGAAAGATTAATTCATTTTAATAATATCCAGCCTATTGAAAAAAGATTTAAAAACTCATCTTGAGCCTTTTCCTCTAATACTGTTTCAGCACATACAGCCTATATTTCTCTTGTATGCCATTCTCCCTGAATGCAGATGACAAAACTATGGGCTCAATGTTTATCTATAGTGCATCAAAACTTGGGGCTAGAAGGCTAACAGCAAATGTGAACACAACATATGACACGTGGTATATAAGAAACAGCACCCAACCTGAGGTTCTCCAAAGCCATTGGAATTATATCTGCTGGAGATAATCATCATTCAGCCACCATCATTCAGCCATCAGTAGGCACATAGAAATAAACCATATTTACACACCATTCAAAAGAGACAACAAAAAAGCTAAGGAGGAAACAAAGGTCCAGAACACGTCCCTTCCAGCAGCCAACACCAGATAAGCAGGGATTAGCACCAGACAAACCATTGAACAGAGAACAATACCCTGATCAAGGAACTACCAAGGAGAAAACCACACCCCCACCAACACTGGCAGGGCAAGCTACTGTACATAAACAGGGAGCAAACCCCACACTCCCTCGCACTGATGATGTTGCCTAATTGGTTAATGAAATGTCTGCAAGCAAACAACCAAGCTCAGAAAGCACCAAGGACTCCCCAGAGATAATCATAGTCAACCAGTGAAACAAGGTAAAGTTTACTACATTAATAATATTAAACTTTTGCCATATTATCATAATATTAAATATTTATGATATTTACTATAAATTAAATATTAATTTAATATTTTCAAGAGCTGTAGAATATAATTCTGAACCAAAACCATCTCTCCCATCAAGAAATATTAAACCACTTAAAGTAGCTGTATTGATATTAATATTATTACTATTTTCATGTTGACTATTGCATTAATTTAGATTTTTAATTTAACACAATTATTGGAAATACTGGTCTAAGATTATACACACAGAGAGACACAAACACACATAATTGTTTATTTAATGACCCTTGGCAGGAATTAGAGTTGCCTCTGAGCTTCTTTAATGATTGGATCAGGCTCATTGGGTATAAGATACCATTTTATTTGAATTCAAATCTAGAAGGATCTTCTCTGCTTTTATTGACTGATGTAATTTTCAGTTCAAGGTCATAGTTATAATGAATTATGTAATTGAAAGTAACCTTCCTAAACTTGAAGGGAGATTAGAACAGAAGCCACCCACCCTTCCATTAATGAAATTCACCATGCTTTCGTACAGTAGATGTGAGTTCCAATTGCAGCTTTTCGTTTTTCCTTCCAGCACTACCCTGCAAAAATTCCAGAGGAGACACTGGAGTGAAAACAACAGCTTTCTACTTTACAGACCTTTCATCCATCAAAATATCCATAGCCAGGGAGTAACAGGAGTTGAAGCTGACTTTTCAGCCCTAGGAGTTTTAATCAGATGCAGATCTAAAACATTCCATAATGGCTCACTGTCAATAAGGAGATTACTGGACTCCTACTCCTTATGTTTAGGAAATTACAGAATTAATATGAAGTATAAAACACAGCATAAGGTAACCATTAATATGAATGTTTTTGGTAAGTCACTGTCAAGTGTTAACATTATAAAGGACTGACTGTCAATGTGATACGTTAAGGCACTCCTGCTACTTGTCACTCAGTGGCTTCGTCTCTTCAGTTCATCTTGGACCCATCCTAGGAAGTATAGAAAAGGAAGAAAGTGTAAAATGTTGCTAAGTTGAACCTGTTTGAGGACAGAAACAATATAGTGATCAGGGTCATTTAAGAACATTGAGTAGTTTATGACTAAGTACTGATTAACTAATGTAAACATATATTTTATTTATAATAGAAATTGGTGATCTGCATATTACCAGAAGGTTCATCTCAATACACTGAAATGGAAAATTGTCAGTTCTTAGTTTAAACAATTGATTCTAAGAATACACTATATTTATAATCAGAGATAGCTGTCTGTTACACATTAAACATATTCAAAGAAAAAAAAATCAAAAGGAAATAGAGGAAAATAGAATTCTGAAAAAATTAAACTAAATTAAATGACCTTTAATATAGCTTAAAATTGTATGCATGAAAGAGAGGGGGGGAGGGAGGGAGAGACAGGAGTGAAAACAATAACACTGGAACAACAATAGCTATTAAGCAAAACTTAGTACCCCTTTCTAGAGATTTCTGGAGACAAATCAACTTGTAAAAGGAAAGTGTAATTCTCATCTTGCCTACTGAGGCAATTGGATAAAAGGTCATTATTAAATTTGTATCCCAGGCCGTATCATATGGGAAATACATTAATACACACATAACTATATTAATTTCTCCCATCAGGCATGAACATAAACATTCTTGCACTGCATGTTATTTTATTTCCTTTCAATTAACATGAATGGCAGAACTTTATGTCTGGCCAAAGAAAAGGCCCTCTGATGATACATGCACAAGATATTTGCTATATAATTGGCTGCAGTAAAGGTCTTCTGGAAGGACCACTCATGATAAGTAAGGTTCTACTCAGTTCTTTCTGGTGCTCAGTACTGAATACCATATTTCTTCAATTCCATTTTAGCTTTCTTAGTTTTAAGTCAGATCAAATATTGGACTCAGAATGCACAATATCTTATATCTAGTTAATGTCTTACTTCTAGGATGAGAGAAGCTATCCCAAAGGATTAAGTAGGCAAGGGAGTTCTCAGTCAGAATGAATTTTAGCCAGAATGTTGAACAATCTAGTCACATGGACAAGCTAGTCCAAATTCTAGGCACAATAAAGAACGAAAGACACCCAGAGGAACTCTGAGCATGGTTCTTAGGAATTTAGACCATCCGGCTTCTAGAGGCCTTGGACCTTTATATTTACCAATCTGTAAGCCATATAACAGATGGCTGATCATCTTAGACTTAAAAATATTTATAGTAGCAAGAACATAATTACCATCTCTGCTTCTAGCAAAATGCAGAAAGCATTACTAATCTTAAGGTCCCAGTTTATAAGGCTCTCATTTGTTCTCTGTAACAGCAGAAGATTGAAGAGAAACTCCCAATTATTTAGACACTTTGTTTTACTCTATGCAGATGCCATTACACTTCCAGCAATGTCTATGGATTGCAATCCTTTTAGTGAAGGCCATTACTTTTGTTTTGCCAGAAGTGACAATGAGTCTTTCCTCTCTACAGTGTGAGGATATGGCTTGAAGGCTCTGCCTTATATAAGATGGCTAAATCAACAGCATCAAGAAGGACTGAACCAGGTTTATTTGCGAACTTTGGCAAGTGGAACTCTGTTTTTGTCAAAGTTTTGGCTATAGAATTGATTTAAATGTTGAAAAGAAAGCAGGCTAAACTATCAAGCCCTGTACACAATCAAGAAGCAAAAAGCTCATAAGGAGTTTTAATGAAAGAATGAGAGATAAAGAATAGAATCATGGAAACTGCAGTATGAATCTCCGGCCTTCTTTTACTAGTGAGTTCATTAAGACAGAGTTGCTTTGAATGCTTTTCAAAGTGTTTTGCAGCTTGGACTGAGCTGTCATTTATGAGATCAGCCACTAACAAATTCCTCTCCCATCAGTTGGTTGTTTAAGTCTAACAGTCCTCCCATTATATTTTCACCATCTTCACAATCTCTCACCACACCCTTGTTTCATCCCTTTTTGATCAGAAATACATAAAAGCTTATGCTACAATGAGTAGTTG
The DNA here is from genome assembly GCF_035149785.1 of Candoia aspera. Lineage (NCBI taxonomy): Eukaryota > Metazoa > Chordata > Lepidosauria > Squamata > Candoiidae > Candoia > Candoia aspera. The sequence goes on from NC_086157.1 coordinate 38,391,165, forward strand.
TCAAACGGTTCTTTAAATGCTTGATGTGATAGACAAGGTATCTTATGAAACATAGTTTATTCTCTCCTGTGTTTTATTATTCCCCTCTGTAGATTTTAAAATGTTCTGATTGTTCTCATGGCTCTTGGTATCTATGCATTTGTAGAAAGTTAACATAAAAGCTCTGCAATGTTTTTGCTGCACACTTAGCAACAGAGAAACTATTGTTTTGCTGTAGCATCAAGAAATAAACTAAGTTTAAGACCAACTGTGTTGTGTTACAACACATAATTATATATGTTGGAGTTAGCTAGGTTAATAGCAGTAATTATTTGTCACAAACATTTCATGACTTCTAAAGTGCCCTAGAGCTTGGCGTGTTCCCACGCCTGTAAATGCATTTTTCTTCATTTACTGACTTAGTTAAATTTTCTTTATGCAAATATTTGTGAAAAATAGAACTCAGTGCTTCCTTTCAGGTCTCACATATCTGGGCCACATGATGTTTTGGAAGTGGGTGGTTTTAGTATATGAGGCAGACCCTATACTGTAATGATTAATTAAGAATGGTGTGGTGGTACTGTTAAATTTTATTTTAGTCAAAATCAGGCACCTATTGAAAATTCTTCTGTTTCCCAGATTTTCTGGATATGGATTTTGTGTATGACTTTTAACTTCTCTCTCTCTCAATATGTGTTTGTGTGTGTGTATTATATATGTTAATATGTTGTAATTTTACTTATTATGTTTTAATAATTGTAGCATTTGTTGTTTCATGTGTGCTGCTTTAAGATGTTTTAATAAGAATAGGGTAGAGAAATATACACATTCATGATGATGACTAAAAGCAGGCAATTTTCCCCCTGTCATTTACATCTGTCCTCTGATTACAGTAAAATGTGGGCATTTTTTTTCTCATTTATAGTGTTGTTTTATGCTGTTGAAATGTGTCTAAAAGGGCTCTCAGAATAGGCCTGTAGAGGGAGTGTTTGTTCAGCAACTGCTCTGCATTTCTCCTCAGCTCATTCTGGAAGAAGAAGAGATTTTATTATCAGTTTTATTCCCTAGCATTGGCTTTTAGGGTGCATATTATGTGCAAAACACTTAATAGAATTCAGCTGCAGTCTCAGTCTTATAAAAATAGCTGTGGATTGGGGAGAGGCGTATTTCAGGGCAACCTGCCCACCCACCAACCCCCAAAACAGGGAAAAACAGTCAAGATTCTGAGTAGGCATGAAAAGGTAAACAGGATTTTGATGCTCAGCAAGATTTAAAAAAAAAAGTGGGCTTGACTGCTTAGAACATGGTTAACAGGGGACAGGGAGGCATCTTTCCCTGTACTTCTCTTCTTACCAGCATTCCCTGTTCTTGACAGAGATTTTTTTTTAAAAAAAATCGAAAGGATGTCATGCTAATCACATGGTAATGTACTCATAACATGTTGCATTGCTGACTATAAAAACAATTCACACTTCAGGTCGATTCTTGGGGAAGCAGAAACAATGAACAGTGGTGATAGGTTAGGGGAAAAAATTGCGGGAGTCCCTGACTTTCATCTAAAACTCTTTCATGCCTAAGTGAGGGACCTATGTTTGGTAAAAGAGTTTTGAATGTAGGTGCCAAAGCCAAGGGTCTTAATTCCTTCTGATCCATATAACTTGTACAGCTGCAGCTGCTGCTTTCTGCCTCAAGAGTTTATAGCAGTGTTTCTCAACCTTGGCCACTTTAAGATGTGTTGAAGTCCACACATCTTAAAGTAGCCAAGGTTGAGAAACACTGGTTTATAGCGATGCTATGTGTTTTCCACTGTTCGGCTCAATGAAGCTAACTCAGTGCATTGATTTGCTGTTAGTTCCAGTCCCTCCGCTCTTACAAGTTGAAGAATGCAGACAACTATTACTACAAACACAGATGGTGTGTATAAGGTGCTAGTCTATCTTGTTTTCAAAGCCTCTTTCCCTTTTTATCAGCTGCATAACAGATAAAAGCTAAGGAGCAGAAGCTGGGTCTGTCGCAGCAGCTTCATTTAGGAAAAAAGAAAAACTAAGTTCATGTTTTTTCAGGTTATCCAGTCAGGATGAACTTTATCAATGAAGGAAGAAAGGATGGAGTACATTGGTTTGGTTAAAAAAATCAGCTGAAGATAAAAATCATGTTTTAACATTGTTCTCTCCTTAACCTACATTTGTTCACTGTCTTCTCATAGATCTAAAGGATATGCATTATATATATATGTGTGTGTGTGTGTGTGTAAAAAACTGAGAAAAGTATCCCTCTGTGTTGTTTGTCTTATCCTGTTGCTCTCTTCAATTTTATTTGCCAGAGCATTTTTTTTCCTGTTTTCGTTCTGGCGTTTGGTGTAAGTAATGCTTAATTGGAGGGGGGTGGAGGAAAAAAATATCCACTTGCGTCACTTAAAATGTTCCCACTGGAAAGAAGATCAGTATACAATGGATGTGCAGGTCACAGATTCAGAAGAACTTTTAAAGTTTTGTTTAGTGTGATGGTTTTGAACATGTTTGAAAGCTCTGTAAGGCCCCAGTATTAGTGATGAAAGGATTTCACACATTCTGTCTTGTTATTGTTTCCCCTTACTTTAAATGTGGAGGCATATGTTCAGTACTGTTTCAATTTTGAGGTCATGGTATCTTCCTCCTAAGACAAAATAAATGTATGAAAACAAAAAATCTCTAGCAAATCACACATACTGTATGCTAAATAAATTTTGATTTAAAAGAGAATCAGAAAGTATACCAGGAAACAATTCCTGGAGAATGTCAGATGAGGAGAATCTTGAAAATAGTTCTGTCCAGCACAGATTATAAATGTACAATAGGTGCACATATCTGCAGGTTAGAGTTAATGTGGTTATTTTCTTCAGTCAATTTATTTACATTGCTATAAAGACTTAATCTTTTTTAAAAAAAAAATCTGTGTCCTTTTGTGTGTTTAAATGAGTTCTATTTAGTATTTATTGAGTCCTGTAGCATCATTTGAGAGCCTATTTTCTCGCAGCCATCCTTCACACCTGTTGCTTTATGTATCTTGCCTGGTGACTGAGATTTAATAAAGGTATTCTGACTCCTCACCATGTGACTATAGCAAACAGGTAGCATGGTAATGACAACATCTGAACATATTTGAACAATGCTATTTGCACTGGAGAGACTCTAGTCACAGTAAATGTGGGCTCTCATGTTGCATGAATTTTATTTATTTGTTTATTTATGAGATTTATAGGCCACCCAAATCTTTTAAAGCTCTGAGCCACTTACAAAATACAGCCAGTAAAAACAGATAAAAAATATGTTATAAAAAAAAAAAGTCTGGGCGAAAAAATCCACAGCTGAAAAGATTAAAATATCACACAATAAGTCCATTACTCACTCTGACCCAGGGCCTGAAGACAGAGCCAGTTTTAAGCGCTCATTTAAACATAGCCAGGGTAGGGGCCATATGAATTTCAGTGGGAATTGTGTTCCAGTGGGCAGGCACCATGATTTTCAGCTCCACTAGTAGGCCAGACCAGGAAATTTATTCCACCAGAAAGCTTAAACTACTTTTATTGAGATTGGCTGTAATACTAGAATCTTGCAAGTCTGATTGTGCTGTGCCTCCTCCTCCTCCTCATAGTTCAATGAATTAGGGAGGTATTGAAGGGCCGCAAATCACGGTTTAGGACCGGAGTCCTTTAAACCTGGTATGGGTCCCAATAAACACACCAGGTGAGAAATAGGATAACCCTTTTATCTGAGCGCTCAAGTAACAAGGGGGTCTCTCCTCTGAAAAGGAGAGCCCTTTGTGTTAGTAGACAGCATCTTTTATACCATTATCCATAAAATACAGTTACAAATATAAGATGATTATTGGACCATTTCTGTCACAGGGTACATAGGTATGCATACATTTGTGTTATCCTATGTTAGCTATACACTACATCTACATCCATCACCATTTAGGGATTCCGCCCTCCTTCAGGTGTAAAATTCCATCTTGGCCCCTCCTTTGGGAGTGGAATGATCTAATAATGGGAGGAGAATTTAACATTACAATTACCTGTCTGGTTACTTTTGGACAAGATATCCCCCATGTGCGCATGCTTGCATTCTTGTATTATCTTCTACTGGTTTCTGCTGGTTATTCCCTTCCCTTATCTTCCATTCGTGCCATCTCCCAACTAATACCTATCATGTACTTGCCAGCCTCCCTCATATTCCAACTTATTCTTAGGCATCCTTATCCCCCAGGAGAGCCTTGGAGCTCTTGAGACAAGGAAGCTATTATTTTCCTTGACAATTACAGCTTACACAGTTAGCTGAACAATACATTCCTTATAAGAAGGATGCTGGTAAAATTCTGTTTCCACAGTATCTACCAGAGCAGCCTTCCAATGTTTATCTCATTTTGAACTTAAACATGTTTCAGCCCCTTTTGCCTAGGCAATGGATCCTGCATATCTTCGTCAAGGTCATGATCCTTATTCTCTACAGTGACAGAGAAGGCCCGCTTCCTGGGTTCCATCAGATGACATTGTTTATTCAATGGGACTTGGATCATACCAACTCTGTCAGACCATGTGAGATGGGAAGAAAGGATAAGGGAAGGCAGTCCCTCAGATAACCAGGCCCTATACTGTGAAGGGCTTTGTAAGTTGAATTGCACCAGGAAGCCTAATGGTAGCCAGTGCAGCTCATGGAGCACAGCTGTCACATGGGCCTGCTGTGGCATATCTGTAACTGCCCATGCCACCAAATTCTGGACTAGCTGTTTCCAAGTGGTCTTCAAGGAAACCATGAGGTAACCAAAGCAAGAATGAGAGTATTAAGATCCTCCTGGTATAGGACTGGGTGCAACTGGTGTACTAAATGAATTCATGCAAAGGCCTTCTTAGCCACAACTGCCAACCGCTGCTCAAGTAAGAGCAGAAAGTGCAAGGGGACCCCTAAGTTGTGCACCAGTCCTGAAGTGTAATCCCACTGAAGACCAAAGATGGAACCACTCCAGAATTGGGAGGCCAAAGCATCCATAGCCACTTAGTCTTGCCTACGTTTGTTCCTCCCCATATAATGTAGTTTGCTTTGTTTGACCTAATTCAGTAGGTGAATCCAGCCACCATAATTTGCAAAGCATGGTTTATAGCTTCATTTGTATGAACCATTATGCCGAGATTCATTAAGCAAGTCAAGGTTAAACTACTATAGATTAGCACAGTATGTAGACCCAGTCAAATCGTATATACAGAACATTCACCATCATTAAAGATGTCAAAGCCTATTCATCACAAAGGGTGGGGGACCCAATTTAACATGTGACAATCTTACGGTAGAAATTGCAGAGTGATGAAAAATAACATTCATATACTGAAGTTAGATAAATATTACCAAGATAACCTGTTGCTTAGGAAAAGGGAGATTTAGCAGGTATCATGACACTGTCATCCATTCTATGCTCTGAGGCAAATTTTAAAAATCTGTACAAATGCTATGAACAGACACAGTTTCTAACCTAAAATGACAATCATTTGACAGTGGCATTGCAGTAATATTTTCTTCCGTTTCTAAATAAACTTCATTAAGGCAGATGGCTTGATGAGCGGCAAATATTTTTTCTCTTTGAGTGCGTACGTATGAATGCTAAATTTGACAGTTAGAAATTGGGTAAATTGGCCTTTGAGATAAATCACAAAGCATGTTTCTTTTGTAATTACAATATTACTAATACAAGTAAACACTTGATTTACTGGATTAACAGAGGAAGAAGGGGTGTCTGTTAGATCTTAATGTCTCTTAGATCAAATGGGATTTTATGCATACATAAAGTAGCAAACAAATTTTGCCCATTGTGTCTAAAGTCTGCTACACCAAAGTCTGGCAAAGTGAGGATTTACTGGGTAGTTAAAATAGCTGAAGGTTACTTACATGTTTATATAGCTCCACTTATATAGTTATTACCAAATATTTTATAGATAGATGGTTGCAGTGCTGAGGATGGAGGTTACTATTTAAAAAAATGCTTTCTCTGGGTTTTTCTAGATGGGCAAAAGATAAGAGAAATCACTGAAAGGGCTGGAAAATGTATCTTTAAAGAAAACTATTAATTGTAAGTTACTGCATTTTGGAAATGAGCTGCCTACAAACATTTGTTTGTTCATCTATTAATAGCTTTTAGGCAGGGAAGCAAAAAACAGTTTTGGTACAATAGGGAGTAACTTACAAACAATTAATGAAAAGAATGTGCAGATGTGTTTCTCCCATCAGTTGTAGTGAATTTGGTTTTTATAACCATTGTGCACAAGATTTCAAGAAAATCAAAAATCATAAAAGGAAAATTACTTCTAAGGGAATGCATTCATGGGCTGTAATAGATGTGTTGTCATAGATGCAATCTACAGAGGCATTAGTGAAAGAAAAATATTTTTTGGACAGGAGGGTGTCTGCTATGCATAGTTTCTGTGATATCTTTAGGCACTTTTTTGGTGGGGGGAGATGCTGCCCAGTTAATTGAGAGGCACCTTTTTATTGTAGCAGCAAGTGGTTTTAGCCAATTATTCTGACACACTAATCACAGGAGTCCTGCTAACTACTTATTTTAAATGAACAAAGAATAATTGGATTTAAAGGTGAAATTGCACATTCCTAACATACATTAATTATGGAATTGGATTGCAGATTTCACCATATTTTAGGCATGGAAACATATGGTAGGGCGGTTGATATTCCCGCCTTTTACCTGTCATGGCCAAGTTCTACATATGCAGTTCAGGACTTATGCCTAAACAAAGGCATATAAACATATACCTGAATAGCCTAAGAATGTGTACTTTATGCCAATAGTCTATTATTTAAGAATATATTACACAGTCAGCATTTATATACTCTGGCATATGTGAACATGCTGACTGTGTACAAATAACTGATGCAGTCAGTGAATGCACTCTGCTTCCACACAATTGCCAAACACTAAATATGATTTAATCAATATATTGAAACACTTTGCCATACACACATTTCATTACTGATAACAAAGGGATGCTCAATTTATTTTTCCATAATATCATAACATATCATCATATAATGGCTTGTAAAATATTGTTTCATCATCTCTTATCCATCTCCAAAATGGGTGTGGAATGGGATAGGAACTGAACCTTTAGAAGGATTGTTTTTTATTACTATTATCTTCTAAGCGGATAATACAGGTTTTTATTATTACTTGTGAAGTTATCTTGCAAAATAATTTGCATTCCTTAACACAGCAGGAGCTCAGACACTCTTGGCATCTGAAAATAGGGCTAATTTATATGCATGACTTTTCTACTAATTATGTTGTGATAAATCACCATGCCTTTAATATAATAATAGTTATTTGGTTGTATAGTAAATGTTAAATGCAAATCATCCAGCACTAATGTTTTGAAACTGTTACATCAAGCACTTATAAGAGCCATCAAACAATTCATAATTGTTTACAAAGTTCACTAAGAGCAGACTTAGAATCCCACCCCTACATCTCCAACATTTCATGTTGCATGCTTCAAAGATAAAGTATTGGCAAAACAAGCCTATTATTCATGGGGAAATGATATTATTCTAATACTTTTACTTGAGTTCATCTTCTGATTTTATCATATAATGGTGATTTGTGACAGGGCACCACTTCACTTTTTTGGCTACTATTCCCATGATTAATATGTACATCGTGAAAATAAGTCAGATCAAATCAAATCTTTATTATGGTCATAGACCAGCATAAGAAAGGCGTACTGTCATTAAAAAAGCATAAAGGATACATCAACTGTAAAAATAGAAATATAAATCTAAAAATATATATAAAAATCTAGAAAATATAAAAGATAAATGAATTAAAAAGTAAAAGTATACAGTATATAAAAAGCAAGAATCTAAAAGAAGGGGTAGGAGCATTAGATAGGTATAGGGGAATATAAAAGGCTAGTTTGTGAAAAACTATATATCAAGTTACAAAGCACTCTGATATGGCAAACTAGATGCTCAATAAATCTAGTTTATGGCACAGGTCATCATCCAATGCGTTTTGAGTGCTGCTGCACAAACCTGGCAAGATTGTATGTTGTAGCAGGGTTGGCATCTGAAACCAGCAGGGAGATGTAGAATTGTCCTGTGTACCCTGGGTATTTATGCAGTAATGGTGAGAGGCTAGTACGAATGTCTCTATAATACAGGCACTGGAGAAGCACATGGTTTGTTGTTTCTGTGTGTCCAGAGTCGCAGGTACGTTGTCTCTCCGGGTAAGGAATCTCCCTGTATTGGCCTTCAAGGACAGCTGAGGGAAGGGCATGACATCGTGCCAGAGTAAAGGCCCTTCTGTGTTTGGGTACTTCCAGGGGAGGCAGAGTAACTGTTGGATTCATTGGCAATAACGTTTGGGGTCCTGGCTAGATCCAATTGGCGCTCCATGTCTGCTACACACTGTTTAATGAGTGCTTTGGCCTGATCTTATCCCATGCCGAGTAGAAGACCTGGAGAGAAGCCCAAGGATGAGATTTTAGTTGCCACTGCCTGTTTCCATATGGACTGAAAATCATCAGTCATAGTTAATGGGGCAAGGCCAAGGGGAAAAAAAAGACAGTCTGAGTGAAAATAAGTCAAAGATCATTTCCCTATTAATGATTTATAACATCTTCATAACATCACTGAGCCATCATTGAAGTGATATAAAGCCTGTCCTCATTTTTCTTGTTTTGGTGTAATTATGGTTGGATGGCTTTAGAACATGCCATAAGTCACTGGTGAGGACATTATCTATGTAGATAAATTCCTTTCATGATTTGAGACAGAGATTTGGGGCAGAGGAGGGATTACTTTTAAATGTAACACTGTTACATTTACTGTTCAGTCTTTGGACATGCAGTTGCCCCATACCAACATCTGTAGGTATGACTAATCTGTAGCTAATCTGTCATTTTGTTCTATTAGATCTGCTGTCAGCCCTTTGCTTCATAGTATGTTATGCCCATTTTTTGGATTACTTACCTATACTTTTTCATATAGGTGATGAATTGTTTGAAGGATGTTTTTCCCTAATGATAGGGAAAGTTTGTTGCTGGAGTTAATACGCAGCTAACTAAATACTGTAACAGTACTTTGCTTGAGAGAGCAAGATATTTATGAAATATAATATTTAATATTTCAATATTCCAAATCTGTTTCATGCGATCTCTCATTCATGGTCTTGTAGGCCATGTACGCAGCAAACAGAAAATATATTTCTATGTGAAATTAATCGTCATCGGCCTCCTTTCCTTCTTTATTTCCTTTATTAAATCAATCTTGGATGTTACTTTACAGATCTGAGTTCCTTAATATGATAGAATGTGAGGAAAGGATTGTGTCATTTAGTTCTTAAAATCAGAGATTGAAAAATGCATAAAATGTTAGCATTTGAGCTATGGAGCATCAAGCCATGTTTCATAAACTGTAAAAACGTACGTTCACTGCCAAATTGGTCTGATTTGTGACATTATTTTAACACAGCTCTCACATCATAGATGGCTTAGTCAATCTTCTAAATATAGAATAATAAATTTCTACAGTCTGTGATTCTGCAGGAACCTGCCCTGCTTCCCTCCATCCTTCCCTCCCTCTCTCCCAATCCATGCATAGATAACTGCTGCAGACAGGCTCAATTTCATCCTTTCCATGAATTGATACCAACCTCTAATAGAATATGTGTTGCTGTATTTTTTTTAATTTGCTAAAATGTTTTAACATGCAGAACAGTCTTGACCCAGTGCAGCATCCCACATTTCAGAGCAGTAATGGCTCTCATTGTATTTGCTGATACTAGGTTCCCTTTGAAAAGACAGCCTCAATGTGTGTATTTATCATGAATGGGACATTTGTTCTAAGTGGGGAAACAACACTGCTCTTACTTTTTCCTGTTCCCCTTATGAACTAATTCGTCATCATCATAGTTCTCTTGCAAAGTGATGCTGAAAGGATAAACTAATTGAGATGGTGCAAGAGATTCTCACAGGGTGCTTAAATCTTTTTTTTTCTTCTTCTACTATCAAAGGAAGGCAAACGTGATTTTTCTGTTATCCATCATCCAAGTAGAGTATAGCCACAAAAAAATCATGTATCTGATTTTGTGTGTCTTTCAGGACCAGACAAAATGCAGAAGTAATGATAAAATGTGACTATATTCTTTATTATGTGTATATATATATACATTCATATTCATATTCATATTCATATTCCATTCAATCGTGTCTGATTCTCGGAGACTGCCTGGACAAGTCCCTGCAGTTTTCTTGGCAAGATTTTCGGAAGTGGTTTGCCATTGCATCCCTCCTAGGGCTGAAGGAGAGTGACTGGCCCAAGGTCACCTAGCTGGCTTTGTGCCTAAGGCTGGACAGAAACTCACGGTCTCCTGGTTTCTAGCCTGGTGCCTTAACCGCTATCCCAGACTGGTCCTCCAAATAAATAGTAAGAGGGGTTTTTTTCTTGTCTTTTTTTCTTTTTCTGTTTTGTGTGAGTCTACTGTATATAAATAAACAGTAGACTCACACAAAACAGAAAAAGATAAAAAAAACTCTTACTATATTATTTATGCCCTGTGTTGAACTCAGTTCTGCTTTTGAAACAGGTGCTAAGAGTTATGAGTGGAGTAGATTTAGAATCAACATAGGGTGCTTTCACTTCTGTTTGCTTAGGTTACCTAAACATATATTTGTGTGATAGACAGAGAGGCAAAAACATTGACAAAACACATGGTTAGCAGGTAGTCCTGACTGAGGTGATGCCAAATACAAGACAAGCATTCCTAAAGCTAGTACCAGTTGATGGACAGTGTGGTTGGAGGTTTGGATGGTTGAATGGGGTCCTGTAACAGTATGTGGGAATGACCTTGGGAGGCAGGAGGAAGAGCTGAAGACTAGACAACCATGATGCGAAAGGTATCTCACCCCTCAGAAACAGAAGGGGCATGGGAAGAGTCTCAGGAGAGACCTTCCGTAGTTTTCTGGAGAGTATAAATGTACAATAAATGTAGTGTTAGTACTCATGGTTTGTGCTTCTTGTCTGGACTACCTCAAAGGGCTGACAGGTCCTTAGTCTGGAAGGGAAAACAGATGGGGGTCAGGTGAGGTTAGGTTGACCGGGGGGAAGAGGGCAGATGTGGTGGTGGTGGTGATGGGCAGAGGGCAATATGGCAGGAGATGGAGCAAACCGCTTGCACAGAAGGCAGTTTCAGTGTTTAGTACTGTACTGATTTTGCCTTCCAGTCCTCTGTGCTCCTCTCCAAGGCCTGGTAATCAGGATTCCAGAGGCCCTGGTTTCCGGCTGTTGCTACTTAATGTGCAGACAGGTATAATAAAGCTTCCTTCATCCACAATCTAATTATGGACAAGACCTTGCCTGCTTTACCAAAACCTGGCTGGGCACTGAGGGGAGGGAGCCTGTCTCGGAGATGTGTCCTGCTGGATTTTGTGGGTGGAACCAGTTGTGAGGCTGGGGCAGGGGTGCAGCCATTGTTATTAGAGAGAATCTGATGGCCTCTAGGGGCACGATGCCACAGGTAGCCATTTGTGAGGCTCTGCTTGTACATTTGGGCTGTAGGAATCAGAGGAAACTGTTGCTAGTGTACCAGCCACACAGCTGCATGGCAACCTTCCTACCAAAGTTGCTAGAGTCCATGGCCAGGTTGTCAGTAGAGTTCCCCAGGCTTATGTTACTGACAGCCCCACTAGTTCAACCAGACCAAGAAATCAACTTCATAGGAAGTCTAAAACTACATTTATTGAGTTTGGCTATAATAGCAGACTCTTCCAAATCACAAGTCAGGACAATGTGTACTGACTGTAATGGTGATCACATGACTGAGGGATGCTGTGAAGGTCAGAATTTTTATTTATTTATTTATTTATATTTCAGATTTAGTCACTGCTCATCTCACTCAAACAGCAACTCTGGGCTGTTTACAATAAAACAAGAATAAATACAGGTTAAAATACAATAAAACAATAAAACAATATTCTTAAATAAATAATATATTCCAAAGGATAAATGATAAAATTTATCTTCAGGATGCTAACCACCCCCAGGGTTGGTTACCCCTCCTTACGCCCCATGCGAGATGGCAGTGCCAGGTCTTCACCCCTTTCTGGAAGGCCAGGAGAGTGGGGGCCCACCTCACCGCTGGGGGAAGAGTGTTCTGTAGGGCAGGGGCAACAGCAGAGAAGGCTCTCTTCCTGAGCCCCACCAGTCGACATTCTTTCATAGATGGGGTCTGCAACATGCCTTTTCTGCCTGATTGGGTGGGATGGGTCGATATAATGGGGATGAGATGGTCCCTCAGGTAACCTGGACCCATGCCATGTAGGACTTTAAAGGTAATAATCAACACCTGGAATTGGACCCAGAAGCAAACTAGCACCCAATGCAGCTCCTGCAGCAAAGGTGTTATATGTGCCATCCTTGGGGCACCCAAAATTGCTCACACTGCTGCATTTTGAACTAGTTGTAGCTTTTGGATACTCTTCAAGGGTAGCCCCATGTACAGCACATTGCAATAGTCTATACAGAAGATGACTAGGGCATGAATGGCTGACTGGAGGGCTTCCCAATCCAGGAAGGGGCATGACACAAAGTTGAGCAAAGCCCCTCCTGGCCACAACTGCCACTTGCTCCTCGAGCAGGAGTTATGAGTCCAGAAGGACCCCCAGATTCCTCACACAGGTCTGTCTGGGGCAGTGCAACCCCATCCAGAACAAAAGTTGGTAAACTTCCAGATACGGAGGACCACCCAACCCACAGCCACTCCATCTTACCAGGGTTCAGCTGAATCCTGTTGTTCCCCATCCAGACCCCTACAGCCTCCAAGCACCAATAAAGGGTGGTCACCGAATCATTTAAATCACCTGGGATGGAGATGTATAATTGAGTATCATCTACGTAATGATACCTCATCCCATGGTGGTGGATGATTTCACCCAATGGTTTCATGTAGATGTTAAAAAGGAGCAGGGAGAGTATGGAACCCTGCAGCACCCCACAAAGGAGGGGCCACGGGCTGGATCTCTTGCTCCTTATCAACACTGATTGGGACCGGCCTTGGAGGAAGGAGGTGAACCAGCACAAAACTCCCCAAGTTGATCCAAAAGGATACCATGGTCGATGGGATCGAAAGTCGCTGAGAAGTCAAGAACAGCAAGGATGGATGCACTGCCCCCATCCCACTCCTGCCAGAGATTGTCCAAAAGTGCGACCTCAGGAATTCTTACAAATCTATTTATAAATGAAAAAAAGTGAAGCAAGGACTGGGGCCCACCATTCTACAGTATACTGCTTCGTATTGTTTCTCTGGTGATAAAATCACAGCGAGGAGATTTCCTGGTTTCATTTGGGTGACCATATCAGGTGAATCTTCACATTTTACTGGGGGCCAGCTAGGAAGTGGTGTCAACCCTGGAAGGGTTTCTTCCTGAGAGTGTAGAGAACAGAAATACATCTCCCACGTATAGTAGCTGCAGATATTTGTGAAGCTGGGAGAGGTTTTCACACTGAGAGCTTCGCTTGGAGACCAAATGCCAGAACAGTGTAGAATCCTTGGATTGAGCTACTGAGATCCAAGAATTCCAGTGGTCAAAGTGGCAGCTTTCTTTTTCTGTAGCAGCAGTAGTTTGTACACTTCCTTGTCTGTTTGTTTTAATTAACTCACATGCCATAGGTTCTGTAGGGGCCAGTTTGTATTTTTTGGCATTATTTAGTAACTTACACTTTGCCTCTTTGTATTCTCTGTCACACCAGGATGGGTATGAGGTCCATTTTGATGGGCAGGTGCCGAGCAGATGCTGGTTATTACTGATTTAAGTAATTGAATGATCTCAGCATAAAGTGCTAGGACATCATTTCCCTCCTGCTTGCTAATCAGTTGGGAGTGGATTTGAAGATCTGGTTCTGAGGTTAGAACTGCTGCAACTTCTTTCCAATGTTTAGCTGACCATCTTGACTGAGTGAGACAAGTCTCTTCTTCATCTATGTATCAGGGTGCAGGAACATAATGAGAGCAAGTTGGTAGATGCAAAACAGACGGGAAAGTGGTTGCTGACGGATGACAAATAATTTTGAATGTGACTAAATATGGGGTTAAGGATCATGATATAACAGTATAATCTATAAGAGGGAGTGTGGGCCCCACCTAGTGAGAAAATTCAGCTGGGTTGGTCTTCCCTGGCTGCTGCATTCAACAGATGGAAGTCCAATTGGTACAGTAGTTATAAGAAGCAAAGGCCTCCATAATTGCTTTTGGAAGTTGTAGTCCTCTCAATTTGGGGACTCCCATGCTAAAGGAAAGCTGAAATAAACTTTTCTCATAAAGACATGGTTGTACTGATTCTTTTGGTTCCTCTTTTGTACCAATTTTATTCCTTTGCAATCTTATGCCAAAACTGTATGCAGAATTTCCAGTGAGTCTCCACAATGCATTTGTAAAGGTCATAATAATAATGAATGGATTGCTTTCAGATCCTTTCCTAATCATTTCTAATTTGGATGTAACCTTTTTTACAGGGAAATTGTTACATATTGGGATTTACATGAGACTATCCACTACTACCCTAGATCTCTTTCCAGATTTTCCTTTTTATTTCTATACTATTCTTTCATAGGATGAGGATGGATCCCACAGAAAAATGAAATCTGCCTAAATATAATTGGAAATGACTTCTTCAAGTGCTAGTGAGGTTTATGTGTGTTTCCTTGTCTTTGCAATTATTTTTTTTGTATTGGGCAGTGCAAACATGTTTCTTCTCTTAGAATATTCAAATAATATTGGGAACTGGGTTTTTTTTTTTCAGTCTTTGAGGCAGGTATGTGGGTGTTTTATTTAAGTCATGGAAATAATAAAATCTTTTCCAGATGCTGAAGTGGGAAGGATTGATATTTATAACAGCCTTTTGGGTGATAAAAGTCATCCAGCTATTTAATTCCTTGAGAAATTTCCTATGTTATGTTAGTGAGCTACACAAAGAAGGAGGGACATTATATTTTGTTCATACTGATATTGCTATCTGTAAAGAGAAGATACCAAGCAACTGACTTCATCATGTTAAAGTATCCAGTACATATCTCAATTTATTTTTAAAGGATAAGTTAGTGACAAAGAGTTGCGAACACTTTAGCAAAAATGTTGCCTGTAATCCTAGTAAATTGTAATGGTGCATAATACAAGAATATCTGAATTACTAGAGGGTCAAGCAGTAACACTGAACCTTAAGACAACCCTATGCAACCAAAACTAAGTTAGCTGTTCAGATACCAGAATTTGTCTTATTCCTTCATTTCATCCTGTCAAAGGTGTAACCAACCTGGAGAACAGTGGAGGTTGATAATGCCCTAACAAAAATGGGGTAAGGGAGTAAAATAATAAGTAATCAGAAAGTAAAAACTGAAAATATGTTGTCTTTACTGCAGCAAGATCACAAGACATTGTTACTGCTAATCACAAAATAGCTTTACTGCAGCCGGATAAATGTTGTTTACTGCAGAACACTTATAGGCAATGTGGCAAATCCTGCGTGCCAAAATTAAGGAGTTTCTAAGGAGTTCAGCTTTAGGAGTTCAGCATTCCAGGGAGTGTGCTTATCTATCCTCCCTTCGGGGCGAGATGGGCAGTGGCAAAATTTGATAGATAGATAAATAAATAAATAAATAAATAAAATATTGAATTTGAATGCAATGTGTTTTATGGTTTAATGTCAAGCAACGTGTAAATGTTTAAGTGTATCTATACTTCATCCATTTGTGAAATATTAATTCCTCCTCTATGCTAACATCTTGTGCAAACTGAAACAAACTAGAAACATCTGTGCTTGCATTTTGCAAATTAATGAGACGATTTGTGAACCTAGCAGAAACCCTTCCATGATTATTACTTTATATTTACACAATGTCATTGGATTCAGTCAGTGAAAAATCCTTCCTGCACTTATGCAGTTATCGGGGTTAGCCTCAGGGTAAACTTCTCAGATGGGGGCCCCCATCTCAACATCAGTCATTTGTAGGGCGAGGATTTCTATGACCTAAAAATGTTAGAAATATGCAAGCATTTATGACCTTAAAATGGTTTAAATATGACCAATTAATCCAAAAATAGACTTTTAAAGCGAAGTTTGACTTTACAATTTTTCTGAAATTAGCACCCAATTTTTAAAAATCTGTGCTTACACACACACACACACACACAACCCCACACACATAAATTAAAAGGTTTATTCTTCTTCACTTCCAGTGCAGAAGTGCTAGTATTGAAGGAATCAAATGAACATTTTGAGAGCAAAATGGTCATCCCTTGATTAGTTTTCATTAACAGCAGAACTGCATTGGATGACCACGTGCATCGTGAGGTTATCAAACTCAAAACTCCTTCTGTTGTCCACCAGTATGTTCTTGTATCTGGAGAAAATCCGTTCAACATCACAAGAGGTTAAAAGAACAAATTTGAAAAAAGCATACTCATCTGGAGAAAATTCTGGCTCAAAGTCTTCAAATTTTGCTTCGAGTCCATTTGGAACATTACTTATTTTGCAAAGTGTTGAATAACCCAGATTAGACTGCAGCACTCTTTGAAGTTTATCACTAATTTTTTCAGCCACTTTCCCCTTTGCTTGCTTTAAATCACTCTCAGTTTGTTTTACAATGTTCAGGGCATCACTCAGTTCCATTCCTACAGGTTCAAGGCAGGTGATTGCTCTTGATACCCCACTGAAGTTAGATCCTATATATGCTAAGTTTACAGCCAAGGTTTCAGAAAAGGAATCTTGCAATATCTTGATGGAAGAAGATTCACAACAGTCAAATTCTTTAACTATCCACTGCAAGGAAGCATAATTTGTGAAATAATACATAGCCACATCCAGCCAAGTCCCCCAATGTGTTACGACAGGTTGGGGAGGGAGAGCCAAAGTAGGAGCAATTTCTTTGAACTTTTGTACTTGAAGTGGAGCTTTAATGAACATTTTTTTCCCATTCGAAATTATCTTATCTACATCAGGATAGTTGCTTCAAATCTCTTCAGCCACTCTGTGTAAACCATGTGCAAGGCATGTGATATGGATCATTTTTGGATAAGAAGTTTATCCAAACTTCTTAAACTTAAGTCCCTTGGCTGCTTTAGTCATGTATGGAGTGGCATCTGTTACAAAGAGAAGGATGTTTCCCCTTTTTACACCATCTGGCCAGAGCAATTTCATAGAATGTAATGATTGCCTATCCTAAAACACCATCAGACTCATGAACAGGTTCATAAAGATATCTGATTTATTAAAGAACAGTATGCAGGATCACAAAGAAAGCTGAGAATGGAAAAAGCGCGCCAAATGCAAACTAAAAAACCCTCAGTACAAATGAGATCCCTCCTGCCGTAGAATCTTCCCAGGCTCACAATCCCAGGTGCTCCTAACGGCTACTGATGGTCCGCGGGAAAAGTCCTTGAGCCGAGCACATAACCCAAACACATTCCATTGAAACAAACACAGATACAGAGCTTGGCACAAGGATTCGCAGCAGCTCCCTCCCAACAGAAACGCGCGTCAGCACCATGGCATGTGAAATGTTATGATGTACAGTGCACATTGAAACAGTGAACATGACATAGAACCATCAAAGAGCAAAGCAATAGTGGAATTGTTTACTTTTTATAGAGTTTCACATGTTAGAAGAAATACTTCACCAGGCTTGTCACATTTCAGAGTGCTAATAATAACATTGGCTACATATCTTCCGCTTACATCACTTGTTTCATCTATTGAAACCCATATCTTATTGTTGTCAACAGCAGATCTTATCTTTTCTAACACATCTTCCTAGCAGGCAGAGATGTAATTTTTCCTTACAGTTGATTCATTTGGAATTGGGTGACTGGTGTACTTCTCCAAAAAATGCCTGAGGCTACCACTACCTAATTTCCTTAAGGGAATATTTGAAGTAACCATCATTGTACAGAGATCCTTACAAAATTCTGACTGGGTATTTGATGAACCTGCAGTTGAAGAAGAAGCTCTCTCGAAAAGGAGACGTTGCCTGTTCTCAGTGAAGGTCAATCTTGCTAAACAACTCTTGTGTTTCACAGTGTCACAATGTTATTGAATATTAAAGCACTTGTGGACCGATACCTTAACTTCACACAATTTACAAAACAAAATATCACAATTGCTACTGAAAATCTGCTCCCCAAATTCTTGAACAAGATGCTGTAATTTCACACTTGCTGAACTACTTTTAGGCATGTTGAAATCAGATTGCAGCTCTCACAAGACTCTACCACCTTACACACACACACACCTGAGTTGGGGAGCAAATGAGAAAAAGAAAAAGGGCAAATTCTCACTCTTTTTTTCAGGCCTGGTCAGGGAAGAAGCCTCTGCCTGCTGAAGTCATTTTAAAAAAGGTTGCTCTCCCTCTCTTACACACACACATGCACACACAGAAAGAGAGAGAGAGCCCTGAATTGGGGAGCAAATAAGAAAAAGAAAAAAAAAAACAGGCAAATTCTCACCTTTCTTTTCAAGCCTGGACAGGCAGAAGCCTTTGTTCCCACCTCTCTCTCTCTCTCTCTCACACACACAACCCCTCCCTGAGTTGGGAAGCAAATAAGAAAAAAAAAAAAGGCAAATTCTCACTTTCTTTCTTATATACCACTTTCTTTGCTGGCTCGAACTTGCTGGCTTATCAGGAGGGCTGCCAATGACCAAAATATGACCAAAATATGATGTTTGTTACAAAATTAAGTAGAAATATGACATAACACCTTTAAAAAGTCCAAATATGACTTTTAAAGCAAAATAAAAAGCATCTAATTCTCACCAGATTACTCTAAAACATGTTTTAACTTACTTATAAATTCAAATAAAGGTTCCAGAAAATATATGACATGTCATTCAAATCCTCGCCCTAGTCATTAGTACTACATTTGAGGAAACAGCCCTGTTTGGGTCTGGGACTCTCAATATAAATCCAGGTGCAGGAAACCAGGCAACTAGAGATGGCAGCAAAAAATAGGGTGCTTATGTATGTCTTTGCTGCTATTCTGCTGTTTGCCCAGCGGGGCGTGGTGGCTCAGTGGTTAAGACGCCAGGCTTGTCAACCGGAAGGTTGCAAGTTCAGCAGTTTGAGACCCAAGCGCCGCCTGACGGAGTGAGCTCCCACACTCACCCCAACCCTTGCAACTTAGCAATTCAAAAGCATGCAAATGCAAGTAGATAAATAGGTACCACTTCGGCAGGAAGCTAACAGTGTTCCGTGACTGTCATGCTGACCACATGATGCGGACGTGTCTTCGGACAACACTGGCTCTTCAGCCATGAATCAGGAGAGCACTGTCTCGTAGTGTCGGACCCTAATCCTAACCTTTACCTTTTCCTTTACCATTTGCCCTAGTCAGTAGACACTAAGATTGTCTGCCATGTTCACCTGGGGCCTGCTTTTGCCCTAGGCAAATGCTTTATGAGCACATGCTAACCCTGCAGCAGACCGAAGCTAGATTTGTTTTTGTTCTTGTTTTAAGAGTGAAGACCCTACTGAGGCCCACTCGGCCTGTAAGCAACAAGGCATTTGCCACCCCTGCCACTGGTGCTGTAAATCAAGTATGGTGTCATATATTCACATTGGCACAGGTTATTTTTGTTTTGGCTCGAGGCTGTAAAAGGGGAAGAATTTTAAACTGCCAATAATTGGTTGGACAAAACAACTGTTTGAGGATAGGGATGCTATCACTATTTTTTTAAAGCATCACACTTGAAAATCATCAGACTGGGTCTTTTGTACATATGGCAGTTCTACTGCTAAATTCAGATCCACATGTGGAAGCTTGATCAGAGTGCAGGTATATAAAACTGCACTGACCATTTAAGCTGCTCCTATCTTGTGCTCATCCCAGTTTGACTCTAAGGTGGCTTAAGAAAACCCTGGCTGCACCTTGGCAACACCTTGGCAACACCTTACATGATATTCAGTCTGGACTTCATGCTACCACATTCTTCTATTGCAGGGTTTCTCAACCTTGGCAACTTTAAGATGTGTGGACCTCAACTCCCAGAATTCCCCAGCCAGCATGGCTGGCTGGAGAATTCTGGGAGTTGAAGTCCACACATCTTAAAGTTGCCAAGGTTGAGAAACCCTGTTCTATTGGATAATTCCCCAGCTGCTGTACCCTGCCACCCTTCTGCTCCTGGAAAGCGGTGGCCAATTCCTTTCCTTCCTGTGGATGGATTTTATATATCTTTGAGTGCATATGTTTATATAGACATACATACATATTCATCACACTATTTCGTTTTGTGCTCTGTAGTGGTACACAAGGTGCAGAAAAAGAATGGAAATACTTCATGGAAAGAAAAGCATTGGATTGGGCTAGAAATTGTTACGGTTTATTGGTGTGAGCTTTAGTGGTGTACAAACATTTTGAGTGAGTTCTAGATGTAGAATACAATCCTAAATTTAAAGAAGCCAGTGGACATTGTTAGAATGAGGAACAAGCTATTTCTGACTGAAGTTGCCTTCTGTCAGCTGAAAGCACCTGCTACAGGCCAACTCTGAAATGGGCTAACAGAGAGGTCTAGTTGCCAACACAGAACTTCAGAAAGGCTGGAGGGACCAAGTTCTTCAAGACACATGCTCACAATAACTGCATAAAGGAGACCAAACTGAGAATATTTTAAATTATTTACAACCTTTTGAAGCCAATGGGAACTTGAAAACAAAATTTTCCAATGTAAGGTTATACTGTAAGGATTTGGATTCAACACAATCTGACTGGGTTGTCTGTCATATTAAAGTAAATGAAATTAATAGGAGTTAAATTAGCCATGGCTAACCTATTAATTTCAATAAGTCTAAAGTTGACTGTATTAATCCAAATTGCAAATAAATAAATAAAGCCATCTTTAAGTTGAAGAGGACGGAAATAGCCATTAAGGAAACCTGTTAAATTCTTCATTTCAGGAAGCACAGTAGCTTCTGTTTTGAATAAATATATTCTATAATTATATTTCCCAATTAACTATCATCAGAAGTCAAGAAAGTGGTTGGTGGGTCAGGTGGCAAACACCTCAAGAACATTTAACTGAACTATTCAAAGCATCTTCTTCTAAAAAATAGAAGTAAAAGGAAAGTCCCAGATGAGCACTCTATTCAGAGTTGGCTGGGCTTTGTTTGAATTCTGCTTTCCTGAAGCAGAGATTTTTATACCGGATATTCAGTGCAGTGTTAATTAGAAAGGGACTGCTTTTGATTATATACACTGCTTTATGTATCAGAAACTAATGATAGAAGCATGATATTTCTTGCTTTTCCATATTTTGACTGAAAACTGGGTTTTACTCATTGGTTTTATTTATTTGTGTTGCTAAGGTTTATATGCTGCTTCAATTAGAGGCACAACTGAGCATTATTATCATTATCATTATCATTTATTTATTTATTTAGAATTCTAGGGCTGCCCACTCACCAGCAACTCTGGGTGGTAGACAAGGATTAAAAACACACACTCAACCCCCCCCCCCCAATGCTTTAAAACCACAAATGAAAGGTAGTCATAACAGGGAAGAAAAAAACTAGAGCATATTGCTTGAAGGTAAGAAATAATAAAATAATTTAAAATAAGTGCTCTTTATAAACAACAATGTAATCTTGAAATGCTAAGTACTTCAAATTAGTTTTTAGGTTGTTTTAAAGAAAATACTGTAAGGTTAACAAGTTATGAATTATTTTAAGATATACAAAAGCCTGCTGAAAAATTCCTTTCCTTAAAATTTATTTGTAATGAAGCCATTCTACAGTTCTCAGTTGTCTTTATCCACCCAAAGTACCCCTGATCTCTGCTAGCATTATAGAAGATTGCACAAGTTTGGAGAATTTAAATATGCACCTAGGGATAGGGATAGAATTTGAGGTTGGGAGTTGAATATTTCTGGAAATGGTTACCATATCAACTTGTGTGCTGCTTGACTCTAAAACTTTTATCTGTCACATTCAGAGCCTCCTAATGAACAGGAAGGAGCATGGTATCATTTTGCCTTTCCCCAGCTTGTGCCTACCAAATGTTTTGAACTACACTGCATGATATACTCAAGGCACCCATGGCCTAATCCAGCAGCGTTCTTCCTGTATTCTGAATTTCCAATCTGAAATCTTGTCCATTACCTCAAGAAACAACCTAATTGGGGAAAGAACATTTAGTGCATGTAAGAAGCCAATGTGTACTAAGGAGTAGAATCATACCAAGATATCTGTCTCTGTGGGAATGAAAGGCTGTTCTCCAGGCCTACTGGATATGTCTGTGTTAGATATAATATTGGTAGGCCTAATTCACTGCACCAAAGGCTACATTCAATATTTTGGGGGAAAGAGATAGACACAGTAAGCAGGTGCATGCAGCCATGTTTGTAGAAGGGGTTAGAATTTCCCCTTTCTCTATTTACTTGGGGTGGGAAATGGGAATTGACTCCCCACAAAACTTTAAAATGAAATGAAATGAAATGCTTCAGAGTTGTAGGAAATTACTGAATATTGACAACAATCAGAAGGACCTACTGATGTCTAGGGGAAAAAAAGGTGCTCAGCCAAATCTGGGACCCAGCATTTTGCGGAATTACTCCTGAAGAAGCTAGATTGTTTCCTGGAGAGTAGTAGTAGTAATTACTACCATTATTAATTATTTCTCTTGATCACTGAATGCAGGTCTAGCCAACAGACCTAAGGCCTGAAGGTCACTGCAACCTCTGGTGAAATAATTATACTAATGTCATACCTCATGCCATTCCAGAGAGACCTAGCTCTCTAGAAAAGGCTTTAATGCTGGGAAAGGTGGAGGGAAAGAGAAGAAGACCAGCAGCAATGTGGATGGACTCAGTTAGGGTGGCAATGAGTGCACCATTTGGAAACTGAAAGAACAGGTTAGGAATAGATTGTCATGGAGAAAATCTATCTATGTGGTTGCTAGGAGTCAAAAACAACTTGATGGCACATAATCAATCAATCAATCAATCAATCATACCTCTGACATCTCAATCATTTCATTTGGGTAATCTTGCTTCTACCAAAGTGTCCATAAATAGTTTCTTGTTTCCTATCAGCAGGAACAGCTAGGCAAATAGCAGTGTTCTGAAATAGAAATGTTACTTTTATATGATCTTCACCAGTTGATTTTTGTATTATGAGCCAAATGTCTTTCAAATTCCTTCCTGCTATCAGTCTAAATCTGATGTTGCAGGGGAACTGTCAATCTGTTTGACCATAGGGCTCTGAAGGAAATGGAAGACAAAGGAAACAAAATAAAAGCTCACAATTTCCATTATTATTATTATTATTTATCCCTGAGAGACTTATTGTAAATCACTGATAGACCATGATAGTTGACAGTGTAATAAGTTTAATAAATAAATAAATAAATAAATAAATAAATAAAAAGGTCTGCTGGCAGAAAAAGCAAAGAGCAAGATCACATTTTCTACTCTAAATCAAAATGCACAATTGCTCAGCAAAAATTCCCATTTTGTTCAGGAAGCATTTTTTAAAGGACAGATGGATGATATATGAAAACAATAATCAGAACTCCATGCAGCTTTTGTTGTCCTTTCATAAATTTCCTTGCATCTTCATTACCGATACACTTCTGATTGTATTCTGCAAGATACTGATAAACATCAGACGTATTGTTGTTACTAAAGTTAAAGTGTTTTTAAGAGCAGTTATGAAGTGTAGGATATATACCCAGCCACCATTCCAGTGTCAATATGTTTCTTGTGATTATGGAAAGTTATCCAAACAGAGAATCATTCAGAACTTCTAAAGGAATTAAATATGCATCCAAAAGGAAATATTGCATTAGCTTTGTCAGCTACAATTAAATGTTCAGGTATTCATACTAAAATACTTAAATAGCCTACTAAGAATGTGAAAGTCGTCTGCTAACAATTATTATAGAAATGAATTTATAATATCTGTCCAATCAGCTTCGACAATGGCAAAGCAACAGTGACCATCTTTCTCTGGTCCAAACCTGTAGAAAAAACACTTATTTGCAGAAGTTGCATCCAAGAAAAAATATTATTGGAAGTTGCATAGAAAAAAACATGGAGTCTCTTTACACACATACACACACACCCCAACACACACTGTGTGTCTGTCTCTAGGTGCATTATAAAAGAGTTCACATGGTGGCAATTTATGTTAAAAATGTAACAAGAAAATTGTTATAAAAAAGCAAGATTAGAGAAATGTGCATTTAAAAAAGTGGGAAAAAATGAATGTTACAGCCACCTCTGTACCAAAACATTACTTTATATGGAAAGTTGATATTTCAAAGTAATGCCCGTTCTTTAAAAGGATCTTTTCAAAGAAAATATTTTTCATAACTTACAAGAGTACTGCCATGTAACAAAGGCAAGAAATGGTATCAGATTTACTGTACAAAGATCCATGCATCCTAATTGCTGTAAATTCTCTTTGCTCCTTCAGTGTTCATCATCCAGGAGGCTGGCTTACTAACTGTCAGTTTAGAAATATTATCAAGACCCATAACTATGAAGGACTAAGCCCAGGCTGCCTTGCTGTTCCAGCATTTACCCTGAAGAACCATCCTCAGAATGTATACTTAAATGATATATATAAAAAACCTATTCAAGCGGCCAGGTATTTTGCAGACATTTGCTTTTGTTGGTATTTTGAAAATAATCCTATTGTCAGATCCCCCCAATCAAAGGCTTCACAGAAACCCTTATCGGAGCATCTACCATCATTTCCTTCTCCAAGGAATGGAATCCGTGTCGCCAGATGGGAGGGGGTGTGCAGTTGGAGTGTGAAGTGGTTTATTATGGCTATGGAGGACATCAAGGACACAAGGTTGAGATATGCCAGGAATACCATCTGGATGGGAGGGGAGGTGACATGGTTTCATAGGAAAGGGGAATGTAGTTTTTAAGTTAGGTTTGAGCGGGAAATCTTTATTCGCAGCTTGCCTTCTGTACCATTCATTACGCTTCATTAAAACAGTTAAAGGAATCCCAGCTGTTCTAAACTTTAGTTCAGTAGCTTCTTCTTTGCACTGTACATAGGAAGAAAAAGCTAACATAGCTATTATTATCTCCCCTACCCATTTCTTCAATGGGTGTCATGTTGGAAGAGTGATATTTTGCCGTGACTATAGATCACCAGGCTTCTGTGATATACCACCTGCATTATAATGGTTGAAGTGTGTTCTCCATCATGTGAGGAATAATACCTCCCCAGGCAGTTGATGATCAGGAACTTAGGTTCATTTGAAAGAATGAACCATACTTTGTCCAAGTAATGCCCTCCATGCTCAAGGATCTTTCTTAGGTTAATTGAGTAAGAGTACTGAGGATTCTCTCCATCCACTTTTATTTGCCTTTTTTACATGCAGAGTCATTTCAAGATTCATACTGATTTGTTTAATAAGGTTCTGCAGGAAGCCATATTATACAGAGACAGAGACTATAAGCAAATGTTCCCATTCGAAATGAGATCCCTAGCATTTCTAACATGCTGTTTTCTGTGCGAATTCAACTCCTTGTTCATTTTTCCAAGTATGAGATACATCTGTTTATTATTTTGCCATCTTTCCTACCCTGCCACACAAGGATTCATATGGAATGTGTAATTCATAAATATAATTTCATACACAGTGGATCTTTACTATTCATATCACCCTTGTTTTTGCAAAAATGGAACAAGCCATGCATATAATCAAATGTTTTAAAATAGAGAAAAATATGGGGATTCCAAACAATGTTAAATAAACGAAGAGTAAACGATTGTCCATCCCAAAGCTAGATAGCTAGATAGCTTGTTTGTTTATTTATTTAGTTAATTTATATAGCTGCCCAATTCATAAATTGCGACTGGGAGTGGCTAACATAAGATTAAAACCAACACAAAAAAGCATGATCTAATTGAGGCCAGGCCACAATGATTTCATCTCATCTACTCAGATAAGCTCATGCACCACTCTGGCCCAAAGCCCAGGGGAAAAGCTAGGTCCTCAAGGCCTTGTGGCAGGAGGCCAACAGGATCAGGGCCATCTAAATCTTAGGGGGTAAGCTGCATCAGAGGGAGGTGCCAGAAGAGAGAAAGCATGCCTTCTGGGTCCCACCAGATATATTATTGTATAGAGGGGACCTAGAACATGCCCACCTTGTTGAATCTTGTGAGATGGGCAGACTCAGTTGGAGATAGATGGTTCTGCAAGTAACCTGGACTTGTGCCATGAACAGCATTACAGATGATAACCAGTACTTGAACTGTACCTGAAAGCATACTGGGAGCCAATGCAGCGCATAGAACAGTGATGTTATATGGGTATACATGGTGTGGGCAAATTAATAAAAGATTACAGTAATGCATGTCTACAGAACTGCAGCACTGGTTTAGCCTGGTTCTGCTGACACTTTAATGATGGTATAAATTGTGCTGGATCTGCACTCCTCTTATTACAGACTGTCAAGAACTGGAAACTAGGTTCCTTTGTGCTGTTATGTCATTTGCAAACCTGCCCATTAATGCCACTGAGAAGCCTTATAGTTCCTACTTCCATCTCTTTGTAAAATGTTATCTTTAAAAATATTTCTATTACGACTAGTCTCAAAAGCTTCTGTCTGCTTCTTTCACCTGAGTCCCTAATTCAGTGAATTCCACAATTCCCTAAATCTGCATAATAAAACTTAGTTGTCTGTTAATTCAACAAACCAGTTTTTTAATATCAAAGTCCTCCTTCAACTGATGATAACAACACTGTTTTATGTAACCATAAACAACCTGATCTGTCAAATCAATATTCCTATTTCTAAAAAAGAAAACACATCTACTTTACCTTCTGTGTATTTTACATAACTGCATTACTTGGTATTGGATGTAGAAGAGTAAAAAAGTAGCATTTGGTACACTAACTTAACTTTCTGGTGATGAACTTCTGTACTACTGTCTTTACCTGTGTCCCAGCAATGAATTCACAAACAAAATGCACAGCCAATTCTATCTAGCAGCCAGTTATTCTAAAGTGAAACATCTTATTGAGGACAGGCTAAAAACTGCAAAGAGGTCATTGTTTTGCCTTTTTTTTCCATATGAAAAGATACGTATACTGCATTTGGAGAGGCAGGCTAATGTATCTCATTATGGCCTTTCAACAGTATTCATTTTAAAATCACGACTCTATTTTAAACCTGTATATTACTACAGTAGCTCTCCTCAATGAACACATCATTTGGTTTTTGGCTTAAGGTACAAATAGATAGTTTGGAAAACAAGTTGCTTTACCTGATTCATACTGATCTGAGGCTGCCCCAGTTCTTCCCAGGACCAAAATCCAAACCTTGCTTCAGAAATCAGAATATCTCTGCTTCTCATTAGATTTCAGTGTAAGTTAACATGTGGCTATTACTACTTGTTTTCTGTGTAACAAAGTTGAATCAGCTTTGCAGGAACCATAGTCCCTTATATGAGAATAAAGACAAAGAAGTGCAAGGAGTACTGATTTCCTTTTAAGAGAGCTGCTGATAGATTTCATAGAATCACCAAATGAAAGGGTGGGAAGTAATCTTGGAGATCATCTAATACAACCAATCTTGGAGATCATCTCCAAGTAATCTTGGAGATCATCTAATACAACCAATCTTGGAGATCATCTTCAAGTAATCTTGGAGATCATCTAATACCATTCCCCATCCAGTGCAGAAATCCAGAGTACAGCATCCCTAGTAGATTGCCATACAGCCACTGTTTAAACACCTCCAGTCTCTTCTATTGTTGAGCAGTATTTTCTGTTAGGAATTTTTTCCATGTCACACTGAAATCTGCTTCCTTATCATTTAAACCCATTGTTCCTTGGCCTGCCTTCTGCAACAACTCTGAACAATTCTGAATAAATTCTGACATTTATTAAATGACAGCCCTTCAGATACCATCAACAGGAAAAAGTAGTCAAGAAATAGAAATGCACCACAGTCTAGCACTTGGCAGAGCAGCCATGAAGGCCTCGGAAAAGATATTGGAGAGCAGCTCCACGTAGAACACATTGCAGTTGTCAAGTCACTATTTGCAGCACCTGCTCTTTAACTTTTAAAATGGGTCATTCAGTTCTACACCAATATGTATATTTTCTTCTAAAAGAGACATTAATGATTTCTAAAAACAAGTTCTTTTTTTCTTCATCTTTTTTGGACCTGACTAATGTGAAACTTTGCTAACCAATTATTCAAGCTGCTAAGATATAGAAACTTATTCTGCATAAAAATATGTCTCAGCTTAGAAAATGTTTTTTAAAAAATCATCCCATGTTCTAATTATTTCTTGCAATAAAGGAACTCAAAGGGTGTAAAAATAAACATCAGTAAAGGGGAAAGACTTAAAAATATTTTTCGAGGAAATTTAATCATCAAATACTGCTGATATTTCTTTCCTCAGTTTTGTGCTCCAAAATATAATAAATAAATGTGACAGTGAAAATGTTGACATAAAGAACTGGACATTTGGATTTTAAAAAAACGAGGTAGCTAAAGTCAAAACAGCCAGTTGGGTTCATCTTTTTCATACATTCATTTTTATACCTATTCATTTATACAATCCTGGATGAACATTTCCACCAATTCAGCCAGCTTCATCCAGTTTTCAGAGTGTTTAAAACACACACAAAACAATTCACATTTAAATAAATAAAACAATGACATAAAATAAAACTGCATTAGCAGAAGACTGTGTAGATGTGTAAGGGAGAAAGAGAGAAAGAAATAAGAAAATGTATTATTTTTGCCATTACATCCCAGATGTTACAGCTGTGATTCTAGTCCCATTTCATCTCTCAAGGTGCCACTAACTGCGGCATTTATTGACACTTTAACACATATCCAGTGTACATTATCACAACTTTTGCTTATGCCACGGTTCTTTCAAAGTGTTGCTGCAGCTAGAGTGGTGGATATTCATTCATTCGCCCAAGAATTCATGTATATAAAATATATATAGTCCATCCACTATCCAGCAGATCATATGGAGGGTTGCGGACCTTAAAACCAAGAAAAATCCATTAAAATCTAGCACAGTAAATAATAAAGTAATTTGAAACATATAATAATACAGAAGGGATTTCACTAGCAGTAACCCTTAAGAGACAAAAGGCATGGTTAGGCTGTCGACTGAGTCCTAAAGAATAAAAGGCCAGGTATTAATCAGGCATTGAAAGGTGGACATTGTTGATGCTGGCCTGGCCTCCTGGAAAGTACATAAAAAATGGGGATTCCTGAGAAAAGAAGGTTCCTGTGTATTTTCATTGGGTCTCTGAGGTAGGCTTCTCCTGCAGATCTTACAGTTTAGCAGGTATTCTCTGAGTGAGGCACTCACTCAGGGACCAGCATCATAAACTGTTATGAGCATTAAGCATCATTGCTAAGCTGAGCTGATGATAAATTGAGAAAACCTGTGGTATTTTCTTTTCCAGGGTTTAGGTTTGTAGGATTCAGAGAAGAAAATGAACTATATAGGTATAGTCCGTTTAACTATTTTACAGTAAATGCTTATATCCTTTTAGTGGTTAAGAATTCCATCCAGCAATGGATGGACTCCTTGAAGCACTGAGATCCTGTGGTGTGTAACCCAGCCATTTCCCACAGAGAGGTCTCAGCTGCATGGGTCTTTTCAGAATGTGTCACCTGTGATTAAAGTATCTAAATTTTTCATGCAAACTACATGTATAAGGAAGCTACAAGTAAAAAAAAGAGGTAAAAGATGAAGACAGATTACTTCTTAAATCAATTCCTGCTGTTACGCATTTAAGTATAGATCATGTTTGGTCATTGGAGAGATAACAATGCTTTTATTATTTTCTATACACATGGTTGTCATGGTGACCATGAAGTCCCATATTTGACCCATCATAGGTATCTCAGAGTGGATGCTGGAGTTTTCCAGGATCATCAGCCTGGGATTCTCCAACATCACCTCTAAGATAATTCAGTCAGGTCAGCCAAGGATATGACTCTGAAACAAGGTGAATGATATACCAGAAACGCTGCAATTTCCTATTTCCTTGGCTCAACACCAAGTACTTGTACCCAGAATTAGAACAGAAGGATTTCCTCATGAAGATTGTGTACGCTGCCTAGAGTCACATGTGTGAGATGGGTGGCTATATAAATTTGATGAACCTAATCGCCATGTGGACAGGGCAGGATGAGAACAACTCCACCAAGCCCACACATCCAAGTTTCTGCAATATGGCTGTTACTTCCATTTTCACCAATATGCCATCAGTATTATTCAGGAAGGGGACAAATCAGCAGAAAGCAAAAATCAAAGGGTAAAGAGCAAAATGAATCTTGCAGATTAGAGATTCAAAAGAAAGTCACCTGTGCATTTAGTGGTACCACATTTCTGCTGTTTGCTCATGATGCACTTTCTGTGAATGAGGAGACCAAAGCAGTAGGTGTGGACCCAAAAATGTTCTGCAAAACAGCTATAATTGTTATGATTTCTGCATAAAAACTCCACATAAATTTATCAAGGGTGAGAAACTCATCCAGTTATGCATTTTTCATCAGCTAAGAAGCCATTTATTGCGCCCTGAGATAAGTCCATTAATCCTTATTACTGATGTGCTTTGCTTAGCTTTTGGTGTGAGTTTGGGAAGAAATATTTAGTTGGTATTATTTAATCTGAAAAGTCAGGTGTTTTAGAGTGACAACTGCTTATATGTTTTGTATCACGGTTAAATACCTCATCTTGAAAAGGAACTTCAGGTAAAATATATATCTGATTAAGCCTGGCTACTAGGCATGAGCCTGACTGTAGACAGAGAATTTAAGTCACTGTTGTTAAGGAAGAAAATACCTTTGTTAACAAAACTGATCCACTGGTATTATAATCAGGGACTAAAGGGAAACAAAGACTGATGTTCTGAAAATCACACGATGATAGGGATGGGCCACATGTGGCTTTCCAGTGTTGAACCTCATCTCTGTCTAACATGACTATGGGTGATGAGCCCTGGGAGCTGTAATGCAACAACATGTAAAAGTCACATGCTGCCAACCTGATTCTAGTCAATTTGGTCATACCTCTTTCATAAAATAATCCAGCATTATTCAAATGTTGTCTAAATATTTATGAAGCTCCCCATAAAGGAGTTGTAAATCTAAGTATGGCACTGGTAATTCCCTTCCCTGCATTTATTTTGCATTCATCTCAATAATTCTTGGGGTGGTACTATAGGGTTTATTAATGGACCTGGTTAATCTCAGAAGAAAACCAAGATTGGATCTGGTTAGTAGTGTATGGGAGATTATCAGGAAAATCCATTGCTGTAGACTAGACTGGAAAATTACACACACACAGACACACACAGACACATCTCTTGGAAGAAGAGCAATGGCACAGCACTTCCACATTATTGTGCATCAGAAATTCAGTTCAATTTATGGGAGTCTTTACCCTTTTTATGATTGCTGAAATACAGAATACAAAGGCCTCCCCTGAATATTTTCCTCTAAGCTGAACTTTTCTTTAACGCCTTGAAGACAAAATGTAGTGTGGCTCATATTAGCAGTCCTTCTCAACAGAATAATTCAGAGAAGAAATAAAGAAATAATGTTGTAGATTCTACCAAACCCAGAGTTCTATTATTTGTCCAGCAGGACATAAATGTGTGGGTGTTGATAGAAGTTTGAACTCTGGGGCTAGGGTACTTTTACCCTACTAGGGGCAGCGTATAGGACTACTTTTGTTTGATCACATCCAGAGCAACTTGGATCTGTCCCATCTTCTCTTTCTCTTTGCTGTTTCTATTGTTAGGATATTTCTGGTGGAATTGAAGGGATCCTCTGGAACTAGGTCCCTTGTCTCTCCCTGTGGAATCTTTCTCTGTAGGAAAGTTCTCTTATGGATCATAGAATGGCTGCCTATATTATTTATTTATTTGTTTGTTTAATCAAATTTATCATCGCCCATCTTCCCCCAAAGGAGGGACACTGTGTGGTTATTTGAGAGAATATTTATCCTAATTTTGGGGGAATATTTATCTTAATTTTGGCAAACAGCATGTTTACTTATATGTCCCAACTATGTTGTACCGAACTCTATGTTTTTTTTTGGGTGGGGGAACTCAAAACAAAAATTTGCACAAATTTATACATAACTCCAGTCCTAATCTATTAAACTTTTGTCTTTGACAGTACAAATACAGATTAAATTAGTCTATAATATTTTCCTCTTAGTTTGGCAGGTACATCCCAATTTTCTTAAGGTTTTATTTATTTTAAATAGAGACTGAAAAATGTTGCTCCTTACACCAGGGAGGATATTTACCACATGAAACAAGTCTCTGTTCGTGGCTTAAGTCCTGTTCTGTGTAGAACTACAGTAAATGTGGTCATATACAACTTTTAATTCTAACAGGGAAGCATGATATGGACTATGTGTGGCCTGTCTTGAAGCACTATTTCCTTAGTTGACATTCTATGTGTGAATATGAGTGTTTGGATGCTATCTAAGCAACTTGTTGGCCATGTTTCATTGGCCATAGATGATTGACATTATCAAATGTGAGAAGACCAAACGTGTATGAGGAAGATGTATACAAGGATGATGGGAAACATGTAAATATCTTAAGTAAAAAATGTATATTTTTGCTATTCAAGAACTTTAATATGAAAAACATATCCTGATTAAGAAGCAAGACTGACTTTGGGACTGCTGCAGTTTTAGGCACACTTACCTGAAAATACATCCCACTGTCTTCTAGTGGACTTCTACTGGACTTAGTATAAGCTTTCTAGCTACTTTAAGTGAAAGAAAGAGTAAAAACTCAGTTAATATAGTTTCCATAGAGACAGGAGCTGACAGGATTATCTTGCTGAAACCATAAAGTTGAATGGAATTCAACTTTAGCTTCCATCCCTGTGTAAAATAAATTACATACTTCAAAATAAGGGAGTAAATTATATACCACATTAAATCTTTTTCCTTTTTAATCCCTGATAATAAATAAGATGCTTTAACAAAAAGGATTCTATTGAAGGCACAAATATTCCATGAAGATTGATTTATTAATAAGAACAGCAATAAAAATGCATGGCTTTCTAAAGCTAATAATAATACTATTCATCTTTGTGCAAACATAATAATGATATTCCTCTTCTGGATATTTAATTGATAAGACTCATTGCTATAAATATCCTTCATATAAACAACTTCATCTAAATCCATAATTTAATGATACTGCTTGAATACCCTATAAATGTACCACAGCCTTCTCTTTTTTGATGCCCTCGAAAGTGACATCCAAAGTGACTCCAAAGGGATGCGGTGGCGCTGCGGGTTAAACCGCTGAGCTGCTGAGCTTGCCGATCGGAAGGTCGGCGGTTTGAATCCACGTGACGGGGTGAGCTCCCATTGCTAGTCCCAGCTCCTGCCAACCTAGCAGTTCGAAAACATGCAAATGTGGGTAGATTAATAGGTACTGCTTCAGCGGGCAGGTAACGGCGTTCTGTTTAGTCTTGTCAGCCACATGACCACGGAAGTGTCTACGGACAAACGCTGGCTCTTTGGCTTTGAAACAGAGATGAGCACCGCCCACTAGAGTCGGACACAACTGGACTTAATGTCAAGGGAAACCTTTACCTTTACTAAAGTGACATTAATGGAAATATAGTGAATTAAATACCATATATCTAAAGGTCTTCAAGTCTGGTGACAACTGTCCTATAGCCTTTTATTTGAATATAGAATATTTGGCATATACCACATCCATAAAATGTGCACTTAATTTGGGGTTCAGTTCAATTTAAAATGCCATCACTCTAGTGTTGCTGGAATAAATGAGAATATATAAGAAGAAGGAGCCCTGAGTATGACTGCTGAAGACTGGTAGCATCATTTCCCACCTTTTTAGCATAGCAAACACAGTATAACCCACAATATACACATGTCAATATTTTTTAAAAAAGAAACCTTCCTAAAGTCCCTCAAAAACTCAGAATGACCTACAGAGTTTCATGTGGCCTACCTCTTGCAGCCCATAGCTCCTCTTCCAGATGTTGAGTGTGGCTTTCGGTGACTAAAATGTTGCCCACTCCTGCTCTAGTGTTTCTGACATTGGAAATATGCTCTGCTTCAGCAATATCAGAAATGCACTTATATTTGAAAATAGTTACAGGCCATGGGAATGTTTTTTTTCCCCCGAAGTGTTGGAACATTATAAAATAGTATGCAGAATATTGAATTTGCACAAGAAGTCTTATGATATTGTGTTGATTTTTAAACTTTGTGTGTTCAGGAAGCTCCTGAGAGGACGGTGGGCACTTGGTACCTATATGCTGATCTTTGATTAAGCTTCAGCTAAATTGAAATCAAAGGGATACTATTCTCCTTGTCTTCTGGACTAATTAAATAGGTGTAGATGGTTAAATCTTATATAAACAAGATGTTACTGCAAGTGTTTTGAGCAGTAGCTTGGCTTATTTCCAATGGAACATAATCTAATGTTCAATTTGCAATAAAGTTGAACAGAGGAAACATCCACAAAAATTCCATAAAATACTGAATGGAAGAAGGGGTTCAGAAATGATTACTGCCATAAAGAGGAAGGACCTCTACTTACAATAGCATAAGTTTGTATCTATGATTTTGTTGATATTTTTGTTGATACTTCAGTTTGTCAATGAGTTCACAATAATTGAAAGTGCAGTTGCAAATAATTAAGGTGGATATCACAGGTACCTTGGAGTGAATAAACATATGCCAGCCAAACCCAAACAAAGACTGCATAGCCATATCTTTATCTAGTGATGAAAACTTGCTTGGACTGAAAACTCAAACCATCACCTGACCAGGACAATTACAATACTATCTACATGTTTACATAAGTTGATCCTGGAAAGCCTATGAACTGGGTGAAGAAGGTGGAAAGGCCCTCATTATTATTAAAAGTTCATTGGTAGGCCATTCATCTGACAGCATTCCTTAATTTGGTTGTATGTTTCTCCATTAACTATTACAGTGTTCTCTTTGATTTCAGTATTTTTGTTTTCTAGCAGCTATGCATCCCTATACATATTTTAATAACTAGTAACACCTAAAACTGGATGGCAAATATTAACTATTCATATAGCTTTATATTAGGTAAACAGGTAAAGTTTATGTTAAGTCACACCAAAAAGACTCATTCTCCAGATGTGGGGATGAACCTGCTAAATAACATGAAAACTTCACGGACTCAGCTTTGACACCTTGCTTGTTCTTGAAATTTAGAAACACCCCAAGCATGGATAATAGGAAGTAGTAAACTCAGCACAGTCAACCAGGTTGGCCTTCCAATCAATACCACTGATTTTTCAAATGACCATGACAGGAATTTGGAAAATATTTTTTTTTCTACAGAATCACTGCAGAAGTGTAGGCAATTGCCCAGTGATATCCATGAAGAAATGGAAACTCAGAATATAGTTGTTCTTGTTTCAAGGCCTGATAGAGTCTCCCTAGAATTCTAATGGATTTTGTACTTGATTATGATTCTTTCTGCATACATATAAAGTGATGGTAGTGAGAAAGATAAACAAATAAAAAATAGGAAGTGTCAGACTCCTCTTGTCTGGCTAGGCAAGAAATTGCAAAAAGAGACTTCCAAGAATACAAAAATTCTGAAGTTCAGCAACCTCTGTGTATCAAACACAAGCTCTATTTTTAGTGCAATTCTTTCTTACTCCTTTTTTTCCCTCATACATGCAGTATAAAATACTCTTTCTTGGGTGGGTGTGCGGTTTCCACCTTGGTGTGATAATGCAGAAGTCTGATATCAAGGTGCTCACTGTGAGAACTAGTTATTAAAAGAGGAATATCTAAGAGATGCGTGTTCAAAGTTTAATGTTATCTGTGAGTGAAATGTGTGTTGGATGGAGAAAGCTACAGCAAATCAAAGGAGAATGTAAAGTGTGCAGTTTCCTTTAATTAAGTTTGGTGGACGGTGCTGTAGGGAATATCTCAGGTGTAAGGCGATTGCTGAGAGGCAACAAGTGGTTGGATTTTTGAAACTTAATGGGACCTTTTTTGAGTGGGAAGGGAAAAGACACAGCAATGAAGGAGGACAGTGAGAAGAAAGAGAGAAAGAAAAACTGTTTGCCTGGACCAAAGGCTGCTGATGAACATGTATAAATTTCCCAATGTTCTATGTGTTTCAGAAAGATAATTTTTTTTAAAAAAAACAGACCTCTGTTCAGGGACTTTTACTGCAAAGAAAAATGTTTCTCTACAAATAAAAAGTCTTGGTTTTCATTTACACTGCTCTAGCCTGCAGAAACAACACAGCCACTGCCATTTTGAGACACTTGCTGTGAAGCAGATAGTAGAAAAACAATAACAACAATAATAGTTTGATTTTCACTCCTGTATTTCTACCATCCCACTCCCCAGGTAGCCCAAAACATGTTAATTCAAAATACTGGAAAAATATATATTCTAAATCTTAATTTTTTTTTCTTGCTGGGTGGATTTATCTGTAGAGTAGACATAAGCCTAATTTCAGTTGTCAATTCAAACAGATATAAAACAGAAGATGATTCTTAAATATTTTAGAACTTTACTGCCTTATTGTTTATTATACTTTCTACTGAGAAGAAATATAAAATTCCTATAACAATTATTTAAAGTAGTTTGTTCAAGCTGAAGCTGGTGCCCTGTTTGGCTTTGGCTAACGCTGGGTCAATATTTGCTTTACAATTTCTCAAAAGTTTTCACCTGTAGAAATGGAGTGGGAAATCCTGGCTGTAAGGAGGTTCTCATAGATGCAAAGGACCTATAAAGGACAAATAAGTTTCTGACTTCTGAGAAGGGCTATATAAAGCTCAGATATTTCAAGAGATGGTAATGGAAAAATCTAGTTGGAGCATACATCTGCCCTAATTCATGCTTGCTAATAGAATTTGCACAGGCAATGTTCTTGATGGAATGAACTCAAATACTTTCAAGTTGTTATTGGTTGGTTGATTAGCAAACAACCCTGAAGGTTAGACTACAAGGAAAAATTAAATGGTCAGATTCGACACGGTGCTGGTCAAACTGTTTTATTGACTAATTTAACGAAGCGTGCTTATCAAAGTGCACAAATGTAGATACTCTCAGTTTCATTGACATAATGATGCCTGAACTCTTTCATTAATTTCTAAGGAAATGCAGATACTTCTAAAATGTTGGATGGCTTTTGTTGCGGTGCAAGGACACTTAGTGCCCTCCTACCCCAGAATATTTGAAGTGTGCTATTGTGAATGTAATATAGTCATCCATGTCTGAAATCCTACTTTAGAAAGGAGATGAAAGCTTCATCAGCCAGCATCCTCATTTTCTACGTTGGTTTGTTATTATAGACAAATAGCTACATAAATGGAACGTGAGGGGTGCATGTATTAACAATCAAATAAGAAAACAACAAAGTTAAGGCTGGACCCACACCATTAACTCTGATCCTTTGTGTGTGTGTGTGTGTGTGTGTGTGTTGTATATGTATATGTATATATATACACATATACATACATACACACACACACACACATACACATACTGCAGTGTTATTAAATCTCAACTGCTAATTCTCAAATAACACATCAGATAATACAATATATTATAACCAAGGATTGCAATACTTTAAGTATCTTTATGCTGGTTTAAGGAGTTGAACATAATGACAAACTTTAATAATACACTGCAATGCAGTCCTCACATCTCATTCATTGCAAGGAAAATTTTGGGATGGCAGAGTGATTCCCCCACCACCACCACACACACACAAATTAGCTACTGAATCTGATAACCTTGACAACAACACCCACAAAAGACAAAAATATTACAGTGTACAAATTGAACCTGCAACCACTTGAATAAAAGATATGAACAACCAACACAATTCAGATAAACAGAAATAATAATTGTGCTTGTAATGGAAATGTTGCCGTCAAACTGATTAAAAATGTTATCATAAAATTAATACTTAAACATAAATGCAATGAAATATTAGATAGAAAAACAATCAAGAGGATGGTAGAAACATTAAATTGCATTTTGAAAGCAAGAGTCTGGCTCTTTGTAATTTTAGAGATAAAACCTGTTACAAGACTAAATATAATGATTTCTAATAAATGTTGAAATAAAGGCCACACAGGAATGCAACTTTTCTTTTTAATGTGCAATATTTCATAATGTCTTTCTTTGGGTAACTGAATATTATTTTCAGAGAGTGATATGGATAAAAATGCTCATTTGATCTAGATTTTAAATTTATTTTTGCATATCCGTTTAGGAACTCAGAATACACAGCTATACATACATACATACATACATACAATATATATATATATATATATATATATATATATATATATATATATATATAAATAATCAAATATAGATTATAAATTAGATGTATTTAGAACAGCAGGTTCAGCTAATATTAATTCCTGTCAAATGATAAATTAAATGTAACCAACAGTGGGATTGCTTAAAGATTTGGATGCTGTCAACTAATCTATCTCTTGAGATATAAGGATATAGGTGATATTTGAAGGAACATACAAATTGTATGTGTAACCTCCAGGGACCTTTTAAACATAACCCCCTGAGGTAAGAGAGGAAGTTCCTTTGTCCCCATCATTTCAAATTACTTTAAATATGACATTCATTAATATGTAATGGGAGGGCACATTTGAGGCTATGACACTTAATGGTGATCCTTAGAAGAAACATACAGTCAGTGTGCACTGTCATTAACATGCATTCATATATACTCATTGTGTAATTCCCTTTTGGTATATGCAACATGAATGACAGTGCAGAAAGAAATAGTAGAATATTTGAGGCATGAGATGGGGGAGGGAGGAAACATTACTAACAACATTCACTATGCTTCTTCAAACCTTTCTATCTTGGAAACCATCCTACCTTCTATCATGTCCCTACACCACTGAATGCATTGTCTTTTGTTCTGCAGTTGAACTGCCATAAAGGTGAATTAATTCCTGGGTGTCAAGCAGTCAAGTCTGTATTCAGCCATGAAGCTTATTGTTTGGCCTTCAGTCAATTAATGCTTAACCTAAATTAAAAGGTTATCATATGGAAATGCTGAACACAGAGAAAGAGAAACATATTGCTCTCTGACAAACTTAGGGAAATAGTAGAATATAAATAGTTTTGAATATTGCTTCACATGTCAGCCCCTTTTTTTTCATTTATGAAATATCAGAAGATAAGATTTTGAATATTTGGTTTCTGAGAATATATAAAACCATTGGTTTAAAATATTATGTGGAAAATCTCCAAAGAATTCATTGGGCAAAAATGAGGTGAGTGCACCAGATCAGTAAGATAGTAACTGGCTAGAAAATAAGAAGATGCAGTATGAATTCTTACAAGGAACTGTTTCAGACTTTCCTGTGTATGAAAAGAAGACCTCATGAAATGGATTATCCATGATGCCACTGTGAGGGCAATGGAGAATGAATTTTAAAAGAACTGAAGGAATATCTTCAAGCATACAAATGAATGCTTCTGACTATCACCCATGAGAAACAAGAAGGAACTAGATTGATTTTTTTTTCTCAGTGAAATTAGGAGAAAAACAACAGTCATGTCTGGCCTTTTGTAATATTAGAAATCTTTGTGTGTTCTTACCTAAAACATACATTTAAAAAAATACATTTGCCTCTACCAGAATGATAGGATTGGCTGAGCCCCCCTCCATCCAGAGGGAGGCAAAAGACAACAGTCAACATGGCAACAAACCTAAAAAGGCTTTGATTGTGCAGTCACAGATATAATCTTGACGTTTCTCTCTCTCACACACACACCAAGGTCCTGAATTGGCCCCTGTTGTTTTGCTTGTTTTTAAGGGCTGCCCAGCTGAGGATACAGAAGGGCATTTGGAGCAAAATTAAATTTAAAAAAAAGAGTAGCATTTAAAATGATTAGGACAGAAATTAAATCACTAAGAAGCAAGGTAATGAATTAAAATATCCTCGTTAACTTTCTTTATTTTATAATCTTTGGCAGAGGTGCAAATACTAGCACATGTAGCAATAGCTGAACCTTGGTTATTCACATTCTTTCTGGCACGCTACTGTCATGCCTGTCCAAGCTATTGAACAACCTGTTGCCTGTAATTAACTTTTTTTTTAATTGATCAGAAAAACTGGAAAGAAATACAATATTTTTAAAAGGAAGGACCTTCCTTTTGTTGCAATTGTCAGCCAACATCCTGCCTTGAATACCTTTTGGGAATAAAATCATTAGCTTCCAAAATGGAGGTCAAATAGCTGCCCACAATATATCTCCTACAAATAGGATAGTGGGTTGGCTTTCAACCTTCCCCTTGGATTCAGATGACAATTTTACCACATATTTTATAACCATTTATCACCCAGTTGCATTTGATATGCATAAAACTCGGTGGGAGGGATGAATAAAGGACATGAACAAACTGTTATGGATGTGTGGTTGCAGGTCAATGTCTCCTTTCCTTGGGACATTCAAAAACTTGTCTTATACTTACTGAATGTGTGAGAGGAGAAAGATTATACTGGCTAGCTAAGTTTCCAAACTTTACCTTCCACCCAGGACTCCAGCCAGGTTATTCAACTATATTTTATATATTTTATATTTTAGTCCACAAGTAGAGTCTATACAGGATCCAGATTCTTCATCTGAATTGGAAAAGGCCCTTTCACATTCTCAGTTGAATGTACAAATAATAAGGGGTATGGACAAGCTGGTGTAGACTACATATTTAACCAGTCTAAACATTCTTTCCTCATATTCATTGAATATGTAGGTGAAGGGCTGTGAAATATTTTAATTCAGGTAAGTCAAATAGGAATTCCTTAGAATATAAGCCATATCTGGAGTGTAATGCTTATGCTAAACAGTTTTGTTGTTAATCATTTAGTTGATCCATTAAGAACAATAATAAAATAATGCCTGTTTCATAGGTTTTCAGAATGATTCATATTTTGCCTAATGAAAAATTATACTGTTGCTGTTGCTGTTGTGTGTTTTGGTTAAGATAGGAAAGACATATATCTTCTGGAAGGTATATTAAGTCTTTAAGTACAAAAACTGAAAAAAATCAAAAGTAATTGCAATATACTATATGTTTTTCATATCTGTTTGTCTAGGATGAACAGTACAGTACTGATGAAAAACTATTCAGTTAAAATGTAGTTTTTCAAGAATCCATTTAGAGATACATTTTGCAGTGTTTCGTGTGTGTGTGTGTGTTAACTAATTACTCTACTGAATAAGACTGCCAAGAAAATATTCTGCTATAACATTCTTTAACTGTTCCTAAGCTAAATGAACATTTGAAATAAAACTCTCACATTAAGTGAATCTAAGCTAAATTTGGGCCTCTGATGTCACCATCCTTTGAATTCATAATAATTTTATTGCATCCCTGCATTTTCATTGAATTCTTAGTATTCTGCTTATGACTCCCTCCTTAGCTGTTCTGCATATTATAGTCATCTTTATTAATTTTATCAAAAAACTTGTTAGGAGATCTTGTCCATCTGTGATTAAACATTTTAATATTCCATCTCCTCAAAGAAGCAGAGCCACTGTTAGAAGATATTAATATATTTTCAGAGTAGCTCCCATTTGTGCCAACAGGTGCTAAGCTTTAATCGTTAGTTTTAATTTTCTTGTTATTCATCATGATAATTTTGTTGGCTTTCACTCAGTAAGTTTTAATCTATATGGAAGCCTGTATCAATCATTTCCCTGTCCTTCTTCTCTCTACACAAATGCACAGACATGCACAAACACTGAGATATTTGCTTGAACTATAAATTGTTGCTGCATGCTTATTGCCAAATCTACGATATCAGTGCACTAAAATAATTATTTTAATACAGTAGGAGAAACATATTCCCCAAATAATTAATTTGGTAAACAGCCTACGGGCATAGTCCCAATGTCCACAAGCAACTAAATCCTCAGCTGGATCAAACTAATTGCACTATGAGTGCAATACAAGAGGTTGGCTATATGGAGTGCCAGCATTTTAGGGTGGTCAATTTAGAGTTACCTTGGACAGCGGTTTTTTTGCG
Source organism: Candoia aspera (assembly GCF_035149785.1). Classification (NCBI taxonomy): domain Eukaryota; kingdom Metazoa; phylum Chordata; class Lepidosauria; order Squamata; family Candoiidae; genus Candoia; species Candoia aspera. Next base: position 38,433,271 of record NC_086157.1, read on the forward strand.
TTTGGTGGGCTATTGATAAAAATAACGGAGACAGTCATTGGAAAGGAGGATACATATGTAACATATTGAGTTGCACGTTGAATTAGAAGCAGATTCAAGAGATCCTTTCTTACCTGCCTTCCACTTTGGAAATAAAGCACTGATTCCAAGGAGAGGTATATTCTGGGATAGGATAACTGTGCACTTTGAAAATGAAGCCAGGAAATGGTGATGTAGTCTTGTTTTTATTTTTTATTTTATTTTATTTTATTTTATTTTATTTTATTTTATTTTATTTTATTTTATTTTATTTTATTTTATTTTATTTTATTATTTTAGAGATTTATCTATCACCTCAGTCCGGGTGGATTCAGTAATATAATACAATAATAATCACAGTAAGAAAACAAGCAATAACAAAAAAGTATCCTGGTACCAGTGATATCAGTAATCAAATCCCAAAGATGTTCTGGAAAATCCAAGTTTTTACAAGCCTGATTTCTTTCTGTTTGAAAGAAAAGATGGTAGCAAAGAACCTTCAAATCATTTTTAATTCACTACGTAAGTACTAATTCTCCTTCTCCCCACCCGCACCCCTCTAATTGAAATCAGGGCCTTTTTTTTTAAGGCTAGATAATGGGACAATTGCTCTGGGGCTCACATGTGTACAGTTCAGGATTTGACATTTTATTTATTTGTTTAAAACATTTTTATGGCCTCCCATCTTAACCCAAACTCTAGGCAGCTCACAACCCCAAAATAAAAACAATATATCAACAATAAAGTAAAACAGTAAAACAATAAAATAAAACATTAAAACAAAAAGTATTGATGGAGCAATACTTTTAATTGAGGAATTCAAACTAATCAGTCAAAATATAATTCTAAGAAGAAATTAACATTCTGTCACTAGGATTTTCACCATCTAAAAAAGCCCAGTTGAGAATTATAGTCCAAAAAGAGAAACAGAGAGATTGCCACCATCATAATAGAATCTATGCAGCAGCAGCAGCAGCAGCAGCAGCAGCAGCAGCAGCAGCAGCAGCAGCAGCAGCAGCAGCAGCAGCAGCAAAGATTAGGGATAAAATAGGTTGCTTCCTAAATGGACAAAGGGGCAACCATTTCATTACAAGGAAGAGAGAAAAAAAAGGATGAAACTAAAAGAGATCCACTTAGTCTTGATTGTTTGATAATGTTAAATAATGGATAGAATGGTAGTTCCTAGCTACTGATTAAATTCACTTCAAACTTTGATATTTTTGTTTCATTACAGGTAGAAATTTAAAAGAAGAACAGGGTGAAATGGACATAATTAGAGGTTGTGAACTGGTACATTAGCAAAACACTGCTACTAATTTTGCATGTACAATTGGCATAAGTTTAATTCCAAGGTCAGTTCTAGGTGATGGGCAGTTATAAATAACCATTTAATTAAATAAAGAGATGGACAAGTATAACTAACAATTTTCAATATTCAGAATAAGTGCCAGTTTTGATGATCAGGTATGTAGGATAGTTTATAAACCAGCAGAATTTAGTTTTTAATCATGAATCACCTAAACTGTTTCCCTAATCATATGTTCAGTTGATAATGTTTTCTTAATCCTAACCATATTCACTTGGATGAAAATCCCACTCATTTACTCTGAAGTAAGTATATTTAGAAGTAAACATTTATTTCTGCATTGAAGTAATAAGAGATCACTTTTTAGTGAACATGCATGCTGAATTAACCCTTTTGAATATGTAGCTTGGAAATATCATAATATGTTTCCTGTGAGTCTTGCCTGAAGGGATAAAAACTGATAAATTATATAACGCACTATGTCATTCCATTCTACATTGATTCATAACCTTTGCATTCCATATTAGTATTGATGATGTCTGCTCTAACTGCTAGGTATAGGCAACCTGATGCTGCCCAGATGATAGGGATTTAAATTTCCATCAGCCCCAGGATGGCAAAGGATTATAGTTGTCTAAAATGCCTAGAAGACACTAGTTATGTCATGGAAGCCACATTTCTTAAGGACAGATATATTCTTAGTTAAGACAGTTGCACCATTATTGAAGAAGCTCCTTGAAAGAAGTTCCATCATGATATCCCGTCTTTATTTTAAACAGGCACGGTTAAAAGGACTCTAACCACCAGAGTAAAAGATTCTGTGTACGTAGGATAGAATAAAAGATAATGGAGATGCTTTTCTGAGTTCAGGATTCTGCAGATATACAGCTGCTGAGCTAAAGAAGTTTGACTAAGTCTACCTTCCATCCCTGTTATGGGTATAGTCTGGAAGTAGTAAACTGAGTTTAACAAAACATGAAACCCTAATATGGCATTTTTATACAACATGAACCACTTTTAGAGAAAGAGTATTTTGATTAAATACTTATTTTGAGGAAGCATGTTAGCCAAAGATATTGGTGCCATGGGAATCAAATAAAATTGCAAAAGCTCTTAAAGACTCTCCTGTTATAATAAATCAAGTTTCTGAGTTTTAACACTCAGGAAATCTAATAGATCAGTAATCCCAAAGGCAATTTGCCTTGTTATCACAGTGTTTTCTGCAAGTCAGCAGCCAGTTATTTGAGAGAAAGAAAACCCAGAATCCTACGATTACAGAAGGAGCATAAATTGTCCTTGAACAAGTGAAAATGAAGGAGGGAATAAAACAGGCAGTTGCCATTTTAATTGTATTTTGGCCTGAGGATTTGTGTGTGATCAATAGTTTTACTGATTTAAGAGCTATTGAAAGGGACAAAAATATTCCACTTCATAGAGATGTAAGTTTCCTCACTTACAAAAGACAGCTTTTGCTGGTTGGATAGCTTGGTTATAGCACCTGTTAAATTAAAAAGGTTACTTTTTTTTAACACCGCAGCCGTCTCTTTGTACTACACATCTGAAACAGTATTTCAGAATGCCGAGTCTTTTCTTTGCAACATATATTAATATTTGACCCACAGCTAAAGAACCATCCAGAGAGCCAATTTATACTAAAGTGTGGTGTAGTGGTCAAGGCACTAAGGTGAGTTCTAGTCCCACCTTAGGCACAAAGCCAGCTGGGTGACTTGGGCCAGCCACTCTCTCTCAGCCCTAGGAAGAGGAAGGCAGGGGCAAACCACTTTGAAAATCTTGTCAAGAAAACTACAGGAACTTGTCCAGCCAGTTGCCAGAACTCAAAAGTTGACTCAAAGGTACACAAAAAGGGAAAGGAAAGAAGAGGAGAGGAGAGGAGAGGAGAGGGAAGGGAAGGGAAGAAGAGGAAGAGGAAGAGGAAGGGAACCGTCCTATGACATTAGCATGATTCAGATAAAAATAGGATTGAAAGGGGCCAAATTAAGGCAGGCAGTAATTTAGCCAAACAGATCTACTGATTAAAACAAAATACAGTGGGGCAACCTATCTACAATTTTAGAAGGTTCCGTTAATCAGAACACCAGCAACTGAAGACTTACATGCTGATCAAGCAATCCATGTGTATTACTAGGTGACTCCATGCTGCGCCTACAGGTAATTGTCATTAGCAAAGGGCAAATTCTCCAGTACCGAGAGAGAACATAGCTGCGTTCTGGAGAGGAACCTGTTGTGATGTTACTATAACAACTGGGAAAACTGTTCCTGTGATAGGGGAAGGTTACTATGGCAACAGATGGCAACTTTTGTAATTTGAGGAAGGAGAGAACATTGCTATTACCTCTAATGTCAACCAGGTAATTAGTACAGCACAAGAGCATGTGTATAGTGCCAGAGTTGCCAGATGTGCTTTATTGCTAACTATATTTTTAGAAACAAAGAAATTAGGTACTGAACCACATAATCTTTTCCCCAAATCTTATTCTGTGTATCTTCTGGTGGGGCTTGTATTTGATATTCATGTATTCGCTTTCCATCAGCAATGTCAGAGTCCTTTTTTCTCTTACAAGTAAATCCCAGAAATTAAAATTAAAGCACCAGGAATATCATTAAAATAGCTTGATATCAAAATATTTCTATTTCTATCCATCCATCTGTCCATCCATCTAGATATCCATACATAACAGAAGGATGGAAACTGAAGGCTGAATAACTTAGTGATAGCAAATCTTGAGGGTGAATGAAAATATTTAAACATGTTTTATTTTGAATGACAATATAGGTGAGTTATAAGACATGGTGCTGACAAATATGGGTTATGATCTTAAATACAAAAACTCAGAGTCTAGAAAAGGATAGATGGCAATAAATAAAACCTCCTGGCTCTTAGAGTGATCATGATAGAAAAGGTAGGTAGGCATAGAGAAAGTAGCTTTTGGCAGTGTGGTGGCATGTAGTAATACAAGAATTGTCCTCTAAATGTCCATGTTGAGGCATCAACAAATTTAGATAGAATCCAATGCTATTCACAGAATTTCTCCTCTGAGAATAGCTCTATGAAGTATTCTACCTCTTCCCCTTGACACCTTCCAAACCTAATCTGGATGGTTCTCCCCAAAACACAAGAACCGATTTTAGGAGGAGGAGCTGAAGGATTTCTCCCTCCTGTCTGCACCATAGGAAGCAGTTTCATTAACAGAAAGCAGATACTGGATCTCATCTTTTTCCTGCAGCAACCAAATGTTATCAATTTCAAGGATCTAAAATGTGTCTTTTTCTCTCTATATGACTTTTAAAACCACATATAATGTAAAAACATGGTGAAGTGGTACTCTTAGCAGTTAAATTACCTTATTCTTATACTTATATAATAATGTGTGAGAGTTGGGCGGCCATATAGATTTGTTTAATAAATAAATAAAATACCTATACCTCTATGCATATCTCAAAGGTTTAAAAATGTGATCAGTTAAATAATTATAGAAGTTGATACTTAAAGTAGGACAGTGTGAAGCCTGGAATGGATCACTTGGGTCAATAAAGGTTCAGTAAAATCATCAATCAAAACAGACATGTAAATTCCCCTCATTAAACACTCTGCTGATCAGAAATCTTTTGGGGTGGCAAGGCTAACATTACTTTGGGCTTTGTTCATTTTCTCAAGTTATTTAATGAGGCCAGCCAAATTACATTTTAACTTTGCTCTCTTGTGCTAATGATATGTCACATTTCTGTGCTGGTCCTGTCAACACAACTGGAAGCAAAACTCAGCTCTCAGCATTTTGAATATGGACACAAAGCTGCCCTAAATGACTGAGGCAAGATTAAATTTCTTGACAACGAGTGCATGGGTTCAGGTTCATACCTATAGGCACCACTCAAGTTTTTACTACCCTATATATAATGGGGGTGAGGGGTGGGCAAGACAGTAAAGTTATAAAGTCCACTTTCTTTGCACCACAATCATGTCACAATTAATTCCAGCTACTGATGAGGTGCTCTTTTCTCAGACAGAACTAGCTTTGCCAACCCTTCTGGCACCCAACAAAACCTATTGAGCAGGGGCAGCAAAGCTACACCATGAACAAGGGCTTGTTGGGTTTTATTCTTCTGGGTCCTGCCCAGAAGGGGTGAATCTTTGTCAGACTTGCCCAGGTTAGCTTGCCAATTGGCTATGCCAGTTTTCCTGCCACCCCTGAAAACCCAGTGATCACAGCCAGCAAAGCTGTTTGTTTGAATGTTTGTATTCTTAAAATCCAGTCAGACATTACTGCACTGATTCAGCCAATTTCTCTAAGGATTCTACTAGATAATTTGGAGGCTGTCATGTTATCCATCTAAACTCTCTTTGCCCTAAAAGAGGTATTGAGGAAATATTTCAAAATTATATTATTGTAAAAACCTTCAGAGACAGCTTGGTGCAATAGTTAAAGGCACCAAGTAGACTCTAGGAGACCATGAGTTCTAGTCCCCCTTAGACATGAAGCCAGATGGGTGACTTTGGGCCAGTCTGTCCTTCTCAGCCCTAGGAAGAAGGCAGTGGTGAACCACCTCTGAAAATGCTGTCAAGAGAACTTCAGAGACTTGGCCAGGCAGTCACCAGGACTCGAGGCTGGTTCAAAGGCACAAAATAAATATAACTCCTCAAAATATCCAACTGAAACATGGCAGAGTTCTCTAAAAGGTCTATCATCCCTGCTGCTTTAATTTCATATTGCCTGGCATTTTGAAGCTTTCTCATTATTGTCTACAGACAAATCTTTACTTGAATCAAACTTGAAGCATATTCAATCAAATCAGGGTGCCATAGAATCTCAAATCACAGACTTCAGTTGAATCAAGTTCTCTTTGAATTTTGAATCTCCAATTTGGATAAAATCTGAGTCAATTTGCATAGCTCTAAAGCAATTTCTGAAAAGTTTAAAGATGTAAATTAAAATACCCAGTGTGGCCAAAATAGACTCATTAAAATATTCATTTGAAATAATGTATGACGTATAATATTGTTCACTTCTCAACTTTCATATTATTTAACATTAAAATATGTTTATGAATTTAATTAAACATAATTCATTATTGTAATGATCAGTTCTGCATCCTTGAAAAAAAAAAGCAACTCTGCAGAAGTTAAATATTGGACAGTCAATCCCTAACACATAAACTAATTTTTATGACTGCTGTAACTATATATGAAGTTTAAGCAAAAAAATCTTAACCCTTCAGAGAAAAATTAAAATGTATCAGCTGGGCTAATAAGCTATAATTTTCAGTTTGAAATAAAAAAAGTTCTGAAAGCATAATAGAGCAATAACTGGTCCATTCAGCCTCAGTAACTGACATATAGACCAATTATTCTCTATAACTTCCTGAGTTTAATTTTAATTTAAATTAATTTTCCAAATTAGAGACTGCCCAACTCTGACAGACTCTGGGTGGCTTACGAATTTAAAATCAAGTACGGTGTAAAATAACATATAGTTATAATCATAGGTAAAGGTAAAGGTTTCCCTTGACATTAAGTCCAGTTGTGTCCGACTCTAGGGGGCGGTGCTCATCTCCGTTTCAAAGCCGAAGAGCCGGCATTTGTCTGTAGACACTTCCGTGGTCATGTGGCCGGCATGACTACATGGAACGCCATTACCTGCCTGCCGAAGCGGTACCTATTAATCTACTCACATTTGCATGCTTTCGAACTGCTAGGTTGGCAGGAGCTGGGACTAGCAACTGGAGTTCACCCCGTCATGCGGATTCGAACCGTTGACCTTCCGATTGGCAAGCTCAGCGGTTTAACCCGCAGCGCCACTGCGTCCCTTAGTTATAATCATAGTCATCCAGAAATTAAAAACCCTTACGAAATCAAAAAATACTGCAAGACCTTGACCCCCATCCTATCCCCAGGCCCTTCAGAACATTAACAGGGTGGACATATACTGATCTCTGGGAGATGCTGGTTCAGAGTAGAGGTGCTACAACAGAGAAGGTATGCTTCCTAGGTGTCATGAGTAAGGATGGAGAGCAGGGGGCTCCCACCCAGACTGTCAAGCGCATGCGTAGCACTGAGGAACTGTTCAGCCATTCAAAGAGACACAGATCGGGACCGCCTTAACCTTTGGGGTTTATATGGCGGGGTTTTCCCACGCTTCCTCAGTTTGTTAGGATTCTTGTTAAGTACTACTAATAAATATTAGAGACCAAGTCATTGTCTCAGTGTATTTCCTGGTAATCAGGACACTAGGTCCCTCTAGGTCTCTAACCAAAGAGACTTGAAGCAGGCCCATTATACCTAATTTTACTGGACAGGCAGAAACAATCAAAGAGAGACAGTTGAACAGACAACTTGGTCTCATGCCATGAAGGGCTTTATAGAACCTTGAACTGTACTTGGAAGCCAACTGGTAACCAATGCAGCTTGGGTAGAGTGGTATCATATGACATACTATGATATGCCCATTACTGCCCACACTGCCATATTCTGGAGTAGCTGTAGTTTGTGAGCAGTCTTCAATGGCAGCCCCACATGCAGTGCATTGCAATCATCCATTTGTGAAGTAACTAGGGGGTAAGTGACCATCCGGAAGGCTTCCCAATCCAAGAATGAGCATACCTGACACAACTACACAAATTTGTGCAAAGGCTCTCTTGGCCACAACTGCCACCTGCTCTTCAAACAGGAGCTGTTAGTCCCAGAAGCACTTCCCCCCCCCCCGACTGAGGACCAGTCTCAAGTGGGGAATGCTACCCCACCCAAGACTAGAGGTAGAAAGTCCCCCAGACCAGAGGGCTCAAATACCCATAGACTCTTGGTCTTATTAGCATGAATCTATTTCACCACATCCAGACTGCCACAACCTTCAAATGCTGGGATAGGGCATCAATAGCATCACTTGGGTGGCCTGAGATCAAGATGTACAATTGGGTATCACCAGCCTACTGCTGATAGGGAACCCTGAACAAACAGATGACCTCTTTTAAGTTAACTGAAAGCTAGTTCCTCTTGGTTTCAGAGTGCTTAGAATACCTGAAGATATACAGTATACTAAAATCACTGCAATAACCCAAAATCATATTTTAATTTCTTATTTAAAACCATTCTGCTTTATCAAGCTGGACAATAATTCATATTGTCAGTAAATGTCAGTAATTTTTTATAAAATTTCCTCAGGATTCTAGTAAATGTCATAATGTGTTGGCTTTTACTGGTAAATCTTGAAGTGTTTCTGCTTTATTACTCTAGTTTTCTGGTAAAAATAGTGTAAGGAAAGCAAAATAAAAGGTGAATGGTTCTGTCATAATCTACATCTTATCAAGATGGAGAGAAGTACTGATATACATTAACAATTCCAAACCAGTGGAGAGCAAGCTAAATGTTCAGAAGTTAGACAAACAGATACGCTGTGTTTTAATATATCTCCTAAGATGCTTACCGATAACATCAGAATATTGGAATGTAAGGTTTCTTTGCTCAGGGGAGTTGATAGCAGCTGTTTTTCTGCAAATAAAGTAGGGATGGGTTCGGTCAATTGAACCAGCCACACAGATTAACAAAAGCAAATGTCGTTCTAATGGAGCTGCATACACAGTAGTACAGTGTCTACACATAATGGTAGCACTTTATTCTGCTTTAGTCAGCTTTTATCTGGAGTACTATATCTAATTATAGACATAGCTATGTAAAGATAAGAAAGTGGAACTTACCCAAAGGGCAATGAAGGTTGTGAAGTAGCTGGTGACTTATAGGAAAAGCCAAATAAGTTACATATTTGTCTGTCTCTCTGTGTATCCCTGAGGAGAGATGCTGAAGTGTTAGTATCATGACAATTTCCAAATATTTGAAGGACTATTATATAACTTACAGGACACACGTTATCTGTTTCTCCAAAGAACCAATAGGCTGAGATTACAGGAAGCCAGCTTTTGACTAAACATAGGAATTGGAAAATAGACTTGGAGTGTGTTGGATTTCCTTTCATTAAAGCCGCCCAGAGTCGTGTTTGAGATGGCCAGTGGAAAAATGTGCTAAATAAACAAACAAACAAACTGTTTTTAAACAAAAACAGGATGATCATTTACTATGAATGCTGTAGAAGCATTCTATTTCCAGTATTGGATAGAGTTGGATGGATAATCGTTGAGATCCCTTGTAACCTTTAGATTCAGTGAATCTTAATGGGATGATCTCCATCTGTCAAACACACTTTCTCTTCTTCTTTGCTTCTTCTCACAGGGCCTTTGGTGGTAAATGAGGGAGGAAAGGAGGGTAGCTAGCTCTGACTCTTCTTAGCCATTCTATTTCTTGTTTCCTCCCCCTGGGCAATTGATGATCAAGGGATAGATGGAAGGGATACAGTTCAGTAATACATAGTGTGTGTGTTGTGTCCATGTTTGTAGACAGAGATATGGATGAGTGGACAGAGTGACAGCTCTGGGCATAATTAATTGAACTACTCAGGTCAGTGGCAACAACTACCAAACCTGACTGATTCTGAAAGCTAAGCAGGGGTCTAATTGGTCAGTATTTGATTGGAGACACTGGAAAGTCAAAAATACATTCAGGAAAAAGACTGGGATATGTCAATTACCAAATCACCAAATGCCCAACTGGGGCGATTCTTTAGCTTTTTAACTAGTTAGTGGTTGAGGAGTGCCTCACTCCGTATTAAAAACATGTGATCAGATGCAGATGAAGATAGAGGATCAGGTCAGGATCAGGCTTGCCTTCAGTCAGAAACTTAGGAGAGGCTGCAATGTGGCTTATTATTGTCATAGTTGAAAACCTCATTTATTATATGGTAGTAAGACAAGGATTAACTGAATTCAAATGGTTAATGCAACACATGACTTGTTTCTTGATTTCTGAGTATGAGTTTAAAAAGGGAAGATAATATTTTAAAAGAAATGTGAAGATTTTTATAAATAGATGGTCTGTCTCTTCTAAATTAATGCTAATCTATGTATCTAATCTTCTTTGCAGGAATACCAAATTGATATTTTTTTTGCTCAGACGTGGACTGACAGCCGTCTTCGTTTTAACAGCACCATGAAAAAAAGTCTCACTCTCAACAGCAATATGGTTGGGTTAATTTGGATCCCAGATACTATTTTTAGGAATTCGAAAACTGCGGAAGCTCACTGGATTACTACACCCAATCAGCTCCTGAGAATATGGAACGATGGGAAAATCTTGTATACTTTAAGGTAAGAAACATTTGTGTCTTTCAATAAGAGCGAGTTTAAATAATTCTTTACCCTTTTAGATAGATTATTATAATTTCAATTTTATAACAGAAACAGAAACATCTTAATTGAAAGAGGGCCTTGTCCCAAAGATAAGAAACATAGCCAGCTTGAAATTAAATTGGACTGTTCAGGCAACTTATTCCTTTAAGTCTGACATGTTTTTTGTGACCTATCCAAAGGGTCATGCTGAGGTCCAGCATTTGAAGCTGTCAAACAGGACAAGCATTTAAGGTATTTTCATAGCCAGAACTACAGTACACCTCCAACTACATATCCTTGTTAATGTATTTTTCCCAGAACTATAGGTAAAGATAATTTCCAAGTTTAGCTATAGGCCTCTGGCAGTCACCCACTGAAATATTAAAATCTAGGGCTCTACATTCAAAGTGAAAAAGGAGCTCTGATCCATGCTGTGACATTTAATCAGCCCTATCTAGAACTCTTTGAAGAGGCTGCATCTTCTCTGGGATTGAGCAGCTCATGTCCACAGCTGTAGCACAATCCTAGGGAAAGTCACATTAGGTTTAAGACATGCAGGTAGGTGCTACATATATGTTCCTCTTTCTCCAAAGCATTTTTGTATGTGTGTGTGTGTGTTTGAATCCAAAGTACTGGACAACACTAGTAAACAGGCCTGAGCCCAATTAGTTTTCAAACCCAGACAAAGTCAGCCAGATGACTGCATGGACCTGTCCATCCACAGGCATCTTGCAAGCCACAATGATATCACATGTGGGAAGACATAACTGTGTAAATATCATAATTCATATCACCTGCATGATGTTATTTGTATAATGACAGCATATTCCCCTCCCCTCCAATTCCCATATGACTATGTAGTTTTTTTTGGCAATAATATGGAAGAGCTTGCCATTGCCTCCTTCCATGATGGTTTCTGCCTAGTGGCTGCATCAAAGTAAATCCTAAAGAAGCACTTTCTCATAATTTCCCAATTAAGCCTTTGAAATGGCCAAGTTACTTGATTTTTTTTTTTCATTTTTAGCTTGTTGTCATATCAAGACAGTAATAGGTACCTGGTTTTCTCTAGGCTTACCATCAATGCCGAATGCCAGTTGCAGCTACATAATTTCCCTATGGATAAACATTCATGCCCGCTGATATTCTCCAGCTGTAAGTAATAGCCTTGGTGCATATCTGCTATCTGTTAAAACTTTGCATAAAGACAGGCATTTGCTTCTCATTTTGACAGGTGGCTCTTACAGTGGCATTAGATTAAGGTGCTCATTTTCATATTTGCCAGGCATGTGACTTTCTCCATCTGCACTTACAGCAGGAAATTTTCAGCCTGCAGCATTATCACAAATGGCAAGAACGATTAATTTGTGGTCTCAATTATAAGTAGACTGAAAAATGATGCTCAGGATGCAGCAAGCATAAAGAAAAACATGAATCCATAGTCCAGAATGTGGCAGGTGTTACAAATAAAGCTCCATTCATCTTGAAATGTGTTAAAGGTGCATAACAAATAGTGTGAAACCAGCTCAAATCTATCAGCTAGGATTGGGCAAAGAATGTTTTCTTTTTCTTGTTTCATATGCTTGCCAGCCCTAATTGGATGATCTTTATATGTGGTTGTATGCCCATGTGCCAATACATCTTAGCATTGTTGAAGGAACCTGCCACCCTGTTGCCAACCCTGTTGCCAGTTCAAATTTCCTACAGCAAAAGGATGAGAAATTTTAATTAAAATGTAGTCCTTGCCTTAAAATGCAAACACAAACATTACCAAAATCTGACTAAGAATATTTACCATGATGCTTTGTTTTTTTAGTGTATTTCTTTATTATATCTGTTTCATAAATTACAGATTTTGAAAATGGTAATTTAACAGAGGGCATTTGCAGACTAATCACAGTAAATCTTCAAGAATCTAATCCACAATTCCTTCAGGAACCACACTTCTTTGAATTTGCTATGGAGGATTACAGAAGTATCCAAATATAAGAGAACTCTTCATTAGTAAACTGCTCAGTAACAGGATGCAGTGTTTAACACACAGAAGAGCAAGTAGAAAAGGAAATCCACCAGAGAATGGGTGACTGAATATCTGCTTTTGTTTTGCATTTTAGGCATAGCAGGCATTAGTTACAAAATAGGTACTTGCAGAGGTATCAGGTACTGAAGTTTGCCATCTAAAATACCACACACACACACACAAGAAAAATGATCCCCTCTCTCTCTCTCTCTCTCTCTCTCTCTGATCTTTGGCCAGTTGCCTAAACCAAAAGTTATTCTTTTCCAAGCACAATTCTCAAGAGTTCTCTTTAGCAAGATCTGTTGCAATAGATGGGATGGGTTATAAGAACTACAGCAACTAAACAATTTTCAATTTAGAACCAATATACCACCATGTACATTAATGATTCACATTCTAATAGTTTTCTGATGAACTGTCAAATAGGCAGCACTCTTCACTGATAATGGGCAAGTTTGTAGCTGATGGTTTACACAACAGTCTTTCAGATTTCTCTCAGTATGGGAACCAACTGTTATAGTATGGGTAAAAGGTTAAAGAAACTGATCTTGTCTCTTAAAACCTCCAGCAAACCATCAAAATGCAAACAAATGAATCTGAAAATGTCAGACTCCACCTTCTCCTTGGAATTACTGGGATTGCAAACAAGTCACATGGATCCTGCAGAAAATACTCTTTGTCATTTTGCTTTGGTACATGTGAACATGATGGATGTCTGTGGATGCACATTGGGTTATAGAACTTACATGGCTGAATTTCTACTAGAATCTTTTGGGTTTGCTAATGCATTTGTTCTCTGGGGTGTTTTCCTGAATTCACACTGTGCTTTTAGAAGGCTATTGTAATTCCCAGTCAAAAAGAATGGGTGCAGTTCACTGGGAAGTTCTGCAACTACTCTATCAGGCTCCCATTAATTTCAATGGATCTTGCATAGAAGAGCTTTCATAGGATTCTTCTCCATTTTAATAAAAAGCTGGCATATGAATGTGCACAGAAAGTGTTGTAATCTCAACAAGCATTTAGTTCTACAGTTTTAGATTTCCTCTGAAGCGCTATGAATATGGGATGAAAATGTGTTGAACAGGCATCAGCAGAAGAGCTGCTTTTCAGCTTTTCTCCAAGTTTAACGGTCAAAATGTCCTGGGGGAAGAAGAAACAGACTGGACAGTGGTGTGAAATTGTTTCTGTGAATGTAATTGCTTTTGTAATTTACTGATGGATTGTCTGGTGGTTATTTGAAAGAATGAAAATACCCTGTGCAGCTATGAAATTATTGAAAGACATGCCAAGAATTATTTGTAAGTGAGAATCTGTTTAGCGACTTGAGTTGTACTAGAGAGATGATCATTCAGTTTACATTTTAAATTTTAATAACCAGCATTCTACCACAGCTTTGCTTCAAAGAAGGGGGAAACTATGCTGACCTCAGCTATTGAATGCCCTTATCACTCCAACAAGGTAGGGATGGGTGGGAGGGGGAAAGACAAAGAAAGAGGAAGACAGCATGTTCTTAGTAAAGACACATTGAACAATTGTGAAAGAAACCTTCCTCCTGTAAAGTATAACAATACAAAGCACATGTGGTAAGCCTTCCAAAGACCATTTTCGAGTAAGATCTTCAAAACTGTAGAGAAAGTTAGCATGGGGTTTCAATCTCCAATAAATAATTTACCATCATTTGAAAGAGGGGGAGAGTTTATAAATGTTTAATGTCTGATGCAACCTTTCCTCATATAAAAGAGAACTTTCTCTTATTTTTAAAGAACATTTTAGAGATGCCTCTCCCTTCAGTGCTTCTGTTTTCTAAGGGTGTGCATTGGATTTGGCTGAAGATCAGGTTCAGAGGCAAAGTGGTGTAATTCAGAACAGATCTTCCTTATCTGGGGCAGAGTAGATAGACTGTGCCACTTCAGGGCCTTCACGAAAATCCCATCCTGATTTGTTCTTGTTTGGTCCATTGTGATGAAGTACTTGTACCCAAATGAGGAAAAAATGCCAACAGTGAGGACAAGTATTGTATTCAGTAACTGAAATGACTTCCCTTCACATTAGAATGACCCTTGTGTTCAGACCACAGCATCTTAAGGAGTGGGAGGGATTTCCTTTGTTTCTTACTTTCCTCACTGTTGCACAGACTCTCATTCTGAGCTATCTAGTATCTAGCTATCTAGTATGACTGCAAAGCTCTGCTTCAATTCTAAAACAGCATTTGGGGGCAAACAAAGCTGCAAACATAGGACCTGTCTACAATACTGTAAAGCAGCTGAATCTTCTCCCAGAATCCCACAGTAGCTACAGATGGCAGCCAAAGGGAGAGTGTCTGTTCTGTCATGGCACCTGCCCTTTGGAATATTGTTATCCAGGGATTAGACTGGCCCCAACCCTGTTGGCCTTCACAAGATCTTAAAGCCAAGGTTCTGTCATTGGGCCTGGGGATCTGGAAGTGTGGTTGAGTCTGTGCAATGGTTGTGTTAATGTGTTATTGGTAAGTTTGTTTTTACCTCAGCTGTGGATTATATGTGTGATGCTCTTTCTTTTGTTGATGTTGTTTTTTAAATGTTGTTTTAATTATTGCTAGCCCCCGCCCCCCCAGTCATGAACCTGAGATGGGTGCCCATAAAAATTGAGATAATAAATAATAAAATAAGAATGATTCCATGCATTTCCCAAAATATGCAACTCTTTTAAAGAGTTGCAGACTGGAGCCATGTTAACCTCATGCACTTTGGAGTAGAATCAAATGCAAAGTCCTTCATAGGATTACTACCTCATTTAGGGACTGACTTCTTTTATGGGAAACACCAGTGAGTTGATCTCTTGTATTCAAAAATTCCTGGACTGATTTCTGTGACACAGCTAAATTATAGCAATATCTGTTACAAGTGCTAGACTAGGAAAGAAGAGAGATCCTTTTTTTTCCACAACTTACTTTGGACCCTACTCAGATTGGACTACTCTAAAGTAACTCTAAAGTGAATAAATTCCAGAGCTCTGAACTGGACCTCCAAACTGGACTGGATGGTTTTTGAGTACCTTTAGTAATTTCTAAAACAACAAGAAAAAAATAAAGCATACTTAGCAGCAATTTGCTGAAAAGCATTCAGGAAGACCTTTCCCATGTTTTGGAATATTGAGATTTGCTGTAATTGTAACTGTACTTCTGGTGTGTGGCTGTTTGCATCACAACTTTGCAGAATGGGGAAATACAGACTTGGTGTCTTCATAATCCCCAGTAAAACACATTTTATAATAGCTGCATACGTGGTAGGATAACCAGACTATTCCAGTGGAGTGCTCGATATGCAGGCACATTTACCTGTGACCAAATTTCATTTAATGTAATAGGATTTATTTCATGAAAAATATATAAGACTGAGTTGTCAGAATAAGTTCCTGAAACACTTCCTTTCTAAATTCTATGAATGATTAATACGTGCCATGATTCAGAAGAGTTTAATTTAAATAAAACAAAACCCTGGCTATATTTTCTTATTCATGCTTTCTAATCCTTTAAAATAGTGTATCATTACTACAGTTTTGACTTGTTTTATTAACCATCAGTTGATTTAACAGATTCATTATACCTGGAACAGATATCCTTTTATCTCTTTTTAGTGCTGTGGTTTTCAATTTCATCAGGGATTCCTTGGTCTGATAATAGATAAAGTCCAAAAATCTTTTCTTGTTCATTTATTCTTTCATTACATTGCTCTGTTGTCTAGTTATAACCTTTACATCACCTCTTGCATGGTAATGGTTGGAAAAGAGAATGGCTAATTAATTATGCTTTCTTTTAGGGTCCTTCTGCTATTGTAGGACACGAGTTGGATAATTAGTTGTTTTTGCACATAGTCTCTCTTCGTATAGCACTGAGAGAAGTTTCTCCGACTAAATTATACTCCCTTTCCTCTTGCTACTTCTTATATGTCACAGAAGAATCTTCTAGAATATAAATCCCTTGGAATTATCTAACTCATTAGGAGAAAAGCAGAAATAAGAGTTTCTTTCTCTTTCTCTCCTTTAATGTAGGGACCAAAACAAATTCAAAAACTACTCAATCTGCACCACTCTTTTTTCTTCATCCAGCTGAACCTTTTCTCTTGAGCACTGTAAGGTATGAATTGGGAACTCAATTGCAGCAAACTACATGATCAAGAAAGGACAAAATGTCCCTGTAGCCTCATCTGCTGAAATGAATAAGTTCCTAGATCACTCATTTAGGTGAATCTGCAGAAAAAGAGAATAAGCAGCATAAGGCATTTTGTGAAGTGGTCTCTCAAGCCTATCTTTAAAACCATTTTAATAGGGCCTTGCCCATAAGTCTAAAACCAAACACTCTGGAACACTTTTGTTGAAGTAAAGTCTTTTTCATAAATAATCAGTAAGCACAATGATGACACCATATGTAATTATTGACAGATGTCTTTTCTGTGGCTAAACAATTACTAAAATTATGTCATTGCTGAATATAAAAACTTGGCATTTGCTAGTTGTAAGGATATCAACCAGTAAGAACATCTGCCAAATCAAATGTCTAGCATGATTCATCCTGTCACAGCCTATCAGTTCATTATACTTCCTTTGAAAATGGGTGATGATGGAGGTGGGAAATTAATTAAAAAGCACCAGGATCCTGAAAATAAGCTGTTTCCACTATAAAGCTAAATGGTGTTTATTCTTATAAATTAATGCAAACATGAATTCTCTCAGTACACATAACAAAGTTAAGCCAGCAAAAGAAAGTTTAAAAAATGATTGGAAGCTGCAGAGAACCCCCCCTCCCAAAATCTAATACATCCCTAGTTGGACAGTGGCTCAGAATTCTGCTGACTGCTCCATTCTAAGTCCCCTCATGTTTCCATCTTGAAAATATGGTTCAAGAATTCCCAAACCCATGCCCTGCATGCTTTCCTTACCTTGTTTACTTTAGGGGTGGATAATTTTCTGACTTACAACCTTTGGTTCTGGATGGGGTGGCACTGCCCCAAACAGACCTTGTGCTCAATCTGGGGGTTCTCCTGGACTCATGGCTGGCTAGGAGGGCCTTTGTACAACTCTGTATTGTGTGCCAGTTGGTCCTTTTCCTGGACTGGGAGACTCTGCTTGCAGTCACTCATGCCCTGGTCACCTCTCAAATGCATTACTGTGATGTGCTGTACATGGGGCTGCCCTTGAGGAGCATCGAGAAGCTGCAGCTAGTACAGAGTGTGGTGGTACAGGCAGTTATGTGCGCTCCTTGATCAGAACATGTTACACCTCTGTTCCGCAAGCTGCATTGGTTGCTAGTTTGCTTCCGGGTTCAATTCAAGGTTCTAGTTATGACCTATAAAACCCTATAGGGCATGGGACTGGGTTATTTGAGGGACCACCTCTTCCTGGTTACCTCTACCCATCACATCAGGATTGGCAGGAGAGGCAAGTTACAGGTTCTGTCTATAAAAAAATGGTATAATCTGGCAGGAGACTTTTCTGCCACAGCTCCCACCCTATGGAACATCATTCCCCCTGACCATCACCACCACCTCCTATTATTATTATTATTATTATTATTATTATTATTATTATTATTTAGTGGCAACTGCAAATTCATGTGATATATTACTTGTGATGACTATTGTTTAGGACTCAGAAAAGTTCACTGGCTCATATAGATTACCACAGCAGATCTGTTGTAAAGAGATCTGAAAAGATAAAGAGATCTGTAAAGATCTTACTTGCATGAAACACAACTTTCACTAGAGTTGTCATTTTCCCTTCCCTTCCTTCTCTGCCCCATCATACAATTATTACCTTGTTGTCATCTGCTTTGGAAGCTCAGGTTAAATTTGAGGATTTGTACAAATCAAATGTTTTGTTTTTGATACAGAAACAAAACATAGCAGCTGTTTCTCCTGGGATTTCACATAAATTGCAGCAAGGGGAACCTGTCCAATGGCCAAATCAGATTTCACAAGCTCAGCAGGATAAGCCTTAGTGCGCTTTCTAGGGGACATACAGACCCTACAGCACTGGAGCTTATTTTCACTATTTTTAATTTATTGTCTACTGCCCAGCAGCAAAACTTATTTCCATTTCAAAAGAAAATAGAATACCGTGCAAATCATACTGTAATATATTTGCTACAATTACATTATACAGCTGTAGGTTTAACTAGGGTACATGCTTATTCATGCTATCATTTCTTAATTGAATAATTTTGTTCAGCAGACAACTATGTTCCTTGGGAGCTATTTGAGACACTGATCTTCCTTGTTAGGTCCTATCCTAATAGCAGAGTGGTCTACATTTTCATTTTCTAAGGATATACACATTAATGCAAATGCAGAAACTGAATGATGAATAAAACATCCAGAGGCCTCAGCTGTATTTTTATCTTATTTTAGAATAAAACAAGCTTTATAGACCACACAACAAAATATCCTGTGAGACAGGAACAGAATTAGGAATAAGATATATACATAAGCATAGACATAAATGTTAGTATAAGTATAGTATAAAATAGCATAGGCTTAGTAATAAATGTTAAGGTAGAAGTTAAGAAAATACCTCTATTCATTTACTAAGAGTAAGTTTTAGTAAACTCATGAAACTTACTTCTGAGAAACTGTCTGGCCACATAAAATAATCTATTCCTCCCAGTGCTTTTGGCAATGTGCTAGAATATCTTTATCTCAGGGTGAATAAAGAGACAGGTAATCCCACCTGTCACTCACCCCCATACATGGGAAATATGAAGATTTACAACTGTGGAAGGAAAGTCTTGCAGTGGCCAGTACAACCTCTTCCTTCCCTTTGTTTCCAAACCTGCACCTTTAAGGCAGCCTGAAGGACATTGCATCACACACCATGCCTGGTTTCCAATTATAAAAGGAAAATGCTGAGAGTGCTAGAGTGTGGGGTGGTGTTATATGGGAGAGCAGAAAGGAAGAATTTGCAACTGGGAGTGGAAGAGAACATGGTAAAAGAGGAGCAGACTTGGACTTCATCAAACAAGCTGAATGGAGAAGTTGAGCCCAGCAGCTTCACCACTCCAGCAGAAATGCTAAGAAGCTAGAGTCAGCCAGCAGCTGGTCACTCACTTTCCTTTTCCCAGCACAGACTGAGAAAATGCCAAGCCAACGCTTCAGCAGCTGACAGCAACAGGAGCCAACTTAAAGTTGCTTAAATGGTGGCTAAAGACTTTGGTGTAAGTTCAAGCCACAAAGAAGAACAGAATTAGGAATAAGATATATACATAAGCATAGATGTAAATGTTAGTATAAGTATAGTATAAAATAGCATAGGCTTAGTAATAAATGTTAAGGTAGAAGTTAAGAAAATAAGTTGTTTTTTTAATAAAAGTCTCTGGAAACACAGGGAAGATAAAAACAGTCTGTTTGTTGGTCTGTACCATTTTGCAAAAGAATCCCCTCACAAGAACTAAATATTGTGTAGTATCTAAACAAGATTTTCAGCAGTCTCTCAAAATCTGATTGACTTAGAATTCTTACTCACCTGACAATCTGGCTAAAGTTAATTTTCATGACCATTTGAAAATATGGATCTTAGAAACAGAATAAAGAATGCAGAAGAAATATGTACAAATTAATTCCTAATAACCTTTGGGCCTAGTCAAAAGTGATTTGAGACTGATCAATGTCAAAACATTTAGGTATCATAAAGCACAATATCTTACCACTCCAGTTGTTAATGCAGTCTCTAGGATAAATGCTATTGATTTCATGAATTTCCATCCATCTTGGTATGAAAGAAAAGCTATAAACTTAGAAGGACCCTGCTCTGCCTGCAAATCATAAAGATTTCAGTCATCGGGGGTTTTATTATATTTATTTTATTATGTATTATAGTGTTTTACAATTTTATATTTTTATTTATGTTTTATTGTAAACCACCCAGAGTCCCTTTTGGGAGATGGGCGGCGATAAATTTGATTGATTAATTAATTAATTAACAGCCATAAAGATGACTTTCCTTTCAAAGCATAAATGTGTCCTTTTAAGGACTTCCATTTCTTATGAAGACTTTTCATTTTTACTTCTGTTAGGCTCTGTGCAAGTGGATCTAAACCTGTGCCATTTTTTTGATTATGTGCCATCAATTCATTTTCAACTCCTAACGAGCACATAGATTTTCTCCATGATGATCTATCCCTAACCTGTTCTTTCAAGTGTCCCAAAGGTACACCCATCGCCACTGTAACTGAGTCCATCTGCCTGGCTGCTGGTCGTCCTCTTCTTCTCTTTCCTTCCAACTTTCCCAGCATTAGAGCCTTCTCCAGAGAGCTGGGTCTTTGCATAATGTGTCTGAAGTAGGATAATTTGAGTCTGGTCATTTGTGCCTCAGGTGAGAACTCTGGAATAATTTATTTGAGAACTCGAATAGTTTATCAGGAGTCTGCTCCAATACCAAAGTTCAAAGGCATCAATACTCTTCCTATTCTGCTTCTTTAAAGTCCAACTTTCACTTCCATAGAATGATACAGGGAATACCATGGCTTGCATGATTCTGATCTTTGAAGGTATAGATTCATTGTGGTATTTGCCTGGGAAAAATTACTGTCAGAGAACGCAGTGCCTGTGCCACAGTACTGAAAGTTGCTCTGTCTAGAAATTGTATATATTTCTGAATAAAAATGAAGATTCAGCACTGCACTGCTACACAATTAGCATGCAAAAAGGTAGGCCTGGGGTTTTCTTGATCTCACACAGACCACAAACACAAGATTTAGGTTTGGTTTTGCCCCACTAGTGGTTTTATTATGAAAGAATGAAGCGTTTGCAATTATCCCATTTTTTATGTTTAATGTCAATGCTAAATTTTTGTATACTTATTTCCTCACTTCCTATCTCAAACCCAAGTTATCTTATTGTATTGATTTACATTTCCTAAAACTACTTTATCTCCATAGCTCTGTCCTGGTTCAATATCTTCCTATCTCTCTTTCCTATTTCTATATTTTTTTTTTCCCCATGTTTTCAGCTCTTGAGGCCAAACATGGTTCATTTACATTTGAAAGCCTTTTTTATTCACTCTCTAAAGATTTGCAGCATCAGAGCTTTTCCTCTTTCTGCCCTCTAGCACTCAGTCCTCTCTTCCTGGAACAGCTTGGTAAAACTCTGCCTGGACTGATGTATGCAGTTGGCTTACTTCAGGTGTTTTACAAATGCTGGTTGGGCTCTTTGTGTCTCCACACCCCCATCTTTGCTCTATCTCAGCAAACCTTGCCTGTCAGGCAGTTACTTCAAGGTTTGCAGCTCCCACGTCTCATGGGAATTTCCTCACTTGTGACTCTGATTTGGAGGCTTTCCCCCTTGTTTGCTGCAGTATTACTGCCAGAACCCCTTTGGTGCCACCCTGCTACACACTTTGAGTTTCTAGACTTCTTAATGGGACAAATTTTACAATAAAGGATAAGGTGAGAAGGCAGGCTACGTTCTCAGAATGGGACAGTAAGTGCTACTGTGACTTGCTCAACTTGTTTAGGTTCTCCTGTGCTTTAGAATCTGGCAGATGAGGGGGTTAAGTCTTCATAGCAAAGCCTACATAGGAAAAGCACACTTAGTCCCTAGCAGATTTTGCTTCAACCTTTAGAAGATCCTATGTGGTAGAATGGTTATGGATTGGACTGGAAAGACGCAGGTTCAAGTCCAGCCTCAGTCATGAAATCAGGTCCATCTGAACTACATCACAGGATTTTTATAGGGAAAAAAAATGGAGGGAAGAGTATGCACAATAATTTGTGTTCTTGAAATGTTATTTAAATATGATGTAAAGTAACATAAATAGTAGCTGAAAGGGTAGTGATACCATTCATCCACACTTTCTTGCATGTGATTCTATTCACATGAAGGCTTAGATTGCTTGAGTAGAGACCACCATAGGCATCTGTAGGGGAAGAAGCAACTGGGAAAATGACAACATGTGATGCCATCAAGCAAATCCTGTGACTTATAAACTGACATCAGACATGACATAATTGTGTATTTTGTGTTAAGATGTCATGATGCACAAGTTGTCATTTTGATGTCAATGTGGCTCATTTCCTATGCCACAGGATACCCAACTGACAAAAGAGACCAACAAAAAATGTTGTCGATATTTGAATTTAGAGGTCTTGGAACAGATGGCTAAAGTTAATTTTTGAATAATATAATTATAGTCACTATTTGTGGTTTTTGAAAGAGCTATGACAATTTTGCACGTTGCAGATTGGGATATTTAACACATAGTTAGAAAAGTGTAAAACAAATATGCAATTAGATAAAGGGCAATCTATAGTGAGTCTAAGCATTTTTAAAAATCTTAGTTTACATTGCTTTTTTAAGAGAATTACATCTCATACTTTTAAACATATTTTAATTTCACATTGTTATCCTTGTGGATAATAAATGTGCAGACAATAAAAATACTCTTGCGGAGAATAAAACCACATTTCTAACCAACAGATACTAAAACTTTAAATGATGGGCTTGCTTTTCCTTTGAATTTCATGTTGCAAAAACTGCAAGAGCATTGGGCCATCAGTTCACCGATTTCATACAGTAAAAAGAGTGTTTCTATAGGCTGGTAAAGAGATGCATATTCATATTCACTTTAATAGACAGCAATCTTCGGGTGACTGTAGTCCACACTTACTGCTTTGGAGAGACACAAAGGTGACCAAGTTGCTTCACAGGTGGTGATAAGACTGCAATTATCCATGAGTGAGGTGGAGGGGAGGGATTACCTTTGTTTTTTTACTCCAGCTTGGATGAATTTCCTGAATAAAAATGTTAGAAAATACCCCACACCAAACTTTAATGGCATGGTTTGATGGGACTCCCAGATGTTGCAAAAAGATGTTTGAGTGGCCAACAGCAGAGCTGGGCAGTCTGAGGCCCCTCTTGCTGTTTTAATGTAGGATGCACACAAAACATGCAACAGAAGGCTTTAAATAGTTTAAAAGTGTTAAAAGGCAAAGAAAACTCACCCTTTCCAGAAGTTCAGGGGGGGGGGGAAGATGCTATACCCATGTGTGTTGCATGGTCTCACTTTGAATCATTGTTTTGCTTATGCAAACTTCAACTGCCGCCACCACCACCAAAAAAAAAATTGCAATAATAAATGTTAAGGCTGACTCACAAAGGGGTTGTTCATCATTGGTCTGTAGCAACAGAAGTCATTGCTGATTTATACAGAAGAAGAGTTTATAAAGCCATGCCATGTGTAATCCTATTTTTTGGATGAGCTGGGTGAGTTGCAAGTAGCTTAGGTACATTCAGAAGGAACTTCAAGGTTTTTTAACAGCATAATATACACAATTTGGGCCTAAATGGATCTGACAGTTTTCTCTCCACAAAGGGTTGGTTTTTGCATTAGATACACTGAGCAAATGGAGTCTCATGCATGTTGATCATTTTATTAGCATACATCACTGAAAAATTTAATATTTAGTAATATTGTATTTGGAGTAGAATCAATGTGAAGTTTTCAGAAGAAGATATTCCCCCTGAAAGGACAGGCAAACATAAAAAAATACTTTGGGGAATAATCAGGAGAGATGAAGAAAAGAGCAAACGTGGAGGATGCCTATGGCTGCATACTACAGAGTTAAATTATTTGCATAGGCAGTGGTGTAAAGCATTTTGCCAAGGTTTGTTAAGGCCCACAGTTTGCCATAGATTTCCGTTGTGAAAAAAAATAGAGACCCAAAGAGTTTCTCAACAAACTTTGCAATGGCAAATGTATTCAGAAACCAGGCTGATTGTAAGAAGCTGGGCCCTAACCAGGCTACGATTTATTGGTCGTCCTGATATGTGGCTCTACTTTCTCTTATTATATGGATACTTACAGTAAGCCCTATTCGGCAAAGGGAACGTGAGACCTATTGGACGATAAATTTCTTCATAATAAACTCTTCAATACTTTTGTAGCAATCTCAGCAGTCTGAAGATGAATGGGATGAACCAAACAGACTTGGTTACAGGAGGATAAACCTGAGTAGCTCATTCGGTAAGATATTTCAGTTGTGAACAAAGTGGCCCTCTAGAGCCCCACAAAGGCAGTTGCACTGGGTAGTGTTCCAGTTGAAGAATTTTCTGGGCAGGCAGGTGTATACCCAGGAGACCTTGGAAACTGCTTAATATGGGTTCACTGAGCCTTTGAACTGCTGCAGCTGCTTGGTTCCTTTGCAAGTGAGCAAAGTGCCTAGTTCAAGCCAACGTGAATGGAAAAAGTGGGTTAAAGGAAACCAATCCAGAGTAAGCAGTTAATGAACTGCTGATATTGCTGATCCAAACCAGTGGAACCTCTAACAATCACCATAAATAGGTGTGGCAGCCCAAATGAGGTTCTCTTTCTGTTCAATTCTTGCTTTTTATGTGACTTTTTGGAAAGCCTTTGGGACCTCTCCACTAAGCATCTTTTGTTCTGTCCTTGAAATTTATACCACTTACCTGAATCTACCCATGGCTGCTAACAACAGAGGTCCCTACCTTTTCAGGCCAGTGCTGTAAGCCTTCAGGAGTTGGTGACAATTATATCCAATAAATAATAATAATAATGCTGTGCCAGGGCACATCAAAAATTGGGCTTGGCATCAAAGGAACGATTGCAGCTGCTGTGGGAATCACCACAAACCTTTACTGCAATGTCCGTCAGAATTCAGAACAGTTGACTATCAGATAACAGTTTTCAGAAAGAAAAAAGTCCATCAGTGTAAAATTAACAGCCACAAGCTCTACATTCTGTTCAATATACTGACATTTTGGATGTATTCAGCATCTTAAATATGACAGTTGTAGTTTTATAATATCACTATTTAATTAGTTGGACAATTATAAAAAATATTTTTAGTGTTTCTATTCATCCAGGAGAACCCTTTGCTACACCACTGATATGTTTTATAAACTCTCCTTCTTTCTAGTTTGACAGCTTGCATATGTAATAGTTTTCTTTCCTACATGTCAGCTGTTGGCACTGTGTGTTCCAGATCAAGGATTTTGCTCATTGCCATCAGACGCCATAGTATTTTCCTCTTTTTTTTTTTGCTCCAGGCTGTGGTTCTGCACAAGTACTTAGCCTGGGATTAAAAGTTACATTGATGCTTGAAGTTGAAAAGGGAGTGAACAAGGGTGTAAAGTTATAGTCTCCTTCACACTTCTATGCCTTCTTCCTTGTGCCTGATGGGCTCCTGTATCACGCTGTCAAACCATTTGTGAATGAAGCTGAAAGAGTTTAAAATGCTTTTTAATTTTCACCATTTTCATTCTGACATTTTAAACTAGATTCCTCCATATTTGTCATAGGCACTATATTGTTGACACCCTGACAAAAAGATATGTGTCCCAACTCCAAGTACAATGTGCTAGTTTTGAAAGTGGGGAGAAGGAACTTTTTAGCTGGTTTTTGCAGCCACCTAAGTTTTGTTA
The DNA here is from genome assembly GCF_035149785.1 of Candoia aspera. Taxonomy (NCBI): domain Eukaryota; kingdom Metazoa; phylum Chordata; class Lepidosauria; order Squamata; family Candoiidae; genus Candoia; species Candoia aspera. The sequence goes on from NC_086157.1 coordinate 38,459,249, forward strand.
ACAAAAGTACGCCAGAGATAGTTCTTACCTAAGGCATATTAAAGAAGTAGAAAGGAAAAAGAAAAGCTAGTTTTAGTAAGATGACAAACTCTCTTTGCAATGCGTAATCCCAATAGAAACAGGCAATTGGAAAGCAAATGTTCATACATTTAAACCCACAGAAATTCTTCGATTGTACTACCAATGTCTGTTTTCTTTTCTTCTGCTCCCATTAGTAAACTGTTCATAATCTTGTATAAAGAAAGGACAAAAACCTGGTTGGTTGGTGTTTAAGCATTCAAATTTAGAATTTTTAAGAACAAAGTGAAGGTGGGTGGGGGGGTAGATGAGGCAACAGGAGAAATATTGCCAAAATCTGGATTATTCCTTTCATCTCCTGCTGTTCATCTCTGGCATACAGATAAACAAGCACTCCATCCAGGGCTTTGGCCCAATTATTAGAAGGAACACCACTATTCTCAGAGTAACTTGCTCACACATTAAAGTCTTGGCCAATACGGTTCTCCAACTGGTGCCACATTGGTGCCAACAATGGAATACCCTCTTTGAAATGCCAATTTTCTATCAGAAAGAAAGGGAAATCTAATCAGAGGTTATTAAATAATTTCCATAAATATTTTAAGCTCTCTGAATTTTGAGTGTTTTTCTATTGATAGCTTTCACAGAGTAGCATGGGTAGGCTGGGACAAATCTGAGATCTGGTTGTGTTTCTGTCAATGTATGACATGGGACATATTCTTCCTATTATCAGCAAATGCTTCATGTGACATAGGTATGTATAAGACTGGTAATCTATATAACACATTTTCAGTTAAGTGAAAATGTCAGTTGATCAAAGCCATGATGGATGGCAGAAGGCAGTATCTATGGCTTGATCTGGTGACAACCATCATATATGGAAGGTGCAACTTGGACTATAAGAGGGGTAATTAGGGGTAATTAGTACAGAACATAAATTAAATGAAAGAAAAAATAGACATGGTGGTCTCTGTGAAACTAAGAGAAAGGGACAGATAACACTATAATGGATTCATCCTGATCTGAATGAATCAGATCAGACAATGATCCTGTGTCATGAAGTGGAATTGATAAATGCACAAGAGAAGTGAAGAGGTAGGTTTAATTATAAAGGAAAAGGCTGAAGTGTATTTCAGAAAGTATGAATTTGATTCATCTAGATTATGGTGAATTTGTATGAAAACAGAAATTCATTAGTTGGTGTTAGGGACATTACGGTCCAATGAATAATGGTAATGGAAAAGATAGGCACAGTTTTGTGGGAAAATTGGGCAACATTTTGAATTAATGCAAACTAAGGGAGGAAAATTATTCTGTTAGTTGACATGAATGGATGGATGGAAACAGATAAAAAGGGATTAGACCATTTAGAGACCAAGAAGAAGGGAGAATGGTAATTGGTGAGCATCAGTTTAGAAAAAGAACTGTTTATTTTAAATACATGATTTAAATCTCAGTCTATTCATGTAGTACATGGAAAAGGAATTTAAAAAGCATGATTTGATTATAATGAAGGTTTGGAGAATTAATGAATAATATAAAGGCAGTGAGTAGTTTCCATTGTGGGCAGAACATTACTTCATAGAGTTAAGAGTGGATCTTGCAAAAAAAAAAAGGAATATAAAAGGAACAAGTGAAAGAAATGAGAGTAAAAGTAGAATAACTGCAGGGGAAAAAAATGTAGAAGTCCTGAGTGAAAAAAGTACATGGGAGATTGAGTAATCTCCCAACAAAATCAGTGGAAAAGTAGACTTAAGGAAATAATATGTGAAAGCTACTTGGAACAGAGTGAAAAGAATGATCTTATAGGGTACCACAGAATTCTGTGGAATTACATTATTGGCAAGTATGAAAAGGGATCCTTGGTGGAATGATGGAATTGAGAACATGCATATAAAAGAGAGACTACTGCAAAAAATGAGGACCAAAGAAAGATACAGTACATTGTGATTGGAAAGAAAAAGATAGTTGCAGATAATATATTGAAAGAGAGTAAGGAATGGTTAAGATTAAAACAGGCAGAGAAAGTGCATAATAATTGTAATAGAAATGTTTTTTGAACGGGGTGGGGAAAAGGAGGAGCCTTATTCAGCAGGCTGAATAGAATTTAAAATGTAAGAGGTAAAATCATTTGGAATGGAACTGAAGTGAGGGAATAATGGAAGGGACATTTTCAAAAAATTTATAGGAATGATTGTATTATGTCAGAGTAGAATTTAAATATATGCTTTATGTGATGAAAAGAGAGTGATAAATGCGGTGAAAATGATGGAAAATAGTAAAGCTGCAGGTTTAGATAGTATAACTGGAGAAATCTTAAAATATGAACACTGTTAACTTATGGAGTAATTGTGTGGCTTATTTAACATACATGCAAAGGCTGGATCTATGCTTGATGATTGGAAGAATGCTGTTGTTCTTCCCCTTTATGAAGGGAAGCGTAGAAAGAGCAAATGACGGGATAAGTTTATAAAGTATGCCTGAGCAGAATTCACAGAATTCTGATTGAAAGGATTTGAGAGGTGTCAGTTAGCAACATTTGAGAAGCGTGATATACTTTTCTGCTAGGCAAGAAGGGTTCAGATCAAATATTTGCTCTTTAGTAGATCTTAGAGAAATGTGTGAATATGAATATTATATGTTTGTTGATTTAGATAAAGTATATTATAAAGTTAATGGACTTTAATTATGAGGTATATTGTACAAATATAGAATTGAAAGTTGGTTGATGAAAGTGGTAAGAGTGGTATGTGATAGAAATAAAGCAAGTGTTGGAATAAACAGACTACTTAGTAAAAGGTTCAGCAGGAAGCAAGACAAAGATGAGTGATGTCCCCTAGCATAGACAGTAAGGAACATAACCTTGACAGAAATATGCAGGATCTGTTGCCTAGGCAAAAGGGGCTGAAGCATTTTTCAAGACCACAGTGAGATAACATGTGGAATCAGGCAGACGCCTCCCTAATTCACTGCACTATAAGAAGGATGAAGAGGTACAGAACAATCAGACTTGCAAGATTGATGCCAGCCCCACTAGACGAGGAAATCAACTCCACAGGTAGGCTAAAGCTTTATTGAGATTGGCTACAATAGCAGAATCTTGCTAGTGTGCATGTGTACTTAACTAATCTGTGTGGTTAAAAAAGAATGCAGAAAGTCAAGAATGAATAAGTGCTGGGTGAGTGTGGATAGAATACAAAAATGAGTGACCAATACAAAACAAGTACCTTGAAGTGGATTGGCCATATTGAGACAATGAATGAGGATTGAATTGTATAGGGGTGTGTGTGTATGTGTTATGTGTGTGAGCAGAGCGAATGGATTGAAAGTAAGGACAACCCCCCAAAAGCTATGTTGGATGAAGTTGATCGAAAAGGTTTTAAAGAACAAAAGACAATGTGTGAAGTGGTGTAATAACTTTTTTGCTTTTTGCTTTTGTGTAAGATAATCCCTCAGTAGCTAGACTGAGTATTCTCTAAAAAACAACAATGCTCATGCAAAAAACAAAACAAGCCCAAAAGGAAAATTTCTCTCTCTGAAAAAAGCCTGGGCCCATAACCCGATGAAGCCAAGTCAGTGGCCTGCTAGAACCACTGAAATGGAGCAGAGCTTATAACACAGCTTAGAAGCTGGCACAGAAAAAAGAAAATTATCTTAGGTAGCTTCAATGAGCATGCCAGAGAAACACAGGTTATTGCTCTTACACATTCAGCCCTCCCAAGCATAAAGAATCACACACTTAGACACATTAGGTTAAGAAGTAAAAAGAAACTTATTGACTTTATTCTTTGTTGCTTCTGCTACAACCATCTTGGTGGAAAAGATGAAGTTCCTTTGTTCTTCTTTCCTTTCTAAATTACATAGTTTGCCCTAAACTCTCAGCCCTGCAGCTGCCAAGAGGTGTGTGAAAGAAAGGGGCAGAATCCAGCATCAAGGCCCAAGCACATGGCCCTAATGAAGAGAGCAGCATCCATGCTGCCTCTCCCTAGGTGGAGAAGAGGAAAGAGAGAAAGAGGAAGTGGGAGTGGCAACAAACAGCTTCCTCAGAACTGCCTTGTAGGACAACTTAATCTACATGTCAATTCACATGCAAATGAGGCATGCTGGATTTGCTAGAACTTCCAACACATACTACATACTGGGTAGGTGTGACTTATTCTGACAGATTTGTGTAATGTGGCCCTGTTTCCCACATACGTGGGAAGTTTCCACTTTAAACCAACAGACTTCTTTTAAATATGCACCTGCACAATGATGGCTTGCTGTACTTTGCTGTTGGTAAGATTTTCCACCCCTTGGGCACACAGTGGATCAGGTATCTCTGTTACCTTATATACAATCACCAGTGCATTATAATTATATTCCTTTAATTGTTGAGAATCCTGTCTAATCAGCTTAATAACAAAGCAATGCTACAGGCAGATTGAAAATTCAGGACTTTTTTATTCAATACCTTATGCATTTAATATTCTTTATGAAGGCCAAAAAACAAATTTATCTCACAAGCCCAAGAAGGGCTCCAATGCACAAGAGAGGATAACCTTTTAAAGACAATAATACAGCCTATAAGGCTTTCTCCCACTTTGTAATTTTTGTTGTAAATGCAGTAATGCTAGGCTGGGGTTTGTAGTTCTGTGACAGGGCAGATGTACGTCTCTGACATGTGAATCCTTTAGTTTCCACAGGCACAATGAGGGTTTTCAAAAAATGGTATGACTTTGCAGACAAATTAGTAAGGAACATTTATTATGTATGTATGTATGTATGTATCAAATTTATATACTTGCCCATGTCAGTGAACTCTGCTGATAGACCTCTTGTTAACACCATTCCTGGATCTAAAATACCTTATGCATTTAATATTCTTTATGAATAGCTGCCAGAAAATTCTGCATATCACATGAGTGTCTGGCCTCTCTCGGTAAGCTGGACCGCAGACAGATAAACAGTCAAGGGTACAAGAACTTCTGTTAAGTACATTTACTGTACAAAATCTAAAGAAGCTATTATGAAATAATTCTACCAACTGCTCTGTATCAGATATAAGACTTTTTAATAGGAAAATGAAGTTTTAAATTCTTCTGCCTCTTTTTCCTACCCACATGATATAACAGGCTAGTTTGCATAATTGACTGATTTGGTGTTCTGGCTGTTTTCTTCTGGCTGTGCCCAAGCCAGAATGTACAACCATTTATTCTTTTTTAAAAAGAAAGTGGGGACATGTTGAAAGATGCCTTTGCTGAAAGGAAAAAGCAAGGAGGAAAAATTCTGGGTAAGGAAAGAAAAAGCTTTGGGGAATGGGGGAAGACTGAGCAATGGGGAGGAACTAAGTAGACCCAGTGTGTTGTTGCGGCGGGGGGCATCTTACTATGGTTTTCTCAGTCCTGGGGCTCTACTGCAGCTGTATAGACTTACGAGACAGCTGCACTGAAATCTAGGATTCACATGCCAACAACATGTTTATGAAGTGTGTCTGATGCAAGAATAAATTGCTATAGTTGGGATACCATGTTGGTGGGTATTACTTAATTTGCTTAAATGGTCCTACCAAATATTTGTGGTTTACAATAAAAGCTTTTGCATGTCAATTCTGGTAGAACTTATTTAGGTCAAATTGGAAACCGTGGTTTTCTTTTACCACCTCATAAATTAAAAAGTAAAAGAATGGCTCACTTCACCCATGAGAATATCAGCCAATTTTTTTTCCTCTTTGAAACACGTTTTGAGAGCAAATTTCTCTTTCACCCAGTTGAATGAAAAATGATAGGTGAAATACAGACAAACATTTAGCACAAAGCTGTACCTACATTTCTGCAGGATGAGGTAAAGCTATTTATTTTTAGTTGTTTTTTTTAATGGTTACAAATAATAATATTGTAGTTTGGATGGAATGAGCCATCAATCAGCAAATAGTAGTTTTACATTCTGCTATTTATAAACCAGTTAGAAAGCAGATCTCACTTGAAACTCTTTAAGTACTATGATGATATGGAAGAAAGATACAGATGGGCTCTAGTTCCTCATTGTAGAAAAACCAGGTGGGATTAGATTAAACTTTATCAATTTTCTTTCATCAGTTTGTGAAAAACGGATAATGCTGAAATCTTTATGGGTCTCCCTTCAAAGGAATCCAAACTCTGCTGGACTGAAAAGCCTGACTAAATTTTACTTAAATATTTTGGATGCAATTTAGGATAGAACAAAAACACAAGAGTCATTTGCATACCTTGAGGGGAAGGAGAGAAAACTAATATTTGAACTATGGAACATTTCTAAAGCATCCTTTCATCGCATCAGCATATTATTTAATTGTTTAATTCTCTACTGAGACGGATCGATTGATAAAGTTAAATGATACAGTATTACAGTCGATGCTTTAGGGAACCCTTCTCTTCTAAAAGATCTGTTTAAAACATTCTATCCACTTTTAATTGATCTGGGATAGGTACTGTATTTCCAGGTTGTTTTCTCAGTGCCTTTAAGGCCATTTCATATGTTCATTTCTTTAATTTATTGCACTTTGACTCATGGGCTCAGAGTGCCTTACAACAATTTTCCCAGTGTTAATTGTTGTATCTTTTAAAGGTTCAGAATGTAACTTTGTTTAGAAGATAAAATATAACAAATGAAACAAAAGGCAGATTAGAAATATGTTTTAATAATAAAATGGAATATTAATTCCGTGCCGTAAATAACCAAGTGGAAAAGCAATCTAAAGGCTAGGTTTTTGGCAGATATTTATCTGTAATGGGCTTGGGTTTAGAAGTGTGACAGAGTTACAGTAAGTGGAATGGCTGATGAATTTTCTCATCTTTCCCCAACAGATAAATGGATCAGCCTGGACCATAAAGTGTTTTTTTTTATTATTATTATTATTATTATTATTATTATTATTATTATTATTATTATTATTTTACAAAAATACCCTGCTTGGAACCTCTTATATCCTCAGACACTACCTTAATAATTCTTAAGTCCTTGGTTTGAACTTGACTTATTAAGTTTTCACCAGTCTTTGACTGTGAATCTAACTGTAGATTACCTATATTATTACCCATTTTCTTTCTTTCTTTCTTTCTTTCTTTCTTTCTTTCTTTCTTTCTTTCTTTCTTTCTTTCTTTCTTTCTTTCTTTATATCTCAAATTTGTACTACCACCCATCTCCTCCCGAGGAGGGACTCTGAGTGGTTAATTAAATTAAAAACATCAATTAAAATTGACAATAAACTAGGGCTGATTTCTCTTTGTTGTCCTTCACATTTCCAGCCTCAAAAATGATAAGACAAAATATGGGAGAATTGTTCATAGTCATTTAATAAACATAAATCTTTATTGTTACATAATATAGTTCTCTGACTAACTGGAATGAATATTAACATTTTAAAGCTATTTCTAGAACAGATTAAAAAACTGGAGTTTGCCACTAGGCCAGAGAGAAAATGGGAAGGAGGGGGCAACCATTATGTACACTTATTTATTTATTTATCATATTTTTATCACCGCCCATCTCCCTCATACAGGGGACTCTGGGCAGTTCACAATAAAACAGTTTAAAATTTGATAAAATCATAATATCATTACTCTATAAATATCAATATCAATAAATATAAAATGTAATGAGATCCAAGTAATGGCAGATCTAATACCACCCACAGGGAAGCAAGACCAGCCTCGGCAGGACTAGGGAGCCAACCAACCCCAAGCGTGGCTCTTCCTCTCCCCACTCCAGGCATGGTGACAAAGCCAGGTCTTCAATCGTTTCCTGAAGTCCAAAAGAGAGGAGGCTAGCCTCACTTCTGGGGGAAGGGTGTTCCAAAGGGCGGGAGCTACTGCAGAGAAGGCCCACCTTGACACTGCCAGATGGAATTTTTGTGTAGACGGGGTCCGCAGCATGCCCTCTCTGCATAAGCGGGTGGGATGGGTTGATGTAATGGGGATGAGACAGTCCCTTAGGTATTAGAATAGTTTAAGAATAAACACAGCTTTTATTGGTTGACGCTTACAGAGTTTTATGACATAGACCTTCAATCCAGCTGCCAGCTACTTTCCTTGGTGGCCAAGTCTTCTACCCAGTCCAGTTATTGGGAAGACTTTGGGGTAACAAAAATAGTTTGGGTGCACCATATTATAAATCAACCTGGTGTATGAGGTCAAACTTCTACTCCCTAAACTGGGCTGAAACTGAGAACATCACTTAAGATTCCATTCATTATGGCAATTTCTCTTTTAAGAATGTGGAATCCTACTTACTTCTAACATTATTCTAGCTTGAAGCCTCTAATGCAGTTTCTGAGACAGAAGCACACACATTGGACTAAGACTTAATAACTCCTTGCTCTGAAGAAAGCAAAACTCCTGCCTGTGTGTTGTCAATAGTGCTGTCATGAAAACTTATCTCAATGGCTAAAATATGACTATGGCAAGCAAAGAAAAAGGATAGATGGGAAGCCACTGGAAATCCCCATCTGTAGTATGTTTCCTGCCCAGATCTATGGATTAAGTTAATGATCAATGAAATTACATAAATCATGCTGGAAGATATCATAGGTAAAGGTAAAGGTTTCCCTTGACGTAAAGTCCAGTCGTGTCCGACTCTAGGGGGCGGTGCTCATCTCCGTTTCTAAGCCTTGGAGCCAGCGTTGTCCATAGGACACTTCCGGGTCATGTGGCCAGCATGACGACTCGGAACGCCGTTACCTTCCCGCCGAAGCGGTGCCTATTGATCTACTCACATTTGCATGTTTTCGAACTGCTAGGTGAGCAGGAGCTGGGACGAGCAACGGGAGCTCACCCCGCCGCGCGGTTTCGAACCGCCGACCTTCCGATCGGCAGCTCAGCACCTGTTTTATTTGTGTAAAATAATTGAAGAAAAGTAGAAATATGTATTTGTTTCACTTAGTGACTCTTTGTATGTTTATTACAAAATATACTATTTTTTTCACAAGAATATTTCAAGGAAGCCACTCTGCTGTGCATTTGTCACTATTTTCATTCCCTTTCATGCCTTTCAAAAATGTAAAAGTGATGAAAATCTTAATTAAAACCAACCAAAGAAGAATTAATGATAAATTTTTTACCCCATTGTATTTTTTAAGGGTTTCATTAGAAACAAGTACCTATTTCATAGTATTATAGGAGCTTACTCATAGATCTGAAACGACTTGAGATCAATTTTTATCATAATCCTGGAAAAAAGTTTTCCCCATTTCAATAATCAGAACACTGGGTATTTTTAGCCTGTGGAGGTGAGTGTAAAGAGGACAGGATGTTTTGTTTTAACTGCATTTGCAATAAAACATTTTCTGGCCTTTGGGCTGTAAAATAAAATTTGATTTGAAGTAAATAAAACAGATTTGTAATTCCTGAATCAGTATGCAGAGTAGAATAACAGAGTGCTGTTTTCCAGTCAAAAACAGTATATTAAATGTGTGAAAGTTGTGTATGAATTCCATATATTAGGAAATGTTCTGTTGAAAAATGCATGGGTGAGTTCAATCGCTGCTCAGGTAGGGAAACTGAGACAAATGGGAAATATTTATATTGTGGTTTGTTCTACTGCCTCAGTGAACTCAGGGTGATTTTCAGTAATAAACATGGGAGGGCAAGTGACAAAATACACACTGAAACAGAATCCCTGCCCCTTGTATGCGTTGTGCTGGAAGTGGCAAATGGCAGAGCTTCCATTTTGAGATCTCTGGATTTCTGATAAGCAATTGAGCCTCTCCACTAACAGAACAATTATTGTCAATGAAATAGCTTGTAATCTCCTGCACATCTCCAAAATGCTCTGGAGAGTTGGATTTTATTCATGTTCTTGGAAATAAATGGGAATTACTTAATAAATAATATTATTTACTCATTCGTAAATGTATACTCTGCTTTTCTGATTATATAAGTGGTCAAGGCAGCTCACAGTAAAAGAAATACAAAATGTGAACCTCAGCAGTAAAATCAGTATAATTTCTTTGGGCTATTAAGATCCTGGAATAGGCAAAAGTTTGAACATCTCATCGTATTTGCAAACTCAGCTTCAAGCTAGTGCTGAGAAACCTGCTGGCCTCTTCACAAGCTGGGTTTTTTTTGGGGGGGGGGGTGTCAAATTGTTCTCTATCAAGATGTAGTGATGAAAAGTCAATTTAGAAGGCCAAAGAGAAGGTATCGTGAAGCTGAAAGTATGTCACATTAAACGGCTAGCATTGCAATATCCCAATGTTCCTTTTTACAACTCTTTCTAAAATAGCATAACCTATCATTGGCCAGATGGAAAGAGGTCACATTTCTTTATATCTACAGACATACTGGACAGTTGCTGAAGGCACTGCATATCATATTCTTCCTGGATTTTTATATAGTCAAAAAGAGACAGGAGTCTGATTTGTCATTTTTCAAAAACTCAGGTATTGCTCGGCAATTCCCAGTCATGGAAGCAATTTCTTGTCCCTGCTTTATCAGTATAATACTGTATATCCAAAAAGGGTGTAAGTAAGACAGCTTTAAGTCATTCCCATGACTTAAAACTTTAAGAAAATTAAATATTGGAGGCTTACATGCTTTTACGTAGATTTCTTGTTATTTGATTTTCCTTCAAAGCAAGTGAAAAGTCTTAGAAATCTTGCATTATTCATATGTATCTGAGATTGTCACCCAGATTGTTTGCTACACTTTAACTACAGTCTATATTTACAATTAAACTGCACTAGAATTGAAATGTGTAACAGAGCTTTTTCACAATCCAAGTATTTTGTTTAGCAAATAACTTTACCAGGTGTCATGCAATGCAGATGTGGGGAAAAGCTGTATCATTTAATTCTCCAATCTTTTTCAGGATGTTGGATATATATATATAAAGTCCTCTCCTTTGCAGCCCCTGAGCAGAATGTGTATCCTAACAAAACATTTCCACCTGATGAAAATTAAACTGGAGAGAAGCTGGGGTACAGAAAGTCATGGTTATGTGGCAGCCCAACAAGAATTATAAATCCATCAAAAACCCAACCTGGTAGATTACTCAGAATATCTCATATTATAAAAGAAGATAAAGTCATTTTAAGCATAGAGATATAGGAATCCAACTGGTATGGTTCTTCATACTTCTATTTATTTTTTACTGTGAGTCTGCAACTAAAATCAAAATCATCATAGAGACAGAGATGGAGATGGAGATGGAGGTATAATATGTATTTAAGATTTTTTTTTACAAAGCTATATTTACATGCTTATATTTAATATTTAAATCCATAGTTTGATATATTTAGCTGCTGAGAACTTTATTACAATATTTGAAGAACTGCAAAATCTGGTGAGAGAGACACAAGAGGCCAATAAGATGTGAATCTGGTAATTTTGTTTACACTCACAGTCTGAGTTCTTCAAGCATCCCTATGAAATATACCTGTTTACAGGATTTCTTGCTTCCACCAGAAACCAGGATGTAAAGCAACATGTGCCTATGATACAAAAGACTGCAAGGACATTAATATCTATAGTCATCCATGAAAAAGTAATCACTTCTACTCATAAGTATCTTCTACCTGTTCTCCTTATCCATACAGTTATTCCCAGAATTTCAAGCACATTTTAGTGCCGATGCATGGATGGGGAGGCTGATCAATTTGCCTTTGAGCACTGTAAGTTTCCACTGTCAAACCATGACTGGGTCTAATAAAACATCAGAATCACATTTTGAATTATATAAGTGATCAGAAATTTCTAAGTTTATGTTGAGAACCACCTCAAATTTGGCAAGGAGATCTAAATTCCTGAAGAATGGCTTGTGCAATTTCTTGTAGAGACATAAATAACTTGTTTTCTATAGCGTGGAATTCTAGCCTAGAGAGTACAGTATTCACCGTAAACATCCTGAAATGTCAGTATTGGACAAAAGTATTGCAGAACACTAAAATACATTTTATCTGGAACTGGATTAATTTTTGAAAAGAAAAGAAAATATATATGAATAAATAACAATAAAAGCAAATCCATTCCTTAATCTCTTTGTGACTGAAACCTTGTCAAACCAAGGAAACAATGAACAAATTATGCCTTGGTAGCCCTGAACAGAACAGACCGTGCAAAACCTATTTTCATACAAAAATAAATTGTAGGTTTTCAGTGCACAAAGGTATTTCATGATATAGCTAGCTGATAACACAGAAACCACAGGTCCCTTTCAGTCATATTCTTAGTAACCCCTGTAATAAGGAAAAAGTATTTTCTTAAGCATTATTTTTGTGAACATTCAAGTATTGTGATTTAATTGGCTTCCAGTGCAGAAATTCTCAACCTTGGGAAAGGTTTTCCCTTAGGACTTCAGGTTATTGGTTGTGGGATATAAATTTTCAAGATGGGGTAGAATCCTAAAAGAGGTTGGTTTCTTCTATGTAAAATGAATGGCCTCAAGCAGAAAGCCCTTACCTGCTTTGACTTTGAATATGCCTTGCTATCCTATTATAGTACAGTATCATAGTACCTAACCATACATTTTCATTTTATGGTGGACTCCATCTTTCATCTGTGATAGTAATTAAAGATACAGGAACTAAAGCAATGGAAAATCATAGAAAACTATTCATTTATATGCTCAGCACATTGGAGAACAGATGTCTGACATGGAGCAAGTCACAGGTTCAACTCATTGTCGAGGAGGAGGAGTTTCTGTTGTGAAAGGCCTCTGCCAGCAATCATGGACAGACACTAAAGAACAGTGAGGTAGATGAAAAAATTGTACTTGATAAAGCTTACAAAATGTGAAAGTTTTGTAAAAAAAAAAAAAAAATGCAACAGATAATTCCTACTGCAGAAATTCTGTTCTGGAAAAAAAGACCAGTTCATGCTGAATTCAAAATCTCCAGAGCTGTTTTGATAACATTACATAAGCCATTTACCTTGAGAAAAACATAATTAAGAAAAGCTTAATAGTAACTTGCTTGAATCCTATCTCAATAAGGTTTGACTATCTGGTCTAGTTTTGAAGTTTCTGGCATATTTAAGAATGATACACCATTTAATCAACTGTTCTTTAACAAAATAACTAGAGCTATATGGCAATTTATCTTCTGGAGGACACGGGCAATATTTTCAAAACTGAAGGACTTTGGAAATGTTCCCTCAGTCTTGACATTCTAAAGGACTCAGGAAAAAAGCTTTGGCCAACCATCCTTCTGAAAGGCTCAAGAAGATCTGGCCATTTGGAACAGAAAAGGATGGATTTGTTTCTTTGTGAAATGTGGATAGAAAGTATGTTCAGACAGAGCTTCACAGACATCTCCTGGGAACTCTTTAATTCAGATTCCTGCACTTTCCAAAGGATTGAATGGTCTAAATTGTCCTTTCCATCTTTATAATTCTATAACTTTACTGGCAGACAAGTTTCACTAGAGATAATTTCCAGAGAATACTTTGTCTGAAAAAATCTCAAACTCAAAAACTTTTGTTTATATCATTAAAAAAAAAACTCAGTGTACTGTGCGTAAAGGGTTTAGCTTTTATTAGTGTTATATTGAACATTAATTGTATAATTTCAGTAATTCTTTCTCCACATATTAATATTATCTTTTCTGAAAATATATTTTTGTTTTAAATAAGCAAAACAAATCCAATATACAGTACAAGGCTGCAATCTTATGTCCATTTATATGGATTGCATAAGTTGTTCCAACTGGCTTGCAGAAATTGTACCATGGCTACACATTTCATCAATTCTAGGAAAATAAGTTCTAATACTGTCTTGATTTTCCAGTCTAGTAATCCTACAAGCAACATGGGATGTTCCTCCGACATGTTAGAGTGAAGTAATATGCTAGCCAAGCCACTGAAATTGGTTCCAAAACGTTTTTCTCAATCCAAATTCACACTGCTAAATAATGCCTGGCTAGTATAAAGCTTGCTCTTAAGTTATAATTAGAAAACATATGCCCAGCGGTAAAATACATTTTAAATAACAATAATAAAGTGTTTGATAGCAAAGTGGCAATTGGATAAGCAGGTTCTATAGAAAATAGCTTATTTTTTTTTAGCATTCTAGAAAATCATTCCTTTTAACAGCATATAGAACTAAAGGATACCAATATAACAATGGTACTATTGAGGGGAAAATATGATATTATTAACTCATGTTATTATTTAGAATAAACTCCATATCATACTGCAATAAAAAATTCTTCAGGGGGTAAAAATACTTAAGAGTTGTTAAAGATAGCCAGAAGCTCAAAGACCAAGAGTAATGGTGACAGTATCACTACAGGTAGTCCTCGCTTAATGACCACAGTTGGGACTGACAACGCCTTTGCTAAGTGACGTGGTTGTTAAGCAAGACATCAGATGACCACAACAGACTCACAACTTCATGTTTGCCATGGTCATTAAGCAAATCACCCACAGTTGTTAAGCAGAACATCACGTGACACTGATTTGTGATTTTACTGCCAGTTTCTCCATTGACTCTCCTTGTCGGAAGGCAGCTGTGAAGGTAACAGATGGAGATCGCGTGACCATGGGCTGCTGCAGTGGTCATAAGTGCAAGGATTGGTTGCAAAGTTACTTTTTCAGCGCTGTCGTAACTTTGAACAGTCGCTAACAGGGCAGTAATTAAGCAGGGACTACCTGTATTATCAGGAGGGTAAAATGAAAAAAACAGGGTCCTAGGAGAGAATGGAGTTGAGGGTTGGGAATGGAGTGAAACCCCCTGGAAGAGGGCATGGCTGGACAGCAGCCATCAGGACAGGGATGGTCTGTGCTGTGGTGTTTTGCAACTGCAATTGTGAATTCAAATTAGCAACAAAAAACTAACCTTTAAAAAAGCACCTGGGATAAGACAATATAGCAGAAGCTCATCGCAGTGTTAAAAAGTGCTTAGCAGAATTGGCTCTTTGTGTGAATACTCTTGTAGCCACCAGTTACAATTTGCCTTTAGTGAAAATAAGAATAAGAACCCGTAAAACCTCTTCCAGGCCATTTCTTAATAAATTATTGGTGAGCGATGCAGTTCTGGGCAGTTTTTGTGTGGATGGAAGAGGCTCTCGTGTGCAGCTGGAGGCTTTTGGGTCTTTAATGGCAGCTGATCACCCACTGGAACCGGCAAGCACTTTTTCCTGTCTGAAACTGCCGTGCCTGTTCATAGAGGTCATCGGGAACAGCAAATAAGTTTGGAAACCCCTCTGGCTACAGGAGAGCATTTCCCCTGCCTGCACGAATGGCATCTTGGCCGGCTTCCAGTCATTTTGCAGGGACTTCAAGAGACAGATCAGCCAGACTGCTCTTTCCTTATTTAATAAAGTGCTGGATTTTGTTTCCCTGACAGCTTGGCAAATAAACCTGGTAATATACGAATGGGGGAAAAGCCAGGCCTAAATGAGTCTGAAGACGACGGGATCCTGAAAGGGGAAGCAATCATTTGAGCCTAATACCAAAATGCTGTTATTATTTGTACAAAAAGGAAAGCAAGTGATCGGAAGAGAGGTTACCCCTCACCTGCTCTTATTGCAACTGCAAATGTTGTAAAAGAAAAGTGATGTGCTGTGTATGGCCCTTGTCAGGAGGGAGGAGGTAACTTTCCCACTCCGGCATATTTTACTGAATAAAAAGCTATTTACCATTATAGCCAAGTGGCACAAATCAGCTCTTCTCTCTACTGCTCCTTGCACAGAGAAGAAAATTTCCTACTGTTTCATCCAGTCCTACTGGGGATGCAGTGAAGACTCGTGGCTGGGGAAGAAAGGAAGGGAATGGCTAAGCCATGGGGCCACATGGCATCAAAGAGGGCCATGGAGAAAAAGCATTTAAAGAGATCCATGGGTGGAAAAAAGTAGGAGTGATGTGCTTATTTGGCATAGTTTGTTTCTTTATAAACAGGACTGAAAGAAGATGTACAGTAAAAGACTGGGATCTGGGAGAAAACAAAATGGTTGGTTTCTTCCTCCAGGCAGAGATCTTGAAAGGCATACTTTTTAAAAGCCAGTATTTGGATCTCCCTATAATCAGCTGTTTGTGGGGCTGAATTAGGGTTGTCACCTCTGTTTTGAAAGATTCCTCTGCTTTATCATGGCAGGCAGACAGCAACACATTTCTTTCCATGCTAGGAAAAAAGATATCTTTTAATACAGGTTATTTTGCCGGTGTAGATGGATGGATAAGAATGTTTTGGTTTTATGTATATATTTTGTTTGTATGTATTTAGATAGTATATATAAGAGGTGTGTTCGTGTGTGTAGGTGGGAATGCAGTTTTATCCATAAATGGATGGAAAGGCCTGAGAGAAAGCAGAAATGACAGATCCATTCATCTGTCACAAGTGCAGAGTGGTAGCAATGCTGAGAGAGGAAATGCAAGAATGTTAGAGGCATTTCTGCACAAAAATGGTGTCAGTTCGAAAGATGCTCTGGACCTTTGTGAGCCCATTATGATAGCTGAGTTTGGCAGCTATGCCAATTTATTTTGGATCCGCTATGGTGTAACCCAAATTAAACAAAAAACAAAATCAGCCATCCCACAAATATCACCCTTTTTATTTTAGCAAGAGTGAAGTCCTGCAGAATGTTTTGGTGGCTAATTTTCCCAGGAAAAGTAATCTTGCTTCATCCTTCCACTCATTTCCTGACCTTCAGCTACCCTCCTAAATGTTTTCAAGGAAATTCTGGACCTCCCTCTCTTCTTTTTAATGTAGTTGGCGTGGATGGGTATGTGAACCTGGAAGTGGCATAGGAAGATGCACTCATTTTTGGGCTATGTCACTTTTACAGCTGTTCACCCTTAAGTCTGCTGCTTCCATTCCAATTTAAATAGATTCTAAATGCCATTTTAAGCATATTTTCACTCCGTGTATTTTTATTATTATTTTTACTGTCCCAAGTCTAGACACACATTTTAAAATGTATGGTGAGATAATGTTTGAGCTGAAAAATATATCACATTGATTGTGATCTACAAAGGATGCTGGGAGGATAATGAATAAATCTGTAAGGGAATTTGGACATTGCATTTAAGGATATTTGTGGCCTATGGATTTTTAGTGGCCTGGCATGGCTGTTGCTCTGCTGGCATGAGTCAGCATATGGAGAAAGCAAAATGGAGTAGAAGCTCAATTCTGACCTTGAAGGTCAGCTGCACTGTCCCAAGGGCTGATGAGCTGACTGGCTGCTAGCCAGGGCTGTTGTGGGGACATGTAGAGCAGCAGTCCCATTGGTCCAGCCTGGGATATAAGTGTTGGGGACTAGAGATCTGGGGTGTGGGGCACCCACGTCCTCAGTTGCTGGGGGACGTGCTGCCAGTCTGACTAAAAATTGGAGAGGGGAGGGGAAGAGAGGAGAGGTCTGTGCAAAACAGAGTGGCTAGAGAGAAAAATTGGAGAGTGAAATTACATGAGTGTGCAGAGCAGTTGGCGGTTCCTGGTTGGGCAAGGAGAAGAAAAGTCCATGGGTGGCTTCCCTGAGAGAGGGGAAGTGAAGACCCAGAGGGAGGACATCTGCACCCAAGACAGGAAGAAGAGACCCGCTGGCTACAGAGGGCATCTTCATGCAAGATCCAAGGCAGGAAGGAGGGGTTCATGGTCCTTGGCGACGCCCTGGCCTCTGGGGAATGACTGGGCAGAAGACCCTGAGAGAGGTTCTTCCCCCAGTGGAGAAGCAGTAGGAGTTCAACTGAGCAGGTGCAGGAGAAACTGAAGCTGTGCTGAACACATTACAGTAAATCCAGCCCATTCCTTTCTTTTCACTCTCTTGATAAGCCCAGGAATGGGGGAGGGAGACGGAGCGAAAGGGGAGGAAGCAGGAGAGCTAGAGGGGATAGTCTCTGGGAGGGAGACTTAGGAGGGAACCTGACACCGGGTGAACACCAGGATTGTGTTGTTGTAAATACTTGTTATAAACAGCTTCACTGTAAATAGTAAAAAGCATAAAAGCCTCCACTGTCTTGTTTTTTGTGTCAATTACCACCCTTTCAAAGCAAAATACACCTCTAGTTCAAAAAGAACCCCTCACACTGTGATAGCATTGGAATTTGCAGAAATTGAATTCCTTAAGCAACATTGACTCAGAACTCTCTGTGGTTATGCAGAAAGAGAAAATATGCCTTGGTGTCAGGTGCGGAGCAAGGGAACTGCCTCTTACAACCAGTACCATCCCAACTAACTAGATCCGGGGATCTGGGGGGCTGAAGTGAGAAGGCGCTGCTTCTCTGTGGAACAGTGGAACAGCCTCCCCGGGAAGATTAGGCTAGCCTGCTCTTTGTTGACGTTGAGGAAGCTGCTGAAGACAGTGGTTTCGGACAGCCTTCCCCCGAGTTTATGAGGCCATCTTCAGTTCTCACACCTTGTTTCGACTTGTGGGTTTTTGTTTGGTGCTGCAATTTTTGGTGTTGTTCTTACGTGGTTTTACATGCAACTGCAGAACTCTTAAATTGTTTTACTATATTCTAGGTCAGCTGCCAAGAGATGTTTTGATTGCAGCAGGGTAGAAATGTGTTTAATAAATAAATAAATAAATTTCAACAGAGAAAGATGAAGGGGAAAACCCTGTTTTAAAATAAAAGATAAATTACATTTCTGTGATCAATTTTCATCTTGAGTCAGGGACTGGAATTTGAATCTTGATATGCACAGAACCGTGAGCTGTGCATCTCACTGATGAGACTGATGAAAGCCTCTTATAGTGTTTTTGTTGTCACTGTTTTGTCTTCCACTAAGGATAATAAAATATAGTATACTCTAGGTTGGATTGGATACTGTTGTCACTAGTGATGGATAAACAGGTAGAAAGGGAAGGGAGGAATTCTTGTTGGCTACTGATTGGCTGCTGATATTTGGGTGATTCTGATTGGCTGTCTAGTTCTGGCACAGTCTTTGATAAAATTGAGCATAACAAACCAAGGCATTTGGAGGACACATTTTGTAAATCTGGAGACATTATTTAGCTACAAATGTGAAACAACACCCAGAAACAACAGAAAAGGTAGCGTTTACAAGGAAGATACCATATCAAAATCATCATTTTTCAATGAAAAATCCTGCCTTCAGAATTACAGTCTTAAAGTCCAAGTAGAATATTAACAGACACTTCTCAAAATATCCCTGGAAAATTAGTCATTATTAGTGACTATTTTATATAAGCTTGATGAGGGTACAATAAATCATGAAGTATCTTTCTCTGTTAAACTTTACTACGCAAGCAAGACTGTAACCATATTATTTTTTATTTATTTTATTTATAAATTTATTCACCGCCCACCTCCCTCTCATGGGGGACTCTGGGCGGTTTACAATTATGTCATGCATTTGACAGGTTTAGAGCCATTATTGCATAGAATCAGTTTTGCATTATTACACTTTAGTAGGGTAGTATGAACATTCCAATACATCAGAAACATTCCAGCTTCCTAGCGTTGAGTTTCTGTTGCGAACGCTCATTATATAAACAATGACTCTCGCTGTTCAGTATCGACATTTCTAGTTTATGAAAATTCTCTGCAATATTAGCATTAAAGTGCATGTGGTGTATTTACATCTTTATATAAAACTGAAGTCAGCTTAATTGCCACTTGGTTTAAAATGTTTAAAAGGCCACAGTCCATAATAAATTATTGTGTTACATTCTTTGTTAGATCTACCATAATGTTGGGAAAATTACTGCCTTGGAAACCCTCTGTAGTCAGGACTGGCTCAAGTTATTAAGTTGCCTGAGGCAGAGCAACAAACACCATTTACATAGACACAAGCATGAACATAATCACCAAAGTCAAACAGATTATTTTGGCACCTACAGTGAGGGGGAAAAAACATGCATCAATCCCTTTTAGCAGTAAAACACACAATAATAATAAAGTCATGAACATGTTGATGCCCTCTCGTGATACCCAAAGACTGCTGCTTTTGACAGCCACTTCACTTTGCCTAGTTGTAAGGCCAGCCCTATCTAGAATAAATGTTCATATCAGAAACTGACTTATGCTAGACAGAGTCTTGTCTACTCTGACTGAAGTAGTGGGAACTTCAGCAAAGTGTCTACTTTACCACTAGGCAGTATTTTCCTGAACAATAGTGAAATACTAATATTCTTCTTGGAACTTTTCATTTTCTTTTAGCACAAAATTATTCCTAAATGTTTAATTTAAAATCACTTTTAAAAATAACATTCTAAAAGACAATCTGTAATCGAGAATTATTTTATTTTTTAAGTGGCTAGTCTATGCAATTGGTCAGTTAATGCATGTACTGGGTTGAATCTAGACGTCTTCCGGAGTGTTAACGGCCATTTCTCTCCTCTCTGATAGTAGCAACATCTGTGCTACATTCTGGCAGGCCGCTTGAACAAGAGTGGAGCTCAAACAGCTGCCACATTATCCCTCTAGCCCTTCACAGATTCCACCGCCCCGAGAGCTCAGATGGTGACCCCTGCAGAATATGCCCTGCAACCATGAGTGCCTTGCAGCCATAAGTGAGAACAGGCACTGAAAGTTGGGAAGCTGTGCTGTGATCTTTTGAAGATATGGAGCAGAACTGGGATGGGTGAGGTAGTGCTGCAGAAATTAAATTTAAAAAAAAAATCAGAACAGAAGGCAGGTAGATTCATCCAGGCAAAAGCATTAAAGCAGAACTCAGCATGGCAGGACTGAAGCTTAAGATCAAATAAGAGATGGTAGGTTTGAATGAGCAAGAATACTTTAGAAACAAACTTTAAAAGAATAGTCTGCCCATTTGGGGAATAAGAAGTATGTGGCTCAGAAGGAATTACCAGGTGTGGTCAAGGCACAACCTCTAGGTAAAGTTTAATATAGCAATGTCAGTCCCGGTTGTTGCTGATTAGCTCCTTAAGAAAGACACTTGTTTGAAAGCCACTTGATACACCTGATTCCTTTCTTTACTGATAGCATTCATTCATTCATTCATTCATTCATTCATTCAAAGAATTTATATGGCCATTCAATTTGAACATTGCAACTCTGGGTAGTATACAGTAGGCTCCAAAAATTGAAGCAAGATAAAATGATTTCAGCTGAAATCCAACCAGACTTCAATAGATAATCAGAAATTCACATTTATACTATATAATAAACATGTTTGACATAATTGAATGAAATGTCCAGGAATATTAATCCCTTATGAAAAGAAGAAGGACTATGGATGGACAAAATATTTTTTTACTTTTTATTTTATTTTTATCCTGCCTTTATTATTTTTATAAATACCTCAAGGTGGCGAACATACCTAATACTCCTTCCTCCTCCTGTTTTTCCCACAAAACAACCACCCTGTGAGGTGAGTTGGGCTGAGAGAGAGTGACTGGCCCAAGGTCACCCAGCCGGCTTTCAGGCCTAAGGCGGGACTAGAACTCACAGCCTCCTCGTTTCTAGCCCGTTGCCTTAACCGCTAGACCAAGCTGGCTCTGACCAGAAAATACTGTGACCTAGAAGCAGCCTTTTTGAATGTCCCCAATGCATAAGTAGCACACATATTCCGATAATTTTGTTTTTTACAAAATACAAAAATGTCCGTGGGATACAACTTGGGCCATGTGATTGGCATGCTTTTCTGGATTCCAGCTGTCTCTAGCACTGTGTTTGGGCTATTGTTTTATTGTGTGTGACTGATTGTGTTATTTTGCTACTGATTGGCGTGATGTGGCATATCTCAGAGTAGTTGGCTAATTTCCCTGTCGTGGTTTTAACTTCAACCTCAATTTCTGTGAAGAGGAATTGGACATACCTATATGAAGGTTGCACATTACCTGACTCTTAGTCTTGTTGCACATTACATTATTAATAGCATGAGAGACACTTGTAGCCACTGCTTGTATAAGAATTGTGGTGGCGGGAAGTTTGTGAACTGACTCTGATTCTCTAAGGGAAATGATGCCAATATTTTCCTAAAGGACAATGTAAACTTGATAAAATTGAAAGGATGGTAATGACTAGCATACAGTATGTCGGAGAGAATGCACAGCGATGGGAAAGCAGTAACAACAATGTAATTAAGTTGCTTTCATGTTATAATATGTTTTGAAAGATAGTAGATCATTTTTCCAGCTCATTAACTTTACTGAGACATGATTAACTGTTTGGGAATCTCAACTTGCATATGGTATACAGTATGCATATTCATGCAAGAGCATATTGGCAGCTGATACAATATTGTTTGACTGTGTGTGTGTGTGTGTGTGTGTGAAGGCAGAATACTGAGTTATTTTAAATTATATTCCACATTTAAAGCGTTTAAAATGCATTTGCTTTTTTGTTGGAGGTTCCTTACCTTTCTGGAGTCAAAATTGCTTTTCTAATCCCCCCACCTCATCATAATTCTGAAAATCATAATCTTGTTCCAAAGCTGACAGTGTACTAATTGAACAGGATGACACACTGTAGACAAACACTCCCAAGTGCCAGCATTTCTCCTTAATTGCTTTTTAAGATTGTTGCTGATTAATTAATATTAATTAGTAGAGACAAGTTAGAAGGAAAAAGTTATTCTAAGGATGTTAAATACAAAGCCTGCAGCTGAATTGTTTCAGCTGGACCTGCAAACTGTTCAGTGCTTCAAAATGTGGTAACCAAATTACCTGGTGTATGTATGTACGTACGTATGTATATCCATGCTGTATGTATGTTTGTTTTCCTAAATAAAACCATCTTATTTTCTGTCAAAATTTTCTGCTAAAACTGTTTCTGTCAAAAGATAGAAGCATAGTAGCTTTCTCAGTATAGTAGCTCTATAATATTGATTTAAAACATAAGGAATGAATATGTATATGCTGTACGTGTATATGATGTAGGAATGGAAAAGGCATCACCTTCTTTTTTTGGCTTGGGAGAAGCTTCCAACATTGCCCCCTGAAAAATATCCAGAATTAAATTTGGCATGACAGATCTCTTGTGACAAGTGGCAGTTTTCTCAAATATTCTCAAGAACTTTCTTCGCTGCTGAGAGATAGATACACTAGTAAGTTTTATAACATATTTTGTTATTTTCTTGAGCTCTTTTAACATTGCCTAGAAATAGCATACCAAATCAGTGCTGCATGGAATACAGACTTCAAAAGCCAAACCATTCATTCAGATAATAATAGAAACAAAGGTGTTGTATAACAGTAGTCAGACACTCATGAAACTGAGACTTATATTGTTGCCTGACAAAAAAGTCAGAATCTCTTGGGTTCTCAGGCAAAAACACTTGAAAAAAAATCTTTGAAGATATCTTGCAAGAATACCAATATTTAGAAGGAAAAGCAGGTAAGTTTAAGATGGCCAGTATTTGTAAAGGTTGCCAATTTCTGTTCTAAGTGCCATAAATCAGTGTGCCTTGAGACATCTAGTTGCAGATCTAGCAAAAGGAAAAGAATACTTTGATCTTGCGGGGTTCTAACAGACTAAGCACATTCAGCAGGTTCTCCTCTGCTGGCATACTCTTGAAGCATAGACAGCATAGGTTGTGGTTTATGGGAAATGGGTTGGTGAAGGTGAGGTTAGAACATGAACCCCCCTCCCCCATGTAAATTTAATCACATGGAACTAGAATATTTGAAGAGCTCTCATAGTGGTATTGCATTCAAATTATTGAACTTAATAATCATTGCCCAGAAAGATTATTCTAGTCACATTTTAGCTGAATAATCAGAGATGAACTTAAAACTGCTCTGAAGTCTGATCCAGATAAAATCCCAATTAGCTCGTCTTAACTCAGAGCACTATAAATCAAGCAGTGAAGGTGACCCACCGCTATAAATTGTGACAATACTTTGGGTTCCATTATACTCTAAGATGAAATAAAATGAACAGGGATGGACTATTAGGAAGGGATGCTGATTATGTAGTGTGGACTTAAAGGTAGAGATTGGTTCTATCTCTAAGGTCAACCACTGAATTCTGTAGGACATTGAAATGCTTTATAATCCAGGTCACAGCTGCAGAGGTACAAAATCTAACTTTCACTGTTCACATTGAATTCAACATAGGAATGGATCCCTCATTTCAATGATTTCATATGGGAATAGTTTAAAACTCATGATGCCATGAGGACAAATCACACAACACAATGGCAGTGGATTTCTGCCCTTTCACCAGCAGTCTCTGAAGGAGAATGCAGTGTGTTTCAGTCCATAGGAAACAAAGAGATGTGTATAACATTTAAGAAGTATGCTATACTGTAGATTATCTCTGTTTCTCTATACTTAAAGACTGTGTTAACTTGGAGGTTTCACTAATGGGTTGCAATGGGTTGCAGCTTCAGTAATGAACAAAATTATCTAACTGCAACATTTTGTACAGAAAACCCTTTGTGTAGAAAATGGAGTGCACACCTGCATACCCCAGAATTTAGGATTAGTTTTATCCTCTGCTGTTGAAGAATCCTTGATAAATCCTAAGGTGGCCAGGAAGCAGGAGAGATGCAAATGCCAGGGTCAAAAATATTCATGAAATGATCTCCCCTCTTTGATATGAGCCACAAGAAAACTGTCTTTGCAAATTACAAAGTCATTGCTGCCTGTTTAATAATATATGGCAGAAAAGGTCTCCTTTTGAAATTCCCTCAAATTTCCCAGAAGGATTACAAGAAAAGTCATAATGCTATTAGTTAATTCTCCTTTGTCCCAGTTTGGTTTAAAAACCATACTTTCCTGCTTTACTTACTTCAGGCAGAAATCAGCAATGTAGCCAAATGGATTGTCTTCTTTAAATGCTCATTTAAGAATGCTAATGGAAAAAATCACATTTCTCATAGTGCTGCTGGGAAAAAAAGCAAGATTCATATTCATTTAATGAATGCTATAAAGAATATCATTGGTTGGCGCTAAGCTCAAAGATAGATAGATAGATAGATGGATGGATGGATGGATGGATGGATGGATGGATGGATGGATGGATACATAGGTAGGTACTGTGGATAGAGTAGATAATAAATAGAACAAAACAAACAACTCAATGTATTTTGTATGGTTTATTTTTTAGTAATGTTATATTGAGCATTAATTGTAGAACTTAAGAAAGTTTCTTTGTTCGCTTACTGATATTCTCTCTTCTAGAACTATATCTTTGTAGAAAGAAAGAAAGAAAGAAAGAAAGAAAGAAATTGTTTCTTCCCCCACTTTTTGATTTTTGACCCTGCCCCCCAAAATCTACTAAAGTTGGTACACCCACTCCTTGTTTAGCAACTGAGTTCTGTCCCAGTAACCAGGTTGTTAAGTGAAATGGTTACTAAGTGAACAAGTGATTGAGAGAGAAAGATGCTGCAAAGATCACTCGTTGCTGCTGTCTAATTCAGATAAAATTAAAGCGTTACTCTCACTCTGGTATGCGTTGTTGTCAGGCACACAAAATTTGGTCATAAATGCATGCGTTGGTTGCAAAACTGCTTTTTTCTTACCATTTCTTACTATTGTATTTGCAAATGGTCACTAACTGAGGTAGTCACTAAATGAGGAATATGTGTAGAATCAAATTCCCCAACCTTCATCTCTAAAAATAACTTGGAAATGTTTTATCTTTGACCTGCATCTTTCTAAAGACTGTGAAGATCTATAGGACTTTTATTTATGTATGAGTACCAATAATAACTTCCTTTAAAATGCAAATAACAGCTCAAAAGACCATTTTGGTCAAAAACTTGATAGGACAAAAGTTAAATTTACCTACACTCTGCATTCCGTCTGTGACCCAGACACTGCTACTTAAATAACCAATTAAAAAAAGTCACCTTATCATTGACTACATTTATACAATGAACATCACAGCTACTGTAGTTTGATCTTTATAACATCATAAAACAGTAAGAAAATCTTCTATTCCCTCCCACCATTATTTAATATAAAATTCCAAAAGAAAATATAAGAAATACATAGATTAATAATAGATATTTTAGTATATAAAATCCATGTTGACAGAAAGCTTTTTTGAACTGCCATATCGTAGCAAGACATCTTAAAAATGATCAAGAATTAAGCAAAGTGCTGGGTAATCTGGATGTTTGGGGAACAGGAAATACATGTAGGAAGCTGCCTTTTACTGGCCCTGTTCTGACAGCATGCATAACCAGGTTAATGAGGGGTTAATCATGTTGTGGTAACACTGAAAAGGGGTTAATGGATCCAGTCAACAACCCCCAGGCAGTTAAATTTAACCCAAACAGATCCAATTATGCATGGGATTAAACTAATTACCCAATAGCTCATGTCTTTGGAACACCTAGACCTGACTTATTGACCCACCTTGCATATTTAGATAACTTCCCTGCAACTAACAGCATCTTCTAGAATCATCAAACCAGGGCTGTGACTGGGTAATAGTTATGAGGACAGCTTTTTACCACTTGCCTAGGAGATGCTATGATGATGCTGTAAATTACCAGTGGGACTTTTATCCTTGATGTTTTCACATCCCACAACTGCCCAGTGCAGAGGTACAAGAGGCAAACAAAAATCCAGGGAGAAAAAAATATGATATCCTGAGCTGGACCACAGGAAGAGCAGAAACAAAACCCAAACGTGCTTCCATCACACTTATCAACCATATTTAGGCAAGCTGAGAACCACAAAGAAGTACTTGCCATGCCACACTATGATCAGCTTGCTTCTATCCTGGTGGAGTGGAAAGTCATCCACCTGGGGTACACAGCTGGCAGTGGGCTTCTCAAGTCAACAGCAGAAGTGCCAGCAGTGTAGCAATCCCTTGCCACCACCCAGAAACTCCCCAAGGATTCCTGTCAGCCCTCTATGAAAAAGAGAATTCCAAGTATGGTCAACAACTGTACCCCCTTAGCAATACCATGTCTATTTCAGAAATGCCTCAGGAGATATTGTCATCAGCAGTAACCCAAGGACTTAGAAAAGCTATCCAAGGTGAAAGAGATGGTTTCAGAAGACAGAACTCAACCAGTTGTCCCCATGAACAAGGAAATCATGTGCCCAGAGTTACTTACATGTAGCCTTCTCATTCCCATTCCTATCCCCTGGGTTGTCTTATGCACTTTGTTGGGATTACTGTAGTTTTGGGAAGGTTATTTTGTTGTTACTTTTCTCCCTTATTAATTGCTTTTTCTTTATATGATGTGTCTTTGTGTTTTCCATGGCTGTTTTGTGATACTTGGTGTATTTTTATTTTAGATTTTTCTATCCCACCTTTATTATTTTTATAAATAACTCAAGGCAGCGAACATACCTAATACTCCTTCCTCCTCCTATTTTCTCCACAACAGCAACCCTGTGAGGTGAGCTGGGCTAAGAGAGAGTGACTGGACCAAGGTCACCCAGCCGGATTTCATGGCTAAGGAAGGACTAGAACTCACAGTCTCCTGTTTTCTAGCCTGTTGCCTTAACCACTAGACCAAACTGGCTCTTTTATGGTCACATTTATAGTCAGATGTTGCGGAGGGAAGTGGTGCTGGCTAGGGATTAGGTATTCAAATAGAATGGGATAGGTACCTGCTCAATGGGAGATCATTCAGAGAGACTGAGAGAGTGAGTAGGGTGTATAGGTCTGGATTGATGCTTCAGATTCTGCCACTTCCGGTGCTATTCCCATCTCCTTTGTTTCATTCTTTTATTTCATTTTACCTTCCCTCCCACAGCTGCTTTCTTGTCTATTGGAAAGGGACTATTGATATAAAGAAGCCTTGCCAGAATTCTCCTGCTACAAGGGCCTAAGATACTAAGAACGTTTTGTCTCTAGTGGGTGGGACTCCATTAACCTAGGAACTGGCTATTTTTGACACAGTTTGATTATGTTATGTTAGATATAAAGATAACTGATTGGGTTCAACTCACTTGAAACAAGAGAACAAGAACCTGATCTTTCCAGGATTTCAGATAGGATTTTTTTTTTCTCCCTACCTAGAGATGCAGGAGAACATATGTTCCAGCACTGGGTATTGGCACCACCAGTAAAGGTTATCCAAGTTTTGAACAAGAGGTTGGGACCAATAGCAGTAATATTCAAACGCTTCTCATTTGATTAAAATATTAAAATATTCACTTAACACAGAAGTGCTAAAGAAAACAAAGAGTTCAGGCATAAGCTTAACACAGAAAGAGTATTTGAGTGTCTTATAAGAATTCTGTCAGAAGAAAAGTGAGCTATATTTGAACCATGTATTTGATGAAATGGAGAGGGGGTCCTATATCAGGGATGTAACAGAAGTATGAGTAGAAGAATGATTGACAGCAGGCAAGTGGAAGGGTGGAATCAGAGAAAGAAAGGGAGAACAAGATTGCTGCATTTAAATAAATAAATTAGGCAGCTATAGAGAGGGAAGGAAAACTAGGTAAAAGGATAATGGTTAGGACAGTTATTGGAAAAGGGATCCAGTCATTTGAAAGAGTCACTTTCTTTATAAAATAACTGCTTGTTGCATATCACTAATAAATACTGTACAAATCATGCTGCCTGGGATGGCTCATAATTATATTTCAACAGCATCTGGAGGGCCACAGATTTCCCGTCACTGAGATATATTGGTGTTCTAATTCAACATGTATGCATGCATGCATACTTATCACACTCTTCTCTTGGGTAAGTAATGCTATGAAGAGTGCAGAAAAGGAGTAAGAAACTCTATGCCAGATAAATTAAAGGAAGAGATTAGAAAAAGAAAAGGAAATGTCTCATTTAATGATCCATAATAAGCCATCCACTATACCTTTATCTTTCTCTCCTGGCCAACTATCCTTGATTCCACCACATCAAAACACTGTTCATACATTGCCTTTTCTTCTCTCTTTTTTTGAGGATCCCATTAACTCTATATATACTTCATGTATTTCTTCTGCAATTGCATTCAGTCCTGTTCAGTCTAGTTCATTATCTCTAATCCATGTACTTGTTTCATACTATTCATTCACTTTAGTGAACATTCATTCTGCTCCCATTCATTTCTTGGCCCTTTTTTATACCCATTCTTCTTAAGGACTAACACTGAACTCACTCTTACATTTCTGTTGTCATACTTAACTCTCACTTCCATAAAACATTTTCTGAAAATCATCAAATAATACAATATAATTTTCTTACAGAGTATATATACATTCACATCCTCCACCAACACAACTCTAATAGCCTTGCAGGCATTCCTTAGATTTGTCAAGCAAAACATTAAACCAAGAGATAGCATACACTCTGCTATTTCCTGCTTAGTACCAAACCATTCAGTAAACGTTCCATATACAGTATGTATGCTTTATTTCCTCGTACTGTATATCGTTATCACATTTGACAATCAACCTTCAATTCCATATTTTTGTAAAAAGTTCCATTCAGGCCTGTTCATTCTTTCTTACATTTCTTAGAGATTTGCTGGAGGGATTTGTTGGTCTGCACATCTTCTGCCCAGCATAAAAGTGCAGTACACTTCTGAAATGTTGCTCATTGTCACCTCCTGTATCTTTTCAATTAAAAATACCCCAACCAGGGACACTTAGCTTATCAAACAATTTTTGCATTTTAACATTCCTGAATTACACCATCTATACCTGTGGCCTTTCCATTATTCAACATTCTTATGGCATTTTTTTTCATTTTTCTTTTCTTTTTTGGGAGGGAACAATAACATTCAATAACTCTTCAGATACTGTCATTCCTATACAACATATTATTTCCAACATTCACTCATTTCAGTTTTATCCCAAATTATTTCATGTTTAAGCACATTTTCTCTACTTGAAATTCCATGTTCAGCTCTCATCATCTGCTTCCAAAACTGTTTATTGTTATTAATTTGATTTTAAAAAGCTCTGGGCATACTATCTGCCCTTTTATGTAGATCCCTACATCTCTGGCAATGTGCTTTCATCCCATCTTCTGAGTTTCATGGACACACAGTGTATTTCTTTTTTCCCCCCATTCATTTCAGTTCTTAATTCATACTCTACATTCCAAATTGCAATCCTCCATGTACAG
Organism: Candoia aspera; assembly: GCF_035149785.1. Lineage (NCBI taxonomy): Eukaryota > Metazoa > Chordata > Lepidosauria > Squamata > Candoiidae > Candoia > Candoia aspera. Next base: position 38,489,131 of record NC_086157.1, read on the forward strand.
TGGTTGTCACCAAATCGACCCATAGATACTGACCTTCACCACCCATCATGACTTTTATAAATTTAGGCTTTTACACAATGTTTTGTCTCACAGCCTCAGTCACACCTGTGCCAGATATAGCATTCCCTGGTAATGGTAAGGACTATACTGGTCAGTTATGGCTCATTTTGCCCAGCATGTCACAAGTAAGTTTTTTTTTTTAACCATCAACATACTCATGCTGTTCTCTACAAACTAGGATCTCTATTCTAGAGGTGATCTTGCAAGCCAACATACTTTTGCCCACATTCCAACTAAAAGGCATGCATGGTATACTGACATACATTCTAGATCCAGATATTTTTTCTTCAACCCCTTCTAGGTTCTACGCTTATAAAGTTAGTTGATCACTTTTATGTTATATCTTCTAAAGTTAACAAAACTATTAGTGAAAATATAGCTCTATAAATGTTTTCTCACCATTTTTCATTCTAGATCAAATATTTTATTTTCCTTTAGGCAGACAGCAATCACATCTAGATTATTTTTCTTTTATAAAAACTAATATGCCAGGAAATAATTACTGAGTAATTGACATATATATCCAACCAATAAAAAGTATAAGCTGGATTCAATTTGCAATGTGAGCAAAATATTTATTCAGTGGAGATTAGGGTGAGGTCTCTGTTTATAAAAGTTTTGAAGCTCTACAAATAATATTTTAAAATGACTGCTTAGAAATGTCCTTACTTTTAATAAATTGAATATGACATAAGGCAAGTTACAGTTTGGCACACACAACATAAAACTATTATAGAAGTAGATTTGGAAAGTAGGTTTGTAAATTTTAGATTTATAAAATCTAAAAGACTCTATGGAAAATGGCTTTGTAAATGTCCCTAAGAATTTGTAACGATTATTATAATTTCTATTTATTGGGAAAAGACCTGAATAGTCCAAGAATTTATATTGTTCTATGTGATTTTATAACACTGTTAAAACTTTAGTCCTGTTTCCTAAGACATTCTCAAATGAAAGTTTCATTAAAATAGAGAGGAACACAGTACAAAAATACTAAAGATAATGCTGTACTAAATGCATTAAGAGACTAGACTTTTTCAGTTGGAAAGTCTTTAAACTCTTGACGTTTTAAATTATTGTGCATTCCAACATTATTTACAGTTAGTAGTAGATGTTAGTCATTCCTCCCATCCTTCAAATAGAAAAACTAGGGAATTTTAACTATTGGAAGAACAGCATTCCTCCTAGCAGAACAGACTCGAAGTAGAAAGTTGTAAGACTTTTTGCAAATAAACTCTTTTCTTTACTGATAAATGAAAGTCTTTTTCTGAAGAGTATCCAGCTATTCTTGGCAGGTGGTAAGGATTATCGTAATCCCCAACAACATAAAAAGCTTTGTTCTGTAAAATTGTATTGCCATAAATCTCATTTTATATTTCCATGCACCAGAAATTGCAGCTGTCGCATACTAGTGTAATCAAGAGTTTCTGCTTCAAACATTGATTTCACTCCAAAGCTCCTTTGCACAGGAGAGGGTACTTCCACTTGTTAACCACTGATTTCTATCACTTTCTTCCTCAGTATCACCATACACCTGTGTGCAAACTTGTGCAAACTCAATATAACATTTCACATCATTTCAATGGATCTTTTGACCATCAAGAATGGCTTATGGATGTACAATGGCCTGGTGGTGGATGTTGAAAATGTTTATTGTGCACATGGAATTTGGTCTGTATTTTCAGGTTCCAAGCCAGTGCTGTTCTAATGTGCTGTTGAAATATAATTGATTACCTACTAATAACAGCAAAAAGGGTCATTTTTAAATATTTCTGAACTCTTGAAATTTGAAAACATCCAGGATTAAATGTGATCGAACCTTTCCTCCAATAACTGGAAAATAATTATTTAACTATAAGGGAATAATTGATTAGAGGGCAAGCAAAATAATGGGTGATGGGGCTCAAACACCTTTAAGAAAAAAAGCTGGAACCTTTGGGACCTTTTAGCTTAAGAAAAAGGGTGGCAGAGAGGGGACATGATAATCACATATAAGATTGTACATGGCAGGGAGAAAGTGGACAGAGAAGAGACTCACCTCCTGTCTGAAAACATTAGGATACAACAGTGTTTCCCAACCTCAGCAACTTTAAGATGTGGACTTCAATTCCCTGAATTCCGGACTTTCGGAAGAAATTGAAGACCTGGTTCTGCCACCTTGCTTGGGATGGGGAGGGTAACAGCTCCACCTGGGGGTGGTTGGTGCCATAGCACCTCTATGGATTGGGATTCCATCTCCCCTTGGATTTAATATTTATTATCTTATTTATGTTTTTAAAATTGTGACTGAGGCTTAGATGTTTTTATTATCTTTTTTTATTGTAAACTGCCCTGAGTCCCTCATTGGGGGAGAGGGGCGGTAATATAAATCTAATAAACAAAATAAATAAAATAAAAATAAATTCCCCAGCCAGCATGCTGAAGAAAATAAAGCACTGTTTCACACATCACATAATTAACTTGGGTTGGGTTGGAACAACATACAGGTAGTTTCAGATACCATTTGCAGGAAACAGCAGTGGGAAAGAGAGGCACATCCCCACCTCCTGCTTGAGAGTACCCCATAAACATCTTGAAGGTCACTCTGAGAAACGAAGTGCTAGACTAAGACGGGCAGGCTATTCTTATGTTCTATAAATGTCATATTTGGAGGATGAAGCACTTTGTGTGAAATATATAACCCTGAATGACATTAACTTATTTGAATTAAAAAATAGCAGCATTGTTGTTGTTTTTTCCATTTCCATGTGCTTGCTCCATATCAGATTGATGGTTCTTAAATTGCTTGGATTTTTCTTCTTCTCTCTTTAGTGTGTTTTCTATCATTTTCTCCCATAATAAAAGAATTATGGTCTAATTTATTTCCCAGCCAGGAATGTTGCTGTCTCATTTATTTCCTATTGCTTTTTCATACAGTGCTGTAGACGCAGTTGTTTTTCAGCTCGGGATGCCTCTTTTCTTATTGCATTATTTATTAGTTTAAGATGGCTCTTGCTGAGTCAGGAAAGAGTTTGTCATAAAAGACTAATATGCTGTCCTTCCAAGAACATTAGAAATTTGAAGTAGGTTTTAATGGTGAACAATACAGGAGGAATGGAAGATTTTTCAACATTCTAAATATACCATGAGAAAGATCGTTGGTTGGGTTCTGAAACAGAAATGTGGCCCTTCCTGGGTGGGAGTCATTTCACACTGAAAGCAGTACTGAAGTATTTCTATTATTTGAACCTGAAGGTGAAAAATTAATTCCAGGTACACCTTGTAATAACTGTAGTAGTTGTGGTGGTGGCAGTATTGTAATTAGATCCACCATATGTGGACTACAAAAATCTGTACTAGATGGCAGGGGAAAAAATAGTTTTTTGCATCTCTTTACATTCCTGCCATCCAGAGTTTTCAGCCCATATATGGCAGCTCTAAATTTAGCTGCTGTTAAAGTTATATTGGTAAGTACAGGTATGCATTCATTTTGCAATAATGAAGAATTTACATTCACATTCACATTCAGATTCTCACATTCAGATTACTGCACACTGGGTACTAATCTATTTCTGCAGACTACCATTAATATTGGAGTATTTTGGAGTATTGGGACAAGGATTCTCCTGATAGAAGAAATGGACTCCAAAGTGTAAAGTCAGCTTTTACTTATTTATTTGGTTAAGAAATCTATATGGCCATACAACTCAAACAGTTGTGACTCTGGACAGTGTACAATCAATAAACAGCAAGAAAATAATACAAGTAAATTCCTCAGGAAAATGAAAGAGCGTAATCAAGGGCATCTGTAAAAGCTACTACTACCATTTCAGATCAAATCAATGTTTATTATTAGATCAGCATAAGGCACAAGAAAGGAATATAGTTAATAACAAAAGACATAGGCACATAAAAGATGTAGAAGGTGTAGGGGGACTTAACCACCCAGTGATGGCAGACTAGCAGCTCACTTAGACCTAAACTGTACAGTTAGATGCTTAGCATGAGCTAGAAGTCATCATCCAGTAAATTTTGAGTACTGGCAACAGAACCTGGCAATGCTGTATGTTATGACAGGGTTAATGTCTGAAAGCAGTAGGGAAATGTAAAAGCTGACCCATGTGTTCTGGATATTTTTATAGAAATAGTAGGATAGGATGGTGCAAATATTTCTGTAATAAAAGCAGAGAAGAGCATGCTGTGTTGTTTCTACAGGTCAACAAGAATTACTGTTCCAAGAAGGGTGTTATCCCTCAAGCATGGGTGAAGGAAGATTGTGCCAAAGTAAAGGCCCTTCTGTGCTTTGCAACTTACAGTTGTGTTAGGTATGCCATGAGAGAGATAGAATGCCTGAGACCTTCACTGAAGACGTTCAAGGACCCTAACTGAGTTAAACTGACATTCTATACAGCAATTAAACCTCATTTAATTAGAGCTTTGTTCTGATCATAATCGATATCATGTAGGGGAGACAGAGATTTTAGTCACAACTGCCTGTTTCCAATTTTATTGGAAATTATTGTCCATTGGGCAGGGGGTAAGAGAGTCTAAGCCAAGAGCTAAACATGACCAATCATGTTCTTTCCTCCACTTTCATGAGGCCTCTCTCAAATTACAGGGTGGAATTGGAGACACAATTGGGGATTTGAATGGCTGCTCTTAAGAATGTTCACTGTACAAGCTTCAGTGGGGAAAAATCGGAAAAGGAACCCATTTGAGCACCCTAGAGAAGCTGTGCTAGTGGGTTGGCTTCAAATAATTTAAGAGCTGTGGGTATATTTTGTCCATGTCTTGTCCTAATATATTTCCGGATTGCAGATTAACTTCTCTGTGCACTTTGAACAATGTAGTTCCCATGAACTTTCCTACTGCTCCCAGATATTTGAAGCAGAAAACTTGCTCAATCTTGTGGCCATTTACAATCCAAAAATGGGTCTTGGGTTTTTTGGCATATGCCATGATTTTGCTTTTCTAGTGGTCAAGCTCCAGCTGTTCTTCCTTGCAATAGTCCCTCACGGCTCTTTTAAGGCCAATAGGCGCCTTTGAGGTACTTCTGCATCACCAGGTTGTGTCTCCCAGAAAGTTTTGGGGAGGGGGAAGATGAAAGTTGGATTGTTGAACTGGTCCCCCAAAGAGTTAATATAACAACTGATAGGAAGGGGATCAATATGCATCCTTGCTGACACCCTTCCAGGTTTCAATGTACCAATAAGATGGCCCTGGGAGTTGCATCTTACTTTGAATGATGGGTCTTCATGTAGCAAGTGTAGTAGGCATAACAAACACTGGTCAATCAAGGAGTCTCCCACAATTTGACTTGTAAAATCTATGAAAGCAGCATAAAGAGAGGTCATATTGCTGGAAGAGTATTTTTTCAATGAGATAGAGGACTAGACACTGATAAATTATGACTGGTCTTCCCTGAAGCCAGTCTGTTCCTCTGCAAGTAGATTTTGAGGTTTCAGCAGGAAAAAATTGGTAAGAAATTCAGTTTGCAGGTGTCTTGCATTGAACCTGCTAATTTACATTGAGCAAGTTGATGGGTCTGTAATTTGCAGGGTTGTCCCCCAAGTCCCTGGGAACTTAACCATAAATGTCAACGAGGATATAGAGCAAAGCCAGCCTGGAAGCCCAAAAGTCCAGATTCTTCTTAAGAGCCTCTGGTGGGATTTAGTCCTTACTGGAGCCTTTCCTGATCTTAGCTGGGCAACAAAGCTCTTGTTTTCAAATGCAGTCACTTGTTTTTGGATGTTGTCACTGATGATCCATTACTACTACCATCACCACCACCATTACCACCACCTCCTCCTCCTCCTCCTCCTCCTCCTCCTCCTCCCCCCCAGTCCTTCTTCTCTACTTCTAGACAGAATGAGGCACCCACTTTAAATTAAATTTTTGCTTAATAAGGGTTACAATCACAATTTTAAAATTTAAAATTGATAAATTTTAATTTTAAAATTAAAAATTTAGTAATTATATATTATCTGTACAATTAATCACCCAATATATTACTGTTATATGGTAGTACCAAGGGGTAGTTATGGGATATTTTACTTCAGGTGCCAAAATCATACAGGCAGCCTTGCTATAATGCACCTTGATTTTAGAATAAGAGAGTACCATTTGCTGTTCCACCTGAGTCAACAAAAGGTGTTGGGGTCACTTAATCAAAGAAGGTAAGTTCTTGGTGGTTTGGGGAAAGATGCTGAAAACCATTTTTTTTTCCTTTTTAGTCTCTCTTCCTTTTTTGACAATTTATTTTGGCAATATTGGATCTTTCAGTTTCAGGTTTTATGATAGTTATTTTAGTAGTATTTTTAATCATACCATAGATGTTTTGATTTTTTTTTCTGTATTATATATCATTTCAGTCACTAAGAATCATTGGATTGCAACAGAATATAAATGAAATAAATGTATCAATCTATCAGTCAATCAATCTAGAGCTACCTTATCTGGACTAAGAGTCAGTCTGGTGTAGTGATTAAGGTACCAGGCCAGAAACTGGGAGGTCATGAGTTCTAGTCCCACCTTAGGCACAAAGCCAGCCAGGTGACCTTGGGCCAGACACTCTCTCTCAGCCCTAGGAAGGAGGCCATGGCAAACCACTTCTGAAAAACCTTGCCAAGAAAACTGCGGGGACTTGCCTAGGCAGATGCCAGGAGTCAACACTGACTTGAAGGTACCCAAAAATATTTTATTTGAACTGCAAAGCTCAGCACTACCACCAGATGGCAACAGAGTTAGAGATTTCTATGTGTAGTTTTTGCTGCCATCTAATTGCCATCCAGTTTTTTTTCCACCCAAGGATGGTAGCCTTGAATAAATCACAATGAGTGTAGATGAAAAAAAAATTAGGAAGATGTGATTACAATGAACAAAAATGAAATGAAAATATTCATTAATAAAGAGACTGAAAGGGCTAATGAAATGGGAAATATTTCTTACAGACTCCTATAAATAGACTCTGCTAGCAGATACAGCAGTTATTAGTGGGGCATAGTAAAATGACCTTTAATGCTGGAAAGTCTACTGAAACAGCATAAAGTCTAGTATAATAATCAGAGCTCTGCCTGCCCTTAAGCAAAGTTGCTAAAAAAAAAATGAGAAACTGCCTACTTCTGACCTACTAGTATAACCATTTTCTTCTTAAATCCGCTGATCTTCTCTTTCAGCTTGATTTCTAGGGTCTCCAAGGATCTCCTTAAAGCTTTTTGTGCGTGTCCTTCGGTTCAGTTTTTTAACCCATAAATATTTGCGCTCATGCTCTGTCTTTCTCTCTCTTCCTGTTTCTTTCTCTTTCTCTTTTATTCAACACTCAGATTGCAGAGTCAATAGAATAAACTGAGGGTCACCTTAGTCAGCTCGATGGCATATACATTTTAATAAGCTAATGTGATTTGACCTTTCAGTGCTATTTATATGATTTCTTTGGTATAAAGCAAGCTTGGAAACAGTGACAGGCTAGATTAACAGTCTGATTAGTTTCTGTTCTTGATTCACAGAGCACTCCTTGCCTCTTCAGCCTTTTTATGCCTGATAATTATTGTTCTTGTCCAGAGTTGCTTCAGTCATATGAGCAAGTCATCTAATGTTGTTGTCTCTTAGGTGCTAAAAAGTGGGCTGAGTGAGTTGATAACCTGTGTGTCAGTCAGTGGCAGCCATTGTCAAAATAATGGTGTTTGTCATATAATGGAGGGAAGTAGCACTGCAGTGGATGCAGGAAGGACAATTCAACTTGCTCATCTTTCACCTTTTTCCTATTGCGGTTCCTAACTGAAGAACATTTTGGAGTGCTTCAGGTGAAGAATTGCAGGCTCCATTGTCCTCCAAAGAATCACTGATAACAACTGGCATTGTCAAGATGTGGCTTTTCAAGTTGTCAGGTTCCTATGCAAGCATTTCCAGGGTCTAGGACAGTGTTTCTCAAACCTGGCAACTTTAAGATCTGTGGACCTCAACTCCCAAAATTCCCCAGCCAACATGGGGAATGGGGGATGGCTGGGGAATTCTGGGAGTTGAAGTTCACAGGTCTTAAAGTTGCCAAGTTTGAGAAACACTGCTCTAGGAGGTTGCTTTTAATGGAACTCATATAGGAAAGTCTATTCAACAAATCACAACTTTGTTGCAAGCTTGGATAAGAAAGTTGCTGCATCATAGAGGCTGGTACTAGATTCAAGCAGAAACAGTTCCCTCCTATACAAAGTATTACACAGCAAGGCAAGGCAAGACATTTAAAATAGGGTTCTTGAAGAAAATCAGGCACTGTTTAAAAATAAGCAATAATTGCAGATATCCAAAGGACAGTAGAAAAATGTTTAAGTAGCAATTAGCACATGGGAGAGGGGGGACAAAAACAAAACAAAACAGAGGGGCTAGTAGAATGTTTTTTCCAATAGTGTTTTTTTCCCCTTTTTTGTTTGTTTTGCCTTTTTAATTTTTTAAATATTTTACAATCATTACATTTTCATTTCAACCTTCACTCTGTTGTAAAGTTTATTTTATATATGTGTATGTATTTCTTTCCTTTTTCCATGTTTTTGCTTTTTTATTGTTTTACCTAATTAATAAAATAAAATAAAACCAAGAAGAAGAAAAAAGGTTGGTAGTAGCAAAGTGTGTACTTTCAGATTTGCCATGTGATCCAAAAGGGGTTCATATTTATAAAGCTGACCAAAAACAAAAATGTTTTTATCCATCACCATTGCTTTTTAGACAATAGGCTGAATGTCTGCATGTTTAGACTTCTTTTGTTTAGACAGCACTTGCAAATACAGAAGAATGACCTCTCAGGCCCCCATTGCTTATTTCTTTTTATCTCTCTTAGGCTATGTCAGTCTCTACATTTGAAATGATTTAATATTCTTAATCTTAATTTTATTATGGCTTTAGAGCCAGAAAACACAATATATATCAAATATGTATATCAGAGGGATGCGGTGGTGCTGTGGGTTAAACCGCTGAGCTGCTGAGCTTGCCGATCGGAAAGTCGGCGGTTCGAATCCGCGTGACGGGGTGAGCTCCCGTTGCTAGTCCCAGCTCCTGTCAACCTAGCAGTTCAAAAACATGCAAATGTGAGTAGATTAATAGGTACCGCTTCGGCGGGCAGGTAACAGCATTCCGTTTAGTCATGCCGGCCACATGACCACGGAATTGTCTACAGACAAACGCCGGCTCTTCGGCTTTGAAACGGAGATGAGCGCCGTCCCCTAGAGTCAGACATGACTGGACTTAATGTCAAGGGAAACCTTTACCTTTACCTATGTATATCAGATACAGATATAGTACCTAAAATCTATAAATATAAATAAGAGTAAGCATAAAATACAATAAAATAACATAGCAATAATATTGTAAATAATAGTGGTGATCATCAAGATTCATACTATTCTTCAGTCATGTATGGGACAAATAGAACAAATAAAGGCACAGAAGCGAGCAACCAGAGAAGAGCCCTGGTCAGACAGAAGAAGCGACAAATCAGCTCCCTACTCTCTGCCAGGGCATTTCATCAGAATGGGGTAGACAGATGTCATCTGAGATTCTCTGTAAAGAAAGCAGCTGAGGAATATATGGCACAGGGAATCTACAGAGCCATTCTCACATGGTCATATTGGCTGATATAGAGGGATACTTTTATAATGCCCACACAGGACTGCAGTGGGTAATGCATCCAAACTAGCCAAGGTGAAGGCCCAGCAAAATTTCAGAACTGGAGTGATGGAAAGAGAAGGCAATGGTGTATGCTCATTTGAGAAACATTCCAGAGACTATGGATTGGGTACGAGGCTTAGACTGGTTTGGAAGTCAATATCCCAAATGCTCTGCTTATGATGACTCCTGGCATTTTCAAACCCTCCTGGGCAGAGGGTCTTCAAACAGAGACTTATAGACTGGAGTTTGCTATTAGCTCTTTTTAACCAAGTTGATTTTAAATGGTCTCTGAGAACCAGTGGGAAAAAATAATCATTTTGACCAGAAATTAATGATATAGTACCATGCTCTGGGCACCCACAGAAACCAAACCTGTCTTTAACCATAAGGCAGCATTCTTGGATCATCTTGCAACTGCAAGGATAGCTATTATAAACTTGGACTGAACAGCTTCCAGGGTATTAAACTTTGTAAAAGTACAAATCTGAACTCCATAAAGAAGCTGAGAAACAGTCTTAGCAACAACAACAACAAAAAAGACCTTGCAGGCTACAGGAATAAAATGTGCTCCCTTTGAATGGAAAAATCTCAAGATAGCTGAGGAGCTACCTTGAGCAGTACCAGTCCGATAAGAGAAATGTGTGCTCCAAGATAAGGAGGCCTGGAACTGCAGAAGATAACGAGGCCTAGAACTGCACCCTAAGATACTGATAAGTATGCTCTATTAAAGCCCCATTAATTTGCCATTTATGCATCCTATAATGTGCAAAAACTAACACTTTAGTTTTTTGATGATTTATAACAAGCTGCTCTTCTGGGCAATAGGAAGCCAATGCCATCAATACCCTTCTCATTCCCACCTGGGAGACAAACAAAATTACTACATCATCTGTGTAAAACAAAAGCTAGAACTGCATGATCTGATAACCCTGGAGAGTGATGAGCAGAAGATGTGGGAGCTTGAATGACTGAATTACTATATAAATTGAAAAGTAAGGGTGCTAAAATACAGTCTTGCCTTATCCCTCTCTGGGTGGTAACAGCTGCAGAAAGATGCCCTCCGGGGAACATCTGACTTTCAATGAGATGTTAGAATAAAGAGCCTCAATAAGAGGGAGCAGTCTTTTACCGATTGAGGATCCCTGTAGTTTTCCCCATACCTTCTCCTTGGAAACCAATTCATAGCTGATTGGAGATCCATGAAGGCTGCAAAAAGGGAGTCTTTGGGTGGTGAGGTATATTTTTTGGCTAAATGGCATTGGGCCAATCAATGGTCCAAGGCTGAATGGTCTCCTCTGAATCCCAACTGCTCCTCAGCAAGAAAAATTTCAATTTGGACCCAATCCAATAGTTTTAAATAAAGGTATTTTGCATATATTTTGCTTATTGTATTAAGCAAGCTGATAGGTTTATAATTGGCAGGGTCAAGTCTATTTCCTTTACTCTTATAGAAAAGGATGACAATGGCCTGATTCCACTATGATGGGAAGCATGCTGGGCTGTTATTATAAGTAAATAAAGCAGCCAGCACTGGGGCCCACCAATCTTTATTTTACCTTAGTAATTCTGGATGGATGAAATCAACTTCAGGAGCTTTCTCAGATTTTAATTGTATGATGAGGTGCTTAATCTTGGATATAGGCACAGGTGGCAATTCAGGGGGTACATTACAATGAGGGACCACCACTGGGTTATTTGGTAGTTATAAGTGGAAAGTGCTCTGAAAGTAATTCTCCCAAATATCTGAAGGTATTTGACAATGGGACCTGAATGTCTACCCATAGGAAAGCAGTTAACTAGTGCCAGAACCAGGCAGGCATCTTCAATTTAGTTGTTGCCATTAATCTCCTCCGATCCTCTCTTAACACTTCTTGTTTCTGTTTCTTGGATTTTAAAAGATCTTTATAGATCTTCTTATACTCTCTGTGTGACTGAAAGGAACCTAATGAAGTGTCAGATCAAAAAGTATATATTGTAGTGAGAAGGAGATTTTTTGCTTTGTAACAATCTCTATCAGACCAGGGTTTGGATCTCATACGAAAGGGCTAGAACAAATTGATGTAAGTCTAGATAATGGGGCCTGGAGAATATGGATGATAAACTGTTAATTTGACATCACCTATTCAGAGGTTTAATATTTAATCTTGTTGTTCATACATTCTTATTAGGATTATAGTATTCCTATAAGAAACTAAAATGAAGAATTGTCTTCATATCTTATTTTACTTACCACTATTTTTGTCTCTGCTGCTGCAATCAATGAAGTTTTAATAGAATAAATTCATTATATAGTATTGATAGACTTTCTCTTTTCTTGTTAATTATTTCCCTTGTTAATGATCACATATTAAAAATATTAAAAAGTTAATATTCTCTTTGCAGTAGAATTGGGGAGAGGTTACTCAGCTGTATCAAATCTGTAAAACATTTATATGGATTAATCAATAGGGAATGCCAACTCTCCTGGTGATAGATCCATAACTAGTCAGAATCCCCATGCCACCAATATATGAATAGGAAGTTATTTTATTAGATTTAAAGGAACATTTTCATGAGGATGGCAAAGTCATTCAAATGAACTAAGGTAAAGATAAAGGTTTCCCTTGACGTAAAGTCCAGTCGAATCCGACTCTAGGGGGCGGTGCTCATCTCCGTTTCTAAGCCTTGGAGCCGGCGTTGTCATAGACACTTCCGGGTCATGTGGCCAGCATGACGACTCGGAACGCCGTTACCTTCCCGCCGAAGCGGTACCTATTGATCTACTCACATTGGCATGTTTTCGAACTGCTAGGTGAGCAGGAGCTGGGACGAGCAACGGGAGCTCACCCCGCCGCGCGGTTTCGAACCGCCGACCTTCCGATCGACAGCTCAGCGGTTTAACCCGCAGCGCCACCGCGTCCCTTCAAATGAACTAAGGACCCACAAATAAGAACAAAAGGCTGGACTAGCCAGGCCTTGAGTTTGATCCAACACGATTCTTCTCAGGCTCTAACCAAATGGCTGTTAACTATCTGCCAGCTGCCAATGCCTTTAAAACCATGGCTCCTCCCCAAAACTTTGTGGTTTTTTTTCCTTGAAATTTGGTACTATATTTAACTCAGCATCCTTGATAATTATCTAGATGCCTGTATCAATTGGCCACACACAGGTGAACATTCTTAAACTATAAAAATAGTTCCAGTATTATGATATACAGTATTTTGTGGATCTTCTACCTTCATAAAAATCTCAGTGATGCCTAAGCTGCAGAAGACATCTAGTTTTCCTGCTGTGATTCTTCTAGTATGTTGTGGACATAAAAAGCATTGAGTCTTGGGCGCTGGGAGGAAGGCTGGTTTAAGACTTGTGAGACAAGAGGAATCTCACAAGGGGAATTTTGGGGCAACTCTCCATATTAAGGGATTTTTTATATCTGTCTCTTAGTAATTTGCCTCAAAGTTATATTTAAACATTCTCTTCCAGATGTATGACACATATTATACATATTGCTTATGTTTTTATATAAGGAAGTTTTAAAAAGCTGAAGTGCACTCACAGTGGAAGCTGCTAATAAAATGTTAGCACTCCATTTGCCAGCTCTGATCAGTTCCTTCTCCATCATCTTTCCATGCTTAATCTGTTGGACCTTGCCTCCTTCAGGATATTTATTAATTGAACAGTTGGAAACAGCTTGATTTTTCTTCTTCTGAGAATCTTGGAGGAGGATGGAAAAAAATGTATGGCAAGATTTAGAAGTGCTGAAAGCTGCCTAAAACTATATAATCTTCTGTTCAAAATTCTGTTAACAAGGGAACCAGAAGAAGTATATGCTACTGTCCCTTACCCTTTTACACAAAACTGTTAGGTCTATACCATTGGTATCTCAAGTACTCTGCTTTTGACTAGTGCATTGCCCAAATGAAATGAGAATAATCTAATATTGTCTTGTTCAATGGTGGCACAAACCAGGTGATCACTAGTACTCCCATTTTGATCACTATGCTATACAGAGATGTTGGAAGAATATATCTGTCACTAGGGCCTTCTATTATCATATCTTTTTAAATAATATTGAAGTGTTAGAATATCTTTCCTTTTTATGAATGAATAGACATATTCAAGTGCCCATGTAGGTACAGATTTTCTGAACATTAGTTAGTTCTTTGATAGGCATAGACCCAGGCTGCAGCTAAAGGCATTACTGAAAAACAATCAGAGCTTAATAGCATTGGTATACACAACTTCAGCCTATATGCTTGGGAATTTTTACTGGGCTGGGAGATTTGGAAGGTACCATTTCAGCATCATTCCAGCTAAAACTCCCCTGGAAATGGTTCTATGCCACATGTACAGGGCTGATACATTGTATGTTCTATATAATTCTATATAATATGGTAGTAAGGAACCAAGAAAACCAAGCTTTTAATTCTTACTCAAATGGCCATTAGATAGCACCACTGGAATGACACTTGCTCCACTTTATGGTGCAATGGAAGAGACAACTGTGCAAAGTTAGTCTAGAAATATTGAACAGTTGCCTTTATATCAGTCAGTTAAAAATGATGTGCTGTTAGAAGTTAGTGTAAACTCTGAATCTCCTAATCTACATATGGGGAGTAGTAGTCAGTTTATATGCAGTTGCTGGATATAAAAAACACAGACTTGGAGAGTCATGTTGTAAAGAGGACTCTGAGGAAGGATGAATTCCATATCTTTTATCTGGATTCAAAGAGCCTCCATTTAAGCCCATAAAAAGAGGAAAACATCATCAATCCCATCCATGTAGACCTCTCACATCTTTAAATTATACTTTAGTATCTCACTCTGCATTAATATTACAGGAGGCTAAAACATTGCTGAGGTATATTATGACTCTGTGGGGCTCATGTTATTGTTTTGTTCAATCTGGATCAGCAGATGGAGACTTTCTTTCAGGTCTGCCCTTTTCTTCAAGGCATCAATCCTTAATTTTTATTTTCCATTTTCCTGTTTGGTATTCAGGGTCTCAAACCAGTTGCACCATTTTCATCCCATGTGATTCTTTCCATGCTTCATTACAATGAAGAGCAAAAGAGTAAGAAGTTATCCTTCCACATAAAAGTGAAATATTGCCCCAAACTCCAAAAATAAAATTTCCTCTTGAACTCTCCTGATTTTTTTTTTTAAACATTTGCTTTTATGAAAATCTGGCTTTAAGAACTCTCTTGAAGCGAAAAGTGCCTGGTTTCTGAATGGTAAGTGTGGTACATTATACTAACTGAACATGAATGTCAAATAACAGATTAGAAAACTCATATAGTTGGTGATTAAAGTTACATTAGGTGAAGTTTAGGTAGTATTATTAGTAGTTTTGCAATTAAAAAAAAAGCTTCCATAGAGAAAGCTAATAGGTGTTTTAAATGTTAAGTATACCAATGCCTAATTGTAATAATATGATAATAACGATGTTTGAAAAATTCAGTCATTGGGAATTTTCAGGTAAATTTAGCTGATTAGCAATTTCTAGACTATTGTTGGAACATATGGTTTGTTTGTATTTCTCTCTTATCAGTGCAAAATTTTACTAAAATATATTTATATTATATATGTTCAATAATATACATTCAGAACTATGTTTTGAAAGTGGGAGGTTGTGGAAAAGATCTTTAATTCAAGCTAGAGAACAATTCTGGGGGGTTACAACTTTCTGTTTTGGAGCCTCTGAAATCCTTTATGTTCACCAAGGCAAGCTTCACTGGCATCCATAACTGAAATTAATTGAAAAGGCCTTAACAGATATCCTTGATAAAATATGAAACACTGGGCCCTGCTTTATCATATGTTAGTCATAAAATGCCATCTACATGCAGACCTATGCCAAGAAGTGGAGAATAAATGACAGACTTAGCAAGCAGGTAATTGCTTGAAATTATTTGTGACATGATTGATAAAGGACTGATTTTGGCTCTGAGGGAAACCAATAAAAACCAATAACATAAAATATATGAAAATATATGAATTTAAAAGAAACAAAGATATCTAGGAATCAAAATGGCATAATTAATGCCTGTCAGAGAGGAGGGAAAACAGAAAAAGGATATACTAAGTACAGTACATGAAGATGAAGAATGAAGACATCTTCAAAGTTGTGGACTTTCAGACAGACAATCAGAATACAATAAACAAAGTAAAACAATAACCAACATACTTCAAGTGAATGTCATTAACAGTTAAGTTTTTTAACAACATATAACTAACTCCACATAGCTCTCTGAGATAAAAACCACAAAAATAACAATGAAAAAACAACTGCAGCAAAAAGATGCATAAGAGTAGGACCAGAGGCATAAAAAAGAAAGAAACTGAAAGAGGGATTTACTTACTGTAAAAATTAGATAAGAATTTACAAAATGTTAAGAAAAATGAAAAACCCATTCTTCTATTATTCTACTAGTAACATTGAGTTAATATATAATCATATATCAATTTGGCTCTTTAAAAACTCTGTTAGAATCAATACGAAAATTAACAAAACAAGCAAAATACTAAGACTCACCAGTCAAATGAACAGTAATTGACAAGAATTTCCAGCTAATTTAACTTGACCAAAGAGAATTTGGTGTTTTATGGTTTTGTGTTTAGAGAAACATAAACTTTGGATGTGGCAGAACTCAGTGTGCAGAATTATAATCCATAAATGGTTTTCAAGTTAAAGTTAGTATCAAATGTTTTATATCTGAAAAGTTTGATAGCAACATTGGGCAGACTGGTGAGTAGAACAAATGATTTTGATAGAGAACAGTACTGCTTTCTATACAAGACAGCCAGTTCCGCAGTGATTACAGATTTTATGCACCACAAAATTATCTCCAGGCAACTCCATTCAGGTCTAACCAGGGGGGTGATATTGTGTTGTTCAGCCTGTCATGAATAATATTCTGCATTGCCAATTTTGGTTGTTTTTGAGAGAAGAATGAAATGTACAACTAGCAAGACAAACTAATAAATACTTTGTTATGGGGAGATAGGCAATAAATATAAGCCATAATTTGTTTGAAAATTAAGGGTAATTGAAGGAAGCAATTCCATTTTCATTTCAAAAGGAATGCTACCTGTGTCCTATATAAAACAAAACATGAAGTACTTTTTTCTGGGGAACAGACTGGAGAGATTGGCATTCTCCTGATAATTCATATGATGATAATAATGATCATTATTACTGTCTGCAGCAAAGGCCTCTGTGAAATTAAAATGATTTCAAAGTATATCACCTTTCAAATTTGCTATTAGTCAGATGGTCATAAGTCAGTAAGTCATAGCCATCAATTAATTTTTCTGGAAGCACAGTACAAGTTGATCTGGGTCTTCACAATATAATAAAATTGTTTCTCTGTTATTACAATGTGTTTTTACCTTTTTCTCGTAAGGACTGGGTGGGCAGTCCATAATTCTTGTAAACCTGATGTTTGCAGATTTCTACATCCCAAAAATTGTAATTTGGGGCAAGATTGTTTTCTGTTCCTTTGTATCAAAATAAGGGTTGAAATAAGAATGGGAAATCTTGGGAGATAAATTACTCCTATTTCCACCTTTAACACCATTTAGAGATGCCTGAAAGAAAGTCACCAAAATTAAGCTGCACAGTGAGCACCCTTCAGCAGTGTGATTTGGGGCCCCTTTGGGAGAATGTTCAGGAATGGAATCAGGAAGAGATTTATTTCCCCTTGCCATTCCCACCCTTAAAACCCACCAAAATGGCCCAAGGAACCACTGAAAAAATACCAACTTTCCTCCTTCAGGTGATGTCACCATGTCATCAGGAGGTGTTCTGTGGTCCTCCAGCTGAACAGAAGAGCGGTTGTGTTCCCCAGCCAGCAAAACATTACCCATCATGCTTAGGTCATGTCTGGTTTACAGCTCCCATCATCTCCAGCAAGCAGATCATGGGGCAAGCTGGCTGCAGATGTATCTGAAAGGCACTAGCTTAGGGGAAACTTGCACAGTCCAGCTCCTCCCTATTTATCTTAACTGCCTATGCAACAGTTATGCAGTATTCAGTATCTGTTTATATACATTACCAAACCAGTTAGAGTGTATCTGTAAGTGTGTGTGTGTGTATGTGTGTGTTGGGGAGATTATATTTTACTATTATGTGCTAACTTGGTACGTAATTGACAAAAATTTTCCCATGTTTGATAGGGTTTCATGGCAATGACTGAGGTCCAGGTTTCATAAAGCACATAGGACATAAGAGAATAAAAGGCAGCTAGTGGCAGACCAGTTAGTCTAGGCTGTGTTGCAATTGTGCAAACGCTTTGTAAAAATAGGTCTTAAGAAGAGATTATCAAAGAGGAGATTTCTGCCTTGATATATTTAATAAATGCTTGAAATATAACCTTGTAGAACCTCTTGTTATAGATAGCAAGCCATGGGTATGGGACTGTTCCATGTGTAACCTTTTGTTAAAACTTTGTTTTTACTGTTGTTGTAAGCCACTCAGTTGTATTAATTGAATTGCAGAATAGTTGGATTCCATAGATGTCCAATACTAATTACAATGATGAAAATGTGACAACATACCTGTACGGTGACACTGTGACACAATGACCATCCTTTTGTACTTGCATCCTAACATTAGTCATACGTTCATAAGTCATAGGGTTTGCATTGTGAATTTGTGACAAATTTTCTATTACTTGGCCCCTTTGCCTTGACTGCAGACACCAATGCTGGATTCATCTGGTTTCGATTTTATCAGTCCAATTAATCCCCACCATCACCACAGTTTATATAAGTTAGTAACTTCCCTTTACAGGATGGTACCAAAATGAGATTTCAGCCTATAAAAAATATTCTCTCCTTTTTGGCATCTTCACTAATCATGCCAGATCATACAGCAAAGGTTATCAACATCATTGTTGACATGAGCTTCTATACTGCCAGTATACATTTATGTTTCAAGTAGGCAAAAAGCAGGTATTGTAACTTATACTTAAAAGGGAGGAGATACAGATTTAGTGAATAAAGATGAACCAAGCGGTATTATGGGCATCCAGTAAACACGAAATTAAAAATGTTTGTTTTCAAAGTAACAGGTTAAAAAGAAGAAAATCCAATTCCAATCCCATTTGGAATTTTTTAGCTTCCTTCCTTCCTTCCTTCCTTCCTTCCTTCCTTCCTTCCTTCCTTCCTTCCTTCCTTCCTTCCTTCCTTCCATTCTATATGTGGAACAAAACATTTTTCATGACTAATGAATCACTGTTATGTGACATCTGACTAGGGATAAAAACAATTACATTTTATTTATCCCAATTCCTTATTTTTCTTTCAACCTTAAATCTGCTCCACCTATGTTTGCCTTAGTTTCTAACTTATTTTTTTTAATATCAGTATATTCTCAGTATGCATTTTCATGTGCATTTCTCTTAAAATATGCATGGTAGGCATTATTTTCTAACATATACATTTGGGCTAGCAATATGATTTCCTGTGATTATGTAATGGATTTTGCACATTTTTGGCAGGACACTGCCACTGAAAAATTCAGTAAATAGAAAATATCAAACTAAAAATGTATTTTGATTTAGGTGTTTGTTTAGAATGCAGAAATTATATAATTCCATATTTAATAGTAAGTTAAACTTATTTCTCCTACTTCCTTACATTCTAACATGCTGGCCTAATTAAATTGCTCTTTATGGTCACAATGGAAACTAGGGAGCCATTTCTAAGAGATGCAACACTTCCCACAACATTAACTTCTACTTCTTTTAGTCCACGTCATCTCTCATCTAACAGGTTTTTGAAACAATAGAAACATGGAAATCCTGCTTACCAGAGGCTGAAGTGAGATATGTGTAAAGAACTAACACATTTTTCAACGTTCGACTTGGATGAGCACAACCCGTTATAGTATTGTGGAATAATATGAAACAGATGCATAAAAAAAATGTTTCCAGGGATTTCCAGAGGTTTCAGGGATTGGGTTAGGAGAACCTTTCTCAAGGTTTTATTTCGCCCTGATAGGTTTTCTATGCATATTACAGGAAACCTATCAGGATAAATATCCTTAAATACAAGTTTGCAGAAGACACACAAAATTTGGGGTAAACTAAATTTAGTTCTTAAGTCTAGAGCTTGTGTCCACTTAATTACACTATTGTAATTTTATTGTATTGAAATAACAACAACGTTAGATAACTTGTAGAGAGCCAGTTTGGTATAGTGGTTAAAGCATCAGGAGACTGTGAATTCTAGTCCTGCCTTAGGCACAAAGCCAGCTGGGTGACCTAGGAAGAACCTGCTTCTGAAAAACCTGCCAAGAAAACTGCAAGGACTTGTCCAGGCAGTCTCCAAGAATCGGACATGATTGAACAGATTAAAAAAAAAAGATAACTTGTGCAGACAAAGAACCTTAAAGGTAAAAATTTATTCAGATCAAATCCCTTAAGTAAACCTAATGCTCTCAGAGCAGTAAGATCTTGTCTTTAGAACTTATTAAGTGTCTTATTTTCTCTCTTAATATAAACCATCATGGAAATATCAGCTATTTAACTTTGACAGTCCATGAAGTTTAATTGTATAAAAAATGGAGATAACAGAAATATGGTCATTATTCATCCATTCAGGAGATGTAAATTACATCAAAACATTAGGATGAAAAATAAATTATTTGCAACTAATTTTAAGAGCTTTAATTCATGGTCTTGAAATATGATTGGACTGTGGAGGGGAGGGGGGAATTCAAATATTTCCAGCTGTGAGATGCTTTGCTACTACATGCCGCCACAATCCAGTGTGAGGCTGAAAGAGAATCAGGGCCGACAAACTAAAGAGTTCTTGTTTAAGAAAATGAGCTGATTACTCATCTTGGAAAGTGGAACACTATTTCAGCTTTACATACCTTGTCTCAGAGGCAGGCAGATTGAGAAAATCAAATTTTGTAAACAAGATTATGGACACAGTTGGGCTATTTTCATCCCAACAAAAGTGGATTTCTTTTGCAAAGTGAAAAAAATGTTACATAATGGAGGTTTGATTTATGTGACTACCTGTGAGAAATTGCAACTTTTTTACCAGTAAAAATATAATTTTCAGTTATTAGTAAGTGAGTTGGGGAGGAGGGCAAAGGAGAAATTTAAATGTTTAATTAAAGTGAAAATATCCTGAGCTTCATTCATGCAGTAGTTCTCAGCTCTTATCTAAGAATGGTAGTATTCAATCTTTTTAGGAAAAAATGAGACAGTATCTTTGCTATTTGGGAAAATTTTTCATCCCTTATTCAGCTGGCTATACCCTTTGATATTTTATTTCTTCATGACTTGTCAGCCTAGCTTTTTGCCATAATTCCAAGAAGTTAAAGCTAGATATTTGCTCTGAAAATATGAGTTCTTAGCAGAAGCTCTCTTACCAATATATAATGCATATACTTATATAGTGAACAAGAAATTACATCAGTAACAGAACTATATAGGTAACTATAGGAGAACTGGGATGTATCCATATTGACTTGGTGCTGAGACATAAGCAGATATAAAGCCATAACTTTTGTCCTAACACAGGAGCTACCTAATTAGAAGTATCCTCACTTAGCAACCACAACTGGGACCAGCAACTCCATCATTAAGCAATGCGGTTGCTAAGTGAAACATCACATGGACTTACGACGTCATTTCCCATTCAGTCATTATGCAAGTCACCATGGGTTGACTGCGTCCCCCATGAGGGACGCGGTGGCGCTGCGGGTTAAACCGCTGCGCTGCTGAGCTTGCCGATCGGAAGGTCGGCGGTTCGAATCCGCGCGACGGGGTGAGCTCCCGTTGCTAGTCCCAGCTCCTGCTCACCTAGCAGTTCGAAAACATGCAAATGTGAGTAGATCAATAGGTACCGCTTCGGCAGGAAGGTAACGGCGTTCCGTGTCATCATGCCGGCCACATGACAACAGATGGGTCTACGGACAACGCCGGCTCTAACGGCTTAGAAACAGAGATGAGCACCGCCCCTAGAGTCGGACACGACTGGACTTTACGTCAAGGGAAACCTAATGGGTTGTTAAGCGAGATATCACAGGTCCATGTCTTGAGATTTCACTGCCAGCTTCTTCATTGACTCTGCTTGTTGAAAGTCAGTTGTGAAGTGCGCAAATGGTGATCACGTGACTGTGGGACACTGCAACTGGTAGTAAAGTTACTTTTTCAGCACCATCATAACTTTGAACAGTCACGAAACAGGGCAGTTGTTAAGTGAGGTTTACCTGTATTGATTCACATTTTATCTCAAATATTCACTTACTGCACAGTCTCTTTCTCATTTGTGGGGGGGGGTCTCTTATTTCTCCCCCTACTCCAAACAAAGATATTTTTCTGGAGGGCTGTTGGAGGAGCAGACTTACAAACTTTCAATCTTGTGGTTTTATTCCGCTCCCCCCATGCCAAACAGAAATAAAAACAAGCCAGCTAAACATCAATATAATTCAAAATGAGCTCTAATCTGCTTTGTGTGATGGAGAAAACCAGAATATATCACTTAACTTCTCGAAATAACAAAGGTCTTCTGCATTGCCACTACAGCTGGAAGCAATGTGACTAGGCTGGCTATTCTTCTCTTATTTTATTGTGGTCTTGTTGCAGTTTATGACCTAATTAGAGGACATGTTGGAGACCTGTAAGAACTCTTACATTAATTAGTTAAGGGATGGGGGTAAGTAGGATCACAATTTACACAACATGTTGGGGGGGAGGAGAAGGAGGAGGTGGCATATACCAACTATAGTTGGAGAAATCTTAAGAGCATGTAAGAGCAACCTATAGCTTATTATCCTCACATGGCACTTGCAGACTGTATGTACAGGCAGCTTTAGGTAATACCACTAGTGCTTGCAGTACTTCAATTTTAAGGGCAAAAAGGTAATCCAGGGCATTTGAAGTGTATATTTTCCATCTATGTGGAACTTTTTAAACCCATATGCATCTTTTCCCAGGGCTGCCCAGCAGATCCTGCTAAACAATTCAGGGAAAGGCAAGTGGCTTATTTATTTGCTAAATTTAGACCTCTATATAGAATCAAGACAGCATTTATTTCACTCCTGTTTAACTTCTACATGAAGCTACTGGATGAAGTCATTCATTGGCATGGGTTTAGGTATCATCAATATGCTGATAATATTCAGTTATCTCTTGCTGACCAAATTATTCTCTCTGTGTGTGTGGAAGCTAGTAAGCACCTGCCCCTTCTCTTTCTGCCCTGCTCTTGTACAATCAGCAAAGCTCTGCAGATCATCCAAGCACTCTGATTAGTGGCTGCCTTGGTACCCAACACTATATCAATAAAACAATGTTTAAGCAAAAAATTCAAGGTGACCTGACCTGCTCATCATCTTGGGTTGATTGAAAGCTAATTTTAGCATGTTCAGAACCCCCAGAGAGATCATTTAAATTAGATTTGAGCTTACTTAAAAGAAGGAGAATAATATTGTTTTGAGGAGCAGACTGATGTGAGCTTTAGATAATTTTTCCAAAAATAAAGGCTTTGAAGAAAGGACTGGGAAAGAGACACTGCATTGATTTTATTCTGTATGAGGTGTTCCATCCTGTTTGCTGTACTTACAGCTTTGAACTGTAGAACATGAACTCCGGGATTTAGCTCTTCAGGCAGGTGGCACAGTACGGCTTTTGCTGTTGCCATGGTTCACTTCATGCTATACTAATTGGCTGGTCTCATTTTAAATTTATGCTATGAATCTATTTGAAAAAATGTATTTTTAAAGCTTCTGTTTTCTTTCCAGTTTCCCAGCAATATAGAACTCATGTTTAAGTAAATGCCAAACATCACACATTAAGAGGTTTAATTTATACATTCATATTTAACTGAAATAATTCAGTAACTTTTCATACACATGTGAAGTAGGGAAACAATATATTTTTATTTTATTTTATCAGATATACAAAAATGCAATCATGGGGGGGGAAAAGAAAATAAAGGAGCAAAAAAGAAATAGAAAAGAGATTAAGAGCTATATAAAACTAAATAAGATTTTTTTCAAAAAAAATAGTTCTGTATACAAGGTGATCTTGTATCAATTTAGTACTTTAAGACCATTGTCAAAATCAAATCAATAATTAGCAATGCAATAAGAATCATCAGTCAGAATAAAAAATGTATAGGGATTCCTATCCAATTTGAAAATGCCTGTCCTTATTAAAATGAATCAGACAAAGTCTAGTATTTTGAAGCCTTATTTTAAAAGAAACCCTAACTTCAGTTATGATACAAGTCCATATGCAGAGTTACAGTCAATAAATGGTTTCCAGGTTAAATTAAACTCAATATCAGACTTGTTTCTTTAAGTTCTTCTTCTGTCATTGAAGCAAACTCCCATAGCTTAGTCTGCCATTCTTCTAAAGAAAGAATTGTGTCTGATTTCCAGTAAGAAGCATAAATCTCTGGGCAAATGTTGTCATGTACAGGTAATGTGCAGGAATTAATTTTACAATAAACAGTTGATGAAAAATAAAAATTGATATGGTGAAAAGTCATTCTATGGTGAATCATCTTCCATAATTGTTGAACTTTATGATACTGCCACCAAATGTGAAAAAATATACAACCAGATTATTTAATTTCCAGTAGTTTATTTATTTATATATAAACAGGATAATATACCAATGAAAAAAAATCTTGTACCAATTTTCTATGACTGTAATATCATAAATACTCTATGTAAAAAAAAAAAATTGAAATTAAGAAATTAAGATTGCTCCTCTGGTGACCCAGTGGCTGAAATTTAGGTTATTCATTAATATGTGTAACACAATTAGATTTGGTTGCATGGAACAAATGTGTTTTAGAGTTTTATGGCAGGCAAAGACGGGGGCATTTATCTCTGTTGTGCTGGAAGTTTCAACTTGGACATTGCTATTACTGTTTCATTAGTCTGAGATCTCTTTCCTAGAGAGTGTTGTTTATCTAAATCTAACTCATGAGATATGATGATTCAGAGAATCTTTCAGTCTGCTTATGAGCAAAAGCTTCAGAATAAAAGCTTCATTCTTCAGTGAGTCTAGACTTTTACTGAAATAACACTTTAGCCTATGAGTAGGCACCGCTTAGCCATAAATTCTAAGCTATCGTGAGAAAGCATCTTATCCCTGTCCTCCCTCTAAGTTGCCTGGTCCTCTATGGGTACACAAGATTAGTTAGAAATAGGGGCAGATGGAGAGGCTAAGAGGGAATTTGACCACTCAATTAGATCCTTTTTTATGGAGGCTAAGAGGTCTGACAGCTGTTGTTTTTCTATTTCTGTTTGCAATCCCATTCAAGCACCTCAGATCTGTTAGAGGTTGGGATAGAAGTAAAGTTGAGAACTGATTTTTTTTCTGCATCAAGAAAAGTCATAACCACTTTCTTATTTTTCTAATTAAAATTATCAATGGCATTTAAGATATATCTAATATTATCTTCTATCTATCTATCTATCTATCTATCTATCTATCTATCTATCTATCTATCTATCTATCTATCTATCTATCTTGGGACAATTCCAGCCTGATCAGGATGAAGTAAATCAGGTAGAAGGCCATTTAACCTCTTTGCAAGTGTAGCTGTAAAATGTCAGCCCTTCAAGTTAGCCAAGTCAGGAAACAGACCCACAAGAACAACTGGAACTCGGCATTATTGTTGCAGAATATAATAACAGAAGCTTCAAAGTCTGACAGAGATTCTTTCCCCTGCTGCCCGCTCTTATACCAAAGAGAATCAAGACACAACAATCTTGATTTTCTTTTCAGTACCATCTCCCTTTCAGCACTAAGCAGGTGTTTATGTAACAGCTATTGAATACCTTTTTCAACACATCTCCATACCTCTCTACAAAAAATCTACATTTAATAAAGAAATATGCCTCTACAACTTTGGACAAGTTGGATCATTCCACTCTACATACATACATACAGACAGACATACATGCTTCTTGCCATGAAGAAGGAAGTGCTTGATGCTGATGTATCTCATCATTACCTGGGCTAATAGTTACTTCAGAATTCTTTTGAAAGACTGAGAGTATATTGGAGAAAAACCATCTGGGCCTGGAGATTTATTCAATTTTAATTTCTGAATTGCATCTTTTGCTTCATCTTCTGTGGTTTTAATGTGAATTTTTAATTGTGCTGAAGTTGTGCTTAATTTCTCATCTCTCTTACTGTACTGAATAATTGGAATTGTTTGGCTAAAATAGGAAGTAATTGTCAATGTAACCTTGAATCATTTCACTTGTATCTAAAAGACATCTAAAATCAAGAAACAAGATATTAAATAATGAAGAAAAGAACTTTGTTCTCCCAAATGCTGGAACATTCAGACATACAAACAGACAGATCTCTGTGTGCTAAATGAAGAGGTCCCCATTCCCAATTCAGTTTATTCTGAATTTTCTCAGACATCAAATAAAGCTGTCTTCCTTTCCACACAATTCAAAATCAGGATACCTTTTTCCTCCATCCAACTATCACTTCCACAACTACCTTCCTTTTCCATTGAGCATTCTGGTCCACTGAACAGTGACAAACCATGGTGTAAAAGACATCGGAAGGGAAATGGGGGAACTGATGGTTTAGCATTTTGAGTTATACCACCAGAGCATCACCACCACCAGAGCAGCTTAAGCTGGGATTGAATACAAAAAGAAAGGAATATTGTGGAGCTGGTCAAATGAACTGGAAGTTTGTTTTGTACTAGAAGGGTGATTTGGAGAAAGATTGGAGGGATTTTCTTTCTAACTTAAAAAAAATAAGGTAGAAAAAAATGTGATGGTACAGGAGCTGAATGAAATCAGGCTGTCTTCTCACCCCACACGATGTGCAATTTAAATGCATTCAGATGGATGTGTGGAGAAATACCTCTATCTACAACTACTGTATCTACTATCTATCTATCTGTAAATGAATTGAACTTGATAAGGCTTTTTAAGTAAAAAGTCTGAAATGGTTATGTCTACATTTGCTCTGAGTTTCAAAAATGACCGTGACCTAATAACCAATTGCAGGCACTTTGTTTTGGAAATTGATCTTCTTTGTTGCCCTGTTACTTCTCCATACACCTCCCCAATCTGTTCTTTTCAAATTTCTTTCCTGCCATCATATATTAACACCATCAGTTTACAGCTCTGTAAAGTGAGTAAATTCAATATTAGGGATCTTTAGGAAAAGAATAAAGAATAAAATTGCCAGTATAATACCTTTATGCAAACTATATTGTGACCACACTTGGAAGACTATGGACTCATCTCACACCCTGCTTATTGCAGCACAAAGATGCATCAGTAACTATGCTTAAGGACACAACCTCATGACACTAGCTTTAGCTCATTCTGCCCCATCAGCCATACGAGGCAGACCAGACCAAGAAATAAACTCCATGGAAGATTAAAGATGACTTTTACTGAGATTGGTTATAGTAACCAATAGTAACAAGTCTGATTGTGCCTCCTCATCTCTCTTTTATAATCAGATGAATTAGGGAGGTATCTGTCTGAGACCTTTGCACACTTTCTGCTTCTAAATCCTGGACTTAATCTATGTTTTCCTTTCTTCAGTAATGGTTCTCTCCCTCAGGACCACCCTCTTTGCTCTCTACACCCCTTTCCTCACCTGCAGAGGCAGTCTAAATTTGTTTTCAGTTGTTCCAGTGTTCAGATAGATTTCCTTCCTCTCCCAAGGAAAGCCCTGTGATACAAACAGTCTATGTTGCTCATTGTGGATGTTTAGTGATGACATAGTCAGGACCTGCCCAGCTCCTATTGATTATATGAGGTGTCTCATCACTGGGTTCTTCCCTCCATGGCCATTTTGTCCATGGAGACCAGAAAGATTGGTAAACCTGTCAAAAGAGGACTGACTCTTGGACATATGAGCAGGTGTGGGATGTTTGCATGAATACACATGAGATTTAAGTAAAATCATGTCCCAGGAGGAATGAAAAGTTGAATGAATGAACATTAAATAGGTTTTAATGGCTATTTTACCTCCATTATTATATGCAGTAAGACTGTCATTGCTAGTTGCTGGGAGAGTGAGAATGTCCTGCCTGGGGGCTTTTGGTTGGCATAGAGCTAGTTTCTATGGCAACAGAATGCTGAATGACATAAGCTTTTGGTTTGATAAACAATGATTCTTCTTGTGCTTTTGTGTAATGAATCTTGGCTAATTTTTGGTCTTGTAAATCTAAACACATCTTGATCACATTTTTCTGATTCTGTACATTTGGTTTCATTTGATATTATTCTTCTGAGTTTATGAATAGAAATTAGAACTTTACCAGTTATGTGACAATGTGAAAGAAAGGGAAATTGTAAGCTTGGTAGTACTGGTTTTTTTTTGGAGTAGGAAATACTTTTCAGCCAATATTTCTAGAAATAGTGGACACTGTTTATTTGCATATAAGATCTGATTTCATCGCCAGCCTATTCATTCATCCAGAATTTAACTGAGGCCAAAACCTGTCTATCTATAGAATGTCTTTCTTGTGACAACTCAGATTTCAATCATTTAATGATCTTGGAGAATGAATTAAAAACAAGCAACAACTGACAACTTGTGTTTATAAAGTCACAAAACATGTCCCAAAGACCCTTTTCTATATGAACTCTGTATCTTCCTTCTATGCCTGAATTCTGGAATGTGGTTTTCAAAAGGGCCTTTCTATGTTTCTGCTAACCCTTTGTAATTGCCCACATTTTTTTTTCCTGAAACAGGTATCAACTTTAAAAAAAGTCTCTTCAAGCAGGATAAGAAAGAATGGAATATTCTAGGAGTTGTAGTGTTTCAAACAGAGCTTTGCAAGGACATACCTGTATTGGAACACTACAGCTCCAGGAATTTCCTAGTGTCACTGGCTGTGAAACCATCTCCTTCGTGACTAGAATAGGGAGGAAATCAGCACAGTAGATTATGAAAACATCTCAGTGTTGGACTAAATGAGAACTGGAACATATAGAATGATTTGCTATGTTCTAGGTTCTGTTTTTGTGCCTTGCTATGTTTTGTGGGTAAATATGGGACTTCTAACTGGTCTTCCAAGTTCATTCACCACTAAATTGGAATGGGCTAGCACTCTAAGCAAGGCAAAATGAACTTTGTAAAATGTGTATGTATGTATGTATGTATGTATTTATTTATTTATGTAATTTATGTAATTTATCCCCGCCCATCTGCATTTGAATGAATTAATATTTCAAACAAGTACAGTTTGGTTCTTGCTTTCTTGCCTTCTTTTGGATTCAGGTGGCAATTGTAGCCATAAATGCTAAAGACCTGAACATTAAGATCTGGCATCTTATGAAAACGTGTTCCAGTACTACCATGAGTGTTCTCTCTCTCTCTCTCGTCATTCTTCAAACTGGAAAAAAAATATACCTTTCCTCCTCATGTAACAATTATGTATTTGATCTTGAAATCTATGACACTGTGAATGACTATTTAGTAAAGAATGAGAAACTAGGTTTAGAGATATTTGAAAAAAAGTTCTGTGGAAAATGAGTCATTTGGTTTGGGAAATCAGAAATGAAATGTTCATTGCTCTTAGAAATCTAGCAGCCTCCTAGATTTGACAGGGATAGCACTTACTTAGGACTTGACTTCCTTTAAGAACTGTCAGACTGATAAAGAGAGAGAAAGACAGATCAAATGTAGATACATAGGATTTTGAAAAGTTTAGCGTGGCTTGAGAGAGCAAAGCTTGCATCTTCATCATAGTTTACACTGAACATCTAAAATCAGTCAATATAAGCAAAGTCCAAATTCATATACAAAGGGCCTAACAGGTAATTCCCTAAGTATCTGTTGATGTGGAGTTTGATACTCAAAGCAAGACTGAGATCTCACAACATGGACAGTAACATGTGGGAAGAGTTTCTTCTTCATTTACTCTGGCCCTAAGCCATGAAGAGTTTACTATGTTATTAGTAGCACTTTAAAGTGAGCCTGGAAACAGAGAACAGTTAGGTGATACAATTAACAATAGCAGAGTCATAATATCCATATTCCAATCAGCACAGCTGGCATATTTTGCCCAGACTAAGTTTCTGGTGTGATCTTTAAACAGAGCTGTATATACCATTCAGATTTCAGTGATCTAAATAGGAGGCATAGATCACTGCTTTCTCTACTGAGATAGAGACCTTCTCAAGTATTAACAGTCATAAGAAAGGATAGTAGTGAAATAGGAGGGAATCACATGATTTGTCCAAAACATTTGGTTCATTTTTATAGGCTTTGTAAGAGAGGCTCTGATCACATAGGAGTGGCTTTTATTAAACATGTATAATAAATAAATTGAGTTAAAGTATCTTCTGAAGTTCTGTCAGTTGTATTTTCTGGAAGGAACATTGTTCTTGATTCATTATTCTTTAAACCAGTCAGATAAATTAACCATCACTTGAGGTTCTAAGTATTCCTTTGTTATGCAGGAAGTGTTTAAAAACTTTTCAGAGTACAATATAATCGTTTTGTAGAAATGCAAATGGTTTTGAATGTTAACTTGCTTATCAAGTTGTTTGATGTTAACTTGCCTGTCAAGTCAATTTGCTTATTAAGTACCCAGAGTATGGCTTGTGATAACCTATTCAACAGGAAAATTCATTTATAGTATATTGTAAGACAACACAGACCCTTAATTTTAACATTGACAGTCCACAAAACAAGATGT
Organism: Candoia aspera; assembly: GCF_035149785.1. NCBI lineage: Eukaryota > Metazoa > Chordata > Lepidosauria > Squamata > Candoiidae > Candoia > Candoia aspera. Next base: position 38,519,479 of record NC_086157.1, read on the forward strand.
TCCTCAGATTTAATTTATTTTATTAATTCATTGATTGATAAAAGCAGTTAACCATATTGCAAGGCAACTTAATTAAAAGTAGTTTTGAAATGTTGCTTCATAAAGCATTCTTAAAAATGAATTGAATGCATTTACCAATCTAGTTTCACTTCCTAAAAACAATATTAGTAAAAGCTTTCTCTCTCTCTCTTTGTTGGTATTTTCATGGTACCTGTTATTTATAAGGTCAATGTATTTGTTTAAAAAAATGTGATTGAAATAGCAATTTAAACTTATGCCATATTGCATCTACCATCACATAAGTGTAATGAGTTTAATTATACATATATTTATTTTATTTTATGATACATTTCTACAGTATATTCAATAAAGAAGTATATGTATGAATGACTAAAGAAGCTACACTTTTGTAAATACTAAAAACTGACAAGCAGGCATGCAGCACATTAGTATATCCTTTTTTTAAAAAATAATTTTATTAAAGATTATAATTGCAACAGTAAAAACTAATACAAACTAAAAGAAAGAAAGAGTAAAAAGTACAAAGGAAAGAAAAGAAGTAGACAATCGAAAGAAAAAGAAAGAAAGAAAATTAAGAATATAGTACAGAGAAAAGAAATATATGAAGAAGTGACTTCACCTTCATCACAACAAGTATAAACAATTTTAGTAACTTTTCATCTCCTCTTAATTTACAACCAATGATCCCTTCATCCCATGTCCCATTTCTTATCTATAAACAAATCCATAAAGCATCATTATTTCAGTCCTGGTTTCAGCATAAGTCCATTAAGCATTGCCAGAAATAACAACATATCTATTTTAACCTTGATCAAATGAACCAACTTTATATTCCTTCCTTTTACTTCTAACAATCTTAATTTTAGTCCAATCAAGTAATGTCGTAGAACTTGATTTCTTTTCATTTCATTTTTGCTCCTTCTCACACGATTCATCCTAGCTTTAACAAACATCTTTTGTAAATTCAGTATAAAATAATTATCCAGGTCATTCTCTTGGTTTATTATTTGTAATTCCCTTTTGATTTTTGAAGCATCAGCTGATTTCTTTTGTAAATCCAATAAGACATCTTTTTCTATGTCATTCTTGTAAGTTGTCATTTGTAGATCCACTTTCAGTGTCAACTTTGTCTCTGTCTTGTCAGATAAAACTTGTTCCTCTTCTGCCATTTCTTCCATAACATCTTTTAGACACAGCCTATCCATAGAAGCAAACATCGCTGTTGACATTGTTATTAATTTCTGATTCCATTTTTCAAAAGTGTGCCTCAGTATTTCCAATATTATAATATTTTGTGTCAGTCTATAGCTATTAATCAGGTTTATGTATTCTTCTCCTTTAATTAAAATCTTTAGTTCCCTGTAGTGTCCAATTTTTAAAATTGCTTATTATGTCTTAGAAAACATTCAAAACAAGTCCACTTTCCCACAGGAAGGATTCTTTATAATTCATTCCAAAATCTTATTTCAAATTTATCTGGACCCTTAATCAGTTTATAATTTTCTAATGTCAACGCTTTAATTAGCTTTTAGCTGTTTATTTCAATTTATTTAAGTTCTTAAGTTTGTAGTTAAGATTTTCTTTCATTAAGGACTGAAGCAGATTCACCCAGTATTTTCAGACTTGTTGATCCAAAAGTGTCTAATAGCTGAAAAGTAGTTAACAAGAAATTTCTGAATGTGATTAGAAAAGAAAGCATGCAAACTTAGTGTCCTTTTAAAGGCATTGACTGCAGTTTGAGCAAGATGGCTATTCCCTCATCTCCCAGCGCTCAAAACCTGCCGGAGACTGCTGTCTTGTGGTCTCCGCATGGGGAGTAACTATCTGGAGCACTTGTGGGCAATCCCGCATCCTCTCCTTATCTAGAGAGGTTCGAAGAGCTGGTGTACTCACCAGGTCTTCATTCTTTACTGCTGTTGTTACATTTACACACTTGTTGCAACACATAGCTTGCCAGCTAAATTGCCACAGGTAAGTTTATATCTGTCCATAGAGCTCCTCTCCATATCAGCTGCCCCATTCACTACATCCACCAGTGAAAATTCAGGTAATTGGATTTTGAATGAGAAGTGATGATGCATGGTTGAATCCTGTGTATGTTGGAAAAAAAGTCTATATGAAGACACTGCCACTATTAAAAGGCATCTTCAGAGATTAAACTAGGACATTGCTTCTCTAACACCAGAATCTAGAATTCATAGAATTATAGAGTCAAAGAGGACATTTAGGTCACTAAATCCAGTCTTATGCAGGAATCCAAATTAAAGCATCCCATAAAGATGGCTGTCCAGCCTCTACTCAAACACATCCAGTAAGGGGGACCATACCACTGCACTGAGTCACTTGATTCCCCTGTCTAATTGCTATTACCCATCCTATCCTTCTGCTTTCCTGTAAATTAAATCCATTGTTCCAAGTCCTCTTTTCTAGAATGATAGGAAACAAGACTTTCTTTTGTGTGGCATTCTTTCATGTAATTGAAGAATGTTATTATATATTCCCCCAATTTTTTTGAGGCTAAACATTCCCAATTCCTCTTTCTGTAAAACTTAATATCTAGTCCTCTGATCATATGTATTGCGGTTCTATGAATCAGTTCTAGTTGGCCTGTATACTTCTTAAAGTGTGCTGCCTATCCCTGGACAAAATACTTTAGAAAGAGGATGATCAATGCAAAATAAAGTAGAATTCTCATAATGAAATTTTATTTCTGTCAATGCCACATAGAATTACATTTGACTTGCCTGAAGCCGCATCAAACTACATACATTAAGCAGTTTCTAATCAACTGCTATTTCAACTTTTCCACAAGTCAATACTTGACAACCTACTTCCACATTTTTTTCTTCTCATCTTAATTTTTTGTAATTTAGTATCTTCTTTTTATAAACTCCTATCTAACATGAGCTCCTTTTCCCTATGCATAATTCCTCTAGCTTCCATATATGTACATATCTGAGTAGGCTCAGCATTAGCTTCCTTCAATATCAGTATCAAAATGCCATCATTTCCTGTAATATTTCTAATTTCTTGACTAAATGTTTCCTATTAGTTAGTATCAGATCAAGGATAGCTGATCCATTCATGTCTTTCTGCAAGACAAATTAGGAATTTCCTGGTGGTAGTCTGCTTGACCAGATTTGTTTACAATAGATGTCAGTGTATTTAAACTCCTCCATCACAACGATTTCATACTTCCTTGAATGACCTGAAAGTTGCTTCTAGAAAATGCCACCTAACCTTCTTACTAGTTGCCTGGGCAACAGTAGACACAACAGTATTACTACTATTGATTCTTGCACTTCTTTTAACCCAAATGTTCTCTGCAGTATCAGTTAATTAATTTATTTTGATTTCAAGATAATTTCACTTAGATATTTTCAATTAATGATGCAACTCCTCTTTCTCCTATTCTACTGCTTCTGTTTCTTTTATTTCCTTCAATGTTATATTTAAGTCACAGGAGTCATTCCACCAGGTCTCAGTTATACCTATTAAGTTTTATTTGTCTTCCTGTAATAAGAGTTCAAGCTCATCTTGTTTATTTCCCATGTTCTAAGCAACAATGGCCATGAACTTTATGAGCCAATGTTCCTTCTGATTTTTCATTCAATGGTTCACTTGGCTCAATTATAGCACTCCCAAATCTTTCTATAATATACAGGTCCTTACTTCAGGGATTTTATCTGTTACATCCATAGAACTCAGTTTAAAGCCTTTCTGATCAAGCTCGCCAAGTTTCAGCCAACCACATTTTTACCTAGATCATCCCAAAACCACTATCCAGATAATTAAGGCCATGATTCTAAAAAACAATCCTTTCCATTGATGCCATTTCCAAGGCCAGTCACTGACTGCAGAGTATTTATTTCCCTTTCCAGTCTCTGTCCTGTCTAAGGCCAAGCACACACAAATACATGAAGAGGTAGCTGCAAACTTTTACTAGGTGTGTTTTAAAGCAATAGCAAGCAGCAAGGGAAGGTGATGTGCAAATGCACACACGTGCACAAAAGCAACCAAGTCCCCATAAGTCCAGCAAACATGCCTAAAGAAAGGGTCCAAAATCCAACGAGCAGGCACAACAGTAGTCAGGTAAATCCAGGGGTCCAAAGTATAGTGAGGTTGTCAGCCGGTCTGAGTTCAGAATCACTGTCATACTGGTTCGAGTCCAGAGGCAAGGCACACAGAGTCTGGGTTTGCGAATGGTTGTTTCCAGCAAGACGCTTGAGCTCATAGCTGTTCTTAAATAAGAGTAGTCCCGGCATGGCTCATTTAGGAGGGCGGCTGCTTCCTAGCAAGTAGCCTCACTGAATTCCTTTGCTCTGCATTTTTTGCCACCCACCGGGCTCTTGCGTTGGGAGGGGGTGGTAATTCCATGCCCTCATCTTCAGAGAGCAGCAGCAGCTGTCTCTGTTGAATGCTGGCCAGCCCCGCCTCCTCTGCCTGCTCAGGCGGCCATTCAACTGGTGACTCCGGAGCTGACTGTTCATTATCCAAGGCCACTTCTGGAGCTGGCTGCCTTTCTTCATCCGAAGATTCTGATTCCGAATCTGAGCCCACTATGACAGTCTCCTTCCATGAACTGGAAGTATGGATAATAAATCACCTGAGCCCTTGGTGTTTGACTTCCTTTCCAGATCTTCCAAGTCCAAGACAATAAAGCTGTAGCCATTTTGGTATCATTTATTCCCACACTGATTAGCAGACAGGGATAATTGTCAACAGACTTGATAAGTCTTAGAAATTATTCTGCTGTATTCTAATTTTGCACCTGTCACTGATTATAAAAAAGTTTCTTTGTTCTGTTCTATATTTTAATTTGAGTTCCTGATAAATAGCACATTGTTGACAAATTGGTTGGATGATACAAGGATCATGAATTCTTATGATTGGCTGACCTACAAAATAGGTCAAGATTTTGCTGCCAATACCAACCAAGTATTAAAGAAACCAAGTCATAAATCAAGCATAATCTGACAGAGGAATAGGCAACCATTTAGGCAAAGTCAAGGAAGTGAGGGATAAACATACGCCAGTCTAGAAACTACAGGATCTTTAAAGCTCACTTCTTAGAGGCCCACTCAGTATCATCAGCAAGGGCCCTGGAACAGTTTGACTCAGGAGAAAGTCCTTAACCATGAATGATCAGTCCACAAGATTCTCTGCTTCTCAGGTGGGCATTATTTCATTTGGCTATCAGTTTAGTTTCCTCTGTTCTCTAGGCAGACAATATTTGTTGTTTCCACAATGGTCCCCATCCTCTGGAATGGCCTTCCCCTGGATGTGAGATTGTGCTGTTATGTGATTTAATTACTTGATAGCTTTATTTATATTTTACTGTCGATATCTCAAGTAATGTACTTTATCACTATTAACCACGAAGATATGGCAGTAAGATTGGATGGATGGATGGATGGATGGGCTGATGGTTTAGTATCAAGGGGGAAGCTCTCTGCATCCTGAATTCACAGTCTAAAAAGCTTTCTTTAAGAAAGTAGCAGCTACAGCACAATTTTCAGGAATAATTTATGGCTGTAATTCAGAGATCTCTCATCTGTCCTCTGAGGAGGAAGCTTTGGGAGTGAGCAGGGAGAGAAGGAAAAGGGCCATCACTATACAGTGTGCACAGTCAGGTTGCTGTGCTGTACACAGATTAATTTCCAGCAATGTCATTTTTTTAAAAAAAAACCTTTTAAGGATTTTTTCCCCAAAATTTATTCATACATGTGGAACTCTTCCCTCTTATACATTGCACCCCACCCACAACCAGCCTGAGAACATAATATTGTGTTTGGATTACTTTAATTTAACTCAGGAATATATCAAAGACCTGCGTTACTCTCTCCTCTATAACTAAGGACTTCGTATTTTGGCCACCTTAAGCCTGCCTATTGTGGAGATTGTTTTTGAACTGTTGTATAATCTTTTGTTTTGCTCTTTGAAATTTTATGCTATGGAAAACTTCCTTTGACATTTTGATTTACATGTAACCGAACTAATTAAATCCATTATACTATACATCAGGGGATGTAGTTTATTCCAATATTTTTTGTATTTAAAGACTTCAAATACAGTTTCCTTAAGATTATAAGAGCTTGCAGAATTTATCCCCTGTAGGTTTGTTGAATATTTAGTTTTAAATAATAGTTTGATTTGTATTTTTTATATATTAAGAGTAAGATATTTTATGTATGGTGGTGGAAGGTAATATTAGGGGAACAATAAGATAAATTTAAAAGATTTGGCAGAGAAAGCAAGACTGACTATAGATATGTGTGATAGTATTCAGTATAAATTTGCTTCTGGTAGAGAATTGCTTTTGGGTTTTTTATTTGTAACTGAAAAAAAATGAAGTATAGTTTTTTATTTTGATTATTAAGTTGAAATAGGTTATACAAATAATGTTTATTATAGTTTATTATAGTTAAAATTGGTAAGTATTTCTTATGTATATCTTTGCTGTTAAGAGTCATTCTTTTTGTACCTTTTTCTATTTGTTTCTGCCCTTTTTAGTTTCTCTCTTTTTTCTTTAGTTTTCTTTCAGTCTTTTTCTATCTTTCCAAGTTATATCTTTATTCTGAAAATATAATAAAATTTCTTTAAAAAAAAAAGGATTATAAGAGTTTTGATCGTCTAGTCCAACGGTTTATTCAATTCAGTATCTTCCTGTTGTTTTCCAACACTGATATTTAGAAAATGTGTGCTTCTAATCTTAGGCCAGACAACCACTATAGACACGTATTATCCTTTAGGTTTTCATTAAAAAAAGAAAACCGCACAGATTTTAATATAATTGGGCATAGGAAGATGCAAAACTCACAAATTCATAAGTCAGAGGTTAGTCCCACATATTTAGTCATGCATGTATACTTGAGTTGTTACTACCTTTTTTTTTAATTGACCGGTTTCTCATATGCAGCAACACGGCAGGCAGGCCCAGTACTTTCTCTGTGCAGAGAATAGCTGAAGCTATTTAGTTTTGTGGGGTGAACATTTCACTCAGTTCAGGGTTTTACAAGAAATTCAGCCTCTTGTTTTTTAGAAGCAAGTAGAAATAGTGTACAAATCTTAAAAGTGTCTTACTTTCTGTGAGCAAATGAATATGTCCATCTGTTACTAAGATCTTGCAGTCCGATCTAAATGTGGCCACATAATAGGTTTATGTAATCCAATAATGTAATCCAGGTATTGCAATAATGAGCCTTGCCACACTATAACCCACTGGATTTGCAGCAGATACCCAAGGCACTACAAATCCAAGCTGTGTTTGTCATTGGGCAAGACCACTTTTAGTCACATTGTTTTAGGGAGAGAAAAGAAAGGGAGAAAGGAGACAGCCTTGGAGCTAGGATCCCCACTCCCCCACCCCGCACCCCAGTCATCCTTTCCATTGCTCTACAGAGAATTTTGCATTGATTGCTCAAATTGCTTGGGTGACAGCTGGTCCACTCTTCCCAAAGAAGAACCACGTATTTCTTCCATGCCTGAGGCAATGGAAGGAAACAAAATCTGATTCCCTGACTATGACATGGCTGGCAAGTTTTGTATTTTACTTTGTGCTGCATCAGTTTGCACAATGGAAGGGCTGGAGTAGGAACTAACACAAGGTTTCCGCTATGGGTTTAGCTTCTTTAATTTAAGTTCCTTGAATAATGCTGGATGTTCAGTTTTCCTTTCCCCCGGTTGTCATAAAGTGGAAAGACATTCCCTTTGAGCTGTCCACTACAGTTCTCAAAACCTTTTCTGATCAATCATTGTGAGCTGATGTAGACCAGACTAGGAAACCAAAGTTATGAATGCTAATTATGCTAATTATTATAAAGTTACAGTAACAGAATCTTGCAAGTCTGAATGTGCCTCCCCCTTCCCTCCCTTTATCTTCAAGAGAACTAGGGAGGGTCAAGCCTGCAAAGTTTTCTGAAATTACTTTTCTGCCTCGGACTCAAATTTCTTTCATCAGACTGTTGTCTTGGTTGTGGCTCTTCCTACTGCTCCTCAAGGTTATTACTACAGCCTGTTATGCCAGCTCAGATCCTAGGCAACTTAGCTAACTTTTTTTTTTCCTATTTTTTTGAACGCAGTTTCTATTTGCTTCCTTCTCTACCCTATTATTTGGGACGGTGCTTTCACCTGCTGTAGTCCAGTGGGTCTTCTTTTTATCTGGCCAAACTTGGAGGGGAAGGTGTGGTTCCTCCTCATGAACCATGTTCTCTTCCACTGAAGAAAGAAAAGTTTAATTTCAGGAAGGTTACACTTTGTTACTATAGCTTTGAAAAAGTCTTGACACATCAAAGTGATAGCAGTATTTTATCGTTGTAACATTTGATGCAAAGAACTGTTATAGAAAGTTTCAAGGTTTACATGTTTTTAATGTGAGAATATAAATAGATTGTTCAGTGTTTCTGGACTTGGCCCTCTCAAAGAATATGAGATTACCACTCCTATCATCTCCAGCCAACAAGACCATTGCTGATTAATGTAACTGTAGTCCAATGCATCTGGGCTGGTAAAGTCTAGTTTAGTTATTCATGTGAATTTGAGGGTTCCTCTCAGCTCTAAAGAAACCACCACTTACACACCTAGGGCACTAGTTGGTAAATATTCACAGATGCAATTCTCTGCATGAAAAAGAGATTCATGTGGAAAATATATTGCATTTCAGCTGGCATACAGAACTTCAGTAAGAAAGATCAAATGCTCCTGCGGTTCTTTGCCTTTTCTTTTGAAGAGCTGGTCTTTCCATCAACAAGTAATATAAGATCAAAGAATGCGTGTTGTCTGTTTGTAGCTATAAAAAGAACTAAAACATCAGAATAGAACACCTACTTTAATGATATATCTATAGCACAGCATTTTTCATGTAAATTTCAGAAATCACAGAAATACTTACATATCTAGATCAGTACATTCCTTTAAAGAAATAAAAGGTAAGTACTGTGTGTGGCAAAATTTTAGAAGACAAGATTTGATCTGATTCAAGACTCAGACTACTTTGGAGATGACATATCAAATCCAAAGCAGAACTTTGCTTTCAAAAATCTCTTCACTGATTTTTAGGTCAATATAAATAAATGGTTATATCCACTAGATTTTATATGTACACACTCAAACACATTTTCAGACATTGTGTCTTTTTATGATTGATTGAAGCAAGCCACACTTCTGACAAATAATTATTGAGGAAATGATTGGATTTTTAACAGAATTTTACAAAGTTATTTTTGCCAGAGTGAGGTTGTTTATTTTTGAGAGGTGCAGTTGGGAAGTGGCCTGGTCAAGTTATTTAGAGAGCCAACTTAATGTGGTGGTAAAGGTGTTGGATTGGAAATGGAAGCTGACTGAATCATGGTATCTCAGCCCAACCTACTTCATAGGATTGTTGTTATAGGGAAAATAAGAATATATGCTGCCTTGAACTCCAGACTAAAGGATAGGATAGAAATCTAATGGATTAATAATTCAATCAATAAATCTTGATTGGAAATCAGATGTGTCAATATCAAAACTTTTTCTTTTGATGGGTGGAGGGGAGACGAATATGTATCAATTTCTATCAGACTGTGTATGAAGCTGTCACTTATTCCTAGACTACTGTTACTACTTTACAAGCAGTTTATACTGCATGTCAATAGAAGTCCTGCTTTGCTTTGGACAATCTAGTTGAACTGCTTGGAAATTGTTGGCTTAGTTTCTGGCTTCAGGCTTTGTCTGAAGTAGACTCCTATTTAGACTCTAAAGCTAAGCCAGCATTTGAAAAAGAAAATCTTGAGCATTGCATCTTCTGCAGAAGCAGCAATGTTAATTTCTCTTATCAGATAATAAGTGACAGAAGCAATCAGAGTTTTCTCAGTTTTAAAATCCTCAGCTTCTAGATTAAATCTCAACCACTCTCATTATTCTTACAAAACTAAAGCAGCAGTATAGGAAAAAAAAACTATGTTGTGGGCAAATGCATCTATGTATATCCTCTTTGTAATTTCAGAATTAAATGTAACGATCACATCTTCCTATCCCTGCCACCCCAATCCTGGTCAATCATTTTTAAATTACAAACATCTAAAGAAATAAACTGCCTTTAATAATCTGTGGTGGCCAAAACCTAAAACAACCAAATCACTTTGAAGACACAACATAAATTTATTAGCATGCAAACAATAAGGCAGTGTGCACAGAGCTCCCAGCAAAGCATTAGCAGCTTGCTGAGCAGCCCTGAGCAAAAGCAGAACCTCAGCTTGTGTACCTTTGGCCTACTACATTGCAAAGGCAGGACAATGAAAAAGGCAGACGCAGTGTAAATTACAGCATGATGTTGGAATATTTTAGATAAACCCATCTCTGGTGGCCTTCTCCTTAATCATCTCTCCCTACTAGGTCAGCTTTCTAGCTATACTCTCTTTGAGATCTGGCCAGTGAACATAAACAATTTGGTTTTCTGGACCACTGATTCCTGTCTGAATCCTCCCCCTGTTGCTACTCAGGGCCAATCCAGCTTGCTGTGAATGTTTTCTTTCAAGGGGACTTTAAGCGGTTCACATGTATGGGGGGAATGTCTCATAGGATTGGTAGTGAATGCAGCTCACGTGTGTATGGGGGGTGGGTACCTATTACCACTACAAATGGGAATAATCAGATAACAGATCTTTTTCAGTCCCATTTATTTCAATGGACAAGTTTCATATATTCTTGATGCTTTATTCTTGGTAGCAATAGGAGTTAAATCAACTTTGTTAAGATTATGCCCTTTCCTTTATTAGCTTCTAACTCCTAAACTGTTTTCATTATTTAAATGGTTTTATTATGGTGTTGAGCTAATTATGCTCATCCTTGCTTCAAGAAATAAGGATGTGGTGATATTTACCATGTTTCATGGAACCCTGTTACGTTGTTTCATGGAAATGTCATATAAACTATAATGCATTTATTAGAATCTTATTATTGTTGATCTTCTGATTTAACTCCCTATTTCTACGAATGGGTTTGCTGCTGGGGGGGGGGGGTGTCTATTGTGTTTTTATGGTTTTTAATTTTGTAAGTCGCCCAGAGTCACCATGTGTGAGTTGGGCGGCCTTATAAATGTGTTTAATAAATAAATAAAAATAACTATTGCATGCAGGAAATTCCAGAGCCAAAGCACCCATAGCAAAACTAGGGAATTTCCTAGTTATATTTTTGTACTTCTCACAATATATTTGCATTATAGGTTTCGTTGCAAACATTGATTTGAGAATAAATGTAGTATTTTATTTTAGTGGTATTTCCCATACAAAAGCTGTGACAAAATCTTCTTGACACAGACTGACAACAGAAAATTTAAACTCTGTCTTGTCTATACAAGTCATGGTTGTAATAATTACTCATCATCCTGGAGACTTGGCAATATATTTATTGCCAAGCACCAAAAATTCTCAGGATAGAATCTGTGAGTTCTCTGGTTTAAAAATCAGTATATAACTTATCATGCACTACAGGTGGCTGCTACAGGAATATGTTTACATCTTTATCTATGTCTGTATGGTCATAAAATAGTGGCTCAATCAGAACACCTCCACCAATTAAATAGTCAATATAATTTTTATATTTTATTGCATTATATCATGCTTATTAAAATAATAATAAGAATAAGAATGGCCATAAGAATAAATACATACTAATATCTAGAATATACTGTAGCACACCAGATATCACAACAGTTGAAGAAAAGCAAGTCTTATTTATAGATGTAGCAATACCAAATGACAGCAGGGTAGCTCAAAAGGAACTCAAAAAATTATAAAACATTAGAGCTTAACCATTGAAATATGGGTATTATGGAAGACAACAGCAAAAAATTTTCCCATAATTATTAGAGCATTAGAAGCTGTAACAATAGGATTGTCAATACAACTGAACCAAAGAATTAGCATCATTTGACTTCACAACATCTTGCTTACAAAACACAACTTTCCCCAGAACTGCAAGCCAGAATTAACTCTAAGCTACCAGCATTTGGTGAGCTTTCTTCAGAAGAGAATGTATATCATCATGATAATGACAGTGACAATGACAACAACAACAATAATAATATAAGGGAAAGCCTAGAAAATTCTGTCATAAATTGGTTAGGTTGCTCAAAAGCTTTCTTTTCCTCTTCGCTGAATACAGTAAAGGAATTTCAAACCACTGCTGTAGATGGAGTGTACATTTCTTGGTCCAATTATTTTTATCAAGGCTGCAGGCCCCCAAAGTCCACCATTCTTAATGTGTTAATAAAATCCAAATAGTGAGGTTATCTCACTATGGACATGTTCATCTTTAAAACACAGTTAAATGTGACAATAATAGGATATGCCACTATAGCAATACAAGTTCCAGTTCCTGAATGTCATCTCTAACAGCAGTACAGTTGCAACCAGCCCTTATTAAACTTTCTCTGGTATGTTCAATTTTTTTATTAACCTCATTTTGAGATCAACCCAAACTCATTTCACATTCTTTAAAGCAATCCTCTGCTGGTTTATTATGATGGGACATTTGTTATTACAGAGGTTGCATAGCAACTGTGCAGCACTTCAGAAGGTCTTTGGAACCCCAGAAGTTTCACTCATAGGACCTTTCAGCAGCTCTTTAATCCAAGCACATTTTTTTTTCTGGAGATCCTGCTATAGCTGCAGATAACAACTGCACAATCCAGGAAAATGCACAACTGCTTTAAGGAGTTGCCAGCAGATGCTATGTGAGTGTCCCTGTCAGGACCAAGCACCTTTACCCCTTTAAAACTGAAGCACTGCACAGCCAATAATTATTGTCAACTTCATCCACTTCCTTTAGAAATAGTCTATTGGTTTAAGAGCCATGGCTGATTTCTCCAAAACTTCCAAGCACTATGGAATTTCAGAAGTCCAATGGCATCTGGATCAAATAGACCATTTAACAAGTGCTTGAGCTGAATAAACAGCCAAGAAGCACTCTGAGATATATCAAACTCTGTTTTTATTTCTACAAAAGCTTTATCAATAGTTCTCTCAGAACTGATAAGAATATAATAAGAGGCTTAGTTTACCTCCAAAATGAATTTACCAGCTATTCCTAAATTAAGATTATCCCTTAATATCATACTAGTTTTAAAAAAAAATAGGAAACCGACTGCCAAAAAGAAAGATCTCTAGGGAGGGTCAACAAATCTAATTGCCTTTCTACACCCATAACGTGTTGTTTTAAGTTTGACATTGCCTGCTTATAACTCATCATCACTAATATGGCATGTGAAATAGCATAACTCTGTAACTTCCAGTACATTAATCTTCTCCAGGTCAAATTCCAAGTTATCAGCCCAGATCAAGGGCCTAGGGCTATAGGAAAAACATTGGTTTCAACCAATACATAGCCATATGCTGGGTTCCACTCTAATCACACCAGCTTCATGATGAAGGATTCTACCAGCATTATTGTTGCCAGTCTAAGAAATGTATTGGATAAACACAGCTTAGGACTGCAACAAAACTATACATGAAAAAAAAAAATGAACTGAAGCTCACTGAACCAATAAACAGGGAGAGCAAACAGACTTTCCTCTCCCAGTGCAAAACCAGATTGCTCCCTGCTACCCCATTTTGATCCAATGAGTATCAGGAAGAAAGTTCTTTGTTATCTTCTTCTCTGAACCTACTTTCTCTTTAATAAATCTGGAAATAATTTAAAAGGAAAGCACAGAAGAACAAACTGGCAGAGAAATGTTTGGATTTTGTGCATCTCTTGAGCAAGGGCAGGGACCAGCACCGGTGTTTACGTATGAAATTTAGTCCATGAGCCATCAAACACTGACCTGTCTTTTATAATTTGATCTGTAGAGCATGAAGAGAGAACAGAAATGTCCATAAGCAGATAAACAAGCTTGTAACTATTAATCAAGGAAAAAAATGTAGTAATCTTTATTCAACTCTAAAGAGTTGAATGGAAAGTAATGAAAAGTACCAAGTGAGTAATACGGGCAATTGAATGGAAAAACTACAGTTGAATAAAGTAAGTACCACTTGAAAATAAAATGCTTTTATAGGCTTTAGTTTCATTATGAATATAGCAGCCTAAGGGCCACTTAACTATTTTGTTCATCCCCAGTTCTCTATTCACATACCGAAATATATATATATATATATATGTGTGTATGTGTGTGTGTTTTCCCTTGCAACTAGAAAACATCTTAGAAATTATGGTGTTGATCATGAAACAGTCTGCAGAGAAAGAGTTAAATGCTGCAACTTTCTTTGTCTAATCAAACTCATGCTCCTACGGACATTTTTTTCCTTCTCCACTTCCTCCACAAAAACTGTTATATCCATAAAATTTTACTTAATTTGATATGGTGTAGTAGCACGCATTGTCAAAGTGAGTATATATTCTTCCTTTGGCTTTATCGTATGGGTGCAAACAAGTGGCTATTGCATCATATGTTTTGAGTCTGATGGAATATTTTTCTAGTGTTAGCTAAATAACCATCCTTTTTTTATTCCAGCTTCACTGAAGGTATATTCTGCTTCATCAAGTTATTTCTACTCCCCCCTGTTCAAACAAATTTGTCATATATTGTTTGTTGAGGCCAATTTGCCATTAATCAATAACGATTATAACAGAAATGAACAGAAATCAAAGGAAAGCAGAAAATCTTTGTTAAACAATTAACTGCTGCTATTGCCCAATGTGGAACAAAACTATTTCAGCATCTAAATCTGTCTAGGTATATTTTTTGTTGTAGCATTAGGTATTTCAGTTTTTAAAAATAGGCAAAGGTGTAATAAGCAAATGAATGCAAAGACTGGCAGTATACTCAGCTAGGTCATATAAAAATTATGCTGAAGTGTTTGCACACAGTTTGCTTATCATATTATAAGTTCATCTGTATCTCACCTTCTGTCTCAGATAGGGCCTTTAGTTTAGCTTGCCAACCGTATGCAAACAAGGTTTAAACAATGAAACAACTGATACAGCTCCAAGGGCAGCAGAACGGAACAACCTCAGAGATAGGAGTATACTACCCAAACATAGAAATGATTGTTAGAAAATGGTGGTCAACAAACCAACTTGGACATTATCTGTGTGTACAAAACAAAGTAGATGTTCATATCTTCCAGGATACTGAATTCCAGAACCTGGATGCCTTTTCAGGGACTTTTACAATAATTGCATCATGTAGGGGGTGGGGGCTATGTGAGAAAGAGTCTCCACCAATTTCTGATCCCAAACAGTTAAAGGGTTTAATGGTAATCAGGCAGGAGTAGCATCCTTTTGCTAGCCCTGTCTGATTATTAGATGACCTGTCAGGGTGGGGGGCTGGTGGAAAAGGTGTAGCAGACTGAGCACCTCCCCTGTTCCCTTCCAGGAGTCGTCCACCCACTGTACTTGCTTGCTTATCAACTATACTTGCATTGAAGAAAGACTCCTGAGTGTAAGCATTAGGCAGGTGAAGCTTTCTGGAAATTAGCTTACCATTTCTGAAGTCTACTGGGAATCAGAATGGGTCATTGGATGGATGGGAATACTAAAAAGCTGCACTGGTGCCTACACTTCCCCACCAGATGCTTGGCCACTTCAGAGTTCCTGTATAAGAAGCCCTGAGGATATAGCTTTCATGCAATATATGCAAAATCTGGTGTTTGGAGAGGCTTCCTCAAAGCAAAGCATTATGGACTCTGTGATGTGAAAGTATAGGCAACCTCCATAGTCATCTCAACCACTTCATAGTCTTGCTAAAAATTATTCCTATGAGCAAATTGGAGCTGACAGATCTAATGCAATATGAGTGTTACACAATTTAACACATGTTAGGAGGGTTAACACTTACTGTTATTCTAGCATTCTCTTTTCTACAACTTCAATATTCTCTCTCATTTTGAACAATCACCATGTTTGCCTGGAGATGGTGGGAAGTGGAGTTCAGAACAGTGGAAGAGCACTAGATCCTGTGGATCACAGGAAAAGTTTAAGTAGAACACCAGCTTATTGATTTTCAGAAGCAAAAGATCAGGATTACATATTTAATTATTTCTGTTAGGCCATTTAATATTAAAACCACTTACTTTTCCCTTACTTTGCTGCTAAGCTAATTTGTATCTTGGTTTCATATATGGTATCTTCATCTATAGGAGGAAGAGAAACCAACAGATTATAATTTCAAAAAATTATAGTTATACCAGGCTTCTGCTTTTCCATAAAATGTTTAGCTCTCCTCATAAATGTTCTGGCTAGTGAAAATAACAGAAAACGTTAACGTACACTGAATGAAATATACTGAGGCCAGTGCGCTGAATATATAGCTTCAACTTTTACTGTAATAAAAAGGAAGCAAATAGAAAAAAGGAAACATCTACATTTCCCTGAAAATTGTGCAGCTATTTGCCACAGGTTAATCTCAGGGGGAGTATTTTAAAGTACAAAAATAGTATTTTATGTTTGATAGCTGTTATACTGCTGTTAAGAATCTGAGGCCGCTATAGATGCCTGTTTCAATAGTAATACTTGATTGGTATAAAGTTACATTCATATATACATACACACAACACACACACATATATACACATACACACAGTGTGTGTGTGTGTGTGTGTGTGTGTGTGTGTGTGGTCATCACTCAGTGTACTTCTTTGATCATGCTAAATGTAATTCTTTCAAGCCAGAATAAGCTTTCTATTTATAGCAATCTATAGGTGATCTTTTGCTCCATTTTTCTTTTCATTTCATGTCATATTATTGGACAAATGGATATAAACAAGCAAAAAAAAAAAGCTAGGTTATCATACAGTTGTAAACATTTGAAGAAAAAACAAATCAAACGTTGCCTTTTGTTCTTGTGATGAAACATTTGTTCCTGCTTTGGGACAGTGAATATTAGAGGCTCCAGCGATTCTGATTTCCTCATCCAATGTCTGTGTGATGCTCAGTCATCAGTGGTGGAGGCTTTCCAATGCCAAATGTCCAAAACTAGTAGAAATAAAAATAACCTATTAGGATAGTATAAAATGTTTATTACCAACATAGGCCAACATGATAAAATTAATAAACACATCCAGAAGGGCACATACAGTATATAGAGTGCAAATCATAAAAAAAGTAAAAGGAATAAAAATTGATAAGGAAGCTCTGTCCAGAAGCTTTTCTATGGCAGGGAGATATGCTTGTGTGTGCGTATTTAGGCAGAGGAAATGCTTAGTCTCCACAATGCAATAGCAGTAGCACAGAATTTAGCTACCTTTTCACAGGATTCCTCATGCTTGTTCACCAGTAGGAATAACACTTTTTCTGACCTGCCAGAACAGTTTACAAGCAAGTGTCGGGCTTTATAGGTCTGAGCACCAAATGATGCTACTCACTTGGGATTAGACTGAGATTAAAGTTCTGAGTCCACCTACAGCTCAACATTCATGCAAGCTACATCCTCAAACCTCCACGTTCCCTAGAATGTGTGTGCATATTCCTATGATATGTGCGTATATACACACATGGGCTGGACTAAGATTTTGTGGACAGCCTGAATTCTGGCATTGGTCTCTAAGGTATCAGCAATCCCTCCCTTTGTTCACCTTAGGGGAAGAGCTCAACAAAGAAATTTTTTTGAATCTTGCAAATTTTGGATGTAGGAGAGTGAAAGAGGCAAGCAAGA
Source organism: Candoia aspera (assembly GCF_035149785.1). Lineage (NCBI taxonomy): Eukaryota > Metazoa > Chordata > Lepidosauria > Squamata > Candoiidae > Candoia > Candoia aspera. The sequence continues at coordinate 38,537,129 of NC_086157.1, forward strand.
GAAAAAGAAAGATATTGTAAATATAAGATGTGCTAGACGTACTTGTATAAGTATATGGGGAATGAAGAGACAAAATGAAATAACTTGATAGCTAACATATGTTAATCGGGGTAATCAATTAATGTACATAATTTTTAACATTTAACTCTCCCAATTAAAATCACTTAAGCAGATGCAAATAGCTCATGCAAGATAGGAATAAAAAGAAGTGGGGGAGGGAGGGAGGGGGGGAGGGAGGGAGGCAAGGAGGAAGATTCTTGCTGTGTTCTCCTCTGACTGGCGGGATGGTGAAGGATCATTCTTATACTTTTCTTTGGGGAAATCATTAATAAATTGTGCAATCGAAAGAACCTTGATAGGACATTGTCAATGATTATGTTAATCAAAGTGCTTTTCCGAAGTCTTGGATTTGACTCCAGAAGCAGGTGATGATAAACTTTGAATACTGGAATTACAGATTATTCTGCTTCTAAAGATTTTGACTCTATAGATTACAATAAGCGTCAGAAAAAGAAGCTAAGTTTAGAAATTATGTCACTATATACAGTATGTACATATAGTATAAACTTCCCTTCCCTTTGTGCTTAAATAGGAAGGTTCAAACCAGGTTATTTCTATAGCTCTTGCCTTTACAGACAATCTGCAGTTTTACAAGTACAATGAGATATTATTTATCAGAATATAATATTTCAGAAGCTCCGCATGTAGACTGGGAACCGTCTTGCCTGAGTTTCAATACTGAGGACCTTGAAAGAGTTGCTGTTGTTACTTTACTAACAATGAGCAATGCATATGTGGAGAAGTATGTTTAGCACCCTTAGAGTCAAGCCCTTACTTGAAAAGGTCAGAGTTGGGATCACTTAATCTCATGGTTATTCATCACCGCTGGCAGAATTTTGCTGAGAGAAAGGGTTTGTATGCTGCCAGCCTCCTTCAAGCCCATAAAGGACCCAGTTTCACTATAGGAGTCCTACTTGCTGCAACAGCATTTCTGGCCTTATGACATTGACCAGAGTATGGGCCTGTGCAACCACTGAGCAGATTACAGATACAATTTAGGGAAGGAGAACAAATTGTGTAATACTGCATAATACTATAAATTGCTATGATAGAAATTTTCAGTATCTGCAGCCTGCAGAAATGAATGTGTTAATGCAGAATAGTTTCCCTAAGGCAACGTAGCAGGCTGTTCAAGTGTGAAGTGACCCCTTACTCCAGATCTTATATTAGATATTACAGGGCTTTGAACAACTGTAAACACAAAGCATCTAACCAGGAAGGAAGGGGCTGGGAAACTTTTTGGATCAGCAGGAATATTTGGAATATCCACATCATCACTTGGCTGGCCAGGGGGTCTAGATAATCCACTGCAGGGCAACCAGAAAGTGATCTGACTATGACAGGACAATTATATATGCTGGTGATATATCTGGTTGGAAGCTGCCTAAGTCTTGCCTACAAATTAATTTGTTACAACACCTACAAAAGGGAAGGATCAGGAATGAGAAAGGCACAGAGAGAATAACAATCACTACCTCCTGAGAACTTCTACTTCAGCAAAGTGTTTTCTTTAAATAAGGAAAAAAAGGGACTGTGCAAGGATGGCCCAGAAACCCAGCACAGTGAGAGATGTCTCAGACATTACAAGCTCCTTGTAATATGTTGCCATGAAGAATAATTTTCTGAACAGCCTTCATAGCTGAATTAGCTCTGATGGGCTGAACAAACATAAAGAATAACATGCCAGCAAAATAATGGAAGGATTTTGTGCAATTAGCGTTTTGACTGACCACCCACCTAATTTGGCTGAAGAATAGTTGAGACTCCTATCATTTGCCAGCAGGAAATAAGAAATGATTGTGAATGAATATATGAAATCCACAGGCAGGGTACAGGCCCAGCAAGCTTTTACTTGTTGGCAGGAGCTCATCAACACAGCCTTTTATTATGACTGAGGCAGAAATATTGGGAATGGCTTCCTGTAAGCTATTTATACAGTATGTATGCACAGCTCTTTCACACTTTAAAGCATGTGAACAATATTTAACAGAACGTTTAATTTTTAACTTGGTGGAAACAGCTTTATCCACACTACACCTGGCAATCCTACACATGTGATCATTGTTTCCAGTCTGGGTGGTGCTGGATTGTGGGCACAACAAGGCTGATTATGCCAACAGCACAAACAATGCTCAATTTGTGATTTTGGGCCATGGAAGAATGCTGGCTTTCATAATGTATGATGATAGTTAACTGCAATGAAACAAGATAGAAGGGAGAATGCCGGGACTTCAGAACTACATCCATTACCTCCTTTTGAATTATATCAGTGTGATAGGATCCCGACATGTGTGACCAGGTAGCTATTTGATCTGCCATAGAAACCTAGGGGATACTGTACCTAAGCCATTTTTGGTAAAATAAAGTCAATGTCTACATAGGTACCTAACACAGGAATGGTGATTGCTCCATTATCCTTATTCTTTAACTGTTCCATCTCACTTAAAAGAAGAACTGTGGCTGTGGGAGAAAAGTATGCCTGAAAGCGCAAGAATGACGATGAAGAGATGAAAAAAAAAGCTATAATTAATCATTTTGTTCTAGGGACAGTTAAGATATTTCATTTTTATGGTTATATACCCAATTCACACCTTCTGAGTCTACATGAAAACCAGAATGATTTTTAGAATTTTGTGACAGTCTGTGAGTCAGAAATGCACACAAAAATATGCACCTTAACACCAAGAATGCATATTATATTAGAGAAAAGTTGCAAAAAGTACATGTTCTAAAAGTGCACACACCATGAAAGAGAAAAGTTGTTCTATATAAATATATACAATATGATATGTAAATCTCCCCCTTACCCCAATTTATAAAGTCATGCAGAACAATTGAGAAAGTGAAATACTGAGCAGGATGAACACTGACAGATTTAACCACCATTTAATTGTTCTATATCAGTGATTAATTCTTTCCCCACACCTCTCCATTAGGGCCAATAGAAGGGAAAAACATGATGTTCAAATGACTAAATTTGTAGCACAAATATAACCTATAAAAATTTAAATAGAAATGAAGGCTTGACTCTAGTCTGGTAGAATAATAGAAAGGTTCTTTTATTTGTTGCCAGATGATATCACAATATATAATGAGGCAAAGGGGCTTAGATAAAAGATATGCAAGAAAAGGTTAAAAGTCAGATATATTTCACCTAGAAAAGATATTAGGTGAAGAAATAATTATAATCACTTTAAAATATTAGGAGGACTGTGGTTGATAAAACAGATTAGTTCTATGTTCCTTTAGTGAGGGAAGCCAAAATAATGACTTCGAAATAAAAGAAAGGACATGACAATGAAATTGTTGGTATTTGTTTGTTTTTTTCTGCTTTTGGCTGTAGAGCCATTAAGGTTACCATGGTAATTGAGTACTTCCTTAAGTATCGGCAGGGTGAAGAGGTCGAATTTAATTGTCCTCAGTTTGGGTGTTAATAGCTGCATTGCCTGGGGGAGGGCAGCTTGCTTGTTACTTGTTTAGTTTCGCTTTTGCAGCCAAGTAAGTAGCCCGGTTCTTTCTGAGCGCGTGTGTGAATGCACAAGCCTGTAAATATGTTTTTGAGCTTTCTGTAAATAAATTTATTTTTATAGAAATGCCTGGTGTGTGATTTTTCTGATCTCTCTGGGCCAAATGCTTTCCAGCACTCTGCAAGAGAAACATTGGGGGAATTTCTACATGGAAAATGAGTCAATCAACCAAGCAGCAAACAACAGCCCAATCAAGGAACTCCCAAGGAAAGAACAACACTTCCACCAGCACAAGCTGGACAAACCACAGTATATAAAGAGAGAGCAAGGCCCACTCCCTCTTTGCACTGAAGATGTTGCCTAGTCTGGCAATGAAACATCTGCAAGAAAACAAGAAGGCTCAGAGAGCACCAAGGACTCCACAAAATGAGTTTTTACAGTCAGACAGACTGAAAAGAGCCTCAGAAGGGATTGCATGGCAATTTATTATGAATACTATAACATTCTGTTATTCTGTGGTGGTAACAAGTTGTATTGGATGAAGTCTAAAGATCCTGACAATTATGTCAATCTAAATTAAAAATTCAGTTGATAGTTTTAGTACTCCTGATCCAAACACCCACATGAATATAGGCTCATGATTTGTTATAAACCTTATGGAAGTGTTTGTCTTGTGATTTAGTGCATGTAGCCTATGCTATTTGCAAGATGGTGATTTCCCATTTTGTGTCATCACAGTCTTATGACTGGAGCAATTCCGGTATGTAAATCTTCTATACAGATTTTGGTTCATAACATTTCTACTTTCATTTGATTACTCTTGAACTCTGAATCCACTGATGGTTCAATACAGTCTTATGGGTTAACTCTTATGAGATATAGATATATATATATATATATATATATATATATATATATATATATAAACAAGGTTAAGGGGTCCCAATTAATGCAGGAAAGCTAAAGCAGGAAAGGAGAAATAAGTAACAGTACACTGAAAATGAAGTGAATTTGAATCCTAAAATCACTAATTCTTCAGGGAGATATAAATACTGTAATGCATATCTTAAAGCCTACTTGCTTAGCTATAAATCTGTTAATATAATCTACCTGGCAATACAGTAAATTATCTTCTTGGCCTTTTTACCAGTCAATAACATGAACTATAAATAGTTTTGATTCATACTTGAAAAAAAAAACCTACAATATGATAACTGTGATTGAAAATAAATGAATGCCACACTCCAAAGAAACTTATAAATAATTTTAAGAGATAACAGATTAATGTCTTGTGGGCATCTCTTGTGCTATAGAGCAACTTGAGAAAATGGATTAATTAAATATAGCAAGAGTTCATAAAATTGTATGTGAATTATTAGGTTATATACCATAGGAAGATAAAGATAATTGTAATTAGAGAAAGAGTACAAGGTACAGTCTACAAACTTGGAAATTCCAGAAGTGTTTCTACAGCCTAGATATGTTTTTAAAGCACAAAACAATATACAGTTATTATTTAGATACAGTAGCCTGCTAAAGCTGAGGAGGTGAAGACCTGCAGTTAAATTCATAGAAAAGTTTGAAATATTTGATTGAGCTTCAAAAAAACATCCTACAGAAAGCTGTCTTAATCAAACAATGGTTGTTTGTAGCTCAGTACTCTCATGCAGGATTTATTCTCAAGTCAGTAATTCAAGATCTGTTTAGCTGGGGATGCCAATGCCTGGGAGAATCATTTAGGGCTTAATGCAAATTATCCATACTACAAAGACACACATATCTGCAAGATACACTGAACTGAAGGCCATCAAGGCATCAGGCAAAGCAGTCCATATGTTCTTAGAGGGATCTGACTTCAGAGCCTTCGAAACACCTCTAGCAACTGATAAGTACAATTCAAGTTATGATGGAGTCATGTATGTCATTCTTGCTTCCATTTACCACCATTGGTGCTGAATAGGGTGGCACTGCCCCAAACAGACCCTGTCACAATCTAGGGGCCCTTTTGGACTCATGACTCCTGCTCGAAGAGCAGGTGCCAGTTGGTGCTAGGAGTGCCTTTGTGCAACTTTGGGTTGTGTGCACCCATTCCTAGATTAGAAGGCCCTACTCTCTGTCTCTCATGTCCTGGTCACCTCCTGGATGGATTACTGTAATTCACGGTATGTGGGGCTGTCTTTAAAAAACATCCAGAAGCTACAGCTGATGCAGAAGACAGTGGTGCAGGCAGTTATGTGCACACCAAGATCAGCACATGTCACAACTCTGCTCTGCTAGCTGGATTGGTTGCCAGTTTGCTTCCAGGTTCAATTCAAAGTGCTGGTTATTACCTATAAAGTCCTACATGGCAGAGGGCTGTATTATGTGAGGGACCACCTCTCCCTGGTTACATTTACCCATCCCATCAGATCAACAGAAGGGACATGCTATGGGTCCCATCTGTGAATGAGTTTCATCTGATGGGACCCAGGAGGAGAGCCTTTTCTGCCATGGCCCCCATCCTCTGGATCATCATCTTCCCTGAGGTTAGATTGGCCCCAACCCTGCTGGCCTTTAGGAAGTCTCTGAAGACATGGCTGTGCCATCAGGCCTGAGGATCCCATGGAGGTGGGGAGCCTGTGAGATGGCTGAGCTGTTGGTTGGCCCTCTCCTGCATGTTTTATGTCTTTGGTTAATCGGTTTTAATTGTTCAATTTTATTTACATGAGTTTTGTCTTTTGCTGTTTTATCTTCTAAGCTGCCTAGAGTTACATATGTGATATGGGCAGCCATATCAATTGAAATAAGCAAACAAACAAACAAGTTTTCCAGAGGACATATGATTAGGCTTAGACTGGCCTTTTAAAGGAAACTATTTTACAGTGTCTGGGAGGAGGAGGAGGAGGAGGAGGAGGAGGATAATCATCATCACCATCATCATCATCATCATCATCAGGCACAACTCCCTAGCTCCCTAAGGCCTGCTTAGGACAGTAGCAGCAACAGTGGTTGGCATTTGTGTAGTGCTTTCCGATGTTCAGCATGTTTCATATCTCCTTACCCTGCAGAGGTAACTTGGCATCTTTGCATACAGTACATTAATGTGGAAAAGGGTTTCTTTCCTTAACCTATTTATTCAGTTAAATACGGTGCACAGTTTTCACATTATGAAACATTTATCAGATATTTGATGCTGACTTTTATTTACAGATGGCTATCCACAAGAAGAAATGATTTACAGATGGAGAAAAAACTCAGTCGAAGCTGCAGATCAGAAATCTTGGAGACTTTATCAGTTTGACTTCATGGGACTCAGAAATACTTCTCATATTGTGCAAACATCAGCAGGTAGGCATGCAATAAATTGGAATTTCCTGCTCTGAAGCTTGAGAGAATCACTGCATCCATTTTTCTGTCTAGAATAACTTGGGATCACAGTCAAGACAGCACAACAGTCTAGAGTGTGGATTTTGTCTATCGATAAATATACATACCTGCATAAATAACAGGAGGCAGGAGGAGAGAGCCAACCCCTTAATTCTTGTGGATAATTTTGAATTAGTTTGGAGAGCAATTCATCAAAAATTACAGAGCTGTAGCCTGTCATGGGACATATTACTGATAATGGGTTACAAAAAGGCGATGGATAATTTAAAGCAACGTGTGTCGGATATAGATAGGCAGCTAGATTTGTCGGCTCTTCCTACAGATGTGTTTCTGAGTAGCTGTTCTTCTCATTTTAGACCAGCAAGTTATCTAAATCAGGTAACTGTTCCCAAACCTAGGAAAGCATTAACCTTCACTTGCTTTAATGCACTGCCAAGAGATGAACTTGAAGGAAGGTTTAGGAAAATTCCCTATTCTTCAAGATTGTCCTTGTGGTAAAGGGATGGTGGAACACAGACCAATGTATGACTTTACTGTTCATTCTGTAAAGATGCACAGTTACATTTTATAACCCCTTTATTAACTAAATTTCTAGATCATCAAATCAAATCTTTATTACAGTCATAGACCAGCATACAAATTTATTTTATGTACAATTAATGTTAGCAGACCAGTATGATTCAGTTTCTTTGAATGTGGCCAAATTTGTTTTATTGTCTGTAAAATTCATTGCCATCAATTATATTGATCATTTAGACATGGCTGTTTATTTTATTATTATTTAACCAAATTTTATTTTGTAATATTTTGGTTTAGTTTATCCAGTATGTCTTAACCTTTATGCTTTTCTAAATGTAATACTGATCAATGACTGTAATAAAAGACTAATAAAGGACAGACTGAAAAAGCCAAGTTTAGATAATCCTTGCTTCCTACATTGAACAGGTGATGACCAATTCACTGTAATACAAACATCATTTATATATTACTGTTGTAAATGCATGAAATGTATATGTATATCCTAATGTATTTAATTTATTTACTTAATATATTTATTTTTTTATTATACAATGTTTATAGCCTGTTCCAATCCAAATAGACTCTGGGCAAGGTCTGCATTGTCTATTCAGAAAGAGATGTAGATGCTGTGATAGAAAAATCATAGGAAATGAATGGAATGAAAGTAAAGAAACACAAATTAATTATTAGACTTCATTAGTGTTAGTCATTATCAGAAAAGGGATGGTAATGAGAAAAAGAATGTCATGGAATTGGCAAAGGCACTACCATGTCACCAACAACCACCCAGAGTCCCTCCTTGTGGGGGGAGATGGGCGGTGATGAAAACTTGATAAATAAATAAATAAAATAAAAATGTCTCTGGCAGGGTTTCTCAAGCAGGGTTCCATGGAACCCTAGGGTTCTGTGAGAGGTCACTAGGGGTTCCCTGGGAGATCACAATTTATTTAAAAAGTTATTTCAAATTCAGGCAACTTCACATTAAAGAAGTATATTTCATTCTTTATTTTCAGTTTATGAACACTGTTAATGCATATATACAGGCCTATACATGAAACAAATAAAATAATTTTGTAACTTTGGGCCTATATTTGAACCTGAATGTGTTCCCTGAGGCATGAAAAATATTTCAAGGGTTCCTCCAGGGTCAAAAAGTTGAGAAAGGCTGCTCTAAACAGACTGGAGTTTCTTGGTTTCATGAACTTAAAGTGGACCATTCAGAGGGGTACACTTTATGAAGAAAACAAAGTACGCAAATGTTTGACATGCCAATTCCAGAAAACCTCTCTGCTATACATGCACATATATATGCAGATAATGTGGGAAGACCCTTGAAAGATCCTGAGCTGAACCTTCAGGAGGACCAGTGCCTCACTCTTCAAGCACCAGGTTCAGAAGAATGCTTGGTTTCTTCACATGTGTTTTGCCAACCCTAGGGTGGACAAGTAATAAAGACATCTCTTTTCTTTCCTTCATAATAATAATTTTAGAGGACAGGTGTTATCTAATTAAATAAAAAAGTAGAAGTTTCTCTTCAGATTATGATTTGCTTATAAAATTCACTATCAGTGCCTCTTAGTTCATTGTTTCATAACTTAATGGATAATTGACAACTACTGACCTTGATAACTAAGTGAATGGTCATTTGCAGAAACAGTATATTTTTGATAATCAGATCTGGGTGTGGCAACCAGCTGCAAGTGCAGTGTTTGATCATCCAGTGGTATCTAGCTTGCTGGTATTGTAGCAAAATCTTGGATCAGATAGATATTGGTCTGACCCATCAAGGTGATTTGGTGTTGCTCGTGTGGCAGCCCTGACCATCTGCTAAATTGAAGGAGAGTTAGGATTTTAATACATATTCTGTTGCTGTTTGAGAACATATCTGCATTAAGGCAAATTCACTGTGCTATTTCTGAAAATGTTGTGATGAATAGCCCAGTTTATTGGGTAATCTGCAACTTTTGATAGATGCATTCTCAAGTCATATATAGATTTCAGTCTTATAAAAATCTGCCACTGTCATGGAGTCTAAAACAAGTAAATTGGATTTTTTATTTCTGTCCATCTGTCTTTTCACTTGTCTCCCATTCTCCAATCCTAATTGCTTAATAAATGCACAAATAAATATTAATTTGCAGCTGCTTTTTACATTTCTGTCATTCATTGTTGATGCCATTTTTCATTTATATATGATAGTAAGTCATTTTTAAGATGTAGTCAAAAGAAATTGTAGACAGCAAGATCATTGATTGTTGATTGTTGTTGAACTAGTTAAATTAGGCATTTCTATGATTATTTAATCTTTTCTCCAGGGTTTGGTAGATGTGTTTTCCCTTCCTTCCAAAACATTTTAAAGGCTTGAAAAGTTCCCATGGTGATGAATGCTTTTCCCCCACTGCCCTTTAATTGAAACTTAATGGAACTCATTTTAGCTCCAAAGAAAACTATTGTCCAGTCTGTAAATGCAGAAGTATGCATGGGGATCTATGGATTATTAACCGTTCTAGAAATCAGGATTTATTTAATTTAGCTCAGGGAAGGGGATCCATTCTTACTAATGGACAACCCTAGAAAGAGGTAGTCCAACCCTTATCCCAACATAATAATTTTATGTCTTAAAATAAACTCAAGATTGGGAAAGAAAAAGAAAAAAGGGACACAGTTCTCCAGATTACTATGCAGGGTCCTTGTATAGCTCATATAGCTACAAAAATAGTCTAATAGTCTATTAGATACAGACTATTTTTAGTAGGTAAACCCTCAACATTTACCTACTAAATGTTTACCTACTAAATGTATCTATTAGATACAGACTATTTTTAGTAGGTAAACCCTCAGTTATTTTTCCCCTTCAGAATACCCAGTTCTCCCCAGTAAAGGGAACAAGGGTATCAAAGGCACACAATCAGTGTAGTGCCTTGGTTAACTTTCTTGATATCATGTGCTCAAAAAAGAGAAAAGCCTTATAAAAATCAGTCTTCTGTATGGGCTCTTAATGACCATCTTGTCCTGGATTCCAACTATTCCTAAAACAGTTAGATAGACAGACAGATAGACAAAGCTACCTGCCTGGCTAAAGGGTGGAGTCCAGGAAACTGTTCATCCCAGGTTTCTGTTGTTATTTACTGAAATTATGCCCATATTAGGGGGCCTCTCAAGTCTGGAGTCCTGAGCAGTTACTCACTTCATCTAGTCATGAAGCCGTTGCTGCTAACACAAAAATATGAAGATAATAATTTTGAATTCCCCTTCTACACTTTTTCATGCCTTCAGTTCTGGGTCTCTTTGTTGCTGTTTGGTCTCTCCAATATTATGCACATTCCTGCTATGGTTCTTGATGTTTGCCATACTATATGGATGAGCCAGTAATAGCAGATAGGAGAAATCTGCAATGGGAAAGATGCATAATATTTAATATTGTGTTTTCATAACACAATAAAATTAATGAATATTCAGGGATATGAACAAGTTCATCCATACACCTATCAGCAGTTGTTCCTTATAGCAACCCCTAAAAGAAATATTATAGCCAAATAATAGGGGCAGAACATTTGCCGGAGGAAAAAAATGGAATCAAAAATTATCATGTGACTAACTCCTAGGAGTTAAACCGACCCTTCTGTAACTGATAGCTGCTGTACTTGGTAGGTTAAAAAAGTCTTACAAGCTAAGCACAATCAAAAAGTTATAAATGATTCAGAAATTTGGCAGACAGATCAATATATCATTGCAAGTCCTTTAGCCATGACTTGTCAGTAAGAGTCTGGTACTGTAATATGAAGTGATGAATTCTTCAAAAATGAAATTAAACAGATCAAGGCAGTTTTTGTTTTCCTGCTGATATTGGAACACATTATACTGTAAAAACAAAACACTGATACACAACATAGTGATATGTGGTGCAAACACATCAATAATGCATCTCAGTTGACTGGTGCTTTGCTAAAATGGAATAAACATATCATTAAATCTTCTGGTTATGCAGTTTAGTGATCACCTACAAATGAAGCCAGAGTGTAAGCAAAACCCTAGCATTTTCTGAGCTACTTCCACTTGAAATAAGAATAAGTTGAAAACTTTTTAATATGCATGTTGAGATATTCATATTTCAAGGTGGTAAACTTTGAAAGCAAGGGAATTGTTTCAGGAATGAAACATAACAGTATCTCTCTCTCTCTCAGTTTTAGGCCACAAACAATTATGGTTCAGAGGTAATTGAATTTTTAGCAACTGCATCAGCTAACAATTCCTATCAGTAATCAACCCATCTCCATAATGGACAGACTTTGCAATATCATTGAATGATCCTCTCTTCTGCTATTTAACTGAGAAGGATTAGAGTAGATGAATGAACACTTTTTAAAATAGGCTTAGATGTCAGGGACTCAAAGGGTTAAAGCCAAGGAGAAGGAGCAGTCATAGTCTTCCTTTCCTTTCCTTTCCTTTCCTTTCCTTTCCTTTCCTTTCCTTTCCTTTCCTTTCCTTTCCTTTCCTTTCCTTTCCTTTCCTTTGGTCACTCTCCTCCGTTGTGTGTCAACTGAGTGATACATTGCTGGAGAAGAGTATTAGAAGATTCCTGAAACTTTGGAACAGAAGAAGAGGGTAATTACCAACCTTTGATTCCAAACCAACAGTGCTGGCTTTTCCTCCTTCTCCTCAAAGTCATGTGGTTAGCCAGATTAGAATGACATTGTTTTCTGAAATGTTGGACTCTCCTTACACTGTTCTTAAATTCTAATATTTCTAGGAAACTGTTGAGATCAGCTTCACAGTTGAAATATTAATAATAATTTTAGGGATGAAGCTTGCACTGTAAATTCCATTAAAAACAATGGGAGAAATAATTCATAGCTAGCATTAACTGTGTTGGAACCTTTGTTATTTGCTTCGTTATCATATCTTTTTGAAATAATTAACCATAGATGAACCATATTAAATGAACCATATCCTAGGGTGATAATATCACAGAAGGGACTAAAGTACCAAAATGGTAATATAAGACTTTTAAAAATATTAATAAATCTTTATTTCCAGTGCTGTACTAATTTAAGGATAGCATTTATTGACATGCATGAATCCCTGAATATTTTTTCATGAATATATAATAAAAAGTTCATTTCAGCTTTGCAAACTAATTTTTATACAAAAATCCTAGAAGATGTGTTGTAAATTACAGGAACATGCACAAATATATACCATCTTAGTTAGCTGAAGGTAGAAATAGTAAGATATCTTGAGTAATGCAAGCATCTTTTATTTAGAGTGCATAGGTTCATAATCTTAGTCATGAAATCTCCCCATAATGGAGCACACAGTTGCACACAGATCCACAGGAATGAAGTTGGTTGGCCCATCTGCCTTTCTTAAGCAGGGTCCCTTAAGCCTTTGGCCACAACCTCTATTGTTGAACGTCCCCATGAACCTGTTTGGGTGCTTCTTCCATCTATCCTTTTTCAGAGAACATTCCTCTCTGCACCTTTTCTCAGAAGGAAAAATGGGGGAAAACCTCTTCTCAACTTTTCTTTTGTTGTTTATTCGTTCAGTTGCTTCTGACTCTTCGTGACTTCATAGACCAGTCCACACCAGAACTTCCTGTCAGTCGTCAACAACCCCAGCTCCCCCAGGGACGAGTCCATCACCTCTAGAATATCATCTATCCATCTTGCTCTTGGTCAGCCCCTCTTCCTTTTGCCTTCCACTCTCCCTAGCATCAGCATCTTCTCCAGGGTGTCCTGTCTTCTTATTATATGGCCAAAGTACTTCAGTTTTGCCTTTAATGTCATTCCCTCAAGTGAGCAGTCTGGCTTTATTTCCTGGAGGATGGACTGGTTTGATCTTCTTGCAGTCCAAGGCACTCTCAGAATTTTCCTCCAACACCACAGTTCCAAAGCATCGATCTTCCTTCTCTCAGCCTTCCTTACGGTCCAGCTCTTGCAGCCATATGTTACTACGGGGAACACCATTGCTTTAACTATGCGGGCCTTTGTTGTCAGTGTGACGTCTCTGCTCTTAACTATTTTATCAAGATTTGTCATTGCTCTTTTCCCAAGGATTAAACGTCTTCTGATTTCCTGACTGCAGTCAGCATCTGCAGTAATCTTTGCACTTAGAAATACAAAGTCTTTCACTGCCTCTATGTTTCTCCCTCTATTTGCCAGTTATCAATCAAGCTGGTTGCCATAATCTTGTTTTTTTGAGGTTTAGCCACAAGCCAGCTTTTGCACTTTCTTCTTTCACCTTCATCATAAGGCTCCTCAGTTCCTCTTCACTTTCAGCCATCAAAGTGGTATCATCTGCATATCAACTTTTCTTACCTTTTCTATATGTCTCAAAGTAGCCAGGATGCCCAGTAGACTAAATTCCCTGTCAGAATGAGACTATCAATTTCAGAAGAAGGTACAAGTAATTTATGATACAGATTAAGGTTAAGATGCTAATTGAGGACTGATGGGGCAAAGGGAAAAGAGAGATATGAATCCTGTTTGTTTTAACTCACAGCTAATCTTCCAGGCAAGAATGCAAATCCAGAAACACGCACTATGCATGTAGAACAAGATAGGACCCAATCCATTATATAAAATTCAAATGTAATGTAATGTAATATAATGTATAAAATAATAAATATAATAACATAAGTTAAATAAAGTAAATAAAACAATAAAACAAAATTGTAAAATAGAAGGAGAGGAGGAATCCTGACTCATATCTAGCTCCTTGTTGCTCTATATAGGTCTTTCCTTCTGATTTCCTCAGCCATCCTCTGGGGGAGGGCCACTTTCTCCTACTTGTTGGGAGCCAGTCTGAGAAGAGATGCTCCCTCCTCTCAGGATGGAAGACAAACAAATACAATCAACAGTCTCACAATAAAAGCAGTTACTCTCTCTTCTTTTTAAAACCCACCTGAGAGAGAACCTATTCTGGTCCTCATGGGCTGCTCAGAGTTCACATTCTTGGCATTTTTTTCCTGCTCTTGGTTACCATGGTAATTAAGTACTTCCTTAAGCATCGGCCAGGTGAAGAGGTCGAATTTAATTGTCCTCAGTTTAGGTGTTAATTGTTGCATTGCCTGAGGGGAAGGCAGCTTGCAGGACTTTTGTTTAGTTTTTTAGCCTTGCAGCCGAGTAAGCAGACTGGTGCTCTCTGAGAGTGTGTGTGAATGCACAAGCCTGTAAATATGTTTTTGTGCTTTCTGTAAATAAATGTTTATAGAAATGCCTGGTGTGTGATTTTTCTGATCTCCTGGGCCAACCGCTTCCTAGCCTACTCTGACACACATTTCCTGAGCTTTGCTGATCTCTGCCAGCTATCTAGATTGAGAAGTGTAGACTGAGTAGCTCTTTTGTATTTGAACCTTGTCAGGATGAGATTTCTCCCCTTCCCTACATTCTCTAAGGTCTTTTTCCCATACAGTCAGGTTTTGTACATTAAGGAAGTATATCATTGTTGTTGTTATTGTTATTAACATTTAAAGATTGCCAAGTCCCTAAAGACTCTTGCTGTTTTACAGATGATTCATAAGAAACAAAATACAGTAAAAAGAATACAAATAAAAGGTCCACAGACTAATGAATAACACAGAATAAAGTTAATTTATCCAAACCGAGCCGTAACCAAAGAAAGATGGGGTCCAGGCCCAAATACCCTCCTGAAGAGCTCTGTTCTGAGCAACCTCTGGAAGGCAGCTGGGGGGGGGGAGCTATCAGACGTCTAGTGGGGAGACATTCCAAAGAAGGGGCACAACCACTGAAAAGCAGCACTTGTGAGCCTTGGCCCCTTCCCCTCTATAAAGTGGGATGCTGCTAATAGCTTTTTCCAAATAGACTGAACTTGCTGGGCTGACTCCAATGAGAGAATGTGATCCTGCAGATAACTAGGCACCAAGTCACATAGAGCTTTATAGGTTAGTATCAGCACATGAAATTGCACCCATAAGCCCTTCCCACCAAGCAGACTGGCTCACCAACTGAATCTGGGGGACAGCTGTCCTGGCCACAGCCTGCTGTTCTAGCAAGAGCCTTTGCCTAGGAGAACCCCAAGCTACAAACTTCTTCTTTCAGATAGTGCCACCCCATCAAGAGACAAAAAATATTTCCTTATATATATACCATTTTTGTCTCCTAGTTTGCAATATGATTAACAAAATTGTCATGGTTCCAGCTAGCTTGGGCTGCAATTTTTAGAAAAATTTATCCAGAAAAAGCATTCAGTTTGGCGAGACCTTACTTCAGAATACAGTATCAATAATTTTTGATTCATTATTCAAACAAGCGGCTTCACTGAAAAAGATACGATAGAAGAAAAAGATGCTAAACTAGCATGTGCATAAACAAATAGATCTGTTATATAATTATTTAAAATGAACATCTGTGCTGGCTTTTCACTGCAAATCCTAAATTGTATGTTAAAGACATTTATTTTATGAATATTAATAGGTCTTATCTGTTTATAGAATGTAACTGACATTTTTCAAAGCCCCACTGGCTCCTACTGAGTCTTAATGGGACATTAAAACAATGCTTGTCGTATGAATGAACATAATTGGATAAATGCTCTGGGGACTGTGAGCCTTTTATCAGGACACAGTGAAGAAAATCTGGTACACCACACATCAGTGAGGTTAACATCTTCAAAAATATCCATCCGATTACTCCAAATTAGTGCTAGCTTATTAACTTTACATCCAAATATACAATCTAGCATAAGTGTGACCACTGTAAATGTGTACCACAGGAGAAATTCAATACATGTGGTTGAATCCCTTCTGCAATGAAGGGTAGCATCATCACTCATGTTCATATCAAATGACCATGCTTCCTTCTGTATTAAACATCAGTGGATTTTTAAGGATTTTCTCAGACCAGGAGCACAGTCTTATTTCTGAGTTGTGTGACAAACCCTTATGTGCCATCTGAGGAGTCCAGCTTAGAGAAGGGGGTCCTGATTTGCATTCTGTGGTACGGGAAGTGGAGAATTTAGCTGGACTGGGACAACAGCTTTCAGCCTCCCTAAGGGATTTACATTATTCCCCACTTCCAACTTACACTTATTAAATCATGGCATTCTATTAAAAAAAGCACAACAACTGCAGCCAAAAATGGAAAGTTGTGGCTTTGCAATAGAAACCAACTCACTTCTACCTCATTGGAAACATGTAAGATCAACTACTGAGGGCCAACTAGATTTTTGGCTCAAAAACCTTGCAATCTTGCCTTGTTAGAGGGATTTTTTTTTTTTTATCCCCCTAAATATCTAATTTCAGGCTTCAAGATCCTGGATCGAATGGTTGTGAAAACCTTTGCTAGGAAATCAATCTCTCCTCATAGAAACCGCTCCTCACTGAAACCATTACTCATGGGTTTCCTCTCTTCAGGGAAACTAAGCTGAAAATAAGATACCATTTCTTACTCAAATGGGCTTTCTTGGGCTTTCTTGTGGTTTTGCTAATGCTTCAGGCATTACCTATTACATTAGGCATAGCAGGGAGACTACAGCTCTAGCATCTGAACTAATGCTTATTTTGTTGTATGCATATGAGTTTTTTCCAGCATGGCACCATCCAGATGTACTGGGTTATAGTCCCCATGCTGGCTGGGTATTCTGGCTGTTGCAGTCTCACCAATGTGGAAGACATCAGATGGTGGAGGGAGATGTTTCATAGAACTGAACTAAATGTGTCCTCTCTTTTTTGTTTCACATATTAATGTGGTTTTTACAAAATAAATTTGGACAGGGATTATACTCAGTATAATTGTTTAAGAAAGTTCAAGTGGCATAAGACTTCCTGGTCCCCCCCCCTCCTCCTCCTTCTCCTCCTCCTCCTCCTCCTCCTGTGAATTAGCTAATTATAGCAGCAGACACTGAACAACGATTATTGATTAGTAATTGCTGTTCAGATTCATCAAATACAGTTGAGTAGCAATATCTGGGGGTGCCTTCACAATGGATAGGATATATTGTAGCATTCAGGATCTGATCCCTTTTACTGATAATTGAAATGATACGAATTGCCTCTGCAAGACTGAGGTGCCCTCAGCAAGATGATCCTGAACTTCTGCTTCTCCACTCACTCTCCTAGCTGGTTTCTTTCCCAGTGATCTATTCTATCCCTTTCCAATCCTCCTGGTCATTGTGCTCTTTCTACCAGCCCCTCCTCTCCTTATCAGATGGTAATGAAAAATTGCCCGTTCTGTTAGAATACAGTTTGTGAAGTGGACCCACGGAAAGCACTGAATTGCCTCCTGTCCCAGTTCAGCTATATGCATTGCTTGAGCTCCCTTTGAATTCAGTGAAGGTCTCTTCTGCATTAGATAAGCATAGGAGTGTGCTATTAAAATGTAAATTAGCCTCAGCATCCCTGTTAATTTTAATGTTGTCATTTTGCAGCTATGCTAAGTGTAGCACTTGTGGGCTACGTTTTCAGATCTCTGAATCTCTCCTTCATTTGCATTCTTATTAAAAGCGTAGCTATCTTTAATATAATGTACCACCATTCCTGTTATGTTCTAAGTAAGAAGAATGTGTAATAAAAATGTAAATATGGAAGCATCTTAATCTATTACAAAAATGACTGTGCTCCCCAAAAGTCATCCTTCAGTACAGAAATTTGCTAAATCATTTGATTACAGCAGCTTCTGCATGTAGGCACACACACCTGAGTACTGTAAATGAGAGCTGTGACTATAGCACTCCTCAACCTTGGGCTCTGTAGATGTGTTGGATCATCCAGTGATACCATTCATTATAATGGATGATCCCAGTATATTCAAGCATCAGATATAATATATAATGATAATGATGCACTGGAAAGCTTCCCTTTAACTCACTTTTCTGACATGCAGAAGGCAGTGCTGTGGAATGAAGGTGGTCCATTGACACGTCTTCTCAGCTAGAGAGTTAAGATTCCTGTCACTTTTTTGTCCCTTGATTTGTTTCCATTTGTTTTGTCTTGTGGACTTCAGCTTTTAAATGGTTCACAACCATTTGTGACTAACAATTAAGAGTCCTGCCCATTGGAGTTTAGTGATTTCTTTTATCCAAACACAGGAAGTTTGTTTCCTGATTAGCAGTATGTATCTGTTTAAGTCTCACACTCTTAATGGGAATTTAAAGGCGGTGATTTTTCATGCCCTGTGAAATGTTTGTTAAAATCTATCTACTTGGCAATGCAATTATCCAAAGAAATAGTGTTAAAAGACAGTTATTGTTTAGCAAGTTAGCTTAGCAGCTAGCGGTCCATTAAGAGAAAACATGAATGGTGTTTCAGAAACAATGTTGTATTGGAGCACAGTATCAGAAAGTGGTAAAGGCTATCTAGTAGTTTCTGAACTTCAAATGCAGTCTTACACGATTTTTGGTTTATCTGACCTCTCCTAACATGGTGCTAGGAAGCACTGTCTTTGTTTCTAATATAATCTAACTGTTCATGTTTTGTATACCCTCCATATTTTCAAGAGAAGGAGAATTTTATTCAACTGCTTATAACATCATTTTTGTGTGCTTGTCCTAGTCATGGTGAAATATTTTTGTAGCTAATAATGTCCATTGAGAATTCCTTAAGCTGAGCCAAAACAGTTCTTTTGAAGACTATTGTTGACAGTGAAGAGTACTATTGATAGTGCCAACATGTTTTTTTTTTCCTTTTCAGTGACTTTTCTACACAGCTTTTGAAATTATTTCCTTCTCATCTGCATTTCCTTCAGTGGCTCACATTCCTCAGTTACCACCAGTGAGATCATCTCATTGCCATGTTTAACTGGCTACGAGGTATTGTGACAGAATCCAGTATCAGGGATTATACTGGAATACCTGCGTGGCTATTCTGGGAAGGAAGAAGCAGCCCTAGGAGGAAATGTCACCCAAGCAGCAGAAGCAAGGGCATGGAATGGGGCCAATCCATATTGGAATTAGTGCTGCAATTCTATAATTGCTTACAAGGGAATAAGTATTATTGAATGCAAAGGTCTTCTGTATAAACATTTGTAAAGTTTCCTGGTTAATAGTTTATCTGAAAATTCATTCCTCCATCAACACTGTTGGTAACTGGGGAAGGTATACTCCTTTTCTTTGTCCTTCCCTGCCCATCTATTTCTTATTTTTCATTCTAGCCACATGGCTGGCTGGAGAATTCTGGGAGTTGAAGTCCATACATCTTAAAGTTCCCAAGGTTGAGGAACACTGGTCTATACTATCCCATGCTGACAAGAAGTGAACACGATCTTCTTTTAGCCAGATTTACAAATTGCTTCCATAATTTATAAGACCAAGGATGAATAGAACTTCAAAACTACAGAAACAAGCCATGTCATGTTCATTGTTTCACTATATTTTTTTTTCCAAAGCAGGTAAATCTTTACACTAAGCCTGTGAAAATCCTTCATCCTTTGCTCTATTAGATTCATTTGCTCACAATTAAAGAGCCATTTGAAAGCTAGTCAGGGCTGCTAGTCAGGGCCTTCCTCATGCCGTGTGTGTGTGTGTGTGTAAAGAAGACACTTCTGCTAAGAAGGCTTCAAAACAACCTTCTGCAACCACAGAAGACCTTGGAAGAGCCTGAAAGTAGCTGTTTCTACATCATGGACCCTGACTCTATTTAAAATCACTATTCTTAACAGAAAACACCCTTTGAATTACGATATACATGAGGCTCATGGGCCCATTTTATTCCATACAATTCAGGTGGTACCTTTGACATTTTTCAGAATTTTATCACTTCCCTCTGTATAAGAAGTCAAACCAAAGTATCCTTCCTTCAATCCCATTTTCTGTCTCCCTGATTGATTTGAGGCAAATATTAAAAAATAAACATATAAGCACCCTCCTGGAGATGCAGGTGAGGTTCACAGCTTCTTTAGGGTGGAGCTCAATTTTTAGTGCCAAGTCAGCTGCTACACTTCAGCAAAGGATCGTTACCTTGTCGTGGTGCTGGAGCTTGAGCACCTCAATGATGCCATGAGCTAAACCGTGAAGGGCCATCCAAGACAGGAAGGTCATGACAGAGAGGCCAGACTAAATGTGATCCCTGGGGAAGGTAATGGCAACCCACACCAGTATTCTTGCCGTGGAAACTAAATGGATCAGTACAACCAGAGATATGTCGGTATACCATCGGAAGATGAGACCCCCAGGTCAGAAGATGGTCAAAATGCTACTGGGGAGGAACAGAAGATGAGTTCAACTAGCCCCAGACATGATGACGCAGCTAGCTCAAAGCTGAAAGGACGGCTAGCGGCCGACGGTGCAGGTGGTGAACGGCAAATCCGATGTTCTAAGGATCAACACACCATTGGAACCTGGAATGTAAGATCTATGAGCCAGGGAAAATTGGATGTGGTTATTGGTGAGATGTCAAGATTAAAGATAGACATTTTGGGCATCAGTGAACTGAAACGGACTGGAATGGGCCACTTCACATCAGATGACCACCAGATCTACTACTGTGGACAAGAGGACCACAGAAGAAATGGAGTAGCCTTCATAATTAATAGTAAAGTGGCTAAAGCAGTGCTTGGATACAATCCAAAAAACGATAGAATGATCTCAATTCGAATTCAGGGCAAGCCATCTAACATCACAGTGATCCAAATATATGCCCCAACCACAGATGCTGAAGAAGCTGAAGTAGAGCAGTTCTATGAGGATCTGCAGCACCTACTGGACAACACGCCTAAAAGAGATGTTATTTTCATCACAGGAGACTGGAATGCTAAGGTGGGCAGTCAAATGACACCTGGAATTACAGGTAAGCATGGCCTGGGAGATCAAAACGAAGCAGGACATAGGCTGATAGAATTTTGCCAAGACAACTCACTCTGCATAACAAACACTCTCTTCCAACAACCTAAGAGACGGCTTTATACATGGACTTCACCAGATGGACAACAACGAAATCAGATTGACTACATCCTTTGCAGCCAAAGGTG
Organism: Candoia aspera; assembly: GCF_035149785.1. Classification (NCBI taxonomy): domain Eukaryota; kingdom Metazoa; phylum Chordata; class Lepidosauria; order Squamata; family Candoiidae; genus Candoia; species Candoia aspera. The sequence continues at coordinate 38,558,463 of NC_086157.1, forward strand.
GCGGACATCTGTACAGTCGGTAAAAACAAGGCCTGGAGCTGACTGTAGTTCAGATCACGAACTTCTTCTTGCACAATTTAGGATCAGACTAAAGACATTAGGGAAGACCCACAGATCAGCTAGATATGAGCTCACTAATATTCCTAAGGAATATGCAGTGGAGGTGAAGAATAGATTTAAGGGACTGGACTTAGTAGATAGGGTCCCGGAAGAACTATGGACAGAATTTTGCAACATTGTTCAGGAGGCAGCAACAAAATACATCCCAAAGAAACCAAGAAGGCAAAATGGCTGTCTGCTGAAACACTAGAAGTAGCCCAAGAAAGAAGGAAAGCAAAAGGCAACAGTGATAGGGGGAGATACGCCCAATTAAATGCAAAATTCCAGAGGTTAGCCAGAAGAGATAAGGAATTATTTTTAAACAAGCAACGCGCGGAAGTGGAAGAAGACAATAGAATAGGAAGGACAAGAGACCTCTTCCAGAAAATTAGAAACACTGGAGGTAAATTCCAGGCAAAAATAGGCATGATCAAAAACAAAGATGGCAAGGACCTAACAGAAGAAGAAGAGATCAAGAAAAGGTGGCAAGAATATACAGAAGACCTGTATAGGAAGGATAACAATGTCGGGGATAGCTTTGGCGGTGTGGTCAGTGAGCTAGAGCCAGACATCCTGAAGAGTGAGGTTGAATGGGCCTTAAGAAGCATTGCTAATAACAAGGCAGCAGGAGACGACGGCATCCCAGCTGAACTGTTCAAAATCTTGCAAGATGGTGCTGTCAAGGTAATGCATGCTATATGCCAGCAAATTTGGAAAACACAAGAATGGCCATCAGATTGGAAAAAATCAACTTATATCCCCATACCAAAAAAGGGGAACACTAAAGAATGTTCAAACTATCAAACAGTGGCACTCATTTCACATGCCAGTAAGGTAATGCTCAAGATCCTGCAAGGTAGACTTCAGCAATTCATGGAGCGAGAATTGCCAGATGTACAAGCTGGGTTTAGAACAGGCAGAGGAACTAGGGACCAAATTGCCAATATCCGCTGGATAATGGAAAAAGCCAGGGAGTTTCAGAAAAACATCTATTTCTGTTTTATTGACTATTCTGAAGCCTTTGACTGTGTGGACCATAACAAATTGTGGCAAGTTCTTAGTGGTATGGGGATACCAAGTCATCTTGTATGCCTCCTGAAGAATCTGTATAACGACCAAGTAGCAAGAGTAAGAACAGACCACGGAACACCGGACTGGTTTAAGATTGGGAAAGGAGTAGGGCAGGGCTGTATACTCTCACCCTACCTATTCAACTTGTACGCAGAACACATCATGCGACAAGCTGGGCTTGAGGAATCCAAGGCTGGAGTTAAAATCTCTGGAAGAAACATTAACAATCTCAGATATGCAGATGATACCACTTTGATGGCTGAAAGTGAAGAGGAACTGAGGAGCCTTATGATGAAGGTGAAAGAAGAAAGTGCAAAAGCTGGCTTGCAGCTAAACCTCAAAAAAACCAAGATTATGGCAACCAGCTTGATTGATAACTGGCAAATAGAGGGAGAAAATGTAGAAGCAGTGAAAGACTTTGTATTTCTAGGTGCGAAGATTACTGCAGATGCTGACTGCAGTCAGGAAATCAGAAGACACTTAATCCTTGGGAGAAGAGCAATGACCAATCTCGATAAAATAGTTAAGAGGCGAGACATCACACTGACAACAAAGGTCCGCATAGTTAAAGCAATGGTGTTCCACGTAGTAACATATGGCTGTGAGAGCTGGACCATAAGGAAGGCTGAGTGAAGGAAGATAGATGCTTTGGAACTGTGGTGTTGGAGGAAAATTCTGAGAGTGCCTTGGACTGCAAGAAGATCAAACCAGTCCATCCTCCAGGAAATAAAGCCAGACTGCTCACTTGAGGGAATGATATTCAAGGCCAAACCGAAATACTTTGGCCACATAATGAGAAGACAGGACACCCTGGAGAAGATTCTGATGCTAGGGAGAGTGGAAGACAAAAGGAAGAGGGGCCGACCAAGGGCAAGATGGATGGATGATATTCTAGAGCTGATGGATTCGTCCCTGGGGAGCTGGGGGTGTTGATGACCGACAGGAAGCTCTGGCATGGGCTGGTCCATGAAGTCACGAAGAGTCGGAAGCGACTAAACGAATAAACAACAACAACAGCTGCTACATTCACAAAAGTGAATGGACCCAGAATAAAAACTAGATTTGATTTAACGCAATTTAAATGGATTCAATGAAGCTAATTATTCTGTGTATTGAATTATTTTTCCCACCTATCAAGTTTTACATTGCAACTAATCAGCAACTTCTAGAGGGACTGGAGACATAGCTAAGCTTTCAAAGTCAATTTGAAGATCTTAGCCACAGTTTACCCTTGGATATAGATACTTAGTGGAAGGATAAAAAAAAGGTCATCTCTGGAATATGGAATTTATAATAATCTCTGAAATTATCTCACATTGTTTCAACTTAAAGCAGATGCTCTTCTCCATATCTCTCCCACCAATTCAAGGGAAATGCTCAAATCCTATTATCTGCTGTAAAAAGTAGAATTTTTTAATGGATTGGTTATTTATGTTAGCAGGAACAAATAGGACATGCAGGACACGATAAATAGCATATGGTGCATAAAATGGCATGAAAGCCGGTTGGGTGATCTTGGGCCAGTCACTCTCTCTCAGCCCAACCCACCTCACAGGGTTGTTGTTGTGAGGACAATAGGAGGAGAAAAGAGTACTAGATATGTTTGCCACCTTGAGTTATTTATAAATATAATAAAGGCGGGATAGAAAATAAATAAAATGTACAGGAAGGGATAGAACAAAAATTGTTTTAGTAATAACTCAGTATAAAAACAGTATAAAACTGAATAGCTGATCAGCATATTACTGTACTAGACCAACCTTACTCAGGTTGACAACTACCTGTAGAACACTAAGTAAATTGTTTGTTAAATAAGTCTCCAGACCATTTCAAGTATCAGTAAGAAAATCTGTTTAGGTAAAATTGCATTTATCAGATCCCTGAATGTGTCCATACACAAAGGCCATTTTTCCACTGCCCCACTTTTCTGACAGCATCCTTCCTGGATTCAAATAACTAATGTCACCATTTAATGTTATTATGAATCAGAGAGCAAAACAACTGACAAAATTATTTTCAGGAGCAAATGGGATGGTATATATCAATCTCAATCACTTGGAAAAATAGGAAAGTGTCTATAGAAAGAGCTGTATATAGAACTGGAGTGCCGTTCTTTGAAAAAGGAAAGTGTAGGATTGTCAGCCCTCCCAGGTAAACCAGACAGGAAACACAACCAGATGAGCTACTTCTACTTTATTGTAGGCTACATTAACAGAATCTTGCAAGTCTGAAAGTACAAATCTCCTGCTGTCCCTTTTACCACCTGATCAGTTAGGACAGATCCTTTCTAACTTTCTTTCTCTGTCCATTACTCAGTGTGGGCTCCTCCCCCTTTTATCTGATTGTTCCCTAGGCAGCATCTCTTCCTCCCATCTTCCAAGGTCATTCTCACATTCCATTACAAGGGTTGGCCCTACTCTTGGGCTCAGTGTGCCATTTGCATCAGGTGATAGACATTATGGCACAGCAGTGATTATCACTAACTCTTCCACTTCAGTCCCTTCTTCCCCATCCAGACAAAATAGTGTGTTTGATCAATTGGAAGTCCAATGGGGTTCTATACACAGAAAGGGCAGTTCACCAGGTTGCATTTTTGCTGCAGATAACAATATACTGTGGGACAGCTATAGGGAGGCCTAGGGAAGTAAGAAGATCTCTGTTGCTTCAAACCAAAAATGTATTGAATCCTGCTGATCTGTTTTTCTAAACAAGATGCCTATATTATGGTATGGCTATTTGATTTGGGCTGGAGAAGTCAGAAAATCACAAGATGGCAGCAAGGAGAAACATAAAACTAATTAGTTATGACCTTCTGGTGATCAACCACATTTTTTTAGCCCAAATGTGGTAACCCAGCACCACATGGTATAAATCCACCAACATTACCTTTTTAAAAAATCTCCTTTGTACCCCTCTTGAAATTACTACATTATCCCTCTGTTACTGCCTGGTTCTTGAAGTTTACATTAAAGATCTTTAGCTAGTTAGAGCAACAATATTTTCGACTTTGGCTTCAAGCTTTGTTCTACTCTTTCTACACCATGGAATCATTGCCTCATTTCCCACCTTTGCCTCTGATTTATTTGCTCCCTTTATACCACACTGCCAAATGGGTGCTCTGTGTCCATTTCTCCAAGGAGAAAGACTTGATCCAGGAAGTTTGTTATCTTGTAAGCAAATTACTATTAAATATTTTACTCAGGAACCTTAGATTTGTTCTCCCCCCCCCTCCCCTAAATAGGTGATCAGATGCATTGCCAAAGAAAGCCAAGCTCCCAAATAAGGCTTTGGCAGGCAGACAATGAATGTACATACTATTTGGGATCTGCTGAAATTAATCCACTAAGTATCCCTTGTTGTAATGTTGGATTCTTTCTGAAACAGTCAGATAAATATTGTTCAATATGTCTTGTTCGATATAAGTAGCATTCAGCATCAGTGCACAAGCAGATAACATATTCAAGGTTTTCACAGAAAGTCTTCCATGGGCCTACATTATACATATCTTCCCAAAACATTTCTTATCCTATTTATGTGGCAGTGAAATAGCAAGTGGCCTAAAGTCACTGAATGAGCTTCCATGGCTGACGGTGGAATTGAACCCACATGTCCCTAGTCCTTTTTTAATTTTTAACCACTTCATACTCAGTAATAATTAATTAATGATTTGTGGGAGGAATACATTAATGATGGAGAAAGACTTAATTTTAAAAAGTTAGTGCAACTGAATCCTGGAGAAAAGCCATCTGTCTATGCAGTTGCTAAGAGATGCTAAGATCTATTAAGACCACATAATCAATCAGCCATTATAGTTGAAAAGTACTACCTTCTAACATTTATTGGAGTGGAATGGAAAGTTGCATAAACAAATTGAAGGGTGCTTGAACAAGAAGGGAGATCCAGATGATTTTTAAAAAATGATTCTTCACAAGATAGCGTACTATAATCAATATAACCGCACAGAAAGAGATCCTGGCTGGTAGTGAGGTGGGAATGCAGCAACAGCAAATACACATCAGTTACTCTCTTTTCCCCTCTCACCATCCATTCAAAAGAGTATGACTGTTTACAAGGATCATTCTGTTTTGAGGACAAGGCAATTGATCCCTAAATGCAATATTCTCTGTCCCCACCAAGGTCTTAGGTGAGAAAGCTCTCCTAAAGATACTATTAAAACAACTAGTTTTGGCAAAAAGTGACATAGTCTGCTGTTTCCAAGGACTGAGTTCCTGCAAGACATCAAAGGCACAGCTCTATAGGATTTTGAACCTATAGAGTTAGATGCCATTCTTTACCGAAGTTAGAGTTCATACTCACACAGCCCTAGCCATTACTTTTCATTGTTAGCAAGGATGGAGAAAAGAGTTTGATTTTTTAAATGTTTTTGTTTGTTTGTTTGTTTGTTTATCTGCTTCAAGGGCAAAAGTAGCTAGCTACAGCTAGCTGTGTCCTCTGAATCTTGATATGGTTTTGGGAGAGGGGACTAGGAGGGCCATTTTCACTCCCAGACAACAAAATATTTTGGGCTAGCTTTGGCTTCTGTCTTGTTTCTATATCAGTCTGCAGTTTTAAATCAGCATGGGAAATGACAGCATTTTGGATACATTTCACTGAAAAACACACATGTACACATATACGTAGATGCATGCATCCATATCACAGACATATACATACCTGTATATACATATGCTCAAATATGTATCTTTATTTATATACTGTGTTCGTGTGTGTGTGTGTGTGTATACATTTCATATTTATACATTATAAATGTATATTATACGGTACATTTCTAAAAAGATATATGGTACATAATACATGTTTTTGTGGTTTTAATACAGTTCATTGTTTGCTTTGGGGGGCAAGGGGTTAATTTAACTGCAGACTTTGAAAGACTGTTGAAATATATAGCTCTGTGGGGAAAAAATTGCCCATTTTCAGATTTTCCAAATTTTTGCATGTCTTTCACATCAGGAACACTCTATGTAAAAATGGGATTCATAGGAGAGTAAGAGGAAGCACCTGGGTGAACTTCCAGACTTCTGATGAAACATGCTATGATCTGATGAATCAAAAGTGGACCTTTAGGTTACATGAATATCATTATATCTGGTGGAAACCAAACCTGCATTCCAACTGTAGAACCTCATTCCCAACTGTAAAGCAATGAGGAGGTGGTACTATGGTTAAAGATGCTTTGTTGTCTTGGGACCTGGACACCTTGCCATGACTGATGGAAGCATGAATTCTATTTTGTGTCAGAGAATTAAGCAGGAAAAATCAGAATGAAGCTGAAGAGCAAGTCTTTTAAACAGCAAGACAATGGTCATAATAATGTAAGCAGTTAGACAAGATAGGAAAAAATGGATCTCAATGATTTGACATTACCCCAGCTAGAAATATGATACTGTACTGACTTTATGGTAAACAGCCAAACATTAATGATAGATCCCAAGTGTCAAGATAAATAGTAAAATTAGCCACTGTAAGTTTATGAATTGTTCAGCGATTAGTCATTACTGTGTACATTTTTTAAAAAATGCAGATCCACAATTAATTGTATTAACTGCTAAATTTCCTATTTTAAACAAAAACCTGTCACATTTTTTTTCCTTTTCTAAAGATTCTTATATTTTGTGTGTTTCTACATTTTACATGTATTAATGAACAGTGGCTGGAAGTTGTAGTAACATCTCCACAAGATAACTACCAACTCATTTCTTATTGCTGAATATATAAAACTGAATGTCTGCCCTTGACAAACTGAGAGATGACAGATTCTAAAACAAAATATGTACGAATGCCCTAATATATATAAAAGAAACCAAAAAACTAAGACATGTTCAAAAGAACTCTTTTTTCATTTGATTTGCATCAATATTGCTGTTCCCATTTTTGTATAAAAAGAAGAAAACACCAGCAACCCAAACCTCTACACCAAACAGTGCATTTAAATATTGAAGGGAAAATGCAGTTATTTATATTATAAGTCACTCTTCAGTTGCAGAGTCCTATAAATCCAAGCATTTCAGAAGCTGAGTCTCTGCAGTTTCCATTCATTTCTTCCTTTGGGTATTACACAGTGACTTGAGCATCTTAGAAGTTAGTGACACAGTGTGCAGAAACATGGTGTTCCTTGTAGGATGCTCTGAATTCATCAGTGGTACCATAGAAATCTTGATGGAGTAACTAAGTGAAGCAGAGCAAGAGTAAGGCAATCATGCAATGCTCTATTTGATTTCCCATTTCAATTTAGTTGAACTAATGGGATAGAATTTTGTCTTGAATTGCCCCATCTCTTGTTGAAAAGATCAACCAAGAGAGGCATACCAGAGAGGAAAACAATATTGTCCATCATGGTCCTTATCAGTCTCATTTTTCCTCAGTAAAAGAATATTTCATTTGGAATTATCAGGAGAGAAACAGCTGGTGTAGGGCAGGAGAATATGAAATTAGTTTGCACACAGCCCAAAAGGAACTCCACTTGTAGGATCCCTGTAGGTTCCATGGTGTATGATATTTTAAGGAATTGGGGGCCCAATGCAATCTTGGGCTCTAGGAGGGGGACTCCTTCCTCCTACACTTCTAGGTTAACATTACAGATGGATTTAAGATGGGTGGGGATACTTTTCTTGGGTTTCAATGTAACTTCATACAATTCAAACCCCTTAAACTGGTCCTGGGCCCCATCATTCAAACAAGAGAACTTTTACTTTTAAGCAGGTCCACTTTGAGTCATGTCTCTCTCTGTAAAGTAGAGATGATGCAAGGGTGACAAAACAGCAATCCTGAAGGCTACATAGCTCCAAAATTAAAATAGGAAGCTAGATGGACTGTTGGCAGAGGAAGGAAAGATTAGGCTGTTCTATGCAGGAGGGCTGCATGAATGAGTGGAGCGAGTAGGCCTAACAGCATCTTCATGTGTGTGTGTCTGCACACATGGGAGTGTATCAACAGCAGAATCAATAATAGAAAGTACAAGTAGTACTGAGATTTTTGACCAGGAAAAGACAGATTTTTCTTTAATGACTGTATAAGTTGTCAGTCTTCAAGTCAAAAGCAAGCTACTTCTCCCAGTGATCCAAAAAGGACATAGTAAATTTCCAGCCTAATGGGGTCTATGTATGGTCTATATATGATATAGAGAGAGCCAGTTTGGTGTAGTGGTTAAGGCATCAGATTAGAAACCAGGAGACCGTGAGTTCTAGTCCTACCTTAGGCACAAAGTCAGCTGAGTGACCTTGGGCCAGTCACACTCTCTCAGCCCTAAGAAGGTAGCAACAGCAAACTACTTCTGAAATCTTGCCAAGAAAACTGCAGGAACTTGTCCAGGCAGTCACCAGGAGTCAAGACTGACTCGAAGGCACAAAAAATTAAAAATCAGGGTCTACAAAAGCTGAAGAACTGTGAAGCAATTGGCCAAAGTAATACACGGTTGGTGGGCTGCAGTCATTAGATAGGCATTGCTTAACAGATACTTCCTTTACAAACCAACCTTGGCATTTAGCCTAGTTTTTTCAAGCAAGCAAGTAAACTAAATATCTGGGACAGTGAGGGTGGGGGAAGAGAGGTCCTGTGTTCCCTTTTCAAATTGCAATATTGGCAAATTGAACTGAGGTTACTACCTTAGATAAATAAAAATTTCACTGGTGAAATGTAAAATAATAGGTGCCTGCAAACATATATCATAATGTCACAGTCCAAACTCCCCCCTCCGCTTATATACTGTATATACGTGTGCCAAAAGGGAAAAGTTGTCACAACACACATTTTATCAGTTTGGTGTCATCATGCTTAGGAATGGGTGCCTATGGGTAAAATATGAGCTACAGCTCTTTTTTCTAAACATAGGATGTCACTTTTCTTTCATGTTAGTCAAATCCCTTTAGAAAAAAATAATTTTATAGGAGGATTCTTAGTCAACTTCTTATTTCCTTAGCTATCTTGTAATTGATTGCTACGTAATAAAATCCTCTGGAGTAAATAAAGTGTGTACTGCATGAGTTTCTACAGTACAGATCTACATTTTCTTGAAGTTCGGTTTAAAAGCCTGGCCAACTTCTAAGAGAAAAAGGGGGCCCAAACTCAGATACTTATTTGTTTTAAGATTTAAAAGGACAAGCTCTAATAGAATGTATATTTCATGAGTTCCTCAGAAGTACATCCCATTGAGTGTGTAAGAGCTGACACTGCTCAGCACAATAATTTGCCAATGTTCAATAGGCTGTATATTTAGGATGAGGAATTTAGACAGCAAAGCAGGAGAAAAAAGGTACAATTTACTCTTATGGGATACAATGCATAAAATATGCTACCTACAGAGTTTCTATGTGATAATACTTGCCTAAAGAATTATAACCATTAAAGAACATTTATTACCAAAAAGATAGTAACTCACTGTAATCTATGATACACTTCAAGGGAGATCAGGCTGCTAGTTCTCCAGTGAAAGTGGGCAAACTAATCATTATTGGTGGAAGAGGAATATACTGGATAGTGGCTTGGTGTCTTCATTGTATTTGTGGAAATGGAGTTAGCGGCCATGACAGATCCCTGGATGGTTCACCCTTAAGTTCTTTTGCTACTTTTTTCTCTCACTTACCCATTTTAATCCTTTTTTAGTGTGTGATATTCCTCCCCCTCCCCCACAAGCATCTTTTTTCTGAGTGCTTTGACCCATAGTTCCCTGTCCCCAGATGCCATCTTAAGACCATCTGTTATGCTGGTTCTACAGCAAGAACCACCTCAATTCAAGGAGAAGCATATGAAACGTAAATGTATATAGCTTCCCTTATTTTAAGTAAATTGAATACGTTAATCTTTCCATATGCTCTTGGTTGTCAATATTTCCAATTGGTCAGATACCAAAAGTGCTTTCTTAATCATAGAAACTGGAATACACACACATACATTCACACAACAGCTTTGGTGATGTATTAGTATACATATTAATCTTGCCTGAATTCAGGGTGCTGGAGGCTTTCTATAGCCCTAGGGCCATTGACTAGGCACAAGCTGTGAACTAAAAGTCTCAGTGTTATCATGGCTCCAACTCACTTTTGTTAATCCATTTAGTTCTTCCATACAGCCTTTCCAAGGCTCTTAACACATATGGGACTGTGTACATCTTCAGCCTTGGACTTTCCATATCGTTTAGATTATAACTCCCAGCACCATCAACTGAAACATGCTTGCTTTGGGTAATAGAGTCATCTGAACAATGATTAATGGCTACTTAATGTTTGCCAATATAGGTTTGTTTGTATGTTTTGCATGGGCAACTACAGGAAATGCTATTTCTTACATGCTTGTGCCAGACAACTTCACTGTGGTTTGTTACAGACATTACTTACTTTCTGCCTATACTCATCTGTCTACACTCATTTCTGTAGTGTCATGTCCCCCGTTGCGATGCATATATGCATCACAATGGGGAACATGCCTTTCCAGAGAAGGGAAGGAAAGAGGAAGGAATCAGTGATAATCCTTTAAGCACTAAAAGGCAAATACCAATAAAGGACAAAGGAGCCATACCTTTGCCCTGACCCGAGAAGCCATCATCCTATCTCCCTGACATCTCTGCATTAACCTGGGGGACACACCTGCGCCGGACACAGGAGGAGGACAGAGGTATCAGCGCTAATCCCCCTGATCGCCCATCGAGACTCCGGAATCGCACCCTGATCGCCCATCAAGACTCCAGATCAGGACTTTGGGACAATGGGGGGTGGAGAAGGACCAGGTCCACACCGCGGGTATTTACCGGCTACCTCTCACGCCATGTGCTCATTCCTGTCTTTTTCTGTGTATGCATTCTATTCTCAATAAACCGGAAATCCTTAGCCCTGGCTAGTGAGTGCTTTATTGGAATAAGGGCAACCATCACATGTAGTACTATATCCCTTCCATTCTAGAGAGATAAAATGAAGTTAAGTGCCCTGGCTTTTATTTTGTGTAACTTTACCAATATTCAGTAGACTGTATATTTAGGATCAAGAATTTAGACAGCAAAAAGAAAAATGGGTGCAATTCATTTGTATGGGATATAATGCATAGAATATGCTGCCTATAGAATTTCTGTCTAATAATCCTTGCCTAAAGAATTATAACCATAAAAAAACATTTATTCACAAGAAGATCATTTTAGTGCATTTTGTTTTAATTTTGTTTGTCATTCAGAGTTCCTTCCTATAGATGGGCAGCTATATAAGTTTGTGTAATAAATGTCCTTTTCAGACTATGAGGCGGCCAGACAGAATTATTATCAAACTCCTTATTTAAAACAACTATTTACAGCAGTAAAGTCCTGGTGAATAAATAAGGCAAAGCCATTTCAATCAAGACCACCCAGGCAATGACAGATGAACAGGCACGGTTACAAGGTCAGACTGTGGCAGAACAGCAAGGCAGAATTCAGCTAACTCTCTGATCGAAGCTGTCAGACTTGGTGAAGCTAGAGGCATGGCAAGGCAGAAGCTGGAGGCAACATTCTGTGAGCTGGAATGCAGAGAGGCCCAGGCTGACACGTGGAGGCTAGGCAAGACTGGACTGGAACCTCTTGGCAAGGCTTGGCTCTGGAGACAAAGCTGGGCTGGACTGGAGAGTCTAGGTGAGGCTGCAGACCAGAAGTAAGGCTGGACTGGACTGAAGAGTCTATGCAAGGCTGAGGACTAGAAGCAAGGCTGGACTGGACTGGACTGGACTGGACTGGAGAGTCTAGGCAAGGCTTGAATCTGGGAGCACACGTGAATCGCGCTGGAGCAATGCAACAAGGCTTGGAGCTAGACGCGAGGCTGTGCTCAGCAGGGGCAGCAAGGAGAGGCTCGACTGGAGAGGCTTGTGCAGAAGATGGTTCCATGGTGGCAGAAGACGCTGGCACTGATTCCTCTCTGGCTACAGGCAAGGCTTCCAAAACAGGTAATGGCTCTTTCTGCAAATGCTGTGAGCAAAAAGGATCAGTTGTCTCTGGCAGCTTGCTCCTCATGCGCCTGCCTTTTAAAGTGATCCCTTCTGTGCCTTTTCTCTCCTGCAACCAATCTAGCTGCCTTCTGATATGTGTGCTTCTCTGGTCTCCTGTCTCAAGCACTGATTGGAGAATTCAAATCCCCCTCTGGAGTTTGACCAATCCGCATCTTCAAATTCTCCTGCTCTGCTGAGTCACTTCCTGGTTCAGCTTCTCCAAATCTCTCCTGGTGAGTTTCATTTTCCCCTCCTGACTCTGGATAGGTTTCATTTTCAAAGTCAGAAGCGGACTCAAACCTCACAATAAAGAAATTACACAATTTCTTGTGTAATCTTGTGTAGAGCTCACTGAAACCTCTGTCAAAAGACAAAGCAGAATTAAGATTCTGTTTGTGCCTAATTAAAGGCACTACCAGAAAGTTTGTGTTGTTTATTCATTCAGTCGCTTCTGACTCTTTGTGACTTCATGGACCAGCCCACGCCAGAACTTCCTGTCGGTCGTCAACAACCCCAGCTCCCCCAGGGATGAGTCCATCACCTCTAGAATATCATCCATCCACCTTTCCCTTGGTCGGCCCCTCTTCCTTTTGCCCTCCACTCTCCCTAGCATCAGCATCTTCTCCAGGGTGTCCTGTCTTCTCATTATGTGGCCAAAGCACTTCAGTTTTGCCTTTAATATCATTCCCTCAAGTGAGCAGTCTGGCTTGATTTCCTGGAGGATGGACTGGTTTGATCTTCTTGCAGTCCAAGGCACTCTCAGAATTTCCTCCAACACCACAGTTCCAAAGCATCGATCTTCCTTCTCTCAGCCTTCCTTATGGTCCAGCTCTCGCAGCCATATGTTACTAACCAGAAAGTTTAGCCAGCAAAAATCCTTGGAAGGACTAAAAAAGGGATAAGGAAGATAATCTTCTCACTTTGAAGACTGGAATCATTAGGGCTTCAGGACAGGCAGCGATAGCTGTTGGACTTTTGGCAGGATTCACTAAAAAGCGGATTATGACTGACAGCTAACTATCATTGCTGCATCACCAAGAAGACTTTATGGCTTCCATTTCTCGTACTCTTTGTGCCTTGTATTAGTAGTAAGGAGCCCTTTGATCTCCCCTGGATATAGAAATAGCATCTGGCAGTAAAGATGTGTAGATCAAGGCAAATCCATCCTGTTTTAAGTCTTTATTTTTAAGGATAGATTTCTGGTCCAATGTTTTTTTTTTCTATGTGTTTTTAAAATCCATAGATAAATTCACTGAGCTAGAGCATTGAGTTAAGAAATAAAAGTACATTTCTGAAAAAGGTAAAGATTCCCTTGAACTGAGTTTGATTTCTAGTGATTTTTTTGGGCATGTCCATGTAGTGTATTGTCCCTGCAGTGGACAATAATGCAGCAATTTGTCATTGCCTTTTTCCAAGATAATTAGTGATTCTTTTTCTTTTTTTTTCTTGCCAGTCTAGCCTACACCACTGAGATTTCTTGGTGATCTCCCATCCAAATACTCACCAAGTTTAACCCTCCTTAGCTTTGGGATCAGCCACAGTTGCTAGGGGCTGACACTGGGCTGAAAAATAAATTACTCTATTTTCATTCCATTTCTCACCCACTTTAAAAACCATTGGTTAATAAATGCAAAAATACCATACAAAAAAGAAATGTAAATTCTTTTAATGAATGCCAATTGATTTTTAAATCATTTTTAAAAACTCCTTAACGACTATTTTAGAATATTTTGAAATGTAAAAAGTTACCCAAAAAATTCACATCTCAGCCATTTTTTTTCAAAATATTTATATGGGTGGGAGGGTAACAGTTGTTGAAAATGTAGCCCTTAGTGAAAACTTCTGGTCTGTGATAGATTTTTAACATAAGTTTCAATTCTATGCCAGGTTGTGCATGTCTTTCTCATGGTACAGTACTTTTACTATCTGAAGGAGCTTTCATTTTAGACTATGTCTTCATTACTAGTGAATACATATTTCAGGAAGTCCAAATATAGCAGAGAAAGAACAATGGGGACTTTTAAAGACATTTGAGAGTGCCCATTTCTAAGCTAGCATTTCAACTTAAAAGATGTAATGAATTTGACTACGTACTAAATATCAGGCAGCAGCTTTTCAAATTTTAGACAGTGTCATTCAAGAAAACATTGACATTTTCTTTGAGCTGGTGAAAATGCTACAGCCTGCCAAAGAGAAATGTAAGATTAGTGCCTCAGGAAGAATGAGTGCCTCTAATGCAAATTACTTAATACTGACTCATGTCATATAAGCATCATATAGTTGAAAGTAAAACTGCATTTCTAAATGTCAGATTTTTTTTTGTCCTACTCGACCACCCAAGAGATACAGTGGTTCTCAAAATAACATGCAAATGTTTTAACAATGACAACATCTCAATACTGCCCTGTGAGTTTAAGGAAATGCAGGCCTTTTATAGCCATCATAAATACTTCCTTCAGTTTACAGTCATCAGCATAAATGCTTTTACCCAAATTGTTGCCAATCCATTTCAGTTCAATTCATTCATTCATTCCCACTGTTATAATTTATAACGGTACATTAATTTGTAATAAGAAATGGAAGTTCAGTTATTATGAGAACCACAAGGATTTACTTCGGCTTGCAACCACAAATACAAAAGAAACCATTACCACCCCTTCATTTATTCTTCTGGCAGCAGAAATCCAGTTTGTTGTTGGAGTGCCCACTAGTTCTTTCTGATTAGAAAGTTTAAGGTTCATCCTCTCTGTATGTTCGGGATATTGAAATAAACAGTGCCTGAAGTAGGGTAAAAGGGACCAATTCCATCCTTTTGAAAAGAACTGGCATCATCCAGCTTTCTCATCGAATGGCAGGAGATGAGCAAACTGTCAGATCTTCAACAGCCCCCTCACTGCACATTCAGAATGCAATCTCATCTTTTTACCCCATACTGTAGCAAAGCAAAATTTGTTTTCTTGCTGGGTATCAAAAACATGAGAGAATAGCCAGGTAGACAGGGTCAACTAGTGAATGCTTCCTGAAGATCAGACAGTCAGAATTGGGAATCAGTTGGCTTTTTAAGGTAAGGTCACCTGACTTTCCAATGTAGACATTGCAGGAGGAGAACCATGTTAATCTATGGTAGCCAAAGATCAGGAGCCTGGTAATGCCTTTTCAGACTAACAAATTTAAGTAAAAGGCAACACCCCATTTCTCCATCCTATCAAAATATTTTTGAATTTCATTTCTTTCTTCTATGCTATTAGCTTTCCTACTCAGTTTGTATGATCTGATAAGCATCTCCTCCATCTCATGACCCAAATCACTGAGAGCCAGTTGGGTCTAGTGGCTAAGGTTCTGGGCTAGAAGCCAGGAGTCTGTGAGTTCTAGTCCCGCCTTAGGCATGAAAGCCAGCTGGGTGACCTTGGGCCAGTCATTTTCTCTCAGCCCAACTCGGTCAATGTAGACTAGCCTCCTCATGGTGCACCCCGGGCAACATGACTTGTCATGGCTAAATAGTCTACACATCTGGCTGCTGGACCTCACAAGGATTTCCCAGCAAGAAAAAGCAGCATGAACACCAAACTGCTATGCCATACGATAAAAAAATAATAATCATTTGTAGCAGAATCCTAGGACTGAACCTTATGGCAGTCCACTTTATAGTCTCTCTGGTTTAATGAGGAACCATTCATCAATACTCTTTAAATATGATGTTCAAGCCAGGTATGTATGTATGTATGTATGTTAGTTTATATAGCTGTCCATCTCAGCCTTGGGACTCAGGTTATCTTAAAAGCAACATCATAATGCAGGCCTCTAAAACCTATCTCACAAAATCCCATACATGTTGGACTCCCCAACAGCCTGGCCTCATTGTCTAAGGGAAAAGCCCAGTCTTTTCCCTTAGACAATTCACAAGCACATTGAAAGGTGAAATGGGACTTCCATAATCAGCAGAATTCCATAAGCAGCCCTGCTTAGTCCAGAAAGAACAAAGAATGAAACTCCTTTGATCACTGCAAGCTGATAGGCTTAAATATACTGTATGATTCAACAAGGCCTCCTTCAGCATTTCAGAGGAGCAGTGTGATGTAGTTGGTCATCAGTGGGCTGGTGATCTACTTTGCCCTATGTTCTAGTGTTTTCTTTTTATGTTCTTTTTAATTTTAAAAAAATAGGGAGCTAGCATGTTGTATGTATAAGAGCCAAACAGCACTATCTTTGTATCCAAGAAGGCCACCAGGTCCCACAAGGCTTCTGTAGGCAGATATTCTTAGAAGATGGTAGATGGCTGCAGCCCAGTGCTTTGTTTAGAAATGTTGCCAGCAACCTTGTGAAAGAAGGGGAAAAAAGTAAGCAGGAGATTAAGTGAGTGTCAGGAACATAGCCATCAGTTTTTCATTTGGTAGATGGGTGTTCTGCAACTGTCCACATCCACTGTTCAGCAATTTTGTGATAGGAAAGAACCACCCTGATAGCCATTCTGTGAAAGCAACCACAGCATATTCTTAAGATTGGAAAGGCATCCCCTGATCCAAAGCGATTGCAGGGTGGTTGCTGTGGCTCTTTGTTGTTGGGGAAAGTGCAGAAATAAGGGCAGGTGCAGCAAAGGAGAGAGGAGCAAATGGAGCCAAGGAGCCATGCTTGGAGGAGGGAAGAAGCAGATAGGCTGGAGGCAAAGGCACTGGTGTGGTGGAGTAGTGGCCTGAGTGCAAATTGGGAGTGGGGTCAGCTGCTTTGCAATTTAAACCTTCAAGTATGCAGTGGCTCTCCAAACCTTGTTGCTTGCACCCAAAAATTGTTCCTGTCTCCTTCTTTCTTGCAGCCACACTTACTAAGAATTTGATTTTAATGCTGTGACAGACCTAGCATACGTCTTCCTCCCAGTCCCTGCCAAATCAGTCATCAAAAAACTGAAATAGGAGATTAATACCTATTGAAATGGAATGCTTTGGGTGCCCAAGTCTTTCTTCTTTTTTCAGATCGATCAAGACGGAAGTCTTGAAGATCCCCTGAAGAATGCTTCCCCTGAGACCTAATCTTAATGCTAGAGCAATCTTTCAAACTCTAAATATGTGTCTCTTTGTTGCAAGTGCTGAAAACAATTGATGTGCCACCATCAGGCTTTGTTAGTATTATAAAAGATGTTGATTATGAACCTAAAAAAGAAGAGGAAACTTTGGCTGCTGGAGAGGTTTTATTCTATCTGAAATCCAAAGTAGAAATGGCCACAGAGACACAAAGGCCCATAGCCAGATGGGAGGGGGTACTCCTGCAGCAGGTCAGTTGGAGCCCTGGAGGTCACCAACCTCCTATGGTTTCTCTTCCATGTAACACAGAATGTTTGCCTAGAGCAGCCTTTCTCAACTTTTTGACCCTGGAGGAACCTTTGAAATATTTTTCAGGCCTTGGAGAACCACTGCACATTCAGGCTCAAATATAGGCCAGAAGTTACAAAATTATTATATTCGTTTCATGGGTAGGCCTGTATATATGCATTAACAGAACAGTATTCTTAAACTAAAAGTCAAGAATGAAACTTACCTCTTTAATGTGAAGTTGCCCAAATTTGAAATAATTTTTTAAATAAATCGTGATCTCACAGGGAACCCCTAGTGACCTCTCACAGAACCCTATGGTTCCACAAAACCTGGTTGAAAATCCCTGGCCTAGAAGAACAAGCCAAGGCCCAGGGTGGAGGGAATCAAAGCAAAGTACAAATCAAGAGTCAGAACAAATGCCAGACCAGCATTGTCTAGGTAAAGACCCCACCTAAACAAGATGTTCCATAGTTCCTTTCCTAGGGAAAACCAATGGCTAGCTTGCAGGTGGGGAAACACACCATCCTTTAAGAAGAACTTAGTGCAAGAGAAGCCACTCTACTTTGTAGGCCATGTAGCTCATGGTAAAGAACATGGGATCCCAACTAAACTTTATATGAGTCTATCAGGGAAGCCCAAGTTGACTGACTTTCAGTGATAAGAAAAAGAATAGGATTTTTAGGATCTTATTTTGAAATATATTATAAATAATTCAGAATTTAACAGTCATATCATATGTTTTATATTGTAGGTCTGCTTGCTTGCTCATTTCAAACTTAGGTGATCCCTTAATCTAAAGTAGTGGTTCTCAAACATTTTGGCCTCAGGACTCTTTTACACTTTTAAAAATGATTGAGGACCCCAAAGAGCTTTGGTTTATGTGGGTTATAATAAAAATTGCAGTTACAAAGATAAAAACTAATACAAACTAAAAAGAAAAAAAGAAAGTGCAGAAAAGAAAAAAAATGGAAAGAAAAATAGAAAAGAAAGAAAAAACAAGAATATAGTAAAGAAAAAGAAAAGAAATATATAAAGAAATTACTTTCCCCTTCATCACCAGTATAAATAATTTTAGTAACTTATTGCCTGCTCTTAAAATACAGCAAATGACCTCTTCTTTCCATATCCCATCTCTTATCTGTAAACGAATCCTTAAAGCCTTGTCATTTCAATCCTGATCAGCAAAAGTCCATTAAGGGTTACCAGAGATAACAGCATATCTATTTTAACCTTAATCAAATAAACCAACTTTCTATTCCTTTTACTTTTAACAATCTTGATCTTCAGTCCCTTCAAATAATGTCCTAGAACTTGATTTCTTTTCATTTTTTCTTTGTCCCTTCTCAGAAAATTCTTCAAAGCTTTAACAAGCCACTTTTAAAAATCCAATATAGGAAAATTATCCAGGTCAAGGTTTGTTATTTTTATATCTCTTTTAATTATTAAGACATCAGCTGGTTTCTTTTGTATGACCAGTATAACATCTTTTTCCATATAATTCTTGTAGCCTGTCATTTTTTAATCCACTTTCAGATCAGCCTCAATCTTGTCAGGTAAAACTTGTTCCTCTTCCATAACATCTTTTAAATGTCTGTCTGTAGAGGCAGACACTCTTAAAATTAACTTCTGGGTCCATTGTCAGGGCTGCAACTAGGGACTGTGTCACCTGGGGCAAAAATGGATGCCACACCCATTTTGGCATACACACACACCCAGCACTCATTTTGGCACCTCACCAGCACAGCACCCGGGGCACATATCCCGATTGCCCCCCCCCCCAGTTGTGGCCCTGTCCATTGTTCAAAAATGTCCTTCAATATGTCCAATGTTAAAATATTTTGCTTCATTCTGTATTAGTAAGTCAAATTTAAGTGTTCTTCTCCTTTAATTGTAATCTTTAGTTCCTTCTGGTTCCCTCTAGTGTACAAGCTTCAAAGTCTCATCTTATCATTTTTTTAAGAGAATTCAAAACAAAAGGATTCTCCCATGGGAAGGATTCTCATAATAAATTCCAAAATCTGATTTCAAATACATCTGGACTGTTACCTGTAGGTTGAGTCATGGCAACTGGATTTCTTTGTGGTTGAAACATTTCTCTGCTTGTCCAAGCAGCTTCTCAGTCTGGGCAAAGGTTGGTAAGGGGAAGACATATATGGGGTCCCCTTACCAACCTTTGCCCAGACTGAAGAAGCTGCTTGGACAAGCAGCAAAACGTTTCAACCAAACAGAAAGAAATCCAGTTGCCGTGACTCAACCTACAGACAATTCAACCAGGATGACTGAGAATCTTCATCGACATCTGGACCCTTAGTTCATTTGTAACTTTTCAAAATCAAAGTTCTAATCATCCTTTTGCTGTTTATTCCAGAAGGGGGAAAATTAAGTCCTTAAGCTTGTATTTAAAATTTCTTTTGTTAATGATTGAAGGAAACTCACCCACTGTTTTCAGACTTGTCAATCCAAAGGTTCCTAATAGCTGTAAAGCAGTTAATAAGCAATTTCTGAAAGAGATTAGAAAAAGAAGTATGTGAACCTGGTGTCCTTTTGAAGGTGCTGACCATGGTTTGACCAAGGTGGCTATTTCCTCATCTCCCAGAGGTCTAAACCCACTGGAGACTGCTGTCTCAAGGTCTCCTCATGAGGAGCAACTGTCTGGAGCACTTGTGGGCAATCTCAAGTCCTCTCCTTGTCCAGAGAGGAATCACAGAGAGCCAGTCCACTTGCCGGTTCTTCATCCACTGCGGTCATTGGGTCTGCTTTTAGCAGAGCTGTTTTCAGTTCTCCACATCTTCCCTGAAAGTCTAGTTTACTGCTTTTTTGTACAGTTCCTTGAAAGGTACGTAACCCAAGTAATGACTGAGTGAACATGAAACTTTTGGATTTAAGGCAGTTTAATTCTTTGAGAAAATTCAGATTCATTGAAAGGGATGGGGAAGGGGGAAGCTAATATCTTAGTACTTTGACTTTTAGTGCAATGTAAATGCTCTTCTTCCCCTTAGACTGAGTATTTTTAGTATTTTGATTACTTTGTTCTACTTTACTCGAAGAACCCCAATAAACAAAATGCATAAAATAACCAAGAAGACATATTAAAAAAATAGAACTTAGTTCTATTTTTCTTCTAAAAATCCAGTAAACCAACTGCATAAAATAAGCAAGTACAATTAAAGAACAAGGATCTTTGTTGAGCCTAGGAATTTTGTCTGCAGCGCCTGAACTGACTGAGGTGACACAAAAGTCCGTCCTTGGTGATCTCAGGCTTTCTTCATTTCAGTAGCCCTATTTCAGTGGAAAATCTTATTTGGGTTCAAGGAAGGCAGGAAGGGGAGAAGGGAGGAGAGGGAAAAGCTATACATACCTCCCAAACTATTGCACCTCAACCAAAAATCTACCCATAAATTGTGTAAACCTTTGTATTAAATAATCATATCTTTCAGCATGTATTTAAGTAAAATACTATTAAGTAAATACCACAGCATAGAGGATGTTCCTATACACAGTCACAAAAGAAAATTTAAATACCTGGCTGTTTTAGAAGTGCAACAAATGTAGTGATGCTGTATTTAAGAATAATTCTCAGCAATGTTGCTTCATGATGAGACAATGTTGGCTCAGCAAGAGAGGTTGGCTTCCTCTCCCACCCATGAAAGACTTTTTCTCTGGTTAGTTTCTTTCTGTGTTGATTTGTTGCTAGAGCCATAATGAAGTTTTTTGTCAGTTTGAATTGCAGCTAAATGGGAAGCAGTCACAAGAACACATGGGTATGAAAATTGCATCTGCTTGAACAAACAGAACGAAAGAAGCACTTATGTAGCTATACAATGAACAGAAGGAGAATAAACCTGTAATGTGAAATGAGAGGAATAAGGAATATAGCCATGAATGCAATTGCTACTTCAGGATCTCCTCTCCGAATCAGTCCAGCTACTTGCTGGCAATGAAATGAAATCCTTAACTGTGATTCTTTATCATGCTTCTTCTTATGTGATAATCCCAAAATGGTCAATAGGAGTCATCATATTTTTTTCTTGCTATAGTTATAAACCATCTTTCTGCCATTAGAATTCCCAGGGTGGTTCACAAGGTGAATAATAATTAAAAATTCGAACAATTCAAGTCTCAACTCAAGTCTTCAGACTCAGAAGCAATCGTCATATTCTCTGGGTTTTGAGTCGTCTATGGAATCTAGTGTTTAAAAAAATACTTATTGAAATTGTAGATATTTCAAAGCAGTTATTATATTTTTTTACCAAGGATAGCACTATCATCAGAGGATGAGCAGAAGAACTTTTGAACCAGTTCAAGTTTTGAGGCTATTTTTTGAGCCATACCCACATAAAATAAATGGTAGTTGCTAGGGTAACTTTTCTTCCACTAGCAAGCACAATTGGTGAATCAACTAATGCTGATTAAAAAACACTTAGAACCCAATCCGTATTTAATCCAGACTCTGCCTCTGTGGTGAACTGGATTCTTAATGGGGACAATGATGCATAAAGTCTAGAGATTTTTTGAAGTTTTGAACCACAGCTTCCATAATCCCTTGCTTTTGGCCATACTGTTGGATGCTTTGAAGTAGAAAATATCTGGAGGGCACTGCTGACCGGGATAATTCATGTAAATATTTTTTTAAAAAACCCTACTACTATAACAGTAAAACATTGCAGGATGGTTTTCTTTTTTTTCATCTGAAGGGGAAACTGTTATATACTTCTATATAATGTCTTTCACAGAATCCAGAGAGATAAATCTGAAGAATATCTCCATGAGAGATCAAAGAGAATTAGTAAAAACCCATTCATTTATGCTTCCACAGAAGGAAGTATTCCACCAGAGAGATCTCTGTCACAGAACAAATCCTAAATTCAATATTAAATGGATCTAAGCAACTTGCTCACCCAGTAAATGCCTAAAATTGACCTTCCAAAGGTGCACAACCAAGGCTAATATTTAATTATTGATAGTTAAATTTGCTTTCACAATCAGTGGACTGATAATTAGCTATGTAATTAATGTAAATGAAACATTTTTCTTTTTCACATTCCCTATTTTGCTAACTTTGATACCATCCATGATGAACAAAGATCAAGCAACCATACTGAGACATGAACTTTTCTATGCAGCTAATATATCTTTCAGGTAGGAAGTTTTCTGGTACAGCTAGAATGATCTCCAACACAGAATAGGCATGTGACATTTATTTATTTATCAGTTTATTTATTTATTTATTATTCCAATTTCTATCACTGCCCATCTCCCTCCGAAAAGTTCATTCTGCACATACTAGTTACAGCAATTTATTGATGACTCCATGGTCTTTCTGTATCCATATGCCAAGATCCTATTTACTACATGGAGTAACTACACCAAATGGCAAAAGAAATATCAACATTTCCCATCCTTAATGTTCACTCTCAACTCTATGCCTTTGCTTATTTTCCTATACTTGCTAAATCTATGGCTCTTAATTTAAAAGTCTATTTGAAATTCTTATAGGATCTACCTATCCCCCCGCCCCAGTTTTTAGTTATCTTTATGAACCCAGCACTTGCATTTTGCTTGATCTAGAGTGCATCCCATCCATGCAGTTACAAAATTTGTAGCCCTGCAATCAATCAGTTGATCAATCAATCAATCAATCAGACAGCTGTGTCTTTAAAAACAGCATAACTCCTGGTGCATTCAATGCAAAGCAGCGATTATGTGATTTGTTGCCCATCAATTACATCACTGTCCTCCATGTGGACTATTTTCTCCACACCACCAGGATACAGAGTAGACTTGGAGGCTTCTCTCATTTTTCAGCTGTGTAGAGAAATAAAGTAATTCTACCATGTAGTCCATTGAAAATGAATTTGGAAATTCTTAACAAAGCTAAGCAGGGTAGACTTGTTTAACAGTTGTCTGGGAAGTCACCAGGAAATCCCAGGGCTGATGAACCACTTCCGTATTGTTGCCAAGAAAACTATATCAAAATGCCCATGTCAACTTGAAGGACACTTGGTCCTCTAGCCCATTTGATCTTGCTATCCAAGATATAAAGGCATTCTGGAATCAGGCAATGCTGAGTCTTAGTGTTGTTAACACTGCAGATGACTGTGAAAATGCTAATTATTTGCATTAAACTAGGTTTCCCACTGAAATTGTAAATGAGATAATGCAAGCTGGTCATTCAATTATATCAATTCTTATTGTTGTAGGTGATTATATAGTCATGACTATATACTTCGATTTAAGTAGAAGAATGGGATACTTTACTATTCAAACATACATTCCTTGTATATTAACTGTTGTCCTGTCCTGGGTATCATTTTGGATTAAAAAAGATGCCACACCAGCAAGAACAGCCCTAGGTAAGATAAAAAAGGACAATATTTTTTATTGATTCTTCAGCCTGCTGGGGATCCTTTGTAATGTATTTCCATGAATAATTGTTTTATTTCATTTGATATCTAATCATGCTAACAATGTTTGTATTCTGCAGCAATGCACCTATTCATGATTGCCATGACTTTTCTCCCAGCCCCTGCTTGGAGAAGTATTTGAAGGATCAATTCCCATAACATTATTTCCCTAGTGTCCTACTACTGATCTATATGTTTTTATATCCTCTTAGCCTCCCTGCAGATGGTGTTGATGACTCTACATGCCCAAAGTGATATGTGTGAAACTCCTCCTTAGCACCCCCCTCCCCAAATTTGGCATGAAATGCTTATCAGACCTTTTCTTCAGGTTGGACACTGAACAGAAGATTATTGGGGGAAGTTTTTTAAAATGTATATTATTTGTAACAATCTTAATATTAGGTTAAATAAATGGATTCTTAAAAAGAGGAAGCATGAGCACCATTGTTCATCAATGTTCTAGCTAGACATTCAGTGAGCTTCTTCTTTTCTCATTTTTGAGAATCCTAACCTAACCCAAACCCTAATCGTTTTCCCTAACAGTCAGCATTCTGTGACCATTGAATAGTGTTCTCCCCAACCCTTGTAGGATCTCCCCCTATAAATGTTTTTGTACTTCTAAAACAAATTTGGTTCCTCCAAGCTCACTGGAAACTTTTCACTTTAGTATATATGATTCTAACTCCTGGCATGCATAACATACAATATATGAAATGTAAAAAAAAATCTCCCTTTTCCTATTTATGAGGATTTTGTGGACTATATATACAGTATATTGCAGTTTTCAATTTTCTTTTATGGCAGTATTCTAAGAAAGTGACTACAGTGCTATCAGGGATCAGTTTACGAAATACCTTCTTTTATGTGAAAGGTGAAAGGTCCCCTGTGCAAGCACCGAGTCATGTCTGACCCTTTGGATGCCACTTTTGCGACGTTTTCTTGTCAGACTATAGTGGGGTGGTTTGCCATTGCCTTCCCAGTCGTCACCTCCCCCTGCAAGCAAGCTGGGTACTCATTTTACCGACCTCAGAAGGATGGAAGGTTGAGTCGACCTGAGCCGGCTACCAGAGAGAGAATCCAGCTTCTGCTGGGATCAAACTCGGGTCGTGTGGGGAGTTTTGGTTGCAATACTGCTGCCTACCACTCTGCACCACACGAGGCTGTACCTTCTTTTATACAAGGATGTATTCATTCTCAATAATTACTTCTCTGGATATATCCAGAGAGAAAGGGACTTTCACCAACACTTATACAGAATATTTTCTTTTCCATCAAAGTAGAGAATCAGTGTAGAAAAATATGGCATAATGGGGCATGCAATGAGAATATCTGTCACCCTTCTTCCAACCCCTAAATAATTGTTTTTCTTCAGAGTAGTAACATTATTAAGCAATTTGTTTCTTGACAGGTATGGACATATGCCATTATACAAAATATCCCATAGAGCAATTTAAACATCACCTACTCACCAACATGTTACCTAAGCATCTCTGCAATATTAACTGGAAATTTGCCTCATTACATCTCTCTCTCAATGGGCCAGTTATTGTGTTTCACAGATACTTGTGAAAATCTCACATAGCCACAGCACAGTCATCACTTCATCTGCTTTGAATTTCCATGTTTGGCATCAAATGGTTTGGTCAACAGGACATGGACTATATAGGAGAGTCATGAAATTTAGCAGGCAGTTTTCAGATTTGTTAGCAGCTAAACAAAACTGCATCATTATCCTCCATACATTGCAAGACAGGATGGTGATAGCTAGAGTAAGTTGCTAACCAATCTTCCAAATATTTGCTTCCTGCTAGCTAACACAATTTTGCAGTAATTTTACTACTTATAGCTTCTTCCACTAAACCAAAGCTTCTTACCCACTCACATGAACCAGACCCAATGTTTTATAGTCATATATAAGCTTCCCATGACAATCTTACAATCTCCTGAGGGAAGGCAAAGCATTTTCTAAAAAAAGAAAAGAAAAGAAAGGATATGTGCACTGCAAATGTGCACATTTTGTTTCACAGCAGAAGAGTGATTTAAAACTATTCTCTGCCTGCACTATTCAGTAGTAGTTACTCTTCAAAGCTCTCACTAACTGTTTCAAATCATAAAGGCTCTCACTGACTGCAACAAAGTCGGAGGTCACTGACTTATTTCCAATAAAAAATAAAAACTTATTTGAGATTCAGGGTTCTTTCTGAGCAGGAAGACTGCCTTCTATATCAGCTGAACACGTTTGGCCCTCCTGTGGTTGGCTCTGTGAAGCGGAAAAGTCTTCACGATATGCCACTGTGGAAAAGCAGGTTCCTCCTTTTGATATTATATATTTGGGTTAAACATGTTATTGAGCCTACAAGCATAAGATATAGATTTCGGTGATAGCAATGTTCTCACAAGGTGAGAAAAACCTACTCATATGAAATTTCTCACAACCCTCTGCCTAGTTTCATGCATCTCTACATTATTTTCAAATTCTACCTACTTTTTACCAAGTTGGTTTTGGACCCACCTACCATCAGCTGATGTGGGGCTGCCATTAGCACCTGGACTGCTGAAGGAAAGTAGGTCTCATAAGAGACAAGCTTCCATATATGGGTTTCAGATATTGTGCCCTACCTCTAAATGCAATGCTTTTAGTCAACCACGAGTCACCAAATGATAAGAAATCAGTGTGAACCAGTTTTAGGTGATCAGTAATCATGAGGGCAATCCAACAGATTGGCTTGAGGGGTTCTCTAGAACTTTTCTAAGAAGCCAGCATTAATGAAAAATGCAGCCCTTTTCAATGGCTGAAATAAGTGGAATTCAGAGCTCGTTTTCATGACTGGCCCTGGCATGGACCTCCTACTTCAGCTGAGTAAGAACAACTAGAACCACAAGGTGATGGCATGTAAACCTTTGCGTGCATTTAGTTTTGCTGTGCCCTTTGAGATATCTGGGAATCCTAACTGTATGCTTTGTCTCTGCAGCGTTGTGCAGCCTTGTGTAGATTACCCCTTATTTTTGTTATCTGAGCAGCTCAAAAACAATTTAAGAAGCAAATCACATACTGAGTTGACTTGGCCATTTTTCCAATAGATAACAATATCTTTTTTTTTTTAATGTCACAGACTTGCCCACATAAATGCTGTGCTGGAAGTTTAGATAAGAACTTGCAGCTCATATCTGGGGATAAAATATTTGGGTCCCAGCCTTTATCAGTAGTTTGCAAGACTGGGGGAGGGAGTTGTCAATAATTAATAGGCTCAAACTTTACAATCAGGGAAACAGATTTCACCAATATGAGCAGCAAAAAGTGCTAGATTGCACCATCTTTGGCTCTTGGTGGGTTGTGCTTCCCCCAAAAGAGCAGACTCGCAATCTGGGAGTCCTGGACTCATGGTTCCTGATCAAAGTATAGATGGATACCATGGCCAGGAAGGCTTTTGCAGAACTACAGCTGCCGTGTCAGTTGCAGTCTTACCTGGAACACGATGTACTGAAGGCAGCCATTCATACCCTTGTCATCTTTTGATAACTTTACTGTAACTTACTCTACATGCGCTGCTGTTGAAGACCATCTGGAAACTGTAACTGGTTCAGAATGCAGTGGTACATGTGCTTAGTAGTTTGTCTTGATACTGCCACATTACACCTTTGCTGCATGAGCTGCATTGGCTAACTAGGAAGTCTCTGAGTGCAGTTCAAGTCACTTGCTGCTATCTGTAATATCCTATGTGGCTCAGAACTTGGGTATTTTAGAGACTGCCTTTCCCCATTAGTTTCTGCTCATCCTACTGGATAATAAGGGAGTACCTGCTAAGGATTCCCACCTATCAGGAGGTATGGTGAGGGGGCCCAATGGCAAGGATTCTCTATAATAGTCCCCCTTCTCTGGCCTCTAAAGTGCATACAGCCCCCACCCACATGGCTTTTCAGAAGCAGGATAAAATGTAGCTCTTCCAGAAAGGCTTTTAGGGATTAATTATAACCAGCAGTGCCATATTAAACTATTTTAGCTTATTTCTTTTAGTATTCAATTGGAAAATTAGGTTATGGATTTTATTATTTTAAGAAATCATAATATGGATTTTTTATAATTTATTTTTACATTGTAAGTTTCGGAAGCCATCTAAAGTCCAGGTTTCAGGCAATAAACAAATTACATTAATCAATATAGAAATACTGAAATGAAACACATATTTAAGAGTCTAGTAAAACATCATCCTTTACTCTCCTGTATAAAGGAAGGCTTTAAAGTAAAGTCATCAGTTCTCCTTGTTTAATGGTTTGATAGCCATAGGGGGAAAATATTTCAGCAGAAATAGTAAAATAATGCCTGATCCCAAATATATTGCAATGGGCACCTGTTTGCAATATAGAGCTTACTGCTGAAAGTAACCATAATGTTACTTAGTGAATTATTTGTTAAAGTTAATTAATGTTAATTAACTAGAATGAATACGGAGATTTACTGGGCCAAAAACTTTCTGGATGTCACTCTGTTAACTCAGTTATGATCCATTGGTAGAAAATTTAATGCATTTGATGATATTAATTTTTAAATTGCTGGTGCTTCTGGGAAGGGCTCCAGTTGTATGAATTAAAGGTTTCATCTGCTTTAGCAAACGCTTAATATGCAGTACAGGGAATTGTGAAATAATGAATGCACAGGAAAACTAATGAGTAGAGAACAGAGATGTCAAATAATTTATTGAAGCATATACTGCAGTTCCCAAAACTTTCAATAAAACAACATTTTCTTGCATCTGAGATGTTTTTCAGATATTAGAGTTAAGTAATAGAAAACAAATATACTGTATTCTATGTGTCCAATTTTTCTTTCCAGAGATTTCCTCTCATTTATTTCAGGTTTTTCATTGCAATAATCAGTCCAAGGGTGGGGGTGGGGGTGGGGTGGCTTGGAATCCATCCATTTGGACTAAGTTGCAAAGATCTAACTAAGACTTCTGGCATGGATGGGATTGCATACAGGTGGGTGATTTCTGTCTATAACATTGGAGCATCACTTTTTCATGAGTTTATCCCTTTCTACTATTCCCTTTCTAAGTGTAACCATACTGCAATTTAAAACTCAAATGATGTCCTTCAAATAAAATATGAATTTTGATGGTGATTATGAATTTTGTCCTATAACAAGTATGATCTCATGAAATATGCTGTAATGTGATTTGATCCATTTAAAGATGTTCTTCATAATATTTGAAGAATATAAAATATGGAAGACAGTATAATTCCCAAAGACTCATTATTCCAGGAGATATGATCAGGAACAGAAATTTTAAAATATCTAATTCCTTATGGAATCCAGATTACAGTCTAACAAAGCTCATGCCCTAATAAGTAAGGTTTTATTGCAAAAATTGAAGACAGCTAAATTTCTGGAAAATATTACACAAAAATTATGTTCTTTTGTCCAGGTATCACCACAGTATTAACCATGACAACTCTGAGCACCATTGCAAGAAATTCCTTGCCCCGTGTTTCCTATGTCACTGCAATGGACCTTTTTGTGACCGTATGCTTCTTATTTGTCTTTGCTGCTTTGATGGAGTACGCAACCCTCAACTACTATTCAAGTTGCAGGAAGCCACACTGTACAAAAAAGAAAAAGTCGGTAAGATATTGAAAATGGGGCATAATTCTTCTGCATTATCACAGAGATTGGTAATCAGTTGCATTTAGATCTTAAATAAAGACTTTAGCTAAAGGTATATAATAAGAGAGGTTTGCTGAAAGTGTAAGAGTCCTATGTACTAGAAATGCACAGAATTAGATACGTAGAAATGCTTTTCACCACATTTATTTATGTATTTTTATTGCATGCCACCCAGTCATGTATGTGAGATGGGCAGTGGTATAAATATGATTGATTGATAAATACTTCTAGTATTTAAGGGCACAATACAGGAATTCAGGGATCTTTATGTCTAATGTAAGATGAATGTGCCCAATAAATTATTAGATTGATTATAACCAATTCAGTAATTCAGTTAATTAGAACAATGACAGTAGCTCATCCAGGGTGACCAGGCTCTGGACTTAGTAACTCTTCAGTTCAGTCATGCCTCCACAGTCAATTGTGCATGTAATCTCTACCATGATTTTACTCTTTGATTCCCAACATAAAGTCCAGCTGTTGAAAACAATTGCACTGTTCTGAAGTGGGATACATGCAAAAACTTTTAAGCTGTAAATAATATTAATAAATACTGTTGGAAGGCCTGAAAGACCAAGTTAAGGACAGATTGCCATGGAGAAAATCTATCTATGTGGTTGTTGAGGGTCAACGATGACTTGATGGCACATAATCAACCAATCAATCAGCCAATGTTAATATAGTTTAAAAACAAAGAAAATGTTTAAAAAGAGGAAAAAACAAATTCCTGGCTTTGCCCATATATGTATAGCCCTGTATATTTCCATGACTTTCCTGCTTGCTGCAATTCTCCCACCTCTACAAAACATTACTGTGAGATATATTGCATCCACCAAATGATTGCTCACATTTGACCCCAAACACAGTTCAGCAAACTCATAATTGATAGTGATGTTTATACATGTAGATCAGGCTACCAATCAAAGCAAATATTTGTAGCTCAGGGTTGAACCGTAGAGTCCTTGGTGCTCTCTGAGCCTTGTTGTTTTCCTGCAGATGTTTCATTGCCAGACTAGGCAACACCTTCAGTGCAAAGAGGGAGTGGGCCTTGCTCTCAGTTTATATACCGTGGCTTGCCCTGTGTTGATACAGGTGTCGTTCTCTCCTTGGGAGTTCTTTGATTGGGCAAAGAACTTCCAGGGAGAGAACAAAACCCCTACCAACACAAGCAGGGCAAGCCACGGTATATAAACTGAGAGTAAGGCCCATTCCCTCTTTGCACTGAAGGTGTTGCCTAGTCTGGCAATGAAACGTCTGCAGGAAAACAACAAGACTCAGAGAGCACCAAGGACTCCACATGATCAGGCTATTAAAGCCCTATAATACAACACAGAAAAATGTAATATTTTTTCAGCTAACTAGAACGCACAGTACAAACCTGTTCTTTCTTTGTTTCTTTGTTTGAACAAGTAGAATTTACTCCCATAGATCAATTCCCTGAAAAGTAAATTATCTTTTTTTTTTAAGTTGCTTTGTTTAAAATTTCACAGAATATATTCATTTGTGTTCTGCAGGCAAGAAATCAGTATTTGAAAATTCACTTCTAGTTGAAATCATCACAAGGATTAGGGTTGGGATTGGGATTAGGATTCAGAAAGATTAGTGGGAACCACTTTTTCCCTTGTGGTAATTGCAGTTAAAAGTGAATCATATGGATTGCTCCAATGTTATAAAATAAAAGATGGAGCCTAATTGAAGATCTCAATTATTTAAATTAAGCTTTTAAATTAAACTTTTCCCAATGATATCCATGAAAAGGTAAAAGTATATATTTTGTTTGGATCATGTTATATCATGTGGAATTTATCAGAAATAAATGGTATCAAATAAGACAACTCCATCCATGTTAAGTATTTATGGAATCTCTTATGGTTTCCTTAATAATTAAAATATTATCAAAAACGTTATCATGTTTTATAACTTGTGTTCTTATACTTTACCTTTTTATTTACTTTACTTGAGCTGCCTGATGTCAGTTTTGGTCACATGATGGTGAGTATGAATATTTTAAAATTTAAGATATTTTATTTGTAATGTCAGATATTAAATACTTCATTACATTTTGTCAGCCTTACTAGGTAGATCAGACATGAAACATGACCAGATAAGCTAATTCTACTTTATTGTAAAGCTACATTAACAGAATCTTGCAAGTCTGAAAGTACAAGTCTTAACCACTAACTTAACATTTTCCCACTGGAAGATGTAGTGTCTAATATAACCATGTAAGAGTAAGATCCAGGCTGTAGGACTATCCATGTTTATAAGGCAATAAGCATACACAGGATTGAAAGAAACAGATCAAATAGCTGCATCCAACTCACTAATCCATGCCCAGATGGTGAATTGGGATCAGCTATTTTTCTGCTCTCTTAAGCACAAGAATTTCACCTCAAAAGAGTTCAGAAGGAGAAAGAACCAGCACAGCAGAAAGGAGGAGCTTCTTAACAGTCTCCCCCTTCCCCTTTCTAATGCTTCAAGCTCCGTTGAAACCTTGCATAGGATGACTGTACTGTTAATATAATTTTTAAAAGCTCTTGGCTCAGGACTGGTGGGGCTGTAGCATTTGGTA
Source organism: Candoia aspera (assembly GCF_035149785.1). Taxonomy (NCBI): domain Eukaryota; kingdom Metazoa; phylum Chordata; class Lepidosauria; order Squamata; family Candoiidae; genus Candoia; species Candoia aspera. The sequence continues at coordinate 38,590,533 of NC_086157.1, forward strand.
ATGAATGGCAATACCCAGAAGAGTGGCAGCAGCCACTGCCACCATTACTATTGCCAAACTCAGTAACTTTAAGGGGTTTTAAAAGAAAGTTTGCTGCTCTTTTTTTCAAACCGTCCCCCTCTAAATCACAAGAAGGCTTTCTATGTGTTGAAGACTTTTTCCACAGATGAAAAGGAACCCTTGGTTCAAGCCAGGTTCTAGAAACTAGCCCCCACAGCCCAGTTCAAATAAATGAAATTGGGCACAGTGGTGTCTGTACAGAGAGAGGTCAAAATTGGCAAGATGCCAGGCACATCATCGCAATACAAGCTCTGCCCTTTGCACCACCACACCCTTGCTGATTTTGATCCAGTGCAGGAAGATGGCTTTCCTATGTCTGTCTTATTCCAGAGAGTGAATTAAAACCTTCCTTGCAACAGAGATTGCTTGCCCATGGGAAAATTCATCTTTACAACTTGCTTTATTTTCTTAGACAAAGCTTTGATCTAAAAATATAAAATAGAGCCAGCAAAGCAAAGAAATCAGTAAAAATTAGATTATAATGATAACCTCAATGTATTACAGTTTCACACTGAGAAATCAACAAAATTGTCTTTGGGCTTTTACCCACTGTTGAGTTAAAGTGCTACTTACAAACCTGATTCATCAAAAAATTATTCCAGCACAACGCTTCCTTCAGAACTTTGTCCAGCCCTATCCTGTGTCTGTTTCTAATCACTGCCAGTCATCTGATGTCAATGCAAGGGAATGTATGGCAAAGCCTAATTCACTTTACACACTTTGAGGTTGCCCTTGGATGGAGGTAGAATAAGGGACAAAATGCTTCCTTAACACCAGCACAGGTACAGGAAATTTGGCATAAGTTTGTCTCACTTGTACACTGAAACCAAGAACATGGCAGAAAAAAGATGCTGTCAGGGCATGTTTGCAGGGCCGCAACTAGGGTCTGTGTCACCCAGGGCAAACATGGATTCCACGCCCATTTTGGTGTCCCCCCAGTGCTCATTTTGGTGCCCCCCCAGCACAGCACCCAGGGCACATGCCCCACTTGCCCCCCCTCCAGTTGCAGCCCTGCATGTTGGTTCCATAGCAGTGTGCAAATGGGAAAAGCCACTCTGAACCTGAGTTCCACCCAGATGACATAATAGAATCCTTAGAGCAGTGTTTTTCAGCCTTGGCAACTTGAAGATGTATGGACTTCAACTCCCAGAATTCTCCAGTCAGCCATTCTGACTGGGGAATTCTGGGAGTTGAAGTCCACACAACTTCAAATTGCCATGGCTGAGAAACATTGCCTTAGAGGATATAGAAAAAAATGTATTGGATATTCCATCCGCCAATGACTTCTTCCACTCACCAAAATACTTTCCACCCTTCACTGCTTTGTACCATTGAAATAGGCAACCTTTTCTTGGCACGTAAAGTATTATTCTCTTAGGAAAGCTGAACAACCTGGTTTCTTTTCATGCCTATATTAGACCCAGGTAACTTCAGGCTGACATTCAAGACTTCTATGGTTGCCACAGTACAGCCTTTTTCTCTTTTTTTTCTGCAGAATTATTCCGTGTTAGAGATGAGACCTCCCCCTACAGTCATCGCACTGAACAATGCCATGTACTGGCAAGAATTTGAAGACAATTGTATCTATGAGTGCCTGGATGGGAAAGACTGTCAGAGCTTCTTCTGCTGTTATGAAGAATGCAAATCCGGGTCATGGAGGAAAGGACGGATACACATAGACATCTTAGAACTGGACTCTTATTCCAGAGTCTTTTTCCCCACATCGTTCCTGCTCTTTAACTTGGTGTACTGGGTTGGATACCTCTATCTCTAGAAACAGCAAAGAAAACTGTGTTTTTCACACTTTTTAGGGATGGGGAATATATCGAAATACAGATCGTGAATGGTTTCATTGGAAAGCCTAAAGGGCACCTTACTTTTTCTCATCCAAGAAAAAGAAGTTTTTATTTACTGTTTTGTCTAAAAGAAAAAAAAAAAAAAGATAAAATGGTCACTTCACATCTGAGATTTTTTGCTAAGTACACCAGACACTGTCATGTAAAAAACCTTTATATTAATTATTCTTACACAATGGAGAAGTTGCTGTTTTCTTTGGGTTACAGATAACTATGTAGCATTCAGATAAGCAAGATAAGGAGGTTTCAGATTTTCATTCTTACGTTTCTTCTGTCCTTTAAACTTGTTCTGGGAGCAAATTCTTATTGGTGCAGGTTCTCCACAACATTACTTTGAGGAGAACCTGAGTTTAATGAAAAGTCACTTAAATTCATTTCATGAATTCAGGACGTTGTCTCTAGTCTTACTTTGAGATGAAAAGGCATGATTTCAAAACAACCTTAACATTTGTTTTTCATAAAATTAATGAATTAAGCATTCTTTTAATACAGAGTTTTAATATTCCACGAATTGGTCAAATACTTCAAGAAACTAATTGATTTCTGGAACAACACTTTTGCAATATGATAAAGCTTAGTTTGCTTTTGGTACTGTGAAAGGTGACTTACTATGTAATAGCAGTGATAAGGTATGATTCAATCCAAGCTACAAGTTAATTTCTTCCATACTTTAATATTTGTTTTCACTGATATTTTTAGGGTGAAAAAAACCCCTATAGTTCCAGCCTGAATAAGTTCTACTGTAGCCGTGCTAACTAAAATCCATGTGCCTCAGTCACTGTTCTGTGTAGGTTAAATTGCACACTGTATTCTTGCACCTATTGACTTGTGAACTGGATTCCTCCATTTAAATGAGTGCAGAAGTGCTTGCTGTTAGTATATTCACACTGGTAAGCAATCTCTGGATTGGTACAACAGTGGCTTTTGTTCTTAGCAGATCAGTAGGAGCCTTAAGGATGCAGATAGGGTTTTCTTGGCAAGAAAATGAAATATTTGAAGTTCAGTTATAACCAATAGAAGTTAAAAATTTAGTGATGACAAATCACTAGGACTTTTTTTTTAACTAGGAGATTTTAAACTGGAAATGAATTTTGTACTTTTGGAACATATTTCAGATATTAAATTCCTGAAAATAATACATTCGTATGTTGTAAAATATTCATTATAGACAAGCCCAATTCCAGAAGGCTGATGTAAATGTGTCAATATTTATTTATTTACTTGATTATTTATTGATTTGATTTTCTTACCTAGTGCAATCAATATGTCTATTGTTTAAAAAAAAGTTTGCTTTCCCCGACCCCTCTCAAACTCTAAGTATAGCAGTACTTTTAAAAGTGTGACACTGATACCATCAAATGCCTTTTTTTCCACTGTCAACCTACTTGTTCCAAAATATTTACACTTTAATACTGTGCACACTTCATATTGTTCTTTATAGTCTCATTTTCTCTTGAAATAGCAATGACAAGAGATTAAAGTACAGGAGCGCAATTAAATGGTATAAATAGCTTATTCCTTCTAAGAAATGATATCAAAGGTATTGGCAGGAAAAGGGGAGTAGTAAGGAAAGTATAATTGTTTGGTATTACAATGTGCTTTATAAGAAGAGGGCATAAGTTTCAATTCTAGACGTACTTCAGACAGACCTGGGAAGAATTTCTAGCTGAACCACACAGAGATCTGCTGTTATCAAAACGTACTAGATGGACCAATGACTGGACCTTCTATAAAGTTGCTTCTACTCTCTGTAACATGTTCTAAATTCAGTTTTAGTAGGTAAGGCTGCAAATCTGTAAACACTAATTCAGTTAGATTACTGGATTAAAAATGTACTAAATTTTACTAAAAACTTTCCAAAAATATACTTACTTGTTTGTTTTAGACCAAAACAATATTTTTAAAGTTCTTTGAAAACAATTTATTAACAGATGTTGAAGTCTTTTGACTTCAGTATGGATGTAAGATTTTTTTTCCAGTTCATTTGCTCTCAATTTTCATAAATCTGTAAGAACCAAAGTGCAAAAAAATCTTCAGAAAGTTGTATTTAATTTAAAGAATATGTAGGTAGTAAAAATCACACAAGGCACTGTTACAAAAACAAAGAACTACAGTATTAAACTGATGGCATATGTAAATGTGAGAACCATTATTAGTAATTTTCTGGCAAAAGATCCTGTAGAACCTCTGTCCAGTGAAGTGCAGTTGAGCTTACTGCTTGTTGGTATCAGGACTGGATCTTCTTTTTAGAATAGATCAACAATCCTGATCTCTTTAAATTAACTGGAAACATGAAGTAGAGGTAGAATAATTGCTAAGAATTGCCACACTATAAAGAAAATGGCATACTTTATGTGCAATATCATAACATACAGTATGTAAACAGAACACTTATTTTATAGGATAGTATTTGTATATTTTAGTCTCACTTTTCTATTGTACATCATCTAAACAAGACATTTCATAATAATCAAACAGAAATTGTGCTCACAATCTTATTTCTTCCCCCCATCCCAGAATCAAAGAAGATATATTAATTCAGGCAAACTGTTTTGTACATGTTTTTGTTAGTATGAATGATATAAAGAACTTCCTTCATGATCAATAATGGACAAGTGCACATGATCCATAGGCTAACCAGCCTTTTTGGGATTCAAAATACTTTGAAAGTAGTTTTCTTCCAGGGAGAGTTGGAAACCAGCAAATTCACTCTTTATTCTGTTTCAGAGGCAGAACGAGTGCAGCTGTCAGTTGTTGAGCAGTGCCAATCCAAATTTGTAGTCATACACAGCCAGTGACGTTCCTCATTTTCCAATTAACATATGGGTGGAATCTAGACAAGCATATCTCAGTACTACTGGTTGCATTGCAAGAGATTTATATTTGCATAACAATCAGCTGGGTTACAACTCTTGTTCTGCAGCAGAATCATAGCTCATTCTCCCCATTTCCCAAGAATACTGTTAGGGCAACAAGAAGTGAGCTGAAAAACCCAGTGAACCACTAGATAGTAATAAAGAGCTTGGGTTTTCTGCATGACTTTGCAGTCATCCAGTGGGGATCCGGGGTTTTGCAATCCAGATCTGGTAGCCCTGATACTATATAATTAAAGCATTCTATGATGTCACAGTTCCTGCTTGAATTAAAAGCTTAATGTAGGATATCATAATATAACTGCTACTCTGCTTGCTATGAGAAAGTTACTATTGTCTTTCTTCCCAGTGTCACTAACTGAATATAAGGAGAATTTGCCACTGATTCCTTTGCTTACCTTTTGAGTCGTGCTTAACCTCTTACCCTCACAGTCCTTTATTTCTAGAAGCAGTTCACTGTCCCATGAACATATTTTGTGGTCTTCAACACCTAACATGAATTATTCTTTTTTTAGCAATAATGCATCTAAGAGGCAAGTTTCAGGAAAGTGATCTATGAGCAAAGTGCTGTTATTTCACAAAAATACATTGTTTATTTTTATTGTCTTATGAAATACTTTTGCTTGAGGAGTACAACAAGCCAAAACTGAGCAGGTGGAAACAAATTATGAAACTTTTCAATTAATTTATAAAGGATCCTTACAGAGTAATGGCTTTAGAGATTTTTTTTGTACTTTTTGTTCCACATAGTGTGAAGTATCCTTTTTTATTATTAATGTTATTTCCTTAGAAATCTGTCTATCTATGTGGTCACTAGGAATTGAAAATGACTTGATGGCACATAATCAATCATAATCATTACTTAGAAAGTGCATTACCTAATTTTCATCTTTAATAAGCAATCCCAACATTGTTATATAAACAAGATAAAATGAATAAAACCATATACCATTAAAGGTTAAAACCATAATACAGAACAGCAGAAATGAAAACACAAGTCTCCAGCTGGACTGCAAGCTTACAAAGCTTGGTGTTGGCCGCAGTGAAAAGGGCATGGATTTCATGATTGGAACACTTTTGTCCAAGAAAGGCGTGGAACATCTTTCTTGAACTGATCACATTTGACTGCCGAGTGGTGTACCAGAGACCATGGTCCAAAATGTAATCAGAAGTGGATGAACTCAGAACAAAAACTAAAGCTGTTAGTATGATTATTCTCATGAATTTAATAATTCTGCACATTAAACATGACCGTTGATGGCTTCATATTAGGTCTGCCAGTTAACATAATTTAGAAAGCTGCACCCTTATAACAAATTTGTTGGGCACCAGTGCAAGTTAGGGAAGTTGTTGTTGTTGTTGTTGTTATTATTATTATTATTTTGTATCAGGCTTTCTTTCCTAAGCTGCATCTGTTGAGTAAATGATCTTAACCTATTCCACCCTTCTCCAATCTGATAGCCTTTAGATGATATAAATATAAGTATAATCACTATCATCCCAGCCAGCATGATCTCTGCCATTCAAATTGGAATTAAGGAAGTTGGTTTCGTACGCAAATATTGCTTTACAAGTCGTATTGATAGCCTCTAAATGAAACTTTTGTTTTATTTTTCTGTATTCAAGAAGTTAATGTTTGTTTATTCATTTATTCTGTTTATATACCACGTGTTCTCAATCAACAAAGGAAAGAACAATTAGTCTGTAGATGTATTACTTTGCTCCTCTATGAATTTTTATATAAACTGTCTATAGTCATACTATTAAACTGAGCATTTTTTGAGTGCTTACTGCCTTGTAGAAGTACTCACACTTTTACAGGATTCACCTGTTTCAATTATCGTGACCTTAGGTCCTAATGCTAATGCCCTTTTTTTCCGCTAGAGTAAATAGAAATCCACTGGAGTTGATACATAGAGTATTGAAAGTTAATTGCACTATACAATATCCTGAAGATCTAGCAGACTGGCCGGAACTCAAAAATCACATTCTAGAGTGAAAGTACAGTTGCCCCCTCAATTTCAATGAACCATCAAGGAAATTATACTAATTAAGTGGTGGTACAGTATTGCCCTGGAAGCTAAGATGCGTTACTTTTGCTTTACACACCCTTGAGTGAAGAAGAGTACGTTCTTACCTGTGATAGTTGTCCTCTTCCATCAAAGGTGCAGCTTTGGGCAGGACACACATGGAGCAGGGAGAGAGGAGCCAGCCAGAACAGCTGGATCAACCCCGATGGGATGACAGATATCACAGCCAGACCATCCTCACATCAACTTTTTCTTTATGTTACATCTGTCTGAGTTAAAGCACTGAGTTTTGTTTTGTTCCTATTTCAGACTATTTAGGGCAGTGTTTCTCAGCTTTGGCCATGCTGGCTGAGGAATTCTGGGAGCTGAAGTCCACACATCTTAAAATGGCCAAGGTTGAGAAACACCAATTTAGGGATACCGAAACAAACAAACTAACTAACAAATCCGAAAGCAATTCCTTTTTAAATTCACAATTTTTACAGGAAGTTCCAAATAAAATAAGAGAAGCCAAATCAAATAACTTCAGTTACTACCATATTTGTACGCAGAACAAATCCCGTTGCTAAAACAAATGTCTGGTTAGGCAGGTATACTGAACACATTATATGCAAGTAAGTTATAGCTTGAAATATGCTCTTTGGCAGAACTGAAGCCCAGTTCCTTCCTTTTACAGTTAGCCTTCTAGTCTCTGCATTGTGTATCCATCACAAGAGAGGGAGCCTTTCCTTCTGCCTTCATTCTAGCACTGATACAATCTGCTAATTAATCTTATCATGGCGCATCATGCCAGAGGAAGAGCTGAAGGCAACCAGCTGTGCTAGTGTCTGATCTCAGCACTAATAAGAGGTCACTTTCCACGCTGTGACTTCTTTACCTGATCATATCAGAAATTCTGTTCCTATAGAGCCTAATAGAATCTAGCCATAACTTTTATAGTTACAGTAGCTAAAAACAAAACAAAACAAAAACGTCAGTCACGTATGTAATAACATTGTTTTTCATGAAATCTTTATGTTATGCTATATAATAATAATTCCTTTAAGGGAAGTGCTGGAGAGTTTTATTGATTATTCACCAATACCTAGGGCACCTCTGAATGTGTGGATTTCAACTCTCAGGATTCTCTAGTTGTCAAGGAAATTGCCTAAAAACCTGGGAGTTGAATTCCAAATATGTAGAAGGTACCCAGACTAGGAAAGATTACTTGGATCTTCCTTCCTTCATCCTTCCTTCCTTCCTTCCTTCCCTCCTTCCCTCCCTCCTTCTCCCAGCTACTATGAAGAAAGATTTTAAAAATTATTAAGGACAATATTTAAGTGAATGAAACTGTGCCAGTTGAGCCCTTTGATGACTTGAATACTGTCATCTGAACACTTTTTCATTCAGTTCTTTATTAGTTAGGATGATGAAGCACCCATATACAGCTAATTCTTATTCTCCTTCTCCTTCTTCATCACCTACCAATCTTGATAATCTACCAAAGATGAATCAGATGAATTGCTAACTGATGCTTGTAGGTCTATCAACATACCTAACAATTAAATGAGACATCCACATTTCAGAGGCATTGTTAATGTAGAGTATTCTACTGTAGGAATAGATAATGGAATAGCCATCATCATCATTTGCATCTAAACATTTACATTACATCATCATCTAGCTAGTACTGGCACCCGTTTGTGGCAAAATATGGAACTAGTTTACCTCACTTAAATCCAGAAAGACAACTCTTTTCTTACGTTTCTATCTGGATTATTGAGCATTTAGTAATGTTTGTCATGTAATATGGCAATGCATTTTTATTTCTCTGTAAATGGCTAACTGAAAAAGGTGGATCAACTTCTCTAATGTAATACTTTCCAAATATGTTGGCTTATAATTCCCCTCATCTCAAACCAGCATGGTAATTGGAGATAAGAGCAATAATAATACAATATATCTGGTGCAGCTCCAAACAGTAAGATTGTTAAAGAGGTTTTCTCTATTGTTACATATATTTTACATTTATTTACCAGAATGAAGTAAGTGAAGGACAAACTGATAGATGCATCCTCTTCATCAAATTAATTATACAACTATAATTTCAAATACACTAAAAAAACCAAAGTATGTTTTTGTTATCAGATATAAATAAGCATACCCGTACACTCAAGGTATATTTTTAGGACAGGGTCAAACCACATGCTTGAAATATTCTTGGATAGAGAATTTACAGGATCAAACTCCTCATTTTTTTAAACTTGTTATTCATTGCAAAGTCTTGCCCATAATACAAAAAGTACAGCAGCAGTACTAAGTTAAGCAATTCAGTCAGAAGGCAAATGTCAGTGCCTGGAATTACGCTGTTTCTGTTACACTTTACTTTACAACTGTTTTAACTTGGGCTGCCAGTGAGACACCAAGAAAAAAAAATTGGTCATTACCTTTCAACTTTATGCTTCTCATCTTCATTAACAATGCAGTTTGTGATGTTCTAGTGAAATGAGAACTAAATTCTGTGCCCAATGTGCCTTGATTAATACAGGTAGCACTAGTATGCCAGTATGCCATTCTAGGTAGTCATTTTCGTAATATCCACAGGGTTTTCCATAGAAAGACCTGGTCACTCCAATCAACCAGGCATCTTTTGTTTCTTACACTAGCATTGCCAGCAGAAAGCTCCACCTAGGCGATGCACACACATGCAATTTTGTGTTAAAAGGTGGGGCTGTGCGTCTAGACCAATATTTATATTTGTATTTTGATTCTGACATTTGTATTTCTGAATATTAATAAAAGTGCATATTATCAGAACATGGTATATTGTAAGCTGGTTATTTTCTAAGATGAATCAGATGAATTGCCAAGTGATGCTTGTAGGTCTATCAATGTACACCTGAAAATTAAATGAGATGTACACATTTCAGAGGCATTGTTAATGTAGCGTATCCTACTATAGGAATAGATATCGGAATAGCCACCATCATCATTTACATCTAAACATTTACATCAACATCTAGCTAGTACTGGAACCTGTTTGTAGTAAAATACGGAACTTATTTTCAGGTAAATTATTTCATTATCTCTGTGGAATTAACCCTTTGACTTGGATTTGTATGTTCTCCCACTAATTCATTCTAGTATCTTACTTCTCATGTGCTACTTCTTATCACACACCAGACCAGCAGTACAGCCCTAGGTAAAACCATTAAGGGTAAATGCTACCGTGCTCAGAGATTGCAGTCTTAGAGTTTAAAGGTAAATCTCACTGGGTTCTAGTTGATCTTTCTGCCCGAAGAATTGCAACATTGGTTTGCAACCCTTAACTACATTTAAATTAATAAGGCCCCTGAGATGAAACTGAAGTGTTGTGGTGTGAATTCATAGGCATGGCCTTTCCCAATCTGATATCTCCAAAGCTGGTAATCTACAGCTTCCAGAATTCCATACTCTGCCCATGCCAGCTGAGAATTCAGGTACTTGTAGCCCCAGTACATCCAGAGAAGTATGAAGATGGAATAGGATGATACAAAATAAGGATGAAGTGAGCATTGCACACTGGAATCAGATAGTTCAGAAAAGAAATCATCCAGAAAAAGTTTTTCATACCATTGAAATATAAGTAATTGTTCTTCAGCCCCATATCTACTTCAGGTTTCCAAAATGCACCTATCCTTACCTCCCAATCACCATGACATCAATTTTGACATCAACCCTGTAACAATTTTTACATGCCATGTCCTCATGTTGCCTTCATCTCATCTCCGGTTCACAGATGAGCCAGCTTTTAGTCCATGGATCAGCTGCAAGTCCAGAGTCTCATCTATGGGATGGAGGAGTGCTACTTAGTACCCCTCAACTCCTACTCGCCCTGTAAACAAACAGTCTTATTACTAGGTTCTAACAGATGGCTAAATCCATGGGCCTAACCATCTGTCAAAACATGCCTCCTCCATCAGCCCCAACCATTCCACCCTCATTAGGCTGTGATTTATCCCTGTTTTATTCATGAGCAGGAAATGCTTGGTGAGAAGGAAATGAAGCCAGGGGAATCCATTAATTGATTTCCTTAAGTCATCTTACATTAAAAGGATAAGGAACGATCCACTGAATGGCCTTGTTGCTGAAGCAGAACAGGATATGTTGGTTGGGGCAGTAGATGTTATTCTTTTCTGCCAACTCAAAACTGATGTAGATTGCACTTTAATGCAACCATTCAGCTGTGCCCAGTGGCAATCTCTTTAGATATAAAAATACATGACAGGCGGAACTACATTCTAATATTATTATTATCATTATTTTACCATTGTGTTTTGAAAATTGCCATTGTTTTCTCTGAGCTTCTCTGAGCCATATTGTTCATCTGGCAGCAATCGTGCACTCACCACTTTGAAACAGAAGCAGTCATATTAAATTTCTGTCAGAACTTGCTGAAATGAATTAGAAAATAAAGCCACAACTAATAGAAAAAAAGCCCCGAAACCTCTTTCTATCTACCACAATGCAATTTGCTTTATGTCACTTAGATGATTTAGATCAGGGTTCCTCAACCTTAGCAATTTTAAGATGTGTGGACTTCAACTCCCAGCAAGCTGGCTGAGGAATTCTGGGAGTTGAAGTCCACACATCTTAAAGTTGCTAAGGTTGAGGAACCCTGGTTTAGATGGTTCAGGATGAAAGCTCTGAATTAATGTTGTCTCCCTTGTCACCACCTGAACATACTGCACATTCAGATCTCAGAACCACCACAGCAAAGGAGAACATGCGATAGCTTTTATCTGATCAGTGTCTATTCTTCCAATTGTTATTTATATTCAGCATTCATACCCCAGCTTTCTAATCAAGGCAGGTTACAAAGAAAATAAAAGCAATATAAATCAAATAATTTAATAATAAAGTTAGAGAATCTTGAAAGAAAAAAACAAACTCAGCTCCAAAGATAGTTCAGCAATGGTACTGAAATACAGCAGGGCTGAAATACTATGGTTGAATAGTTTTAAAGTAATTCATGGCCCTATTTGCCCATCCAAACAGGTTGGCAGGGTCCAGTCCCTCTGGGTTCTGCCCATGCAAGAATGTCATATGACTTCTGGGACCTCAGAAGTGGGCATTTTCAATTGCCACCCCCATATTCTGTAATTCTCTCCCAACAGCAGAGCTTTCCAAACTTTTCATGTTGGTGACACACTAACGTACTGCAGGTGCGGCCGCATCACCGTAAGTCATGCAGAATCAGCTGTTTCAACCCGATTACGCATACTGCACATGCAAAGTGCCTGTATGATCCCTCGACCACGCGACACACCTACACGCTGCAGCCAACACACTAACGTGTCACAACACACAGTTTGGAAAGCTCTGCCCACAGAGATCCAGCCTGCTCCTTTCTTCCTAGGTTTCCGGGCAGCAGTTAAGATCTGGTTATTCCATCTGGTGCAGGAGGAGGGCATGCTATGACTGAAGGTTTGCATCTGATGAATGCATGATTTTGTATATTTTCTTTGCTACATGATGTTGATTTGCTGACTATTTGGTTTCGTTTATGGGTGGGTTTATCTATTATTTTTTAAAGGTATTAAACATTCTAAACATTGTGATGTGCAAATATTTTTTAATTCAAAAAGTATCGTTTTCAAGTGTGAAAAGTTCTGTTCAGAGTTCAGAACAACTGTTTTGACCATTTTTATTGCTTATCTGTCTATGATTCTACTGATTTTATCTTTGGATTATTTTGCCTCTTTTACTCAGTTTTGTAAACTATCCTGAGATATAGATGATAGATAGATAGATGATAGATAGATAGATAGATAGAGGGAGAGAGAGAGAGAGGGAGGGAGAGGGAGGGAGGGAGGGAGGGAGGGAGGGAGGGAGAGAGAGAGAGAGAGAGAGAGAGAGAGAGAGAGGATAGAATATCCTACTGTGCAGTTAGAGCAGACTGAAAATGCAGAAGGAAATGGCATTCATGAACTTCCAAGCCACCTTTTTAAAAAAATCTAAATTCCCATTGCTTTAAACAGAACAGAAATATTATTTTGGGTTGAGAGAGTACCAAAGAATTTGAACATCTTCGAAGTCTGTTAATTGTTGAGATTTTCACTATGTTATTTTTAAGAGCTGATTTCAGAAGATACTGGAATCTAGCATTTCACCTCTGATACTGTAGCCTTGTGTCTAACCTCAGAGGGAGAAATGAAAGGAATCCAATGACCCATGATACAGGGTATCCTAAGTCACTTTCCTTAGGCAATCATTGGAAGAAACAAAATGAAGTAGAAGAACATTACTGATGCATAAGAAGTGTAATACTTTCTGGCATTAAAGTATTACGTTCCTCATGCATCAGCAATGTTCTTCTACTTTGCTTTATGCTTTTTTAATTTAAGACTTTGGCAGTTAAAAACTCAGATATTCTAGATACAGGGGTATAAAAAGTATTGTAAACAGATGAACACTGAATCCATAAATGATATCCCAACATCTGTTAAATCACTAAAAAAAATATAGAGAATTCCAAAGATATAATAGTTAATGGCTCTTCCAAAGTTGAATCAACTAAACCCCCCACTGATTAGATGATAGCATGACCAGATGCTAACCATTGCATTAGCATCCTAGCTTTTTTTCTACCACAATTCTTAGTTTTCCTTTAGACCTGGAAAATCTGTTTCAAGCAGCAAATACTGTTGTAGGAGCATTTTGTTACAGACAATCTGTGCTGATTAGATGGGGCTCCATCTTTCAGTCCCAAGGGACATCACAGTGGCAGGGGGAATAAAGGGGCCCCAACCCAGAATTGTTTTCATGATCATAGAAACAGGAATCTTAATACATTTCACTGTTTTTCTTTTAAGTACAAGGAGCTGATTATGTTTTGCCACAAAACTGGGTGGAATAAACCACTTATTTTGGGGCAGCAACTCAGCATTGATTGGTTGACAGTTCTCTATGTTCAACTATTGGCATGGAAAGACAGATACTGATCAGCTGTTGGTTCTCTGAAAATTATAAAGAACCACAATTCTCATAATATCCTAATATTCAAATTGTTTTTGAATTATTCAGAAAATGCTGGTCATTGCTGTTTGTGTGATAATTCTAAAATCAGAAGAATAGGGTGATGGAGAGGTGGTTATCTTGAAGTGCTCTAAGACTGATGTTTAACAGATTTTGGATAAAACATACTTATAAAAGAATTTTGCTACTAGTGTACTATAGCAATATACCTTGTTTTTATTTATTACAGTTTCCATGCTATCATTTCATTTCTTGATAAACTTTGTTTAACAGAAACATAACAGGAAAAAAAAGAAATTCAAATTAAAGTAACAGGCTTGAAATTTTCTTTCTTACATTTTTTAGATAGCTAATAATAGATGTTTTCTAGGTGCACTACTAACAAAAGGAATAAGAGAATAATATAAATCAAATACATACACAGTACAATACTAAAAGACATGGTTTCTCTTGTAATGCTAGGGCAACAATGTGCATACAGTATATCCATAATCTTTGCAATCCCACTGTCTTTACATTTCCTCCAGGTGAATATACAGTATAGTCAGAGAGGCTCCTGGTCAGATTAGCACAGTAAAACCTCAACCAATTCAGTGGCCAAAGCAACTTCAGTAACATCAGTTATGATCGATTCAACATCTACCATCATACCATGTATTCACACTAAGGATTGCTCATGTGTATATATGTGTGTTGTGTGTATCTAAATGTATATGCATATGTATACACACACACACACAAATTCATTCACATGGAACAGTAAACTGTCCCTTAATAGAAAAATATGAAACCTTATCCTAAATTCAGAAGTAAGGGACAAAGAGGAAAAATAAAAACTAGGGTACATTCAACAGTAATATATGGGGGAAGAAGGTTAAAAACAGTGATATGATAAGCTGATGAGGAGAAACTTAGGTCAGTTATTAAAATCATAAAAGGAAATGCCAGAATAAAATAAAGATGGTATTAAAAAATAAATTTATAAAAAGAAGGAATGGAAAGAGCAAAAAATGTTGGGCCCAATCCAGCATGCGTTCCACGCAACTACATTTAATTAGATCGAATCAAGTCAGAGTATCTGTCTCACCAAATTAACTGGGACACGTTAGTTGGGATTTAATTCACATTGATTTTGACTTCACTCTCCACTACCTATATATGTCTGTATAGGTGCATAGTCCAATTGCACAGCTGATTTCACTGGTTTAATGGTTAATCTATTTCTATTCTAGCACACTGATTTCTATAAGAAAGTGAACCAAACATTAACATTCTTTGCCAGTGAAAACTAAAAGGAGTTTAAAATCTTTAATTTGTCCGGAACTGTGTATGTATTGATGCAGCTGTTCATTATGCAGATTAATTTCTAAAGTAATCAGCATAGAGTTATAATCCTGCAAATCCTATATTTTTACTATGCTCCACAAAGAGATTTCCTGTAGATATATAACTACAGAATTTCCCCCTAATTCAGCATAGACCACAGTTGGTACAGTGGACTAAATAGTAATTCGCACAAAAAATATTATATTATATTTTATTATTCTGTGGATAATACAAGCAACAGGAAGAAGGTCTTCCATTCTTATGTGTAGCTCTTTAGAGGAGTCATTCAATGCATAATTCATTTATGATTAGTATTAAGGAGATAAATCCAGCTGAACAAGCTTTAGCAAAGAATAACACTTTCTCTGCAGCTTTGGTTTCATCTGAATTTCACACTGTTCAATGAGCTTTGTATACCCTAATGCAGTTTTGCTACCAATTCCACTGAATTACTTTGGAGGTGCTCACTGCTTTGTTTGATTACTCTTGGATCTGCAGAAATTGTTTCCATTTTTGTCAGCTTTATTCTTTTTCTTGCCACACAGCTCTTGTTCCAGTTTGATGAAACCTGCCGAATATTCAACCTTTGGAATAATTCCACATGCGGAAGATTCCCTTAGCCTTTGGGACAAGCGTGACCCGAGCCAATAAACAGGCAAAAAGTCAAAATTATAGGGGGATAAAGAAGGGCAGAAATATCCAATTCATTTTACAATTAAAATACTTTATGTAAAATTATTATTATTATTAGTATTATTATTATTTACAAAAGAATAATGACTTTCTCTAGCAATCAGTACATTATAATTCATTTCAGCTGTAAAGGAGCAGCTGTCATTTCCAGAAGCACTTTTAGGCATGTTATTGGTTTCTTCTAATGAAGACTCAAACCAGAATAATATGCTTTGTTTCATGTTATGAAAAGAGTCTTCCTGCCTTCCCACAAAGCATGCCTTCTGTTCCAGTGCAGCATTCTTAGTATCATTTTTCTCCTCTTGGTTTTTGCTCTGAGTAACCTCCACTTCCTTTCCTCCAAACCTGCACCAAATCCTAAATGTTGCTATGGTAACTTCACAATGGTACATTTGGTATGATGGTATGATAATATAAATTTAAAACATCAGGTAGGTCACGACAGCCAAAAGGATTAAATTAGCAGGCTCAGTAAATGAAGATCAGAATGATAGCGGCAAGACAACATTGGAAAATGATGCTCAAAAAGTACTGAATAGCTCTAAAAGCTGTGAATGTGGAGATATATTCTGGGCAGTAGTTTGTTCAACTGTATCAGATGTACTACTTTGGAAGCCAATGTTGCTTCAAAACTGGGAAGTAGCTTGCTAGTTCTATTACAACAGTGAAGAAATAAAAGCTTCACTTGGATTATTTTTCAACCTCCTCATTCATTCTCTCATCCTCTCTTCCTCCATTTATACATTCCTCCATTTACTGTACCTACTTGGGCGGAGAAATTCTCCTGTACCTTTTTTCACTCAATTTATTTTGATGAAAGAGAGTTTGCTTTCAGAGACAGCCTCATGGGGAGGGACATCCATGTCAAGAAAGTCAACATGATTGCTGCAACCACTCAGAGCTTTGACCCTTTTTTATGTTTGTCACAAACACAACAGGCATAAAAAAGGAACAGGACTTTATGGATTGTGAAGATGGCAGAACTTGCTGAAATGGCCAAACTAGCTTGTCTAATTAGGGAAGGAAAATAACTACTTTTATAAAAGGGTAGAAACCCTTTATGGACTTTTTGCTTAAAGTTGACAAAAATGAACTGATGATCTCGGGATTTACTGATTAGAAAATGTGTTGTTTATGGGAAGAAGGCAACCATGATATGTAATTTCGGAGGACAGAAATGGTAATAATTATGTTCGAAACTGTTGTAAAGAATACTCGAAGTTGCTTCTTTAGATATTTTTCTTTTTTTTTTCTCTTTTTCTTTTCTTTTTAACAGCAATTTTATTAAAACTACAATTACAACAAAAACAAATAAAAACTAAAAAAGAAAAGAAAAAAAGAAAAAAGAAAAGGTAAAGAAAAGAAAAATAGGAAAAACAGAAAAATAGAAAACAAAGAAAAAATAAGAAGATAGTAAAGAAAAAGAAAAGAAATATATAAAGAAATGACTTCCTCCCTTCATCACAAGTAAAAACAATTTTAGTAACTTATCCTCTTCTCTTAAAATACAACAAATGATCTCTTCTTCCATATTCCATCTCTGATCTATAAACAAATCCATAAAGCACTGTCATTTCAGTCCTAGTGTCAGCAAAAGTCCATTAAGGGTTACAAGAAATAACAACACATCTATTTTAACCCTGATCAAATAAACCAACTTTATATTCCTTCCTTTTACTTCTAACAATCGTAATCTTTAGTCCCTTCAAATAATGTCCTAGAACTTGATTTCATTTTTTCTTTGTCCCTTCTCACAAAATACTTCAAAGCTTTAATAAGCCTCTTTTGTAAATCCAATATAGGAAAATTATCCAGGACACTCTCTTGGTTTCTTTTTTGTACATCCTTTTTAATTATTAAGAGATCAGGTGTTTTCTTTCATATATCCAGTGTAACTTCTTTTTCCATGTCATTCTTGTAGCCTGTCATTTTTAAATCCATGTTCAAATCAGTCTTGATCTTGTCAGGTAAAACTTGTTCCTCTTCCATAACATCTTTTAAATGTCTATCTATAGAGGCAGACACTCTTAAAATTAACTTCTGGGCCCATTGTTCAAAAATATCCTTCAATATGTCCAATGTTAAAATATTTTGCTTCATTCTGTATTTTTTTGAGTGTTTGAGTGTTCTCCTTTAATTGTAATCTTTAGTTCCTTCTAGTTCCCACTGGTCTCCAATTATCTTTTTTTTTAGAAAGAATTCAAAACAAAAGCATTTTCCCATATAATTAATTCCAGAATCTTATTTCAAATTTATCTGGACCCTTACTATTTGTAACTTTCTGAAATCAAAGTTTTAATCACCTGCTTGCTGTTTATTCCAAAAGGAAAAAAAAAAGTCCTTAAACGTGTATTTAAAACTTCTTTTGCTAAGGATTGAAGGAAACAAGAGCTGTAAAACGTATTGTTCCAAAGGTTCCTAATAGCTGAAAAGCAGTTAACAAGCTAGTTCCAAAAGTGATTACAACAGGAAGTATGCAAACCCAATGTCCTTTTGAAGGTGCTGACCATGGTTTGAGAAAGATGGCTATTCCCTCTTCTCCCAAAGCTCTAAACCCACTGGAGTCCACTGTTTTGTGGTCTCCTTGTGAGGAACAACTGTCTGGAGCACTTGTGGGTGATATCAAGTCCTCTCCTTGTCCAGAGAGGAATTATGAAGAGCTGGCCTACTTGCTGGTTCTTCATTCTGCCACAGTCATGCTCCGCTTTTCATGGTGCCATCTTCTGTCTGCCATTTCTTCCCCAGAAATTTTCCTTTTTTCTTCTCTTTTTTCTTTTCCTATTTTTTCTTTTTTCTAATTCTTTCTTTATGTTTCTATAGTTTTTAATTCTGAAAAAAGAATTTTTCTCAATAAAAGTTATATGAAAAAAAAGGAACAGGGCTTTGATCATGCAGTCATGGCTGTGATCTTGACTTGTTTTACATCTCCTGTAACTGTGGTGTTTTTGCATTTATGTAGCTGTGAGGCAAGCAGAGGGATATGTGAATGTATTGTTTTCCTTGTGAGATCATATCTTCAAAAGATTGCAGCCTCTTTGACTTCTTAGGCCTCAGTTAAATTCCAAGGAAAAATATCAGTCAGGAAGGCATTCCACTAATTATTTTCAGCAGCAGTGACACTGTCATTTTTTAAATCCCACCTTTGAAAAATTGTTGGGGAATTCCTCCTTCTCCTGAAGAAGTTAATAGAAATTTTCCACCCAAATTCTCTGCCAAGAAGAAATTTGGTGATAATTCTGAAAGGCCATTTATGTGGAGCTCCAAATTTATTTGCTTTTTCCTAGCTATCTAGATCTTTTGCAGATTCCAAAGCAAAGTATAGTATTCCAGACCATAACTGTCAAAGCAAATACAGAATTAGAAGAGAATATCATGGTATGGTTACTCCATGACCTGATCTGACTGCAGGCCCTATACAATTTAAACTTCACTGTTCTCTATGGGAGCTCTCTTCAGCTTCATCCAGTGGTGTCCTGGAGCTGCTCATACTGGCTCATGAGAGCTGATTGTTAAATTTTCTGGAATTCTGCAAGCTAGTTGAGAGCAAGGCTGAACCACCAAGTCTAGTGTACCGAATAGCTGTTTGGTGGCGAGCAGCATCACGCAGCAGCAGCAATGTGATCGTTAAACTTTTACCCAGTTATCTGGATCTAAAACAAAGAATTTTTATTATGAGTAACACACATAGGATTGCTTTGTTAATAAAATAGATGACCTTAGGAGTATTTTTATTTTTCATGTTGCATTTTTGTAATGCAGATTTACCCTATCTGTACAAAACAAATTCTGGTTTGTGTTTTTAGCTATGATCAGCAAAATGCTCTCTCTTCAGGCATTCACATCACTGCCTCAGAACTGGCTGTATAATCCATCCTGATACCCTGGCTACAGATCTATAGTGCAATAACATGCAGATTCTATTTTAGATATATCATTTGGCAAAAAAAGGCATAAGTGACTATATCACTGGGTGTTCACACAGCTTTATATTTTGTAGCTTCTTTAATTACCCTGTAATGGTTTATGATAGTCTTCAATTTCCCTTGTAATATTCTGTGTAACTGTCTTTGCCCTCCCATACAACTTTTCACAACTGTTATCCTGCATTTGTTCTATATTGTACAGCAGTTTGAAGCATTTGTCATAATCTAAGTTCTGTTCAAGCACACTGAAGTCATCCAGATAGCACTGAAATTCTGACTGATACTTAAGGATCAGAGAAATTAACTTTTAAAAGAGAGGGCATGGGAGGTCAGTGCAAAACCATATAGGGTAATTAAATCAAAACAATCAGGAGAGTGTGATGAATGCTGGGAGGTATCCATTAAACTTCTATGGTAAGATCTGATGATAAACGCCTTGAAGGCCAGCGATAGAGAATAATGGGCCTCTCTATTTCAATAAAGATTTATTTTATGTGAGTTAGCGGGTGGCTATTGACTACCATTGCCTTGTTTGTCTCTCTTAACTCCACATGAAGATAGATAGCTCCCATTTACTTTGGTATCACAATAATTAAGTGATTCCACTCAGAAGAATGAATAGTCTCCGTCATTCTGTATCTTTTCTTCCCCCAAGTTCCTGTGACACATCCTGGAGGTGTAATAACCTCACTTTGTGTGTAATTTTAACTTCTCAGTAAACTTTGTGCTACCCAGTAACACTTGCATCTGCAACAAAAATATCTCCATTCAGGCTAAGGGATGCAATATTCCAAATAGTTGCTTTGGATACAAAGCCACCCAGAAGTGGGTCTCTTGAACAGTTTATGAGACATACTTTGCTAGCTGTAGATAGTAAGCTATGAAAATACTCCATGAGAATCAATTTAGGGCTTGTATCTTATGTGCACTTAGTATCTTAGACTGGAAATTCCCTTTTATAGAAGGAACATCTTTTGATATATTATTGGAAAGTCATCCATGCTTTGAATGGCAATTTCTAGTAGATGAGCTTTACTTACAGGTTGAGACTGTGTACTCCATCACACAATAGCAAAATATCCTTCCTTTTTCCATTGTTTGCACTGCGTTATGTTTGCATAGCATGTTATACTTATCTGCTTTAGCGTTTCATGTCTTTTGGCCATATCCAGGGTGTCTGCGAAGAAGCAGTCAAAAAAGTCAAAATAGCAGCACCATGTGGCCATCATCTCAACACATATTATACAGTGGGGCTTTGATCACATGGTTATGGCCACCATCTTGACTTTTTTGACCCCCTTCCTGTGGACACCCTTGGCTATGTTGCCCTGTTAAAAGTAAACATATGTTAGACAACAGATGCAGTATATTGTCCCTTAATTCTCCCTTTAAATATGAGTGTGTGTTAGTTAATAGCCGTAGTATTATTTTGCTTCAATTTTTTTTCTTTCTTGATTGTATAGTTTTAGTAAATAACGTTATTACTTACTATTATTTATTTTTTGATGTTATGTAAATATATTGAGAGCTCTTGCACCGAAGTCAAATTCCTTGTATATCTAATCATACTTGGCCAATAAAGTCTTCTCTTCTCTTCTCTTCTCTTCTCTTCTCTTCTCTTCTCTTCTCTTCTCTTCTCTTCTCTTCTCTTCTCTTCCCTTCCCTTCCCTTCCCTTCTCTTCTCTTCTCAGTGCAAATATTGCCTGATTGCTTCCTTCTGGTCTTCAGTTGCTTTCTCTACACCATTAAGGCATGGTCTAATTAGGGCTTCCTGAAACATTTTCTTATCACCTTCTATTAAACTATTGATCCACATCTTGATAACTGATTGCTCTGTCCTCTACTGACTTTTCTGTAAGCCAACAAAACTCTTCCTCAAAGAAAGCACTACCACTTGTGTGGCCTCTGTGGAACAGCCCCCAGAAGAAAATTGCCTTTCTGCCAGGTTCTTTACAGTTAACATTAATCAAGAATGATCTTTTTCTACAGTCAAGAAAAGGGAAACCTAAAACAACTCCTTTGCCTCCCTAATGAACCTCCATCTTGCCTTTCCACATAATGGCATCATGATGCAGCTGATAGAAATTACAAGCCAGTAGCTTTGTAATTACAAGCTTTGCGTTCACTTGAAAAAAATTGGAAATCAAACCTCCATAAAATATTCAGAAGTGCATCTGAGAAGGCTCAGTATTGTTTCAATGGTGTTAGGAGAGGACAATTTGTAGACTAAGTTCTCCTTTTTCGTCATTCCCTGAGCCACCACCATCACCCAGCCCTAAAGACTGCCAAATTTCACTGGCAAAATTTAAATTATGGCAGCAAAATTTTCAAGGCCTTGGGAGCAATAGAATAAATATTATAGAGTGTTATATCTGTAAAAACATTGCATGTCTATTTTAGACTTTGAAAACCCTCCCAACATCATCCAGTTAAGCCATTAGATCATTGCTGCTCCCTCTGTGATCTCCTCTCTTCCTTGGATCTCTTCACCTATTGTGGACTGCAACTTTTGGCAGCTACAGCCAGAATGACCCGTGGTCAGGGACAATGGAAATTATAGCCCACAACATCTGGAAAGATCTAAGGAAAGAATGCTATACATTAAGAGCAAGTAGCATCTCTCCTAACTGGCAAATAGAGGGAGAAAATGTAGAAGCAGTGAAAGACTTTGTATTCCTAGGTGCGAAGATTACTGCAGATGCTGACTGCAGTCAGGAAATCAGAAGACGCTTAATCCTTGGAAGAAGAGCAATGACAAATCTCGATAAAATAGTTAAGAGCAGAGACATCACGCTGACAACAAAGGCCCGCATAGTTAAAGCAATGGTGTTCCCCGTAGTAACATATGGCTGCGAGAGCTGGACCATAAGGAAGGCTGAGAGAAGGAAGATCGATGCTTTTGAACTGTGGTGTTGGAGGAAAATTCTGAGAGTGCCTTGGACTGCACGAAGATCAAACCAGTCCATCCTCCAGGAAATCAAGCCAGACTGCTCACTTGAGGGAATGATATTAAAGGCCAAACTGAAATACTTTGGCCACATAATGAGAAGACAGGACACCCTGGAGAAGATGCTGATGCTCGGGAGAGTGGAGGGCAAAAGGAAGAGGGGCCGACCAAGGGCAAGATGGATGGATGATATTCTAGAGGTGACGGACTCGTCCCTGGGGGAGCTGGGGGTGTTGACGACCGACAGGAAGCTCTGGCGTGGGCTGGTCCATGAAGTCACGAAGAGTCGGAAGCGACTAAACGAATAAACAACAAAGCATCTCTCCAGAGCTTCATAAAATAAACTCTTCCAGAAGGAATTTAGGTGCCAAGACTGATCAAATAATCAAGGTTCCCAACTTTAGGCTGCTATTCCATCAAAAGCTGGCATTAAATATGTTAATGTCATAGGGATTGTATGGAACAAGAAGTTATACTATTTATATTGCAGTACTTTATTTGCACAGAGGAAATGTCACTGGAAATATTGGGAGTTTTGCCTGAAAAAAAAAATACTGAAAAGTCTTGTTATCTAAATGGAAAGTTGTACAAAAGGATTTAAAGGGATTTTATGAAGAACATAGACAGAGAAGAGGAAATGATGTGACCATGATTTGTTTGTTTTCCTTTTTCACCTTTCAGGGGTATTCTTGCAGAAAGCTCTGACAGGCAAATATCTCTTGGATTAGAGCCATATGAATTGTTGCTGTTTTGACAGCAAGTTGCTTGAAGCTAATAAAAATATTTGAGCTGTGGCTGTCAGAAATATCTGGGGCTCCCTTCACCCTCCACCCTTCACCCATCCCTCCCTCTCTCTTTTTATATCATGTATCTATCAACCTATTTCCTCTAAGAACATCTTTAGGTGATTAACCCCAAACTGGATCAAAACTGAACAAGCCAAAGCAGAAAGAAGTTATGTTTACATTGTTATAGGATGCTCCTCCCCAGTAGCATTTTGACCATCTTCCGACCTGGGGGTCTCATCTTCCGATGGTATACCGACATATCTCTGGTTGTTCTGATCCATTTAGTTTTCACGGCAAGAATACTGGGGTCAGAAGATGGTACTGGGGAGGAACAGAGGATGAGTTCAACTAGCCCCAGATGTGATGACGCAGCTAGCTCAAAGCCGAAAGGACTGCTAGTGGCCAACGGTGCAGGTGGTGAATGGCGAATCCGATGTTCTAAGGATCAACACACCATTGGAACCTGGAATGTAAGATCTATGAGCCAGGGCAAATTGGATGTGGTTATTGGTGAGATGTCAAGATTAAAGATAGACATTTTGGGCATCAGTGAACTGAAACGGACTGGAATGGGCCACTTCACATCAAATGACCACCAGATCTACTACTGTGGACAAGAGGACCACAGAAGAAATGGAGTAGCCTTCATAATTAATAGTCAAGTGGCTAAAGCAGTGCTTGGATACAATCCAAAAAATGATAGAATGATCTCAATTCGAATTCAGGGCAAGCCATCTAACATCACAGTGATCCAAATATATGCCCCAACCACAGATGCTGAAGAAGCTGAAGTAGAGCCGTTCTATGAGGATCTGCAGCACCTACTGGACAACATGCCTAAAAGAGATGTTATTTTCATCACGGGAGACTGGAATGCTAAGGTGGGCAGTCAAATGACACCTGGAATTACAGGTAAGCATGGCCTGGGAGAACAAAACGAAGCACGACATAGGCTGATAGAATTTTGCCAAGACAATTCACTCTGCATAACAAACACTCTCTTCCAACAACCTAAGAGACAGCTTTCTACATGGACTTCACCAGATGGACAACACCGAAATCAGATTGACTACATCCTTTGCAGCCAAAGGTGGCGGACATCTATACAGTCGGTAAAAACAAGACCTGGAGCTGACTGTAGTTCAGATCACAAACTTCTTATTGCACAATTTAGGATCAGACTAAAGAGATTAGGGAAGACCCACAGATCAGCTAGATATGAGCTCACTAATATTCCTAAGGAATATGCAGTGGAGGTAAAGAATCGATTTAAGGGACTGGACTTAGTAGATAGGGTCCCGGAAGAACTATGGACAGAAGTTTGCAACATTGTTCAGGAGGCGGCAACAAAATACATCCCAAAGAAAGAGAAAACCAAGAAGGCAAAATGGCTGTCTGCTGAGACACTAGAAGTAGCCCAAGAAAGAAGGAAAGCAAAAGGCAACAGTGATAGGGGGAGATATGCCCAATTAAAGGCAAAATTCCAGAGGATAGCCAGAAGAGATAAGGAATTGTTTTTAAACAAGCAATGTGTGGAAGTGGAAGAAGACAATAGAATAGGAAGGACAAGAGACCTCTTCCAGAAAATTAGAAACATTGGAGGTAAATTCCAGGCAAAAATGGGTATGATCAAAAACAAAGATGGCAAGGACCTAACAGAAGAAGAAGAGATCAAGAAAAGGAGGCAAGAATATACAGAAGACCTGTATAGGAAGGATAACAATATCGGGGATAGCTTTGACGGTGTGGTCAGTGAGCTAGAGCCAGACATCCTGAAGAGTGAAGTTGAAGGGGCCTTAAGAAGCATTGCTAATAACAAGGCAGCAGGAGATGACGGCATCCCAGCCGAACTGTTCAAAATCTTGCAAGATGATGCTGTCAAGGTAATGCATGCTATATGCCAGCAAATTTGGAAAACACAAGAATGGCCATCAGACTGGAAAAAATCAACTTATATCCCCATACCAAAAAAGGGAAACACTAAAGAATGTTCAAACTATCGAACAGTGGCACTCATTTCACATGCCAGTAAGGTAACGCTCAAGATCCTGCAAGGTAGACTTCAGCAATTCATGGAGCGAGAATTGCCAGATGTACAAGCTGCGTTTAGAAAAGGCAGAGGAACTCGGGACCAAATTGCCAATATCTGCTGGATAATGGAAAAAGCCAGGGAGTTTCAGAAAAACATCTGTTTTATTGACTATTCTAAAGCCTTTGACTGTGTGGACCATAACAAATTGTGGCAAGTTCTTAGCGGTATGGGGATACCAAGTCATCTTGTATGCCTCCTGAAGAATCTGTATAACGACCAAGTAGCAAGAGTAAGAACAGACCACGGAACAACAGACTGGTTTAAGATTGGGAAAGGAGTAGGGCAGGGCTGTATCCTCTCACCCTACCTATTCAACTTGTATGCAGAACACATCATGAGACAAGCTGGGCTTGAGGAATCCAAGGCTGGAGTTAAAATCTCTGGAAGAAACATTAACAATCTCAGATATGCAGATGATACCACTTTGATGGCTGAAAGTGAAGAGGAACTGAGGAGCCTTATGATGAAGGTGAAAGAAGAAAGTGCAAACGCTGGCTTGCAGCTAAACCTGAAAAAAACCAAGATTATGGCAACCAGCTTGATTGATAACTGGCAAATAGAGGGAGAAAATGTAGAAGCAGTGAAAGACTTTGTATTTCTAGGTGCGAAGATTACTGCAGATGCTGACTGCAGTCAGGAAATCAGAAGACACTTAATCCTTGGGAGAAGAGCAATGACAAATCTCGATAAAATAGTTAAGAGCAGGGACATCACACTGACAACAAAGGCCCGCATAGTTAAAGCAATGGTGTTCCCCGTAGTAACATATGGCTGTGAGAGCTGGACCATAAGGAAGGCTGAGAGAAGGAAGATAGATGCTTTTGAACTGTGGTGTTGGAGGAAAATTCTGAGAGTGCCTTGAACTGCAAGAAGATCAAACCAATCCATCCTCCAGGAAATAAAGCCAGACTGCTCACTTGAGGGAATGATATTAAAGGCAAAGCTGAAATACTTTGGCCACATAATGAGAAGACAGGACAGCCTGGAGAAGATGTTGATGCTAGGAAGAGTGGAAGACAAAAGGAAGAGGGGCCAACCAAGGGCAAGATGGATGGATGATATTCTAGAGGTGACGGACTCGTCCCTGGGGGAGCTGGGGGTGCTGACGACCGACAGGAAGCTCTGGCGTGGGCTGGTCCATGAAGTCACGAAGAGTCGGAAGCAACTAAACGAATAAACAACAACATAGGATGCTCTGTCCAAAGATGTAGAAAACCTATACATTAAAAAATAAGAGTTTGGGGTTTTTTGGGGAAAAAAAAGGAAAGAAAGTCATTTGACAAAGGACCCGTGAGTTTCTAACATTTGCAATATGTTGATGTAACTTGTGAAAATGAGGAGAGAGTAAGTGGGATTGGAGAGATATAAGAAGGATATAGGCTGCTCAGTATAATTAAGGATATGCTATTAAATCCATTTGGTTTGAGGACTGGTCTTGGTAAAATCAAATTAATGGAAGGGAGGGAGGGAGGATTAACCATCCCCAATCTGTCACCCTCTGGATGTTTGGGATTGTAAATCCAAGAATTTTCAGACAGCTGGGAGTTGCAGTGCCAACATTCTGGATGACACCAAGTTAGGGAAGGCTGAAATAAATCCCACAGGCCTTGGTCCCACCAAAATATGTATTAAGTAGCAATCCTTTATTCAATGTTTCTAAAAACACGATGCCTTGATTGTTGCAATCAGTTATCAGTGTGAGCATTTCTTAATTTTGTTGCTGTTCTTTTGCTTTTCTCATAAGGTAGTCCTTGCTTAATGACCATTCATTTAATGATGGCTCAGAGATATGATGGGGCTAAAAAGGTTACAACCCATTCTCGAAGTTATGACCAGCGCACCATCCCCACGGTCATGTGATCAATAGGGAACCATTGAGTCGCTTAACGACCATGTGATTTGCGTAACAACCACAGTAAAAACGGTCATAAAATTGCGTCCAGTCATGTGATGCCTTGCTTAATCACTTCACGACCAAAATTCCGGTCCCAATTGCAGTTGTTAAATGAGAACTACTGTAGATTAACATCAGTTAAACTTTTTACAGTTGACATTGTGCAACTATTCCATTCTTCCTTCCTTAATGGGTTCCCTACTGTATGGTGAGAAAAATGAAGGAATAAATGATGTGAAAAGGAGGGACCATTATAAGTAGAAGTGATTAGGGTCTTTTTAAGGCTTTGACTCTCGTCCTGGTGTGATACCATTCGAAGACTTATTTCCAGATTAGGCTGGGAGAAACAATTGCTGAGAGGAGGAGGTCTGGCTGGCAGTCTCTTCAATCAGAAAATAAATGACTACAGACTTGGAAGGGCACATGTCCACTGCAGCAGAAGCAAGAGGGGGATGGGAAAGGCCTTGTTAGTAAGTGAATTAGTGAAGCAGAATATTTAAGGTTTACAGTGCATTACCACTGCTTTGCAACCACAGATTGCAATCAATGAAATAGGGTGCAAGCTGCAGAGATGGGGTATAACACAGGTGTGCAGAGTTCAGTGTTACAGACCAACTTATTCCTATTGCCTTTACAGGCTGGTAAGTTATAAATTGTGCCAGTGAAGCTGCCCATTTCACAAAATGGCTCCAGTACTTAAGATTGCAAACATACTAAAATTATTGAGTCCACAGTGCTCTCTGAGCTTGGTTGCTTGCTTGCAGGCATTTCATTATCCAACTAGATAATGTCATCAGTGCTAGTGAGTGTGGGGTTTGTTCCCTGTTTATATACAGAAGCTTGCCATGGGTGAGGGTGTGGTTTTCTCCTTACTAAAATTGGTGGGGTTGTGATTATAGTGGGGTTGTGGTTTCTCCTTACTAAACTTTGCAGATTAAGTAAGTGAAAACACATTGGTTGACTTATGAAAAATGGCATTTCTACTGAACAGTGACGTAGAGAAAGTCACATGGACAATAATAAAACAGACTGCCACAATCCATATGAGTGAATTATTTATGGAAATCTACTTTCTCATTACATTAAATTTAGCAATTCATGATAGTTAATAATATCATAATGCATGCAATATTTTCAGGGATGTGCCATGTGTAACAGTCTGAATCCTGGTATCAGGACTGTAAAGGCCAGAATCAGAAAGTAAACAGAAGGCAGACCCAGAACAAACCAAAAGTCAAGGCTGAAGAGCAAGATCAAGGCAGAAATGGTAGCACTAAGCTGTAGTCCTTCCCTTTATCTTGGAAACAATGGTCAGAATTCTGTAGAGAAAAGAGGTGGAATCTTCAAGGAACGTCTGTCACAATGGGAACATGGGAAAATGGATATACTGTCCAGCATTTGGAACTCACTTGTCTTTCACATTATCATTCAGCTACTTTTTCCCATCAGCTAATATATAACTTGCATTACTTGAAATTTTTATTGTACAAATGCTCTCGGAACAGCATGCTTACTTTTTAGCTATAAATGTCTGTCTGCATATTTAATTAGCATCAGGGAGCATACATTAACCTAATTGAGCAACCTAGACAGCAGGTCAACAAAGAAAGATCTGCATATATTGGTATATTAGCCACTCTCCTTTGAATGGCAAAATTTGAGATCTGGATAGTAGCTTTCCAGTTGTGGTTGAAATTCTCAACGGCTGAAATCCAAAGAAGCTGGAGGCACATTAGAAGACAGAAGTAGCCTTGGTAAAGTAAAGGACAGATCAAGGAATTGCTAGTTGCTTTGAGTGCCTTTTTAGAGTAAAAGGCAGAATATAAATCAAAAATGGAGAAATAATCCCCTTGCTTTCCTTCAACAACATAATACCATTTTGTCAGGCTTGTAACCCACCCACAGCATCTGCTGTGCAGGTGATACTCAAGAGACTTATGTATAGTATCTTCAAGATAGCCTTTTTCTGACATTCAAGAAAAAACAGTAATGTCTTAGCAACCAAACACCTCCCTACCTCAACATCACCACCTGTTCTAAGAGAAAATAGGCACCACCCAAAACAAAAAGAAAATCTGCAGTCTTCCTTATGTTTGCAATATCATTGAAACTACAATCAATTGCAGTTGTTCACACATTACATTTCCCTTTTAAAAAGCCCCAAATGCCAGGAAACTGGGTGACAACACCAAATGTAGTCTTGTCACACATCCATAAGCATCTGGTTCAGACTATGATGATGAAACCAATGATGAAGTGTGCAATGCTACATCACAACACAAACCCCAGTCGTACATGCATCCCAACTTCAGACCCATCAGTGACGGGTTGTGCATCATGATATCAGAAAACACATTATATCATTTGCCCTCCCCCATGGATGGCTATATATTCATCACTCTCCCTTCACCTCCTGCCACGGCCAGAGCAGTCATGAGACTTTCAGGAGGCACACCTAATTTGTTTACTTGCATTTACCAATGACAAATGCATCTGTAATAACTAGCAAATATGGTCTTATCCCCACTGTCCAGTTGCCCATCCCCAGGACAGATCACCAACCATTTTTTCAGGGCAGAAATGGACAATATCACTCTGTACTGGGGATAATGAATTGTAGTTCTTTGGAGGGCTGTTTTGTTTTGTTTGATTTAGGCCATTTTTAGGTTGTTTTATCCCAGGCTGTCTGTGGGGTTTTATCTGTTTTTATGGATTTTTTGGTTTTGTATTCTGCCCAGAGACCATTGGAATTAGGTGGCTGTAATATATTGAATTAATAAATAAATAAATAAATAAATAAAATCCTCCCTCCCTCCCTCCCATTGCAGTGGCAACCTCTTGCTGCAGTTTTAAAATACTTTTTCCCCCTTATGCCACCTTGAGCACTTCTGTCCATTTTGGTTCGAGTGTTTTGTTTTCTTTCAGGCTAACCTGAGTCATCGGCTCCTTTGAATCACACTCCCTTAGCTGAGTCAATAGTTACCATGGTCTCTAATGTCTTCCAGAGCTATTTTTAGCAAGAATGCTATAATATTGGATTGGAGGCTTGCAACCCTCCTATCTCAAGCGACTGTAAAGACAGTAAAATGAAGCAGTACTGGACTTATTCCGCACACATTAAAAAAAAGCCCAGGGAAAAGTAGCTAGCTTGGAGGAAAAGTATTAAACACAGGCACATACATTTTTGCCAAGTTTTGAACCTATTCACATAACAAATACTACGGACGTTGTGCTGTTATCACATTCCTAATAAATATACAGGTAGTCCTTGCTTACCGCCTGCCTCATTTAGCAACTGTTCAAAGTTACAACGGTGTAAAAAAAAAACAGCTTTGCGACCAGTCCTCACATTAATGACCATCATAGTCTCCTGCAGTCACATGATCACCATTTGGTTGCTTTGCAACCGGTGCACATTTATGACTGTTGCAGCATCACATGGTCACGTGATTGCCATTCGCGTGCTTCCCAACCAGCTTGCGACAAGCAGAGTTAATGGAAAGTGTGAAAGTAAAACCACAAGTCGTGGTCATATGAGTTAACAATTGCAGTGACATGCTTAACGACCAAGTGGGAAGTGACATCATAACTCCATCATGGTCACATTTTTTTTCACTTAATGACTGCAGCGCTTAGCGATGGAGTTGCCAGTCCCAATTGTGGTCACTAAGTGAGGACTACCAGTAACTTTAGAAGACATTAGAGACAAAGAATTAAGAAAAGATTACTTTAAAGCTGATTGGTTTACCTGCATGTATGTATATTTTAACTGCACTTATACATTCAGTTTAATTTTCTGTATGCATATGTGTTTGTGTGCGTGTATTTCTGTAAGACCTGGACATTAATAAATCCACACCAGACATTCAGATAATGTCAGAGGCCTTAGGAAGCTAGCCCAAGAATCACACACATTCTTCAGAGAAGCAGGTCTCTAACCCAAATGGAATGGTCTTCTATTGGCACAAAATGTTTATGAGATTAAGGCAATCTCATTTTCTAAAAGAAATATTCAGACCAGATTTTCTGTAGAATTTCAGCTGAAGTACTGCATGGGTGGTACCTGAACAAAACAATGCTTCTATAAGACATGAAGGTCAAACTATCCATGATTCATCAGTACTTTCAACAGTAGAGACTATATCACAGAATTATTGAAGCACAAAAATCAGTAAAAAAAAACAAGGCCATTTTCTGTCCCATTTTACTAATGCTTTTTAACTAAACTGGGCTAAATTCAAACAGATTCAAACTAACAATGACTTGTACCATCTTGCCAATTTTATTGAAGGGACACAGCTTCAAATCACAAGGTTGATCAATTTGCTAAAACTCCAAAAGCTGCCTAAAACCATTAGTCAAAAATGAGTAGATACGCACTGACCCAGAGCCTAATTTTTCCCTTTTAATATAATTGGCATTGCCTACACAACTGATCAAACAGAAAATGGAAGAGGTTTAATTTTTTTTTAAAAGTATTAGCACATTTTCAGAAATACAAAGCATATTCTGAATTCTACCTTCAAATTCCTTCTCTGTTAACACTTGCAGAGGTCAAATGAAATGATGATGCCAAGAAGAATGTGAATGAATGTGACCAAGAAGAATCATATCATCTAGTGTATATTATATAATTTTATATAATTTTTCAATTCCATTTCTGACAAAACAAGAGACCATACAACCTTTCATCAATATTGCTTCTACATATATTTGCTGTTTTTAATTACAATATGGCTGCAATTAACCATTCTACTTTTGTATCTTCAGTTCTTCTAATGAAGAAGAAAAAGGAGGAGGAGGAGGAGGAGGAGGAGGAGGAGGCTTATAGTCCTTGTCACATGAATGATAAGCAAAAGCAATTAGGAGTTATCGGAAAAGTTAACAACTATTGGATGAAAGTCAGGGTCTCTTATGGTTCAGTAACAAGGGAATGAAGGAAAAGAACTGTACAGAAAAAAAAATTGTGACAGAGGAATCTAAACAGTGGAAAGTGTGCTGAGATTGGTATTTTTTAACTTGTTCAGAAGTGATCTGAAAATAGGGATGAGCCATGTTTAAGGAGGTCTAAGAATTCCATCACAGACATTCCCAGAGGATCCACAGTAGGATGAAAGATGCCCACAAGCAAAATCTATTTAGTTTTTTTCAAGGGGATGGGGAAGAGAGAAACCCACAGAAGTGGATCGCTCAGTGAAAAAGCCATGTCCATCAGGGGGATTACTGCTATGAAAAAAACAAAATCCATGTTAAGAGTAAACGAAAAGAATCTAAATAAAACTGCCAGGATCAAAGGTCCTTTCAACAAAGGGGTAACACAATCATACTTAAAATACTGTGTGTAGTTCCAGCCATTGCACATGCAAAAATGATCCTGTTGTGGTGCCCTGGGTCCAGAGCACCCAGGAAAGGACTGAGGCAAATTTTTTTTCCTGTTTTGGGGCGTCAAGGTTTAAGGTGTGTTGAAGAGGCGAGAAAAGTGCAGAAAAAGGCAAGGAGTTAGAGTAACTCTTCAGTGAGGAAAGGTTGTACATTTGAAAGCATCTGAGCTTAGAATAAAGGCAGTGTGGGGCATGATAGAATCGTATCAAGAATGTAGAGAAGATGTCTCTTTCTCATCATACTGTAATACTAGATAATACTAGGACTTCAGGTCATCCAGTGAAGCTGAATTGCAGTAAATACTTCTACACTGAGAACATAATCAAGCCATGGAATTTATACTTTGGTTCACTGTGTAGGATGGGACAAAATGGATTCAGTTATAGGAAGGAGCTAGGGAGGTTTTGGGGAGCAGCAAAATGGATGATTTTCAAGCAATTAGGCAAATCAATGAAGAATAATTCATATCACTATCATCTGCGTCATTTGTCAAGCTAGAAGAAAGCATGTTTGAATGCCCCTTGCTTGAGATGCATTTGTGTTCTACTTATGGACAAATACTAGAATACTATATAGATCTATTGTCTGATCCAACAAGGCTCTCTGTATATTCTTATGCTGGGAAGTATGGACTTTATTGTACATCAAGGTAACTTCTAATATGCGGACTCTAGAGAACCAGTGCAATATAATGGTTAAGGTGAGGGGCCAGGGCTGGGGAAACCCAGGTCCAAGACCATCCTTAGCCATGGAAGCTCACTATGTGTCTTTGAGACAGTCCCTCTCTCAGTCCAATGTACATCACAGGGTTGTTGCTAGAGAAAATTGGAGGTGGGAGAACTCTGTGCTGTATGTAGTGCCAGCTCAGGGGTATATGAGCCCCTAGGCCAGATTGACTGATAATGCCACCTCCTGCTGATGCAAAGTTTTCCATTTTTAGAAATGCCTTTGCTTTCAGAAGGAGGGGCAGCATTGGCACTCCCTAAACTTTGATCCCCTAGGCCAGAGTGTCCTGAGTGTTAGGCTAAAACTGGCCCTGTATATATACCCCTTTTGCTCCTGGAGGAAAGGTAGAATGTACATTGAATAACTAAGAAGAGCACTGAAGTGCTGTAGTGATACAGCTGGGCCTTTAAGGAGAAAAGCGTGAAGTTTCAAAACATCTCCTGTCAAAAAGACCATTAGGTCTGCACAAGCTGGTCCACTTCCTGTCCTGGTGTAACTTTTTAACAGTTACTTCGGTTACCACTTATCTTCCCAAGAATACTGCACCTGGCCCTTGCCTTACCCCCAGATTGTGAGAGAGTCAGGGCTTCTACAAGCTACACTAACCTCTTCATGCTTAAAAAGGATTTTTTAAAAAATGAAACAATTTCTATAATGCAACCTGCCTGTATTATTTTCAAAAAAAAGTTTAATAAGAACAACAACTTCCCAGCCTTATACTGTAGCATAAAGACTAGTGGTTTCAGCCCTGCCATCCTCCTTTTAAGAAATAATCTCATAAGAGGTTAACAACATCTTGGTAGACCACAGATAGGGTATAACTAGAGATCACAGGAAAAAGGTGGCTTTCCATTTGTATGAGCTACCTATGCAGAGAAAAAGGAGTATGTGAAATCAGATCCCTAGCACACAGAGAGAAAGGAAATTTAAACTTATGTAATGTCTATCTAGAGTAGTTATCTTTTCTTTGGAGATCAGCTAAATCCTGAAGCCAAGCAGTGTGCTCCTTCTTGATCTAGAAGTTCCCTCAGTTTCTTGTGTAATTCCAGCCATTCATCAGAGCTTTTTTTCTCATTCAGGCCCAGAAGCCTCTTGTTCCATTTTCCCAGAGTTCTGCCTTTGTCTTTTAAAAGAAGAAACCTTTTTCCTCTCCAAGAGAGGTAAGGTGAGAGCAGGGGGAAATTCTTCTGTGCCTAAAAACCAAATCTTACCCATTATACATAAGGTCGCCATGACTCGTAAACGACTTGACAGCAACTAGCCACAACAACAACCCATGTGAATGTATATTTAGACTCAGACACTGGCTGGCTGGAAAGGTGAGTTGGTGGAAGGCTAACCTACTGCAACATCATATACAAAAGTGTACTTTTAACATTTTAAACATATGTCACATAGTTTTAGATATTTGTCTTGCCTTCTCAGATCAAAACCTGGAAAGCCTTCTCCTTGGAGCTCAGTTACAGGGCTACTCTAGACAGACATTGCCCAAGTTTTAATTTCTTTTGTCTTTCTGGACAGTTTTATCCCAGCTGGAATCTTGTGCTGGTATGTTCTCCTGCAGGCAAATATGGGGATCCTATTGTCACTCCCTCCTTTTATCATCAAGAGCTGAGCCATATAATAAGCAATTAACCAACTGAAGTTATTCACAGTTAAGTTTTATATTATCTGAAAGATCAAGGAGTATTCATTTCCCCCTCCACTAGTCTGCCATTCAAGCTGTATAAGAAAGAATTAGCATCATTATAATTTTGAAAGCAATCTGATTGTTAGCGTACAGTGCTTGCCAATAGACTTCTATTATAACACCTTGTCCCAGTGGCGGTGACACATCTGCAAAAATTTTATTTTGTTACTGCTTTTGTCATAATAATTGAGGCACCTCCCTTTCGCAGCTAATCAGACTCCTTTCAATGACAGCATGCTGCCCGTATTGAATTTTCATTTATTCCTTCTAAATATTATGGCACAGAACATAACTGTTAATAATTATGTTGGTTTTGGGCATCAGTAATCATAACCAGGCAATTAGTCTTAATGATGCTAATTGAGTTCCTCAGTTGATAACACTTGGGATTGCCAGATTTTTGTATTGAAGATGCCAGTAAGAATATATTCTCATTTGATTCTGTCTGTTGTTTTAGCATGTTTGAGGAAGCATTGCTACCACATGGCTACATAACAAACTTCCCACATGAAAAGAAAGTGAGATTGGCCTACAAGCCTCTACAGTTTTGCTTTGATTCTCTTCCCCTCATGAAATAAGTGGGCAGTCATAAAAAGCTGGACCTTTTTGGCTATGGCCCTCCAATTCTGGATTTGTTTAGCACAGTTCGAGATTCTTTTTATTCTATTTTTGTATGCAAGAATTTTAATCTACTTTCACGTTGTTCACATGGGCAATATCATTTTTTAACTATGTGAAGAGCATCTAATAATTAGTTTAAATGAACAAACATAATGAAATAGCAGCTGGTAGATATAATTTTAATACTTATTTTAGGGATCATCGACGTTTGTGGTTTTCCATGCTTCACTTAAGCATATAATAATCTTGGCACACAACGCAACCTTTTCTCCTGCTCGTACATTTCCCTCTATATTTTGTTTTTCCCCAAGCTACTTTTATGAGAGTAATGTAGCCTCATCTGTAAATTATGCCATGATGTGTGATCCTAGATTGCCCTTTAAACACAGCTGATACTGCACTGGCACTCTAAAAGCAATGTGTGTCATGTTCACTGTTTCAATGTAGTTTATACATCTTAACGTTTCACATGCCATGGCACTGACGCAGGTTTCTGTTTGGGAGGGAGCTGCTGTGAAACCTTGTACCAAGCTCTGTATCTGAATTCATTACAATGGAATGTGTTTGGGTTATGTTCTCTGCTCAAGGACTTTTCCGGCAGACCATCAGAAACCGTTAGGAGCACCTGGGATTGTGAACTTGAGAAGATTCTACGGGGGGAGGGATTTCACTTGCACCAAGGGTTTTTAGTTTGTATTTGGCGCGCTTTCATCATTCTCAGCTTTCTCTGTGATCCTGCATACTATTCTTTAATAAATCAGATATCTTTGAATTCCTGCTCATGAGTCTGATAGTGTTTTAGAATAGGCAACCATTACAATGTGTGAAGCAAGTACAGAAATACCATTTCTGAGTAATACCTCAGAAATGAAAAGAGCTCCAGTAGTGGTTGAACATAGATCAGACTTCATGCCAACACTTACAGCCATCCTATAAGCCTTTTGGGTCTTCTCTGAAGCATCAGAGGCCCTGAAATGCTAGCTATTGTTGTCCCTAACATATGATCACTTACTGAACTGAATGGAGATTATTCATTTTTAACGTTTTCTGGACTAAAAGCTACAATTCAAAAGGAGGTGTAGTTTAAAAACTAAGAAGGTTCAAAAAGAAAATGGGTGGGATTAAAATAAGAAAGACAAAGAGAGATTATAAATATTCAATAAGCAAAATGCAATAACCAATAAAAATCAGTCATCAACCTGGTATTTCAAGAAGGACATAAAAACCTTAGTAGACTTCTCTCTTTATTTCTTTCTAGCCCTTTTTCTTTTTTCTTTTTCTACTTTTCTTTTATACATTTATTCTTGTTTATCTTTAAATTATGTAAAAATTATATTTCAATAAAATATTGAAAAAAACTTAGTAGATTCCTGTTATTCTTAAAGTTTAATAGTACTGTAATTACTTCAATTTTAAAATTATTTATTTATTTATTTATTATTCAAATTTCTATTACCGCCCCCTCCCCCCAAAGAGGGGGGCTCTGGGCAGTTTACAATAAAATTATCCCTTTAAAACCTCAACATATAAAATTACAAAGTCAACATCCAAAGTACTAAAATAATAAATATAAATATAAAATCCAAGTGGGGGGAATTACATTCAGTTGGGAGAACTCTACGCCACCAGCCACCCCCAGGAAGAGCTATTGCCCTTCCCATCCCAGGCGAGGCGGCAGAACCAGGTCTTCAAACCCTTCTGGAAGGCTGGGAGTGAAGGGGCCTGCCTCACCTCGGGGGGCAGAATGTTCCAAAGGGTGGGCGCCACTGCAGAGTAGGCTCGCCTCCTGGACCCTGCCATAATGATAATGACATGCCCACAGTAGCTTCCCTTCTCATACCCACCACCCAAAAAATCCCCACAGTTACTTACTTACTATGCAGTGGTATAGCTGATGATGCCATGATGGCTAAATCAAATATTACCCAGTAACAAGAGGCACTGTATATATTTAACACAATACCATGTCTGAAGGGAATTTGACTATTCCCCCACCCCCACTTCAGCAAATTGGAATTTTTTATAGCATTTTCTATCTGACATAGATTTTATATGATCTCCAAATTTATAAACATCTCAAGAAAAATCACAGAATGAAGGCTATGTATTCAGTATTTACAATGGAATAAGCCTCACTGAATTCATTGGAAATTTATTATTGAGGAGAGACAGATCAAATTGCACTACTTCTATTTCAACTGCTGATATGTTGCTTAAATTTTTATCATGTCTTGAGTGATCCTTTTCCCTTTCTAAGGTGAATTGACCAAGCAAATGAGACATACAGATGCAAGCTCTTGCTAGATACGGAACTGCATGAGCTGAATGACTATGGGTAAGCATAGATGTGACACATCTTAAGCAACAGCTGCTCACTTTACAGTATGCAAATGCAAGAAAACCAGGGCAATTTTCCATCATTTTCATAAAACGTAGGACATGCATCTCTATCTGCTTTTTCAGACTGCTTCGCAAACTAGCTGGTTGCCTATGTTAAAGGGCAAGGATTGGCTAACCCACATTTCTAAGGCAGATCCCAGGATCATTTGTGTCTCCATGGTATTCGAGAGTCCCCAGCACAGCCTTGGAGTTGCATCATTTGGATGTTGGGTGGATTTGGGGAGCAAAGTGAACATCCTTAAGCTTTGGAACTTAAAGCAGCCAGTTTGCTCCTTAAATATCCAACCCTCAGAAAGGCCCCCAAAGCAAGGGTCAAAGGACCTTCTTAAATCTTCAAACGTGAGCTGAAAAATTTGGGCCCACCAATTCAAGTGATGTCATGATAGCCCTATTGCCCCTGCGAGGGGAAAAAAAGTGAAACAAGGTCAATCCTCAATGCAAGGATATTACCAACTCATGATCTACAGAATAAAGTGCCCAGTGCAGAAAGTGAACTGCTCAAGTCTGCCAACCTCTGCATACTGCTTCTGCTTCAAACTATGGGACTTATACCAGAGTACACATAGCTCTGACTACACAGCAGATCTCATTTTATGAACTGATGCTTCTGTTCTGTAGATATACAGGGTTTAATCTTCTGGTGTTAACTAGAACTACAGAGGATCTGGTTGAAAAGATTCATCATGATAAAAACACACTATCTCTCTTCTGACACCCACGCATCAGTGGAACGGTTAATGCATGATGGCCCTTTAAAGAGAGGCACTTTGATCGGTCTGACTTCATTTATTTGGATCTGCCCTCTACCCAAAGTTTCTGTGTTGGCTGAAGTACAGAGCCCAGTGCGGCAGCTTTCAATTCAAGTGACAATGTTTTTATCTTATGCCGTGTTTCCTGCACACTTGGATTGTGCAGTGTATGTGGGAATGATCTTTCTCATACTGTTCATTAAATATGCCATTAATTTGCAGTTATTAAATTGTAAACCTGAACTTTGGCCAAATTTCAGTGGCATTCTTGTAATAAATGGTGTCAGTGTCACTTCTCACAAATGTCATCATATTGTTGGCTCCACCACCTGATTCCAGCTTGCTTGTTTTCCTAAACAAAACATCTATCTTAAGGTAGAATATAATACCTTTCACTGTCTGTTACTCTAATACACAGTTTAAATGCACCTATTGAAGATAATGAACAGAAGCAAAAGGTTGAAATGGGTTAATTCTTTTGTTCCTTTTATGTGGCCCAAAGCTGCTGCAATGTAAAATGAAGCTGAGAGTATAGGTTGCACTCACACTGAAAACAAGATTTGTTATAATCAACCCTTTCCACTAGAGTGCCAGCTTAGTGTAGTTGTTAAGGCACCAGGCTAGAAACTGGGAGACCATGCGTTCTAGTCCTGCCTTAGGCACAAAGCCAGCTGGGTGACCTTGGGCCAGTTACTCCCTCTCATCCCTGGCAAGAAGGCAATGGCAAACCACTTCTGAAATCTTGCCAAGAAAAGTGCAGGGCCTAGTCCATGTAGTCGCCAGGAGTCAACACTGACTCACAGGTGCACATAGACCCTTCCCACTATTGATTCTATTTGTTTGTTACCCACTCACTATTTTTATATTTTCAGAGTAGTGTGCATAGAAATGCCTCCTTCCTCCACTTTTCCCCAAATTACAGGTAGTCCTCATTTAGTG
The DNA here is from genome assembly GCF_035149785.1 of Candoia aspera. NCBI lineage: Eukaryota > Metazoa > Chordata > Lepidosauria > Squamata > Candoiidae > Candoia > Candoia aspera. Next base: position 38,630,518 of record NC_086157.1, read on the forward strand.
ACCATAATTGTGACTAGCAACTCAATTGTTAAGCAAAATGGTTGCTAAATGAAACCATGACTGTGCTTATGATCTTACTCCAGCTTTACTTTGCTTTGCAGACCTGCAAAGGTCATAAATGCCAAGATTGGTCACAAAATTACTTTTTCATCACTGTCATAACTGTGAATGGTTGCTAAATGAAGCAGTCACTAAACAAGGACTAACTATAACCCAGTTGTGAGGTGAGCAACTGTCCTAAAGTTGCTCAAGGAGCTTCCATGGCTGAGGGTGGACTCATACCTGGTTCTCCCTGGTTCTGGCCCAATAGAGAATTTTCCAGGGATGGCTATATGGCAAGTAAGGGAGAAAAAACAACTCATGAAATCTGGATTGGACACCAGGAAATTATAAAGCCAAGTAGGGACCACTGGAGCAAGAAGTGCTATCAATTTAATTTTACTACATGGATTGTGTTCTCAGGTTTAACTTTGGAGTGTGGATGCCTATGTCTTCTAAGAATGGCTGATTAAATTCTTTCTTCTTTCTTCTTTCATTTTCCTTTTATTTTCTTACAACCCCTTTCTAGTTCTTTAATCTTGATATATATAATCAACACTTACATTCCAAATGAATCAGTGATTCAACTTCTGACATTTAGAACACCTCGCCTGTCTGGTTAAGCAACTGATTAAAAAAAAAAAGGCAAAAATTTGCCACTTGCCTCCTCCTGAGCAAACCAGTACAGATAGGGATTTCTCTAGAGTAAAGGGCCTAGCCACAGCATTACTAAATAAGTTTTCCCTACGAGTTGCAGGTGGAAGATTTAGGACCCTCTTCATGGGAATTAGAGGGACTAATCCACCATATTCTATGCATGTTCCTATGCCCCATTACAATTTGTTTCTTATTAACTGGCAGCTGTTTGAGTGAATTATGGGTCCCAAATCAAGTTATCAGGAAAAAAAAATATCGTACTCTCTTGTCATCATTCTCAACAAGCAAATGAAAACAGGCTGTAATTAAAAGCAACAGAAGTAGACCTTCCCACCATGGACGAATTGCAAGGAGTTATTTTGACTCCTGACCCTTCAGAGATTCTAGAGGCAGGGTCTTATATTGAATGGCTTGTAATTTTAAAAGTCCTTTCTCATGATTTAAAGTACTATAGAACTGCAGAGTTTCAGCAATTAAAGTAACACTGCAGTTCCACTCTCTTGGTAAAAGCATGACAGATCTAAAAGAGATAGTTACTCTTTCCCCTGAGAAAAGAATAAATCATCCTGAATGGACTGATAAAGAATGCACTAAAGATTTTGATGGGCTGTTGGATGGAAATAAAAGATGTGCAAGATATAATGCTGGTAAACATTTCTTCTGAGTTTGTGGGCAAAAAATCCTCTGTAATAAATAAGTATCAATGCTTTGGATCAGTTTGTGGCTAATCAGTCTTTCAAAACATATGAGGTGTTGCAAAAAGGATTTGGATTGCCTAAAACTGCAGAATGGCAATATGTTCAGTGGAAACTTCTGATCTTACAGTTTGGGACCAATACATTAACAGAAGCTGAAACTCTTCCTGTAATAACATCACTGGAAAGTGTTTTGGAGATTGCCAAATCTATAATTATTTTTTATGTGCAATTAAGCAAGATCAATAGGGGAAAACTGCAAGAAACATGGGACAAAATGTTGCAATATCCTGTTTTAAAAAAGCAACAGGGTGGAGATGTAAAGAATAGTAAATGTTCCTCCATGTTCTTAAGAAGCAATTAACAGAAGCTTTTTTTCATCTTTACTGAATACCCCAGAGAATGTTTAGCACGAGCTGGGGTTCAAATTCTATATTCTTATAGTTATTGTTATGGCAGAGACCCTGATGTAAATGTTTTCAGCCTATTCTTTGGTTGTACCATTTTGGTTTAATATTCATATGGTTGCTAACATGATTTGGGAAGAGACGTAAATTTTAAAGCTGTTAATGTTTTGTTAATTTATATGTTAAAGTTCTTGAATCTGTTTAAGTATGAAAAGCTTTGGATTTACCATTTGGTCTGTAGCTAAAAGATTGTTTTACTCTAGTGGAAAGCCTATGCTACCCCTGATTTAAAATCTGGGATTGAAGACATACTGTAGGTTTAGCCTCTGTGTATGAACTGGCTTTTTATTGACATCATGGAAAGTGCAATCAAATAGTACCCCATGTGGTTAAGGTTTAATTTGTTGGTTAAGAACAGAGTTTTTGGATTCATATACATATATTTCATTATGTATATTTTGTCATTGTTTTTCTTTTTTGCATGTGTCCATTTTTCTTTGGGTTTTTTGTTCTCTTTTTATCTTCGGCTAACATTTTTCTTCTTTTTGTTTAGATGTGAAAGCAGTAAAATTTTAAAAATATATAAAAGCCATGAGAGACCCCATATCAATAATGTATTAGATGAAAACTTTGATTTTCATTGTCTTTGGGGAAATGAAGGCTTTCACTTGCTCTGGCCCACATAACACAGAACAAGGCAGATCCTTAGGCTACTGCTGAAATGAGCCTACAGTCCTAGATCATGTAGATATAAGGATCTAAATTCAGCAGCAGCTCTTCCTTGTGCCTCCACTAGTTTCTACATTTTTTAAATAAGAATTTTATTAAGTTTCAGATAAAGATAAAAGCTACAGAAAAAAGAAAAAACTACAAAGAAAAAGAAAAAAGAAAAAAAACTAAAAAGTGTGAAAACACAAGAGAATATTTTTTTAAGTTACAAAAAGAGGTGAATTCTGAGTTTTAACAGCAAGGATATACAATTTTTCCTAATCACTCCCTCACCCCATATTAAACCAAAATCACATTATTTCTATAAATCACTCCATTGGCACCTTATAAAAATCACTAAATACAGTTGCTCCATCCCTGTATATTAAAAGGAAGGAATATATATACATATACATATATATATATATATACATATATATCTTCAGCAAAGGATTGTTACCTTGTCATGGTGCTGGAGCTTGAGCACCTCAACAATGCCATGAGCTAAATCATGAAGGGCCATCCAAGACGGGAAGGTCATGACAGAGAGGTCAGACTAAATGCGATCCCTGGCGAACGTAATGGCAACCCACACCAGTATTCTTGCCATGAAAACTAAATGGATCAGTACAACCAGAGATATGTCAGTATACCATCAGAAGATGAGACTCCATGTCGGAAGATGGTCAAAATGCTACTGGGGAGGAACAGAGGATGAGTTCAACTAGCCCCAGATGTGATGACGCAGCTAGCTCAAAGCCGAAAGGACGGCTAGCGGCTGATGGTGCTGGTGGTGAACGGCGATTCTGATGTTCTAAGGATCAACGCACCACTGGAACCTGGAATGTAAGATCTATGAGCCAGGGCAAATTGGATGTGGTTATTGGTGAGATGTCAAGATTAAAGATAGACATTTTGGGCATCAGTGAACTGAAATGGACTGGAATGGGCCACTTCACATCGAATGACCATCAGATCTACTACTGTGGACAAGAGGACCACAGAAGAAATGGAGTAGCCTTCATAATTAATAGTCAAGTGGCTAAAGCAGTGCTTGGATACAATCCAAAAAATGATAGAATGATCTCAATTCGAATTCAGGGCAAGCCATCTAACATCACAGTGATCCAAATATATGCCCCAACGACAGATGCTGAAGAACGTGAAGTAGATCAGTTCTATGAGGATCTGCAACACCTACTGGACAACACGCCTAAAAGAGACATTATTTTCATCATAGGAGACTGAAATGCTAAGGTGGGCAGTCAATTGACAGCTGGAATTGCAGGTAAGCATGGCCTGGGAGAACAAAATGAAGCAGGACATAGGCTGATAGAATTTTGCCAAGACAACTCACTCATGATAGATCATCATGGAGAAAATCTACCTATGTGGCTGCTAGGAGTCGAAAACAACTTGATGGCACATAATCAAGCAGTCAATTTTGCTGCAGCAATCTAATATGGAATCTAAACCCCTCTGGAAATCTGTTTGGGTGAATTTTCCTGATCAGTTTCCAGAAATAAAATCAAAGGTTATTTTTTTTTAATAACAACAGCTGCCTAGGTAAAATTATGTTTTGATGAGTGAGGCTGGCCAATAAAATTGAATTATTCTTTGGAAGATTGTAAGATAAGGCTTGCACTCCTTTTGTGTATGCCCTACCGGAAGCTCAATAGTACCAAGTTATTAATCAAATTTTCATGAGAAACCTACTTTCACCTTATAGTTGGATTATTAACAGCTTTCTGTAACAAACAGTCAAAAAGAAAAAAATCAATCTAAAATAATTAAAGCAGTCCTGAAAACTGTAGTTATGCACCTTTAGTTTCTTTAGTCTCATCTGTATCTAAGAGAATATAATTCTTCTCTTGCAATACTCGTCAGCTTTGTAACATGATTCACACCATAGGTCAATTTTCTCACTTCTGTGTCTTATTTATAAAATTACATCAGCTGCGGGAGATTAAAAAATAAATTTTATTTAATGTAACTTATGCCCTGGGCATTTACAGGATATTTCAATGGCTATTTAAGTTCCTGCACAGAAGTTTCCATAGATCCATAGATGCATTAATGAGCACAGTTGGCATACCGAAAAGGCATTGCTGACATGGCTACAGCACTGTAAGAAGGCAGGACAAAAGAACTGAAGATCTCCAAACAGCTTAGGAAGAGATGTAGAATTGATGTAAAGGCCTGGTCTACCAAACCAAAGCACTGATACAACTAGGTGACAGAAGTATAGATCAGCCTTCCCAAGCTGGTGTCTTCCAGATATGCTGGACTATAACTCCCCAAATCCCAGCCAAATAGCTACTGTAATCGACAGGGGGATGGGGCTGTAGTCTAAGATGTCTGGAGTATATCACCCAGTACAGATCTGGATTAATCTTTCCCAACAGTTGTCCTCCAGTTGTGTTAGACTTCAGCTCCCATCATCCTTGTTGGACATAGGACTTAAAGGAGCTGCAGATCAAAATCCATGAAGAGTATCACTTTGCTTATTTCAGAGGTACAGAGCTTATATTTATCTATCTATCTATCTATCTATCTATCTATCTATCTTTCTATCCCACCTTTATTATTTTTATAATAGTGATAATAGCAGGGTGATCTCCATGTGCAATCTGCAGAGCAGTTCATTTTGGAGGAGTAAGGAAATGTACACCTTCCTCACTCAAATGTTCCCTTCCACTATCAGCCCTTCAAGGTAGGCCAGGTCAAGAAACAGATATAGCAGGATTCCAGGAACATTCTTTATTGTAGTAAGGTAGATAACATAATCTTGAAAGCCTATCCAAGTCTTTCTCTATCCATCTTCTCTCTGTGTGTCCTGGGTCCATGCTACGTGGCAAATCAGGCAATAAGAGTTCTCCAGCTCTTTCGGTCTTGGGTGAGTATTTCAGTGTCCTTCCATGTGATATGCAATGCCTTCAGGTCTTGTGTCAGTGTTCTTTGCCATGTTATTCAAGGGAGTCCTTGTTGTCGTTTAGCGTCAGGAGGAGTCCAACTCATTGCCACTTTAGGGACCTGGTTGTTCTCCATGAAGAAGATGTGACCAGCCCAGATAAGAAAGGAGGAGGGTTAGGCGACGGGCTAGTAACCCATCCCTGTAAAACCTATAACCGCTACAGAAACAGTAAGGAGAATTTCTATCCATCTTATTCTAAACAAAATCAAGGTAGGGATTCTTTTTTTCTCAGAACTGTGTAACTTTCTTCTACGAGTCCCCACTTAATGGCTTGTTCATTCCTACCCTGTCCCCAAGGTCAGCTCTAAATTTCTTTATATCTACAGCTAGATCTTGAAGTCTTTGAACCTGGTAACAGGAAAGCATAAACTGCTGAACCCTGCATGCTATGGAACAACCTATAAGGGCAGGTTTTTGCCTACCACTGAGCTGAAGCTCTACTCACTCTTGAGTCAGCAGAAAACTGTAATTATAGTTATAGATAATTATACAGAAAACTGTGTAAGTTTCAAGTCACTGCAGTCATCTGCATTGCCTCCAAGGTAATAAGTGACAAAGTCCAAGAGACTGTAAGCTTTGACTGCCTTTGGATGATGCCCAGATAAGTATGGAAACATTATTTTAACACTCATATAGCTAAGGACAATTTGAAGCTGTTTCACTCATGAGTTGGTGACCAGATAAAGGCAACAACATATAGGGCATACATATACTGTACATATGTACATACATATGGCAGAACAAATGTGTTCCAGGCAAATTTGAAGTTGCAAATAAGCAACAAGCCACAAAGGCTAAAAAGGTTAGCATTTGTAATAAGGAATTTGGATAACTCATTAAAATCAAGCTGCGTGGGACTGTCTGGATATACGTCTGAAGATATTAGATTAGCTGGGAAGTTCTTCCTTTCTTAACTTTCAGCTATTTAATATAACTGTGTTTTCATCTACTAGCCATAAAATTTCTCTCTCTGCTTTGAAAAAGTTGTCTTGATGATTTCTGACCATCTACCAGTTCAGTATGGCAGAATAGTTAATTATAGTATCCAGCTAGGACTGGGGAGGCCTGTATTAATTCCCCAGTCAATCATGAAGCTCATTGGACAATTTTAGACCAATCACTAATTCTCAGTCTAAGCAACCTTATAGCTTCCTGTATGAATCAAATGGGAGGGGGAAAATCATGTATACCATATGAGATCTTGAGAGTTCATTGGGAAGCTGTTCATTTGGATCTGGGCAACCCTAGATCACATTTATTCTCAAAGCAATTTAGTTTAATAGGTTCTATGGTGGCCTCATTGGAACAAGGAATGCCTTCACTCTGGCTGATACTCTGGAAAGCATTTTTCCTGATACCATTACTGCTGCAGAACGCTATTCATTAGCAGATGGAGAAAAGGTCCATTGCCTATGCCCCTGAGAGCATAGAGGACTTATCTTGGCTTTTAGAGGAAGATGCAACTTTTAGCAATTGTTGCAATGCACACTGAAGTATACGCAAGGCGAGAATTGGAAAGACATATTAATTTGGAAGCATAAATAATTCAGTTGCTTCGAGGGCTTTGGCTTACTCCCACCTGCTGTTTGTGATAGTGGTGATGGTTTTTACAAAAGAGGCTTACAATGCTTTAAAACGTTAAGTCAGCCTGCTCTGTGATGCAGCTATTCATAACATTTTGCAATATTGCTTGTTTTGTGAGGTGCCTTGTGATCTCCCAATAATCCCTCTCTCTTCAAAGTCTGATTCCTGTCACCAAGTTCTGTGTGTAATCTTCTCACGGCACAGAAAGGATTTCATCAATGCTCCTTCTGTTGCACTAATTCAGTCAGACTAATTAGAAAAAAGGATGTGCAGAAAAGGCTGAAGGTTCTGCTTTTTTTTTCTAGTTTGGCACCAAAAGCTTATTTGTCGAGACATTTAAAACAGGCAAAATTCCCCTCCTTGCATATTTTATATATTGACTATTCCTAATGAGATTCAGATTGCCCTATTTGGGGAGCTCAGCATAAACCCCATATAAAACTCTACCGCAAGCAGCAGGCTTTAAGAGAGCTGCTGAGCAAGGGACATTAAGGAGGATGAAATGGAGGATCTCAGGCTTTCCCAATGAATGAAAGAAGGGAGTAGGGTTTCATGAAACTTATATATCTTTGTTACCAGAATATCAGCTTAATCAAGTAAGATGAGAAAAATAGCTTTATTAACCTTGTAACAAAGATTTAATAGAGCAAGTAGCATACAGGGAAGTAAGAAATTAAGAATTTTTAAAAAGAAAACAACCTCTCTAGCAGATTCTTTTTTTTTCCCTATTGGCAAGAATAGCTTCATGTTCCATAGTAAATGGTGTCATGAGGCCTGCAGATTCTGATATTGGTGGTAACATGGTGACCAGTAGCCAGTGAGAACCATATTCTCCATGAATTTGTCAGCCTCTTTTTAAAGCTATCCATGTTGACAGCTATTATATGAACACCAGCTGCTACTCCTGTTCCATCTAATTAGGTATTGTAAGGACTGAGCTGCAGTAGCTCCCTGGATTTTAGGCAGGAATTTGTCAAAACTACCTAGGAATATGGGGCTTAAGAGCCTGGGATTTTGTCTATGAGGAGAAAGAGGGAGGAAGCACTATCCTGTAAAATCTCACAGTATGGCTGACCAAACAAGCATTTTGCTGCTTTCCTGCTAGTTTTTAAAGTATTATTACTTATGCCTTCAACAGAAGCTGATCTTGATGCATAGTTTGGGAATTTTAATAGATTATAAACAAAGACACAGGGAATTGTTTAAGTTCTAGAGTTTTATATCTAGGAAAGCTTCTGTAAAACTCTAAAGTTTGCTCGAATATTCAGGGCAGATCCTGAATAATTCAGCAGCATTCAGTTTTTCATTTGAAGGAATAATAAGGAATGCTCAAGTTTTGCACATAACATTGAGTGTTCAAAGCATTTCACCCATATGAGCTCAGCAACCTTTACCACAACAATCCCATAAAGTAGATCTCTGCTACTGTCTTGATATTGCACACTGCAGGGGGGAATAGAAGCAAAACAACAGTTAGATGAAGGCCTCCTAGTGAATTAATACAGAGGAGACAATTGACCTAATTATTTCTTTGTTACCATTTCTAGGATAACTGAGAAATATATTTAATATTTCTCACAGGGTGGTGACTTCTCCCTTGATAGAGGTCTTCAAGCTAAGTACTACTTGAGCTCCTAGAGGAAAGGTGAAATATAAATATAAATTAATTGTGAAATATAAATATAAATTAAAAATAAAAATAGGGGGTAAATACCTGAGTTTTGCTATCAGCTGGCAAGTCAGAGGAGGACTGCTTTAGGCAAAATTAAGAGAAATCCAGCAGGACCAGGTGGGAAGCATGTAAAGGTTTTCAAAATCTTTGAAAGTCCTGGGGTGACTGCTTTTTTTTTTTTTCTGAGCCAGTACATGTCCTTGAAAACATACAGGCTAATTAATCAAATCCCCCTTTGTGTATGCAGGCATGAACTATGTGACATATTATAGGTGATTTCCTGCAGTGACTGCTGGAGAGCACCCTAGGATTAATAGCAATTGCTACCCTACACCAGAATAGCCTAGTTATCTTGGATGAACAGAATTCCATTTTCTCAAGGGAAAGAGATGGTTGCTTGCTGCATTGTGTAATAGTCTAACTCTGAGTGCATCTTCATTGCTTTCAGCCTCCAGTTACAGAAAAGTCTCATTGATCTTTCTATTAGCTTTTCAGTAAGAGAAACAATCTAAGGTAGCTGGACTGAAAAAGGCTTTGAAAAGCCAGGGAGTGAAGAACTGCCAGAAAATTCTTCACTTCCGGGGAAGATATGGTGAACTAAAGACGGCTAAAAGCCGACCACGGAAGAATGAAGAGCTGGCAAGTAAACCTGCTCTTTGTAATTCCTGTCCAGGCCAGGAGAAGACTTGAGATCACTCACAAGTGCTTCAGACAGTTGCTCCTCGCAAGGAGACATCAAGACAGCAATCTCCGGTGGGGTTAAAGCTCTGGGAGATGAGAAAGTAGCCATCTTGCTTAAACTACGGTCGGCACCTTTGAAAGGACACTAAGTTCACATACTTCCTTTTCTAATCTCTTTTGGAACTTTATTTCCATAGAAATTATTGCCTAGGTTTTTCATGGTCTGTCTTCCGCAAAATAAAAAGCAAACAGATGGCTCAGGAGACCCATAATTTGAAGTCAGTGTTCTTATGTCTTTGCTTGCACATACATAACTAGTGTTCAGCCAGCAAATGCAATACTTCCACTTGTTTTCTAGATCTTTAAAAGTTGCTGCTGAATTATTTTCTACAAATTTGATAATATTGAATTACATGAGACAAATTATTGCAGCCTGAAGTTTTCAAACTTTTGAATCACTAAGTAATGTTGAACTATCACAACTTCAGACACATCTTGAAGGTTATCTTCCCAAACCCACTGATTTTGTGCAACAGTTAATATTTGGAAATTGCAATTATGTATGCCTATATTCTCTATTGAGAAGAATGCAATTTCTAATATGTGGAAAAGTAACCCTGAAGAAGTCAGCCTTCAGAGAAGATAGTGACATAAAGAGAATATCAATGTTTATAAAGCATGAGAAGAGTTTGCCTCTTTTGTGATATTCATGAATTGAACACAGCAAAGTTTACAAATAAAAAGCATGATCCCCTAGTTTTCAAGGAGAAGCTTTGTCTTTATTCACCTTGCAGAGCAGCTGTGCTTCATTATATTAATTACTTGAATTTCTACCTATTTCTGATCCTACCATACAGTCACCATTAATACATGCATGGCACTGAGCAGTTTACAAGATCATTAGTCTTTGTTGCAGAGTAATTAATGTTGAGGCAGCACTGTGTGAGAAGTAATGTTTTTGTAAATGCAAATAAAGAAAAAAATCTAGCAGAGAAAATCAATTCAGCTCCATAGTATATTGAGTTCATTTCATTCTGTTCTGCTTGTAGGAATTCTTGTGAAGCTTAAAAAAAGTCACAAATGTAACTCTTCCTCTCTTTTTTAAATACTGGTGCAGTATAACTGGATCATTATCCACCATCCAAATGCTTCCAAAATATGTAATTCTGCCTAGTGAAGATCATTGTTATCAAACCTAGGTTGAAAGTAACCTCTCAAGATGGGGCAGAAGCTTGGAATCAGGAGGACAAGCCAGGAATTTGCAATGAAGAATGTATCAGGCAACAAGATGGAGGAGAAAGGAGAAAGTGTAGATTTAAATTAAACTAGAGCCTACATTAAACTCAAGAAGCACTTGCTGCATAAATCAAACAGGAGATAAGCTTTTATATAGTCAGAAAACAAAGCCTCCTCTGGAACTGAGCTAGTGGTACATCTCATGGGCACCCATACACAAAATGAAAGGTTCCTAAACTGAGTTTTTGCCAATTGAGCATGTTGTATCCATATATTTTCTGTACCTACATGAATTTTAAAAATACCTAAATGATTTAGCATTGTATCAGGGCATAACAGGATATTCATACTGGTAGCTGCCAGGGTTCATCAACCAAATATTGGGGATGGAGGACAGAAAAATTGTTAAAAATATGGTAGGTACCAAGACAAGGATGTTTATATGAATCTAAGTAAGAGAATGTAACGAAAAAAGTAGCCTCCTTCAAGTCAAAGTTAATTCCTGGTGACTTTATAGACAGATCTATGCAGTTTTTATAGCAACACCATGAAACTAGTTCACCATTGCCTATTTATTTATTTATCTATCTATCTATCTAATTTATCCCCACCCATCTCCTCCCATCGGGCGACTCTGGGCAGTTTACAACAATCGATTAAAAACCATAACCATAAATACACAAAATAAAATATAGTAATAAATAATATAAATAGAGGTAAAAATAAAGAATCCAAGTGGTGAAGAATCTGAAACAGTCCAAGTGTTGGAGGAGTGTCCTTAGCAACCATCCCCATGTAGATCTATTCCCCTCTCTACCCCAAGCGAGGCGGCAGAACCAGGTCTTCAGACTCCGCCAAAAGGCCAGGAACTGTGGGGCCAATCTCACCTCCGGGGGCAGCATGTTCCACAGGGCGGGAGCTACTGCAGAGAAGGCCCATTTCCTGGACCCCACCAGATGAAATTCTCTTACAGATGGGATCCGCAGCATGCCCTCTCTGCACGATCAGGTGGGACGGGTTGATGTAATGGGGAAGAGGCGGTCCCTCGGGTAACCTGGCCCCATGCCATGCAGGGCTTTAAAGCTATCTAAGATATTGTTTGATTAGGACTACCCTACAGTCCTAGTATTGTCTAGTGTTTGCAAATACCATTCAGGTCCAACTTCCAAACTCAAACATGGTCAGCCAGGTACTGCCATCTGCTGAGGAAGTGGAGTGAAAGTACATACCAACTGATCCACTGATTATGTTTAAGCCAAACATTTGAATAGTTATTCTAACATGTATCAAGATAAGAAATACCCATTGAAGACCACAGGAGATGTGGATTTCAGTATTGGTTATTGCAGTAGTGTTACATTATACTGTTGAAACATTATGGGAAGAAAAATAATAATAATAACATGTTGTGTGAATCCTTCAAAGAACTGTAGGACCACAAACAGAGCAGCTCTCTTCAAATTATTAAAACAAATGCATATTCTTCTAAGCTCCTGTGGCTGTTTTATAAGCTGCTCCTGGCTATCTCTGCATGGATGCCCTCCTTCTCAGGATTTGCCCAGGCCTGATCAATAATAGATTAATGGCTGGGTGAGAAAGTGTGCAAGATGCATTAGATGTGAAAAAAAGAAAAAAAAACATTTTTCCTCGTCAAGATTTTATATTTGTATTAAGGAAACAAATTACAGCTAACTTTCTGGCTGATAAATAAAAATCGCATTGACTGACACTAAAGAAAAATCACATTGATTGACACTTTAGGACAATGAAGTATTTCTCCTGAGGAAAAATGTATCAGCATGTAACAAAGGCAATGTTCAGAACTCAAAATTTATAACACAGATGGTAAAAAGACTCAGTAGCTCAAGCAAAAAATAATGCTGCATTTTTTACTTTGATAAATGAGATTCTGAAATAGAAATCAGTGCTCTAGATTAAACCCCATGATCACAATATTGCATTATAAATAAAAGGTATGTACAGTATCTTAATTCAATAGATCCGTTAAAGATTTTAAAAGTTAGCTGTTGAGGTTTTGTTATGACTTACAACATCTTCCTAGCAACACCAACATCATGAAGTAGTATAAAGCCACCTCTGGAGGAAGAATGGCAGACTCTACGGAAAGTGGAGCTGACGACCGCAGCAAAGAACAAAGAGCCGGCAAGTAGACCAGCACTTTAAACCTCTCTGGACAAAGGAGAGGATGAGAGATTGCCCACAAGTGCTCCAGACAGTTGCTCCTTGTGAGGAGACCCCAAGACAGCAGTCTCCAGTGGGTTTTGAGCACTGGGAGATGAGGGAATAGCTGTCTTGCTCAAACCATGGTTGGCACCTTCGAAAGGATACTAAGTTTGCATACCTCCTTTTCTAATCTCTTTTGGAAATTGCTTGTTAGCTACTTTTCAGCTATCAGAAACCTTTGGATCAACAAGTTTGAAAGCACTGGGTGAGTTTGCCTTTGAACCTTAATGAAAGAAAGTTTTTACTACAAGCTTAAGAACTCTTTTAAAAATTATTTTTTAAAAAATAAACAGAAAAAGGTTGATTAAACCTTGATTTTAGAAAGCTACAAAAAAACTAAGGTTAATTTGAAATAAGATTTTGGAATTAATTATAAAGAATTCTTCCCATAGGAATATGCTTTTGTTTTGATTTTTGAAGAACACATAAACTTGACTAACAGGTATAGAATGGCGCAAAATATTCTAACACTGGAAATACTGAAGGACACTTTTAGAAAATGGAGGCATAAGTTAATATTAATGATGTCAACGTTATTGTGATATCTACCTCTCTGGATAGACTGTGTCCAAAAGATGTTATGGAAGAGGAACAAGTTTTACTCAACAAGACAGGGAAAGACATGAAAGGGGATTTACAAATGACAGGTTACAAGAACGACATGGAAAAAGATCTTACACTGAACATAGAGAAGAAACCAGCTGATGTTTTAATAAGTAAAAGGGGCATACAGTAAACCAAGAGAGTGACCTGGATAATTTTTCTGTATTGAACTTACAAAAGAGACTCATGAAAGTTTTGAAGAATCTCGTGAGAAGAAACAAAGAAGAAATCAAAAGAAATCAAGTTCTATGACATTATTTAATGGACCAAAGATTAAGATTGTTAGTAGTAAAAGGAAGGAATATAAAGTTGATTTATTTGATCAAGGTTAAAATAGATATGTTGTTATTTCTGGTAACACTTAATGGACTTTTGCTGACACTAGGACTGAAATGACAATGCTTTATGGATTTGTTTATAGATAAGAGATGGGATATGGGAAGAAGAGTTCATTTGTTATAATTCAAGTGGAGGTGAAAAGTTACTAAAATTATTTATACTTGTGACAAAGGGAGAAGTCATTTCTTTATATATTTCTTTTCTTTTTCTTTACTATATTTTTATTTTTTCTTTCTTTTCTATTTTTCTTTCTATTTTTTTCTTTTCTGCACTTTCTATTTTTTCTTTTTATTCTTTTATATTTTTAGTTTGCATTAGTTTTTATCTTTGTAATTGCAATTTTTAATAAAATTAAAGGGAGTATTGTATTAGATGTCTTTTTAATATACAAAATTTTTATAGAGTGTCCAGATCAGAGCATAAATTAGAGATGTATCTAACTACGCATCAAAATGCATATCAAAGTATGTATGCCGTATATCTGCACTGCATTGATTTTTGAGGCCTCACTGGATTACAAATGGCTGGAGCTGCCAATCTTTCTGCAGCTATTCATTTTATTTTGTTTGTTATTCACTACTTGTAACTTACGTCAAATTATTATTTTCTTGGGTGAAATCTAATGAAAGCTTTTGTCAACAGAATAGATTGCTCTTGCCATAGCCCCAATATACTCTCCAGATCTGCTCTGGAGAATTGGGTACCTGCATGAGGAATGGAAGTTGGGATTTCATCATGCAATTAGAAGTCCATTTTGTATAATTACTGTTTAGCTTTCTAGAAGTTTACCCTAGCCTTCTTCAATCTAGATTGCTCCAGATGTATTGGTACAACAGCTTTCACATGCAGTATCTACATGTGTATGTAGTCCCAATATATCCAGAAAACACCAAAACTACTCAGCAATTTTGTTCAGTTTAAAGTTCAGTTTAAAGTCCATGTTCATGTTAACCTGGTGTTGATTTTTGCCATTTATCATGTATGGAATTCGAGAAAAATATCAGTGAAACATATTTAGAACAAGAACAAAATGCTACTTCATACCTATCACCTATTGATATAAAATTAGGATTTATGTGGTTTTCCATATATTTGTTTCTACAGATCCTTTGGGAACATTGGACTTACTTCTGTAATCTGGCTCCAGCCAGTTATGGACAATTTTTAAAATCACAAATAAAATAGAAACAATGTTAAATTATGGAGCAAATATAAGAGTCCTGCACCATCTTTTACTGTCTGTAAAAAAGTAGCTCCCTGTTCCCTTTTCCCACACTGCACTGTCATTACTGAAATCAAATTATATTATTAATTCTGCAGGAGAATGGTGGACTGGGCAAAGAAATACATGCCCAGTAACCAATTGCTACAACAGCCTCGATCTTCTATCCAGAATGCCTCTGGATCATAGTGTATGTCAGAGTCCAGGGGTTTTCTAGGACAGTGAAAATGGTAGCAGCCAGCATTGTCTGCAGGAGGGGGTAAAAAGTCAGGATGGCAGTTATGATTGTGTGATCAAATCCCTGTCCCTTTTTAAGGGGCAGGCCACTGATGGCATGGTTGCAACCACATCTTGATTCTTTTTTTTTATCCCTCCAGTTGATGCCACAGGTAATGGCTACTGTAGTTACTTGGCCCAGCACATTTTTGCTAAATGTTGCCACCTTATGCTACTGCTTTGCCTGGCAAACTTATACAAAAGATGGAACAAACAATAGCAAGCAGAGACAACTCCAGAGAAAGATGGCGGTATGAACAGAAAAGGCATTATCTTTATTTCAGCTGAGCAGGCCCATCTGAACTCTATATTTAAGGAGTGTGAATGAAGTCCATGACCCCCTTGAAGTTGACACAAATCCTGTTGTGGTGAAATCTTCAACCTCCCAACTCCAGCTCATTCTAGCCTTTTATTTATCCCTCTCTCATTTCTCTTATCCGACTCTCTTGCATTACTGTACCTGTTTTTGAAAAATTTTCCCTTTCATCAGTCATGTAGGAAAACAGGTAGACAAGCTCCTACATAGCTTTCCACCTTTCCGATATATTGGCAATTCTTTTCCCCTTCTTTTTATGCCATTACATTTCCTTAAATTTATTTCTGAGATAAAAACAACGTATTTTTGTTTACTTAGGGAACAGCTATTCAACAGTGACAATATTAATGGTTCTGTTACTTACTCTAGGTTTACAAACATGCTTAAGACAGAAGAAGCAACCCACATTGTTTAACTAAGACAGGTTATACTTTGCAAATAAAATGTTGTGGGCCCCATATGGAGATATCGGTGCATCTAATGTTATGCTAAAATGCAGGGGATACTAGTGGTAAGTAGAGATGCAAAGGAGATCCTTCAAGGATTTGTTTTGTTTCTCAGTGTTCAGGCATGTGTTCTTTATGTCTTTCTCTCCCTGCTGTTGTTGGATTTTAGTCCCAGTTTTCCCAATTAACTGCTTTTGATTTTTGCTGATGTTTAATAAATAAAGATCAAGCTACATTTTTGCTAGCTGAACTGAGTGGGGTATGTGTGCTTGGCCGAATCTGGATATAGGGGTTGACTGGGAGAGTGCTGGGGGCAAAATAAACTGAAAATGACCCAGAGTAAATTTCTAACAGTGACGCCAAGCAAGTGGGGATGATCAGATTGTTTATCAATTCTCCTTTCCCAGTATCATTTTCCTTCTTTATGAGTTCCTTAAAATTATTTGCTGATATTTGTGATATTTGATTTCCATTGCAACCATAATTCAAAGTGGAATACAAACTGGGAATAAGGAAAACTAGAATATCATGGTGGATGGCCAGACTCTTCTCTTTTGGCCCCCACATATCTTCCCAATCCCCCCTACCCACCCACCCCCACATTTCAAAAAGCAGCCTGAATGACCCTATTCCTCTCAGTTTATAATCCAGGATTTCTCAACCTTGGCAACTTTTCCATTAATTGGAGGAGAATAGATAAGTAAAGTTTGTATTTTCGGTTGAAATTGGCAACAATATGGAAAACATCACAAACTTTATTTCTTTGTTTCCCCTGCTGTTAAAAACCAAGCATCAGTTGTTTCAGCTCCTTTTTGTCCCCCGTGGCAATTTGTCATGCAAGTTTCCCCCTTCTTTGCCACCTTCCTTTTGTAGTACCAGCTGAAGAACCAGGAGGGAAAGGGAAAAAAATGTGGATGCTTTTGGAATATTCTTCATAGAAGCTGCTATATTCTGAAAGCTGTGGTTGCCAGGGAGACAGTAGCAAAAGTGACTTCATTTCAGAAATAGCATTGGGCCCTTTTAGCTTTGCAATAGCAATTTCTGCCTCTGAGCTTTTTTGAGTTTCTTTCCATGTTGTAAGGCATTCTTCCCCATTCCTCATTTATCAGCACTGGTACAAATTAGGATATGCAGAAGCAGCACGAGAGCCAATGTCTGTTTCCTGTTTGCTCAGCATGGAGAGCAGCCAACACAGCTGGAGAACGCATAGGTGACTTGTATATATTAGATAGGAAAGATCAGATTGGTTTGTGGAGATTAATAGCGCAGATCTGATTGGGAGAAGTTTGTTGGGTTGACTAACAGGGAAACATGGTCCAGACATCTCAGTTGCAAACTCTAAGATTAGTGAAGACTCCTTTAGGAAAAGCATAATAAAGAAAAGAAAGTGGTAGTGACTGAATTTCACCAGAGTCTCTGGGTTAAGATCCTTGAAGATTCCTCTATGGAACACAATAAGATCTGGATGTGATTCCTAAACCAACAGTATGAAAAGGAAGCAAAAAGCAGGCTTTTCCACACTTCAGTTGTTTGTCTCCTGTTTATAAATGGGGTAAAAATGAAGCTGATTTAAGAAATCACTTTCCGGATTCAACCTATTTCTGTCCTTTGACTATGGTGATGGCTTTTGATGTTCGGTTCAGACTGGGTTTACCACAGACCATCTTTGGTCAATTGCTTCTTTACTCCTCCTGAACAGGTGAAGAGAAGAAGATAAAATGCCAGTTTTATTATTTTTCTTCTCACTTGGACTTGAAGGAGAAAATGGCAGAATTTTTGTCAGTTTTACCTGGTTAAAACAAACAAACAAACAAACAAAAACCCTACAGGTCCATCCTTGAGCTGGTCATCAAAGTATTTACCAAAGGAAAAAAGGTATTCATTATTCCACTGTTCCATCTATGAACATGTAAATCAATAAAAGTCCAGCTTTTCATTGTTCCACTGGTGGTCTTGTTAAAAAAAATGGCAATGGAGTTCAGTGATCAATGAGCAGAGGGGAGAGGTCATTCTCTCCACAGGTCACAGTAGCCAACTGCAGTGGGCAGGTTTGCTTGCAAGGAATTGAAGTACAGCACATAAAATGGACAATATGGCTTGACCTGGTGCAAGATGGAAAATAGCAGTTCTTATATGGAGCCAGAAAATGCAGACAGAGTTGCATTAGCTGCTGGCTGTGGGAAGGTCAAGGATGACATCATGTGTCCCTATCTCCAGAAATAGTTGATGGCTTGTGCTCAGATGGAAGTAAACTGGAAGTATGGATCTGCCCAGACACTTTAGAAACAGCTTTTATATGGGTATTTGTAAACCAAGGAAAAAAATTTAGCCAGAGAACTCAGGGGAAAGACTAACAGAAAATCCTATGGCTGTAGACTAGACTATGAAAAAAAAAATTAAATCTCAAAAAAGGCAGTGGTACACCATTTCCATACAGTTGCCATGAAAAGAACAGGGACATGTAGTCACCAGATGTTGAATCTGATCCAAGGGATGCTTCACTTATAATGGAAAGGAGACCCTTTCCTCCACCTGTGATGGCAGATCTCACAGTGATGAAAACGTCATTAAATCAAGGCATGCTGGAAGAGATTTAATAACGTATTTATTAATGTTGCAAGATTTTGATCCCATTATTATAAAAGTTAATTTCTGCTCATTGACTGCCTCACAAAAGAGTCAGTGAACTTCAGGGAAGAAAATAATACTCATATCACAAATAAATGAAATCATAAATAAGGCACATATTTCCTCCACCTACTCATATTTGTTTGATCTATTCATTTTCTTTAGAAGTAACAAAAAAAAATGTCCTGGGATATGAAGCAGCAGAAATAACAGGGTTCAATAGGAGAAAAGATGGTTCAAAGCCATCAGTTAAGTTGTTGGTTTCTCATCTTAGCTTGGCTGGAGATATAAAAACTCTCTAAATAAAAATGGAACTTGCATGATCTTCAACCAAATGGAAGATGACTTCTGTTCCCCTCAGCCATTGTTACCGTGGCAGTAAATTAGCACAGCACTATCACCAGGAAGCAAAAGCTTGTGCTAGAATATGACTTTATACTGCAGATGTCAGCTGCCTAAAATTGATCAAATTTATGTTCTGTTAGTTTGCGATATGGAAGGTCTCTACACACTAATCACTTGAGCTGTCAGATAGAGATAGCATGATTAATTTTCCACATACTAGGACTTTTCTGCAGCCCTACTGATGCTGCCATGCATAAGGAATTTGAAAGTTCATTCTTTCAGCTCATTTGGAAGGCTACATTTGAATCTCCTTTCTCTGAAGAGTTTTGCAGCTGCAGCCAGCCCTGACAACTGAATTGGCTTATAAATCAATAATTAACTTTTAAGACACTGTTTTGAAAAAAAGGATAATGAAAGTGTGTGGATGAAGAAATATGGACAGGTGGTGATATACAATTACAGTGTAGCTTTCAATATTAAGGAGCATGGTTGAAAACAGTCTTTGATGGGACAGTCCCATGACATAGCAGTTCAGATTTTAGTGAACATTCAATTTGGCTTGTCATTTTTTTAAAGAGAAATTCTAAGAAAAAATCTATTATTTGAAAATGTAAACTCCATATAAGTGCACATGGCCTGTATTTTGTAAGCATTTCTTGATGCTTTTGACTTTGATAGAATTCACATAATTCTATCAAAACTGCCACAAATGGATTTGTGTTTCAAGTGCTGTCAGATATTAAAAATAATTGCATACTACCTGAAGCTATAATTTTTAAAGAAATCATTACATGAGTACCATTATTATAGAATACTTAGTACTCTTTATAATCAATCCAAGATTGTAAATAATTTTCAAGGTATTTTTGAATTACCTGTCAGGAAACCTGATTTTCTATCGACTTAACTCATATGTTCCACAAGAGTAACAATAGAAAAACAACTGGAAGAAAAGTTTGTCCCTCAATTTCAGAAAGGAACTTTAAAATGAAAGGAAAATTGTGGAGAAAAAGAAAGAATTACACTCACTTGTTCCATCATATATTTCAATTAAAAATATATTATGATTGTTACAATATTTGAAGCAAAATGGTCTTATTATTTTGGCTAAGGCTATCCAGCAGACCTTCCCTCTCTATACACATACAAAGATACCACAAGACCATTATCCATTGCTGCACCCCTTCCCAGACCCCGGGCTTAGAAGTTCCACCTGACCTTTTCTGGGCTTTGAACCAGAGCTGGTCTTAAGTTATTTTTGAATGGAAGATTTGTAAAGAATCACAATGCTGTATGCTAGACTGGCAAGTCAAAAAAGAAAAAAGCAATGGCAAGCCATTCTGTGTTGAGATCCAAAAAACTACGTGATTATATCCATGAAATTTCCAGGTGTCCCATTCAACCTGAGGGAGATCTTAACCAACCACTCTTCCAGCATTTTCCATGCAGATTTCTATCTAGAGAGAGGTGAAATGCCCAAAGAATCCCCTTTGCAAACTCAGCATAGGAAGGACTTGCCTTCAGCTTGTTGAAAGAAGGCTTACTGCAAGACTAAATAAATATTCCCCTGTTTTTGTGAGGGTTTTCTCCCTGAACTTTTATGTTAGCTACAAGTGAACTGGTTCATCAGATATGTTAAGGCACATCATTTGCTCCTGCATGGGTTCACACAGTAATATCTGCATAGGGTTAAATGTTATTATCAAATCCCTGCAAAGCTAATTAAATAGTTAAGGATGGGGGCATTCTCCAAATTGCATCCTGCAACATAGGGATGTCTGTGGGTGGGCTAGGGGGCAAAAAAGTCAAGAGGCATGCAAAACATGCATGGTCTGGGAGGGTGCACAGAGTTTTGCTTGTATGGTTGAGTTGGCCACCATCTTAACTTGTTTGACCACCCCCTAGAGAAATCTTCGCTGTAACAGTCCTTATGGGCTTTAAATTATAATGTTTTAGGAGAAATACAATTTTAGCAAATGTTTGATCCACACTGATACCAGATTTTTTTCTCATCATTATCTTCATGATACAAATGTGATTCAAACTAAGTATTTTAAAAACATATCTGTATGATATCTCTCTTATACTGAAACTATTTGGGGTGGAAATAAAGCATTTAAAACTATGGAATGTGTTAAGCCAGTCAGTTACTGGTATCTTCAAATGTCTAACCTAACTGATTACATCCCACTAATTATATCAGACTAAGTTTCTAAAAATAGAACATAATAGAATATAAATGGAGACTCTTTGTAACTAATAAAAACTGTAAGTAAAATTGACTAACATAATTTTCAATAAAATAAAATCCTCAATAAAAGACAATTTAATTCTCTGGGCACTTTACCAGAACGGTAAACTTTGCATAAATACTTTCTCACTGTTCTGCATGGGCAGTGTTTTTTTCTGGATAAGATAAGATAGAGGTCAAAATAAAGCAGTTTATTTTGATATGATGAGGTCTAGCTTAACTCCATGATGTTGTAGTGAAAAACCCTAACACTAGCAATTTTCTGCATAGATTTTCCCCAGGGTGACCATTTTCATGCCAGACAAGCAGCAAGGGAAATAGGCAATGAGGATATCCAATGTTTATGGCATCAGCAATGAAAAGAGAGAGTAGGTGATATCAGATGGAGAGAAATGTATTTATTGTATTTAATAAATAAAATATATTAATGCATAAAAGATGTTCGATGTAGTGGTTAAGGCACCAGGCTAAAGGCCAGGAGACAGTAAGTTCTAGTCCCGCCTTCAACATGAAGCCAGCTGGGTGACCTTGGGCCAGTCCCTCTCTCTCAGCCATAGGAAGAGGAAGGCAGTGGTAAACCACTTCTGAAAATCTTGCGAAGAAAACTGCAGGGACTTGTCCAGGCAGTCACCAGGAGTTACTACTGACTTGAAGGCACCAAAAAGAAAAGAAAAGTCATAAAAGGGATATTCTACCAAAGGAAATGTCAAAAGCACTGATGAAATCCAAACCAAAGGCCTGAAAACTTAGCAGACATTTCAGTGGGACATGAAGAGGGTGCTCTAGGAGTATTGCGAAACCTCAGTGAAATTGGTGAGGCAATAGATGGTTTGCAGGTTAAACATTGACACTCTGATCTAAAGGATGACACTATACGATACCACTTCTGGCACCATCAGTTGCTGTCAGCTAAACTTCCATCACATTATAGCACTGAATCGTGCATAAGAAGCTCAGGATTCAAGACACCTGACACACAGAAACACTATACACTAATTTTAGCAATTACCTGCTGACTCCTATTACCAACTTCGAGAACCCAGAGAGAATGCATCCATCAAAATATTACAAGACAGTTTGGAATTCTTGAATGTAAGATAGGGAGCCTTGTCAATTATTTGTGAAGAAGGATTCTCAATTGTACAATTCAAGCAAGAAGGTGTTTGCACATGACTGTCTTCATAATTCCGTGATAGAGCGATTAAATATAGATAAATAAATAAATAAATAAATAAATAAATAAGAGGGGTGGGAATTCCCAATCTGGGTTTTGAAGTAGAAGCTGCACTTCCACTACTTAGATTCAGCAACAATTTTTCTCCCAGAGAGAAGGGTTACATCCATTTTGAAAGGTAAAACCGATTCAACCACTTTCATGTAATTTTATGCTTATTTTCTTTACTTTCTCCTGCAACAATTCAAAATTATATTTGAAATGTTTCCAAAGTTAAGATAAAGTACCTATTTCCAGTGGGAAATAGATTTAAGAAGTGTTTTTTTCAAATAACAGCACAACAAAAATATTACCATTCTGAGTCTTTCACAGTCAAGTGTTGGAGAAGGAAGGGTGTCGGATAGTGGCAGAAAGCATATTTTATTTTTTTAAAAGAAGTACTGCCACAACTTCAGCAAAGGATCGTTACCTTGTCGTGGTGCTGGAGCTTGAGCACCTCAATGATGCCATGAGCTAAACCGTGATGGGCCACCCAAGACGGGAAGGTCATGACAGAGAGGTCAGACTAAATGCGATCCCTGGGGAAGGTAATGGCAACCCACCCCAGTATTCTTGCCGTGAAAACTAAATGGATCAGTACAACCAGAGATATGTCGGTATATCATCGGAAGATGAGACCCCCAGGTCGGAAGATGGTCAAAATGCTACTGGGGAGGAACAGAGGATGAGTTCAACTAGCCCCAGACGTGATGACGCACCTAGCTCAAAGCCAAAAGGACGGCTAGCGGCCAACGGTGCTGGTGGTGAATGGTGAACGGCGAATCCGATGTTCTAAGGATCAACACACCATTGGAACCTGGAATGTAAGACCTATGAGCCAGGGCAAATTGGATGTGGTTATTGGTGAGATGTCAAGATTAAAGATAGACATTCTGGGCGTCAGTGAACTGAAATGGACTGGAATGGGCCACTTCACATCAAATGACCACCAGATCTACTACTGTGGACAAGAGGACCACAGAAGAAATGGAGTAGCCTTCATAATTAATAGTCAAGTGGCTAAAGCAGTGCTTGGATACAATCCAAAAAATGATAGAATGATCTCAATTCGAATTCAGGGCAAGCCATCTAACATCACAGTGATCCAAATATACGCCCCAACCACAAATGCTGAAGAAGCTGAAGTAGAGCAGTTCTATGAGGATCTGCAGCACCTACTGGACAACATGCCTAAAAGAGATGTTATTTTCATCACAGGAGACTGGAATGCTAAGGTGGGCAGTCAAATGACACCTCGAATTACAGGTAAGTATGGCCTGGGAGATCAAAACGAAGCAGGACATAGGCTGATAGAATTTTGCCAAGAAAACTCACTCTGCATAACAAACACTCTCTTCCAACAACCTAAGAGACGGCTTTCTACATGGACTTCCCCAGATGAACAACACTGAAATCAGATTGACTACATCCTTTGCAGCCAAAGGTGGTGGACATCTGTACAGTCGGTAAAAACTAGGCCTGGAGCTGACTGTAGTTCAGACCATGAACTTCTTCTTGCACAATTTAGGATCAGACTAAAGAGATTAGGGAAGACCCACAGATCAGCTAGATATGAGCTCACTAATATTCCTAAGGAATATGCAGTGGAGGTGAAGAATAGATTTAAGGGATTGGACTTGGTAGATAGGGTCCCGGAAGAACTCTGGACAGAAGTTCACAGCATTGTTCAGGAGGCGGCAACAAAATACATCCCAAAGAAAGAGAAAACCAAGAAGGCAAAATGGCTGTCTGCTGAGACACTAGAAGTAGCCCAAGAAAGAAGGAAAGCAAAAGGCAACAGTGATAGGGGGAGATATGCCCAATTAAATGCAAAATTCCAGAGGTTAGCCAGAAGAGATAAGGAATTATTTTTAAACAAGCAATGCATGGAAGTGGAAGAAGACAATAGAATAGGAAGGACAAGAGACCTCTTCCAGAAAATTAGAAACATTGGAGGTAAATTCCAGGCAAAAATGGGTATGATCAAAAACAAAGATGGCAAGGACCTAACAGAAGAAGAAGAGATCAAGAAAAGGTGGCAAGAATATACAGAAGACCTGTATAGGAAGGATAACAATATCAGGGATAGCTTTGACGGTGTGGTCAGTGAGCTAGAGCCAGACATCCTGAAGAGTGAGGTTGAGTGGGCCTTAAGAAGCATTGCTAATAACAAGGCAGCAGGAGATGACGGCATCCCAGCTGAACTGTTCAAAATCTTGCAAGATGATGCTGTCAAGGTAATGCATGCTATATGCCAGCAAATTTGGAAAACACAAGAATGGCCATCAGATTGGAAAAAATCAACTTATATCCCCATACCAAAAAAGGGAAACACTAAAGAATGTTCAAACTATCGAACAGTGGCACTCATTTCACATGCCAGTAAGGTAATGCTCAAGATCCTGCAAGGTAGACTTCAGCAGTTCATGGAGCGAGAATTGCCAGATGTACAAGCTGGGTTTAGAAAAGGCAGAGGAACTAGAGACCAAATTGCCAATATCTGCTGGATAATGGAAAAAGCCAGGGAGTTTCAGAAAAACATCTATTTCTGTTTTATTGACTATTCTAAAGCCTTTGACTGTGTGGACCATAACAAATTGTGGCAAGTTCTTAGTGGTATGGGGATACCAAGTCATCTTGTCTGCCTCCTGAAGAATCTGTATAACGACCAAGTAGCAACAGTAAGAACAGACCACGGAACAACGGACTGGTTTAAGATTGGGAAAGGAGTACGGCAGGGCTGTATACTCTCACCCTACCTATTCAACTTGTATGCAGAACACATCATGCGACAAGCTGGCCTTGAGGAATCCAAGACTGGAGTTAAAATCTCTGGAAGAAACATTATGATGAAGGTGAAGGAAGGAAGTGCAAAAGCTGGCTTGCAGCTAAACCTCAAAAAAACCAAGATTATGGCAACCAGCTTGATTGATAACTGGCAAATAGAGGGAGAAAATGTAGAAGCAGTGAAATACTTTGTATTCCTAGGTGCAAAGATTACTGCAGGTGCTGACTGCAGTCAGGAAATCAGAAGACGCTTAATCCTTGGGAGAAGAGCAATGACAAATCTCGATAAAATAGTTAAGAGCAGAGACATCACACTGACAACAAAGGCCCGCATAGTTAAAGCAATGGTGTTCCCTGTAGTAACTTATGGCTGCGAGAGCTGGACCATAAGGAAGGCTGAGATAAGAAAGATCGATGCTTTTGAACTGTGGTGTTGGAGGAAATTCTGAGAGTGCCTTGGACTGCAAGAAGATCAAACCGGTCCATACTCCAGGAAATAAAGTCAGACTGCTCACTTGAGGGAACAATATTAAAGGCCAAACCGAAATACTTTGGCCACATAATGAGAAGACAGGACACCCTGGAGAAGGTGCTGATGCTATGGAGAGTGGAAGGCAAAAGGAAGAGGGGCCGACCAAGGGCAAGATGGATGGATGATATTCTAGAGGTGACGGACTCGTCCCTGGGGGAGCTGGGGGTGTTGACGACTGACAGGAAGCTCTGGCGTGGGCTGGTCCATGAAGTCATGAAGAGTCGGAAGTGACTAAACGAATAAACAACAACAACTGCCACAAAGCTAAATGGGAAAGTTCAAATCATATGTATTACATATTGAATGGCATTATGCTGCTTCAGCTTCGCAAAATGTGTTTATTTATATGGCACCTTCTTCATATAAGACTCGGAGCTGTACAATGAAAATGACAATATTTTTTTCTGCAGTAAATTAGAAGTATTTAATTATTATTATTATTTATTAAACTTGCATGCTGCCCGACTGTCTGCTTGCCTCTTTCAGTCCAGCTTGCTAGAAGAAACCTAACAAAGATAATATTGGGAGAAATACCTTGATCATGAAAATATAAATATTAAAAGCATACATATATGCATTTATGAATAGCTTATGCTAAGGATGGGTGCATCTCTCTGACTCAGACATTCTGGAGAAATTCATTAGTTCGTTGCACAAAAATACAATTTTGTCAATGTTCAAAGACTAACCTTATCATGAAACAGTGTACTTTATCAGATCACACTAAAAGAAGACTTCTATACTTACACATTACAATAATCAACACATACAAAGCATAAAGGTAACATGCTGTATTATATTCATTGCTCATGAATGCTTTCATGCTTTAAGCAGCCTCAGTGTTTGTTGGAAATAAACTTAGGCCATACAAAGGACATGTGTACTTCTCTCTTCATGTGTCCCTTGCCTCTCATCACACTAATGTTGGCAAGTTACTCTTGACAGTTAATTCCTTTTACCACTTCTAATGATCACTCTTCCCTAGCTGTGCCTGGCTGAAAATGAAGGTTTAATAAAATTATTTCAGCCTAATATAATTTGCAATGGACCTGTTTTCATGACGTTGTATTTTTCATATGACAGTCTGGGATTGTATAATAAACACACAGTGTCAGTAATCTTAGAGCACTTAGCAGCTCCTCCACTGTAATTAGTATTGGAAGATATTTCTGATCACAGGTACCATGAACCATGAATTACTGAGATCAGGTCTGGTTTCTTCCTTACCTTTCTGCTTTAGGAAAAATGACAGGAAGCTAAAATGCCAGGCAGACAACACTTGAAGAGCTTTCTTCTGCTGGCTTTCTTTCTTTCTGGCACCAGCTGAGATTGCTTTTAAACCACTAAAGCCAGCTTGTTTGTTATTTGCTTGACCCAAAGAACGTCTGGGTGAAATACTGGGGAACTGGCACTTGAAAGCATCCCTGAAAGAGAATGTATTTCAGCTCTTTTTCTGTGAGAAGACTCCATCAGGGGGAAAAAAATGGAGCAAGCAAGCCCCTGGAGAAGGAACACGGGCCTTGTCAAAGCCTTGAATATTAAATAAGAAAGCAGTCTATCTTATTACAGGTCTATGTCATGCAACTGAAGTTAATTTGGCCCTGTCAGCAACTAGTAGATGGTGTACTGCTGTTCTAGCTAATTTATTTAAAGAAAGGTTTTTTTCCACTTCATTTTTATTTTAATTTTTGCTGTAAGCTACCTTCAGAACTATATACAATGGAAAGGACATGACATAATCAAACAAGCAACAATAATGTAGGAAGGAAAAAAAAGATAATGGCATAAAAATGAGTAAAGTGAGGTCTTGATTTTTTTCACATAACTCAGTTTTGCTTACTTCCTATCATTCTTTCACATTCCATTAATATGACAATCTATAGAGCAGAGCCCCCACCCTAGGTCACACAGATATTCTGGACTGCAATGCGTAATCATTCAGTCTGATGGGAATCCAAAACAAATGGTGAGATTTAGGTTGGACAAATCTAATACTTTATTAGCCTTTTTTTTTGTTGTTAAAAAAAATCCCTTTTTTGTATAGCACAGTATATATCAATAAATGATAAACTTCTGTCCATCCCTGAAACTTTTAAGGGCATATTATGTCCTAGATGAAAGAGTCTTCTGACATTTTCATCTTTTCTTCTCCACAAGATTCTATATTCTGAAATCATTATCTGTCTTACCATATTTCTTAACAGAAATTATTACACATTCATTCATCCTTAATGCTGGTTTTGTCCCGTGATTAACCCTGCCATTTCAAGTGATTTTTGCCTATTCATTTCAGATCCCACCAATTGTCTCCAGTACAATCCAACATAATGTTAGGTGCATCTAAAACCTATTGCTTTTGGTCTGAGATTTAAGTGTGTATAACTAAATTGCTACTGGTTAAGTTATAATTATGTACATTTCTTCATCCCTTTCTGATGAAGTGAATTGTGATCCATGAAAAGTTTAGTTAAGATGTCACAATAGTTTCCATTGTTCTTCTTTCCTCAGTGCTAATGATTTAATGCAATTAGTTCTTAAGTTAACAGTAAGCTTCTACTTCATAATATTATGTGAAGCAGTCACTGTGGATTGAAGTCCCTGAAATTACCTGCTTCTGGTCTCTGTCTCTGTGTAACATTAACAGTGAGTGGCAGAATCATTTCAATGTTTCAGGTCAGGACAAAATTTCTTTCAACACTCTTACAATAAGGGTATGCTTTGTTTTCAAGCGCAAATAGTTGGCCCTCCTTGTTTTCTATCTATGTCTATGTTTATATCTGTATCTGTATCTGTATCTATATCTATATAGCTATAGCTATAATTTTTATTAAGAATTTTAATTTTAATAGTAAAATCTAACACAAACTAAACTTAAAGAAAGAAAAGAGAATAGAAAAAAGGAGTGAAACATGCAAGGAAAAAAACTGCTGTAATGAAGATCGGAAGTTACAGTACTTCTATCTTTTTTCTTTCTTTTCTATTTTTCTTTTACTTTTTATTCCTTTCTTGCACTTTTAGCTTTCTCTTTGATTTCTTTCTTTTTCTTTTCTTTTTCTTACTTTATATTAGTTTGAATTAATTGTCCTTTATAAAAATCTTTAATAAAATTATATTAAAATATATTGTTTTAATCTTGATCAAATAAACCAACTTTATATTCCTTCCTTTTACTTCTAACAGTCTTAATCTTTAGTTCATTCAAATATTGTACTAAGCTTTGATTTGTCTTCATTTCTTCTTTGTCCCATCACACAGAGTTTTTCAAGGCTTTAACAAGCCTCTTTTGTAAATCTCATAGGAGAAAATTATTCAGGTCACTCTCTTGGTTTGTCATTTGTATTGCCCTTTTAAATTTTAAAACCTCAGCCAGTTTCTTTTGTAAATCCAGTGAAACATCATTTTGTAAATGATTCTCTTCGCTTGTCAGATAAAATTTGTTCTCCATCTGTCATTTCTTCAATAACATCTTTTGGACATAGTCTATCCATAGAAGCAGAAATCATTACTGACATTGTTGATATTGTGACTATTATTTTCTGATTCCATTCTTCAAAAGTCACCTTCAGTATTTTTATTGTTATAACATTTTGCATCATTTTATACACTTGTCTATCTTTCCTATATCTAAAATCTTGAGTCCCCTTTAGTGTCCAGTTCTTGAAATCAGGAAATTGCTTATTTTTGTTATGTCTTGTAAAAACCAGAACAGAACCTTTCCCATGAGAACTCTTTGTTCTTTATAATTAATTCCAAAATCTTACTGTAAAAGTTTCAATATTTCAATTTTATCTGGACCCTTAGTCTATTCATCACTTTCTAATATCAAAATCTTACTTAGCTTTTTGCTCTTTATTTCAGATTCTTTAAATTCTTATGCTTATGATTAAATTTTCTTTCATTCAGGATTGAAGGCAGACTCACCTGGTGTTTTCAAACTTATCATTATGAAGGTCTCTAATAGCTTAAAAGTAGTTAATGAACAATTTCTGAAAGAGAGGTTTGCAAACTTAATATCCTTTAAAACTCTCCGCCATAGTTGTGAGCAAGATGGCTAATCTCGTTGTCTCCCAGCACTCAAACCCAGGGAAAACCACTGTCTTATGGTATCCTCATGAGGAGCAGCTGTTTGGAGCACATGTGGGCAATTGTCAGCCTTATCAGGTAGACCAGACAGGAAACATAACCTGATAAGCCAATTCTACTTTATTGTAAAGCTACATTAACAGAATCTTGCAAGTCTGAAAGTACAATTCTCCTGCCATCTCCTTTACAGCCCAAGAAACTAGGGTGGGTCCCTTCTGAGCCTCTTGCCCTGCCCACTATCCAGCCATGGGCTATACTGTCTCTTCTCTGACTATTCCCTAAGCAGCAACTCTTCTCCCCATCTCCCAAGGTCTTTCCCACATACCATTACAGTGATCTCCCATCCTCTCCTTATCCAGAGAGGTTCCAAGGAACTGTTTACTCATTGGTTCCTTGGTCTCTTCCATGTTCATTGGATCTGCTGTCACAGAGCCATCTTCAGTTTGCCATACCTCCCTTGGAAGTCCCAGCCATCCATGCTCTCTAAATTTGTTTCATAGACAAAAGGAACTTACTCCTTACCTTTGTTGAATTAGCTTTTCTCCTTGCTTTTACCTCAGTCTTTGCTCTAGGAAATACAGAATATCCAGGAGGTTCTTATTCCTTCTATCTGGTACATGAGCCTTGGGACTAATCAGAGCTGACAAATTCAAGTTGTGTTACCAATTCTAGCTTTGGCAGAACCTCTGGGCAACAGGCCACTGAGGCTGACAGAAAACTTTGCATTTGAGAAAGTTGAAGTATCTTTAGTTCCACAACTTGTTCTTATGTAAAACCTGACTATTCTCACAGAAGCTTTCTAATAGATTAGAATTGGGTTAGCATATTTCTGATCTTTGGTTTCAGAATGTGAGGCAGAGTACAAATTTGAATTTTGACATGCAAAGAAAATATTTTAAAAGCCCTTTTCCAGTAGTTGGGTGGTTTACATACTTCTATGCACCATTAGCCAAGTCACACAGTATAGTCTGGGCACAGAACTCTGATATGCAGCCTTTGAAGAAATGGCCACTTACCAATGTTTAGGTAAAATATTAAATAGATGGCTTTTTAAAAAAAAATCAAGAACATGGTTAAGCCTGGTTTTTGCTGATATTCATAGAAAACCATGATATAAAATGATGCAAGCATTACTGAATAATAAAGAAGCTAAGTATTATTACTATTAACTATGGAACTTTCCATAATATTTTTTTTTATCCATTCAATCATGTCTGGACAAGTCCCTGCAGTTTTCTTGGCAAGGTTTTTCAGAAGTGGTTTGCTGTTTCCTCCTTCCTAGGGCTGAGAGACAGCAATAAATTAATATAATATAAATTAATATAATATAATATAATATAATATAATATAATATAATATAATAAGAAATATAATATAATGTAATGTAATGTAATAAGAAATAAAATATTAGCTCAGTAATAATTGGTATTAGGTAATTTTTTTCTTTCCATATGCATCTGATACCAATGTATGCTGTGAAAACTGTGTTGCCTACCTGAGCACAACTTACCAAACATCACTGGTCCCCTTTTAAAGGATTATCTTCTATTTTCCATAATTATAAAACTGTAATTTGAGGAAAGAATTAAATATATTAAGTTATTCCCAGAGCACCATCTGGAATTGACCTGTTTCCCAAAACAAATTTCCCTCTCTTCATATTTGCATAATCTGTTCATTAGACAGTTGGGCTAAAAATGGGAACATTTTGCCAGTCTACTGTAAGAAGGCTGGTACTGCAGGTATGTTTTATGAATTCAATATTTTTGCCCCACATATCAGGTCTATGGCAAAACAAGTTGAAACAAAATAGTACATCATTCAGGAGTCACTAAAATACATCCAGCTAACAATGGGTTTACCTGAATGCTCTAAAGAAGTTGAATAAACAAGGAATGACAATTCCAGAGAAATGTTTACTGTGAAAGCACACACAGTGCATTTTTCACATGAAACATAATTTTATAGAGATAATGCTTTGGGGAAAATCCCGTTTCAACTCAGTAGACATAAAAATCACCACCCACTGATTAATTGATAAGTCCTGATCCATCACTTAAAACAATAATTCTATTTGTTTCAGGGCACCATTCATGCTTGTTAAGAACAGAGTGGCTCCTGTCTAAGTACTCTTCCATGAAGGATGAATATACTGTGCTCCATTTAAAGATCTCCTCCTCTGAACTGAAGGATGAAGATGCTTTGATTCAGCAGATCATCTATGGAAGAACAGAGAAAAAGAGGCACTAAGCTTATTTTGCTTTTCTCTCCTGGAGACCAGCCTTGGAGAACCGATTGTAATATTTGACAGTGCTTACAAAGTACAGCAACGAAGAGATAAATCAAGTGTGACAAAAGATGCTGACAAGACACAGAGGAGGAGATCCAAAATAATGAAATAGAAATAGACAAAGATTAAAATGATGATAAAGAAGTGGTCCACCCTCCCATATTAAAATCGAAAGATGATGAAAAGGTATGCATAGTCCATCAAGTAATAAAGATGTACCTTTATATGACAATCACATACTTATTTATTGTGTGTAGCAGCCTGATGTATGATGGGGGATATTAAATCAGTTTCCATCAACCTACCTAATTTTCACATTATGAATGAACCCCCAAACCAAAATGTAATTATCCTTTGATATTTGCATTTTGATATGACCATGTTCTAAACATTATTTATTTGTTTGTTTGTTTGTTTAGCTGATTTTTATAGCTGGCCATCTCACATATGTGACTCTGGGTGGCTTCCCATAAAATAGATAAAAAACACAAAACATGCAGCAGCCGGGAATCATAAAACCACCATTAACATAACCAGGAGACGTATTAAGGGAAAGTTAGAAGAAGAAAAGCAGATGAAAATGGGGAAATAACGTATGGATTGTATTGGGGGGAATTCCATACAAACTATGCAGAGTTTAGAAAGTGGCACACAACAAACTTAAGGAGAAATGTGCATGAAAGTGTGTGGCTATTTATACACACTTTTGAAAAATGCAAAATGATACAGAGATAGGATGAGAGAAATGTGAAGTCAGAAGAATCCAAAATCAAAAGAAACTGAAATGGGCAGATTATTCCATCTTTGGCTCTCTTATATGTATGGATTACATTGCCAGTGGAAGCCTGTTTTTCTCAGGATAGTTTTCCTTTGACAATCAGGGGATCTATTTTCAGTTGATAGTATACAAATTCCAAAGTAGGACTCTGTTATAGTTTCACGTTTTAACAAGATTAAAAACTAAGTGATCATTATAAAATTACTTAGCCTTTTTCTTTATGAGCTGGCTTTGCAAATTATAAACATGCATCTTCGTATATTTTCATTAAATTAGAAGTAAAAACATTGGGAAGCAATGTGATGGACTCTTATTCAGGCCTAAAATGCCAGACTTCAAAGCTTTTGGCAATTTTTTTCCTGATTTTTATGGTAATACATGACACTATTCCATCAACATCAAACAAATGCGGGTATGTGAATATTATGCAGAGCAAATCATTAAAGCAATCAAATGTTTCAGCAAGAGCTTGCCAATTTTTTGTTCCCATTATAGGAAGTGAATTATTCAAAGTGCTCCCAGTTCAGTAGGATGGTCTTTCTCATTAGCATCAGCATCACTCCTTATGATCATATATTTAACACAGAGGAGTTTTTTAAAATACTTTGACTTCTTTTTCTTTAATTTTTGTATAGTAGTGTAATTCTCTTTTTCACATTCTACCCTTCTTCAACATTCAAAGACTCTTGAGATTTGTGCTGATGAGAGTTCAGAATTAATCACTTCACATGAGTACATTTCCTCATACTGAACAACTTGGTGGTTGTGAGAATAGGAATGGGAGAAGCCTTGTGGAATTTGTATAACTGCTATGTTCCACTAATTAATGATAACTATTAATTGATACCAGTGGGCCTGTGAAGCAAATATACACACTGTACAAAAGGGTTGCAGTCTAGTGTACTTCTGTTCAGAATACCTAGTTCTATCTTCTTTTCCCATCCAGTTTTCCTATCTGGTTTTTCCAACTTAGCATTGTTGTGTTATTGAGTATGCTTAGTGCTCAATGGACTGTTTATATCAGTGTTTCTCAACCTTGGCAACTGTAAGAAGTGTGGACTTCCACTCTTATAGCTGCTGGGGAACTATGCTGGCTGGAGAATTCTTGGGGTTGAAGTCCACACTTCTTAAAGTTGCCAAGGTTGAGAAACACTGGTATTTATTTATTTATTCATTCATTCATTCATTCATTCATTCATTCTTCAAATTTCTATCACCGCCCATCTCTCCCAAAAAGGGGACTCTTATATGGTTTCCTTCTCCTTTATTCCCACTCTGTGTATGTGTTTTAAGATTCTTTGACACATCTACAAACATTGTGATTCCCCAAGTTTACCAATAACTCCTCTTATGCCAGGGTGGCATTGTTTTGACTGTATAAGAAGTGGCATATGGAGAACTGAAATTGCTGTTAATTTATGAGTCACATGATTTATGTATGTTTTGCTTACTTTCACAAAGTGTTGCAAAATACATCTGAAATGATAAAGGGGCTTCATGAATGATTGTCACTTTTTTGGCACTTAAACAATATTTCACAAATTGCATTTATAGTCAGATGCCTTCATTAATTAACTGCAGAATTAGCAATGTATTGTCTACAAAAGGTAGTTTTCAATAGTGCTATAGAAACAAAGTAGGTTTCAGTTTGTTTGACAAGATACAAATGAACAGTGCTAAAAATAACCCTACCATGAAAGCTGCTTTCACAGGGAAGAATCATATCCATTGAGACACTGAACTACTATGTTTCTGTAGCAATAAAGAACAGTCTTTTAATAGGCACCACTGACGTGGCAACTAGGAGAATTCTCATACAGTCAGAGGAAAGCTACCTACCATAACTACCCCCATTACTAAAACAAATGGAAATCGGGCCTCACATTCAAAACAGGGGCTAAGCAGCCTGATACATAGGGCAGCCAAGAGAAAATATGAAATGGCCATCAAAAGCAAAGAGTGGGAAGAGGAAAGGAGACATGCCTGCCAGAGCCCACACCAATTGGAACAAAGGCATGTGCATATGTAGAGGAGCATAGCAGGTGGATTGGACCAGTAGAGAGAAAAGCAGTACTTTTGATTCAGAGCCATAAAATTCAGGTAGAGGTTGGTTTCCCAGCAGGCTAGAGCAGTGTTTCTCAACCTTGGCAACTTTAAGATGTGGGGACTTCAAATCCCAGAATTCCCCAGCCAGCAAGGTTGGCTGGGGAATTCTGGGAGTTGAAGTCCACATATTTTAAAGTCACCAAGGTTGAGAAACACTGGGCTAGAGGATGGCCTCATCTGTTTCTGCCCTCCCCAATTGGTAGCTGGCCCATCCACATGCTAGGACAAGGAAGAAGTGCAGATCCGTCCTTAATCTCATCATTATCCTCCCAATTAATAGGATAGGGAACTGTTATTTAGTCTTTCTTTGTCCATTTTCTGAGAAAATGTAGCTACCCAATATAGAATATTTGCAGTCTTCACCCCATAAAGAGACTTGCTCTTCAGACACTGGAGATGCTGGAATTCTTCTGTTCTGGCTGTCTAAGTTTTCTGCAATCAGAACTACTAAACAGAAGCTCTTGGATTTTCATGGGTTGGCCTCATTGGTTCCAGTCTTGCCAGCTACTTGGAGCCTGACAGCAACATCAGTAGAAAAATTAGTACATATTCAGAAAACCCATCAGGTTCTAGCCAAGTGCTTTCTACTACAAATATGCATCTTAATTCTCCATTCCTTTCCTTTGTGAACAAATAAAAAGTATTCAAATAGGTTTGGCCACTAACTATATACAGATGTCACAGTAATTAGCCAAATTCTAAACACCAATTATAATGTGAGGTTTCAGCCCGCTTCTGACTCCGAAAACGAAACCTATCCGGAGTCAGAAGGGGAAAGCAAAACTCATCAGGAGGGATTCGGTGAAGCAGAACCAGGAAGTGACTCAGCAGAGCTGGAGAATTTGCAGATGCAGATTGGTCAAACTCCAGAGGGGGATTTGAATTCTCCAGTCAGTGCTCGAGACAAGAGAGCAGAGAAGCACGCAAATCAGAAGGCAGCCCAGTTGACTGCAGGAGAGAAAAGGCACAGAAAGGAGTGCCTTAAGAGGCAGATGTGTGAAGAGCAAGCTGCCGGAGACAACCGATCCTTCAAGCTCACAGCACTTGCAGAAGAGTCCTTACCTGCGTCAGAAGCCCTGCCTGTAGCCAGCGTGGAACCAGTGCCAGTGTCTTCTACCTCTGCGGAACTGCCTTCTGCACAAGCTGCTCCAGTTGAGTCTCTCCTTGCCATCCCTGCTGAGCACAGTCTCACATTTAGCTCCGGACCTTGTTGCTGCACTAGCGCAATCCAGGTGTGCTTCTAGCCTTGTTTCCAGTCCTCAGTCTTGTTTA
Source organism: Candoia aspera (assembly GCF_035149785.1). Classification (NCBI taxonomy): domain Eukaryota; kingdom Metazoa; phylum Chordata; class Lepidosauria; order Squamata; family Candoiidae; genus Candoia; species Candoia aspera. The sequence goes on from NC_086157.1 coordinate 38,666,902, forward strand.
GACTCTCCAGTCCAGTCCAACCTTGCTTCCTGTTCTCAGCCTTGCTTGGATTATCCAGTCCAGTCCAGCCTTGTTCCCAGCTCCCAGCCTTGCTTGAATTCTCCAGTCCAGTCCAACCTTGCTTCCTGTTCTCAGCCTTGCTTGGATTATCCAGTCCAGTCCAGCCTTGTTTCCAGCTCCCAGCCTTGCTTGAATTCTCCAGTCCAGTCCAACCTTGCTTCCTGTTCTCAGCCTTGCTTGAATTCTCCAGTCCAGTCCAACCTTGCTTCCTGTTCTCAGCCTTGCTTGGATTATCCAGTCCAGTCCAGCCTTGTTCCCAGCTCCCAGCCTTGCTTGAACTCTCCAGTCCAGTCCAGTCTTGCTTCCAGCTCTCAGCCTGGCTAGACTCTCCAGTCGAACCTTGTTTCCAGAGATCAGGATTGCCTTGACTCTCCAGTCCAGTCCAGCCTAGCCTCCAGAGCCAAACCTTGTCTAAGGGTTCCAGTCTAGTCTTGCCTAGCCTTCATGTTCCAGACTGATCCTGTCTACATCTCAGTCTACGGGACCTTGCCTTCAGCTTCTGCCTTGCCATGCAATCTAGCATCACCAAGTCTGACAGCTTCGATCAGAGAGTTAGCTGAATTCTGCCTTGCTGTTCTGCCACAGTCTGAGCCTGCAGCCTTGTCTGTTCATCCGCCCTTGCCTGGGTGGTCTTGATTGAGATTACTTGCCTATTTATTCATAGACTTTTACTGTTGTAAATAGTTGTTTTAAATAAAGAGTTTGATAATACTTCTGTCTGGCCACCTCATAGTCCGAACAGGACATAATACTGTACCTGCTGTTGCTACAACCTGGCTTTCACTCACTCTCCCTATTGCTGGGCCTCCTTGAAGACTGAGTGAGATTTTTCTTCTGTTAGTAAACTGTAATATTAAGAGTTTCCCATATAGTTATTAAACCATTTTTAGTTCTAGCAGCCACAATCGATCAGCAGTGCAAAGAAGAGTTATTCCTTACACTCACTTTGTTTCTTCCCATTCACCCAGGTTTTGATTATTTATTAATTTTTTCTACCAGCACAGACTCTTAGTGATCCAGCAACACAAAACATCTATAGTAGAAAAGTAAAATATCCATAGTAAGCAATTAGGAAAGATAAAAATGACATCCATCTTAAAACAACTAGTAGCATAGTGGCATTGTCATTTGAAACTAAAAAAAGCCTGCTGGAAGAGGTCCAACTTAGGTGACTTCCAGAAAGCAATCAACATTGGGGCAAGTTAAATCTCCAAGGGAAATCTGTTCCAAAGGGCAGGGGTCACAGCGAATCATAGCCTCCTGACCTCAGCTACCCTAACCTCCATAACTGAGTGACCATCAGCAGTTTTTCCTGTGTTGTATTGAATGGATCAGTTCTGGTTGGAAATCTACAAGTATCTTCATTACAAGCCATATAGGGCTTGTTGGTTAAAGCCAGCACTTTAAATTGCACCTGGAAACCCACTGGCAGCCAATTAACTGCTTACAGCACAGGTGTAATATGTTTCTGGAGCCTAGATGATCCACTGCATTTTCTACCACTTGCAGTTTCCAAAACATTCTGGCTGAAAGAACTGAGCAGCCCAATGTGCCGATGAGAATGACACATTTCTATGTAGATCTTCAGAGAATCTGGTGGAAAATCAACAGGTCCTTTCTTTTTCCTTGTCCCAAAACTCTCTGCAATGTTCAGAGAAAGAAGACCCTTTACTCTGGAGAATATGTCCCCTAATACCAATCACAACCATTACCTCCTGATACTGTAAGCTCTTTAAGAATTCTCTCTTTCCATCTTTCCCTTCCATTTTCCATGTTCATTATTCTGTGGCAGAAGGGAACACATTCATACAGTACAGAAACTTACTAAAAATATTTAAATTGTTACCAGGTTTTTTCTTTAAAAATGTACATCAACAGTACTCTATGCTTTGTTTTATTTTTTAGTCTTATTATAATCCTTTTATTTAAAACAAAGGTGTATTTTCAAGAAAAATATTATCTATGAATAAACACTTAATTACTGAAGTTGAGCAATTATTATTCAATATTACATTAGTAAACATTCAAAGCAGAGTATATTCAGTTATTTTTATGATATAAAAAAGAAGTATAAATATTTAATTTCTGATTTCCCCCTTCTTTGTATTCCAACCAATTTGCAGTGCCTGTTGGCACAGGGGAAAATACCTTTTTGCATTTGCCCTAACTCAAATTAAGAATGATATTGGTTTCTTTTATTTACAGCCAGGATTCATTTATCTCTATGGATAGATTTTGGAGTGAACTTAGAAGACTTAATTCATTCCAAAAAGAGGCTACTTTTTCCCATACATAGATGGTTCTCAATCTTTTTCCGTTGTACAGCCATTTGTGGTCTACTTCAGCAACACATTTGCACCTTCTGTTTTATGACCCCTTTGCACCATTTGATTTCATTCAGTATGTTTGGATAATGAGTTATGATCTGTATTTGTTGGGATGATGGGTGGTACTAACACAAACAGAGACAATGGAAAATCAAATAAACAGAGAAGCCAACACACAAAAAGGACTGAAGAACTGCAAAAGTCAATTCAAACTGCTTATGAAACTTGAACAAATAGCAATAAAAGACAAATGAACTGTATACGATATTCTTTGTGTAGATAAATCATTATGAAGTATTGTGGCAAAGAACAGAGAATGTTTTAGATCACATAACAAAGATAATTCATTTGAAGATAATCGATAATCTACTGTACCCATACCCTTAAGTTACAGCTTCATTACCTGGATGGAGACTGTTTTCATCTGTCCAGTGCTTCACCAAGGTACTGTATGTCAATGCAGGGGCCTTCCAAGACTGTTTTTAAACTGACATTTGCAAATGTCAGAGCATTTGTTTTCCAGTTAACCAAATGTGGAATGTATAAAACACATACACGAAATATTGAACGTCAGGTAAAATATCATAGGCTCATGAAATCTGATGTTAGAGTTCCATTACTGGGAGTTTTCCTCAAGTTGTGACTTTATCTCCACCTTATCTCCACAACTGAACAACATCTCATTCAATCCAAACTGCAGGTGCTGCAAATGCAATCATATCAGGTTGGCCTATGCTAAGTATACTGTCAAGATGAAGTCTTTAAGAACTGGGTAACCTTACAAATTTGACAAATGAAAAAATAAATGACTCAGACCAGACCTAGAATATTGTGTCCAGTTCTAGCCACTGTATTTTAGAAAGGACACTGACATATTGGAGTGGAGAGCAGCAAAGATAAGAAGTTTGGAAGAAAAAAACTTATGAGAAATTACTGGAGACATTAACCTGGAGAAGAAAGCAAGGAGACACGATTGCTGCATTCTAATATCTGAAGAATGTCAACTAGACTACAGAGCAGAATCGTTTAGAGTTGCTCCATAAGACAGGGCAAGAAACAACAGGTTGAAATCACATTTTGGTCAGACATCAGGAAAGATTTCCTAATGGTAACAGCTGTCCAACAATAGAACAGAGTACCTCAGAAGGTGGTAGACTCTCTTCCTTGGAACCAAAGACTAGATCACCATCTTCCAGGAATGCTGTAGTATTGATTTCCTGCGCTGGGCAGGGGGTGATATAGATGATTGCCAAGATCTCTTCCAAGTCCTGTGTTCTGTGAGTCTATAAAATACCAATGGCATTATGTTATGTAACTGAGGATCCCAACATACCACACATACTTCTTTAGCCAGGGCAACACCTAGTAAAATGCTGGGCCAAGACTTGTTCTTCCCCACCTGTATCGTCCTCCTGAACTCACGGTACATCTCCTCCCCCAAACCAATGGAATGCAATTGCTTTGCCCCACTGCTGTGCCAACACCTCCAACATTTCAAAGCGGAGATGCATGTATTGTAATAGTGGCATCCCCCTTCTCTGCCTGGTCAGTTAGCTATTACTGAAGGCTCTTTTTCTCTGTGGGTGTGTTACTTTCATATGTTCTCTGCTTGTGTGCATTTGTGCCTATTTGTTTTCCGAAAACATATTTTTATTATGCTGGCAACATGAATAAGTTATTTCCTAACAAAATTATAACAGGGACTTCACCGACTACTATACACTGTGTGAAATGGTGAACTGTGAACTACCTTTTTCTTTATTTGTGCTTCTTTACATGCCCATGCATGGAATTCAAGATGCATTCCCCACTTATCACAAAAGCAACACAGATTATGATAGTACTCCAAAGTCTAATTTACAGTTTGTTTCTTCTCATTAGCAACATATTAATCTGAGGTAAGAGTGTTGCTATAAGCACACAAACACTTATCCCAGATAAATGTGCAGCTCAGGTAGCTTCAGAAGCAGACTTGTTAATCTTCCTCAATTGGGAGCAGGGAAGATGAACAATATCAGTGAAAATTTGATGTGGTAGGAAGGATCATTTATAATAAACGTGCAAAATTTCATAGGTTATGATGCAGGAGTTTGATGAGGAAGATGGACAAAATTAAACACAAGTTTTGATTCTGGAATGATTTAAAAATGCAGAAAATCACGTCTTCAAGTATTTGGACTTGAAGATGGCCCTTAACATTTTCCAAATTATTTCCTATCATCCTGCAGGACAGACCAATGTATTGCAGTGGACATTTATTGTCAGATTGTTATCGATACATTCTTGGCAATGGACTGCTCCAAAGCCCTGCCATTCCCTGTGACTGGAAGACAGATCTGCCTGTCATATTCCTTATCATCGTCCTCTTTCTCCTTCCTGATATTCAGTGGAGAAATGAAACAGAAATGCCTTTCTGTTGGGTCTTGAGATGACCTAATCCCCATCACTAAAAACTGACTCTACCTTCCCCCTTTCTCTCCTCTCTTCTGGACTATTTATGGAGGAAAGTGCCCAATTTTTGCAGTTACTATGTGAGGATTTAATTTCATCTCATAAGCCCCAGGTTTGATCCCAGACACCCTGCTTCTGCTCAGAACTTGGGGTTTCATAGATCATACCATATACACTGCATAAACACTCACAGGCATGGAGGAAATCTGAGTGCATATAAAAGCTCCACCCTTCCAATATCTTCATGAGTCTCATTGCCTGGTTCTTCTTCATAATACAGGGGGAAAAAATCTAAAAAACATTCCAAAAGTGTATTCAACAATTGTGGAATCTGTAAATATCTAGAAGTCAACTAGATGGTATGGGACATGTTGAGGTCAGGTATGTACCCATATTTCTTTCCCATTTAAACTTACATGTGAGTTGAAAAATCCTGGATATGCTCTGAAGTTTATGGGATGATCTTAGTCTAGGTGTTACCTATCCTAGTATCTAAGAAAGCCATCATATCCTTAGCCAAACTTGTCCTTTAACATCTTTGTCACAGACGTACAGCACTGGGAAATATCATCCCTGCTATCAACCAAGAATTGCATCTGCATCTCCGGCATTCTGCTTCCCTAGACCACTACTTGGCCCCATTCCTAATAAGAAGAAGAACCATCTAGGTGTTATGTGTCACTTATGGCCTAGTAGTAGTAAGAGTTTCAGCAAATGTGGTTGGCCACTGATTTGAAGCTGCATCCTCTTTGTGACACTACTTCCTTCTATTTTAGTTTCACTGTACTCCTCAGGGCCTGTTTTATTTTCACATTATGGCTGTGCAAGGTGCAGTTGCTTAGCAACAGTGCAGCTATGAATTCTCTCAGCATGCCTCTCTCTTCAAAAACACTTGTATACAAATATCCGTTTATTAGTAAGTAGAATTACCAAGTCTCCTCCCTAGCTATTCCAGGGAATAAGTAGGGATTTTTTTAAAAGGACTAATTGGATAAGCTTTGATTTTCTAATTTTGGTGTCAGCTTCCAGAACATATATTACTGAACCTACTAACAGAAACAAAACATACAGCTCCTAATAAATCCCCAGTGCCCGGCTATTAACAGAAGATGACAACCCCTGAGATAACTTCACTGATACTTGCCTGCTTGTGATTAGTACTACATTTGAGTATTCCATCACTGCTTCATTAATGTATCTAAGCAAGAAAGAGAGAATTACTTAATGTGTCTGCTTTGTTCGATGGCAACTTCATTTTCTCACTGCTTATAAAATATTTTTTTAGAATCCATAGTCTATAGATAACATTTGTTTAATATGGTTATAATTACAATCAATTATTTAAAACATTAGCACTAAATTAAATGCCACAGAAAATTTGTCTTTTTATTCTACTTTGCTTTTTATTCTACTGAATAGAAAGCACTTGGTGCACTAGAACCATTAAAGGAGCAGAGGTATCACTGGAGGGGTTGGACCACCATGATAATTCTGGAGCATCACCAGAAGCACATTGCTCCCACCACCAGTGCTGTTTCTGGAAAGTGCAGCAGCACTCCATGCCATTTTAAAGAGCAGAGAAGGATGGATTTTTTGGTGACCTTTCTTTTTTAACTGCAGCAGTAAGATCTTGCTGTGGGGTGTATACTCAAAAAGGCACTGGAACAAGGAAGGAACATTTTTTTCTGTGACTCAAAGACAGTGTCTGATTAGGCCACCTCAGTGCTATCATTAATATTGGCTATCTTGAGGTTAATAATATAGTACTAGGTAGATAGACAATCATTAGGATGACCTGATGCAAAAAAAGGGACAGATCTCCTGCACATGTAATAGCTAGGTAGAAGACAGCATTTCAGCAGGTGAATTTGCCAAGCATACTTCACTCATTGAAATCCTGTTCTGCATGGTTGTTAGAAGTACAGGAACGCTCTCTTCTTTGGCATATGGCCTTCTTTACTGGGATTACACACTTTCTCATCCATCTGAAAGAGAATCGCAACACCACTACGCAACCTGGGGAAATGAATGCTAGAAATAGCAAATGCATTAGCCAACAACAACTGTGCTAAATGTGAAGCTCCCTGGTTTTCAAAGCAACACTCCTGCCTCCCCAAAAAACCATGTTTATATTGGGTACAATAGCCACAAATGAGGCTTAAGAGCCTCATAAACCTTTGATATGGAGCTGTAACAATGGAATTCAGCCTCTTGCATTATTTAATGGGGCATCCACTGGAACATGATTCATTGATGTCTGGTGCTTTGTCTTTAAATGCAGGAGAAAAATCCAGAAAGCAAAGCATTTTTTTCCATATCTGTAAAGGAGTAACACTTCAAAAATGTGTCAAAATGATATATTACGGCTTTGAAACAGGCATGAGGGAAGGAAATCTATCAATCCAATAATGCTTCTTTTATCCTCCCTGTCGTCTTCAGAAATGACCAAGTATCAAGTCAGAATAGGCGAGCCGTGTGTTTTAATAATGCTTCCGTGACAAGATAGCTTAGAGTTTACTTTGGGAAACTGCAGAGGTGAAAGGGAGTTGTCTTCTCTAAATATTAGCATTGGATAATTTGTTCTAGTACAAAAACTAGAAGTATCATCAGTCTGTATTCTAGTTTTTTGTACTTAGCCATCATATAGACTTGCAATGAAAAACCATTTGAGATCTCTTCTATAATAATGTATAGATTCCAGCTGGTATGAATTCTAAGGTTGTGGAGAATGAAAATTTCTACTATACATTTTAACATGGGTTATTCTAAATGCAACAGCAAAGGCAAGCTGAAGACATTTTAGTTCACACCTCTCTCCCTCTCCCTCTCTCTCTTCCCCCTCCTTAAATAAAACTCCAGAGATGGGAAATATTTACTAAAACCATTTATCTGATTCACATCATGAAGTTCCAGATGAGTTTGTTTAATTTCCTCTGAATCTTATCCACCTTTGCATGGTCTGCAGTCTATCCCGATTCATAGTTTTCCAGTTGAAAACACTGTTTCCCTCTATCCTACTTCCAGAAATCACCCATTGGTCAGCCAGTCAGGCTAGCCAGTGACTAGTTAACATGTTATAAGCCCATCTAAATTTCTTAGACCACAAGGAATAGCAAGACAGTGTATTGGTACAGATGGGCCCTCAATGAGTCTGGGATGAGTCTATTATCTGAAGAAGAAAACTGTCTCTCAGTGTGTTATGCATATGAATTCTTCTTTATAAAAAATAACTGTTTTTTTAAATGCTTTAATCATGTAGTAATTATATTTTATAGTTTATGATCAGAACAATCCCAGTAAATTAGTGTCATCTTTTATAGCTTTGGGGATGGGGAGTGGAAATAGAGAAATCAGTGTCACCTCTCATCAGTTTTCCCCCTTGTCATGTTCATGTATTGCATAGCTCATAATCACAATGCATTCAGAGATGCTTCAGAAATAGTGGCAGGATGCTACATTGAAGGGGGTGGAATTCAACTGGAGTTACAGACAAAAAAATCATTTTTCCCCTTGTCATGCTCACTAAGATAAAGGTGGGGAGGTCCAGCAGTTTCAGGCAGATGGAGAGTACATAGATGATTTAAAAGGTGTTGTAATGCATCTAAATCAGTTTTACTATTATTGCCAGATTGATCATAGAAATAACAAACGGATGGCTTGACAGAAGCAGTGCCAGCAAATAAATGCTTAGGAGGAGGCCACCAATTTATGTACTTAACATTACAAATATATTACAGTAGAATAAAACAATTTGGGAGTGGGTAATTCAAGTGAAGAGCAGAGCAATTGCACAATGTGAGAGAGCAAACTTCCAAAGGGAGCAGAGCTATTTTGTCCTACATATTGTGGGGCTCAGAACAGCTTGGCTGAAAGTGTTGAGATAATAGTTTTTATCCAAAGAATGAGGGGGGGGGAGTAAATGTACCCCTCCAGAGTTGATGCCGTTTGCTGCAGCTTTGGTAGGATGGCTTTGGATGGTCTCCCCTGATTTGCTCTGTTGCCTCCTCTCTCTATGAACTCTCCAAGCAATAGCCTTGAAGAGCCGGGAACTGTAATGGTTTCACCCTTGGGGAAGGAGCCTTGAGAAGATGGGCATCTTCTCTAAGAGCAGTCCTTGTATCTAACCTTGGAAAAGGGAACTCCTTCTATCTTGGGACATTTTGGACTATCTTCCAAGAGCCTGAGGATTGTAGAAGACTTCGAATTAAAATGGGAAGTATTTAAAATAGAATATTAACAGTCATGATTCTTTCCATTGACTGAGAGATGTCCCCATTTCAGATATGTCCATTTTAACTCTTGGGACAAAGTGATCTTACTATTTCCTTGTCTGCTAGAAGTTTATAATATAAGGAAGCTATTATATACAAATATTTTCAGCATAATGTTATGCACGTCACACTCAAAAGTATGTATCAATTGGTTCAATGGAACTCAAACATCATCTGACTGAAGCCTTAGAGCAGCGTTTCTCAACCTTGGCAGCTTGAAGAGGTGTGGCCTTCAACTCTGAGAATTCCCCAGCCAGAAACACTACCTTAGCGTATAATCAGGCCAACCTGCCCCACTGGTTTTTTGTGGAGGAATAAAACAAAGGAAGTTCCTCAGGTAAGCCACCTAAGAAAAAATGGGATATGGTGAAGTCTGTAGCCTGTAGCTTTCATGTTTTAATACTGTACTGAAAAAAGACTGGTAATTCACTATATTTTTATTATGTTAAGATTTTTCCAAAGTAAAAACAGCTTTAAACAGCTTTTTCAGGACAGGCAGAATAAAACTATTTCAGAGAAAACACTTAAAGATGTCACTGTGCTGAGCCCTAAAATAAGTTTGAACTAAGGCTGGAGTGAAGTAACCTCAAAGATGTTGCAGTTCTTGGTGGGGACTTCAATCTGGGGTACACTTTGCTATACCAAAAATACTCTGTTTCAATTTATCTTTTCTGGTAATGCAAATTGCAGGCTTGTGACCAGGCATCGTATGATCATTGTACCATACATATTTTAATATAAGTAATTCATTGATTATTCATCAAAGTATCTATTCAAGCCATTCTGTATATTGGGAATATTTTAGAATGGTATTACAAAAACATTTCCAGTGATTAACATGTGCCATACTAAATCATACCTACAATAAAATAAAAAAAAACTAAATTGATGAAGTTTCCATCTGACCAGTGAAATGGCTTTGGAAACCAGCTCATCCTCATGAACTCATGAGCTATTTTTGCACTGCAAAGTCTAATAGGAGAGTTTGGCAACTGAATATGTCTAAAATTGCCAAGTAGAAAGAAAGCAGCAAAGAGCTGATTCAAGATTTCTTTATCCATGTATCACTGATGCAGAAATCAGTTGTGTCATAATGCTTCACTGGAGATTAGCATTTATTAGAATATATCTAACATAAAAAAAGAAATGGCAGGAAGTTAAAGAAACAATGGGTGGTGGGTGTGTGCTCACCTGCGCATGAGAGAGATTATTTTCCTGCCTTCACTGCAACATGCCCCCAGTTTGGGGTATGTAAAGCTTTTTCTTCTAGCATTTGCAAAGCAACTTTTAGCCTTGACAACTTTAAGTCTGCAAGAGGATTTTTAAAGCTTTTTTTTTTCCTTTCAAAAAGTAAAACAAAAGCAAAACTACCAATCCTGAAAACATACAGTTGTTGCCATTGTTCAGTCACTTCTGACTCTACATGATCCGATAGGCATTATTTCACCAAGACTGTATATCAGTAACTACTATGGTTTGGTTTGGTCTGGTGTGCAGTGGGAATTGCTGACAGATAACGCTGTGTGAATGTGGAGAGATACAGAATTCGGCCTACCTGCTGACCTGCCGATTATTACCAATAGTATGCACTGAAAATGACTTGTTTTTGGCCAATGACAAAGCCAAGAAGGTGGCATCATATTGGCAGCTTAAGGTTTGAACTGGATACAAAAAGAAGAAGTAACTACTTCTTGGAATTCTTATAGGCCTATGATTATGTGATCAGTGACAGTAGATATCAACCTTGACTTCTTTTTCATCAGCCTTCCAATTTCTCCCAAGCATCAGGGCTCTCTCCAATTATTTTTGCCTTTCCATTAGGTGTTCAATGTATTCAAGCTTTAGGTTCATTATTAATGTTTCAAGTGAGCGGTCTGGTTTTACTTCATCTATTACCATCATTTTTTTAAGTTAGAGAATGGATAATAGAAATAGAAATAAACATTAAAAACAATATAGAAAAGAGGAAATACAAATAGCCTAACAGAGGAGGTAAAATATGAGCAGATAGCCAACAAATCTAAAATATCATATAATTAAAACATTGTACATCACTAAAAGCTAGTACTATAAGATACAGAATTTGGTGTCCATTTTCAAATAAAAACGTGTCCCTATCAAACTTTAGATCAAAATTACTTGATTAACACAACTGAGTTCATTAAAAAGGGAGAAAAGAGAATAATTATGAGTGAAGAATACCACACTAAGACAGTACTGTAAATTAGATATGTCAAGTTAAAATATAAATTCTAAAATTCAAATTTTGAATGTGACACAATTTATTTTATTTATTTATTAAACAAATTTATATGGTGACTCCGGGTGACCTACAAGATTAAATTCCATGTATAAAATTGTAATCTAAAAATGGTTTCCAAATAGAATTGAATTCTACATCAATTTACTTTTTAAATATGCAGTTATTCTAGACATCAAGGCATGCAGTAGAGTAGATCAAAGATCTTTTCCAGTTGGAAGCATGTAAACCTTGTAGCTGTTACTATGCCAAACCAGTACAGTTTGAAGGAGGTATGACTTAGTGAAATGTAATAAAATATATTTCAACATGGAATGGAATTACAACTTTCAGAATTTGTTCTATTCTGCAATGAATCATTTTCCACTATTGTTGAGCTTTATAGCATTGCTACCCATGCATGAAAAAATGATTCAACCTATTCATCACATTTCCAGCATTTTTCAGAAAAATAATTACTCATTCTAGCAATCAAGACTGGAGAGATGTGCCATTGGTAAAACATCTTGTACCAATTCTCTCTGAGTATAATACTTCATCTAGTATCGAATGCTTTGTTCTTCTTGCAAAATAATGTATTGTCAACCTTTTTTTCCAGCATTACAATTCAAAGGCACCTCTTTTTCTTATTCAGCTTTTCTGATTATCCAACTTTCGTAGCCATATGTCACAACTGAAAAAATCATTACTTCAACCGTAAATACTTTGCTGGCAGCCTGATGACTCTGTTCTTGGATATTTTTGTCTAGGTCTCTCATAGTCTTTCTCTTATGTCTCTTTAGTTCATGGCTCCAGTCACCACCCCTGTGAAATTTTAAGCTTAGGAAGACAGATGTTCTTCAGCTTCTTTTCTCCTTATTTGTGTTGCCTATTGCCATGACATTTATGTGTGTGTGTGTGTGTGTGTGTGTGTGTGTTTATTTGTTTGTTTGTTTCACCTTCAAGATATTACTTATGTCTTCCTCTCTTCCAGGTTGTTGATATTTCTTTTTTGGTACTGTTTACCTTTTCCAGGCTCTTGGCCATGCTGTGTTTTTCCAGCCTGCTTTCAGATGACAAGTAGCACTTTAACAGCATCATCTTGCAAGATTTTAAACAGTTTGGCTGGTATTTCATCAGTTTCTGCAGCTTTCCTGAAAACATACAATAGCCACTGGTAAGTGACTGTGAAATTCCAGGCTGCAAGAATTAATGAATAACATGTACCAAATGTCACCCCTTTCTCAGTGCCCCACTAGTAAATTGTATCTAGTAAGTGTCAGCCAAAAAGTAGTGAAAGCTATTGTTGGGGCATAATTCAGCACCAGGAAAAGACTGTTTAAAAAATCAGGTTATTTAGGAGTATGTTAAGGGTTTTACGGGTCATAGTTGTTTAATCTGTTAACATTTCTTGATTTTATATTATTATTTTACCTGTGCTGTTTTATATTGCGACTGTATTTTAATATGTATGTTCTTGTTGCTGTTTTGGTTTATGAGTTGGCATAGAAATGATGATTATAATTATTATTATGACATATATATATATATATATATAGAGAGAGAGAGAGAGAGAGAGAGAGAGAGACTCAAGAAGGCAAACATACCTAATACTCCATTTAATATATTTAATAGATAAGAATGAATAAATATATGAATGACTGCTGGGGAACTTGACGTTCTGTGAGCTTCATAATGACTTGAAATGTAATAATTGTTCAAACTATAAAGTAGTAGAGTGCTTAAGAGCAGAACCTGGACATTCTATTTGTTGACAGTGACCTTAGTCTCTAGCCTTTTAAATGTTTTTATATGATCAGGTAAATAACTCCTCCAGATACTCTTGAAACCACATAACTGCTAGAGAGTATGACCATAGTTTTGAATTTATAACCCAATAATTTGGAGAGCATCAAGATAAATCCTAGGCATCAAGTTGGGGATTTTATAAATGCATCACTATATACTCTCCTTATTGTTGCTTGCTGATCATAGTTATCTAATACAAGTATATGATACATGCACAAACAATAGCTTACTATTCTTTCAAATTTTGTGCTACTTTCTGGCTGTGTACTAAAAGGTTCGTTTTAGAGCTCAAGTGACTGTGGAATGAGAAATATCAATTATTTGAAGAATAAGCTACAATCATATGAATCTATACCACAACTGCACAACACAAACCATAATCCATATTTTAGTAGCATTGGGTAAGTGTCAAATGAGTTAAAGTGTATGTCAGTTTATGACCACTAGACAACTGATCTGGACTGGGTAATAGCAGTCTTCCCTTAACCTGCTGCTTTCCAGAGATATTAGAATGACAGTTTTCAGGCTTTCCAGCCTACAGGTCTGGCTGAGAATTCTGGAAGTTATAATCTAGATGTCCCTCAGAGACACCAGCTTGCTACATGCAGATTAATATAGCACACAGATGTGGGAAATTGACCTGGCAATTTCTGAAGAAAATTCTATCACAGTTAGTTAAGCCTGGCCTTTTGTAATGTGGTCTCCATACCCAGTATGTGTCTGGATGCTATCACTAAGATAAACTGAGCCCAGAGGAATGGTTGTGAGTAGAACACAATCTACTACTTTGAACAGAAAATTTCACTTTAAATTAAACCCATGACACACCAACAAAGCAACAACATCATTTTTCAGTTGGCTTTGATGTCCTTATCTAATTTAAGCTAGCATATATTTTTCAGACTGAGTAGGCCAAAATGTCTCAGCATATACTGAAGCTCAAAGAAGACAAACTGGAAATCTTAGGGCTTTCTTATAGGAAACATACATACTACATAATCCTTCCTGGTGGACCATATATGACCACCTTTTGAAATACTGCTTTCTGTCAACAGAAAAGACTGGTTCGGATAAATTCTGCACAACCTGCCACCCAAAATGTTTCAGAGCACTGAAGCCTTGTTGCCACAGCAATATTTCACCATTCAGGCACCTCCCTATTGAAAGATACCTGCTAATTTTTCTTATCTGAGTTTCCCCATCTATGCTATTTGATACAGGTGGAAAGAAAGCTATTTTTGCATTCTTCCCTTGCATCTTTTCCTGCAAAATAAGGTTGTGGCACAAAACTGATGCAGAAAAAAATAGTTTTCTTTTCATTTTTAATCATCTTTCTCATCAATAGAAAGCCAGGAATGAGAACTGTCATCGTTCAGGTATACAGCCTCACCTTTAGCTGGCACAGTGGCATTTTCTTTGCTTGTTTGTAACATGTATCATAACTGGCATCTCAGGATCATTTTCACAGCAAATTAAAGCAAATGATGGTACTAAGAAGTAATAAATTAAAAGCAAACTCTTTGACTTAAAAACTTGACAATCCCATACACCATTTTGTAATGCAACTTTCCCACTTTTACAGGGATTTTCAGGAAGGGTGGGAACATATCTGTTCCATATATCTTTTAGCAGAAAATGATGAGATTTAGTAGACACTAGGCTTGGCTTCCTAGTGCTGATATAAATGACCTTTTGAAATTCTCCACCCAATTTGTGGGCAAGGAAATTGGGTAAACATTTGCTCTGAATTTCACCATCAGATGGGGTAAAATCTCCAACAATTTTACAAGGATAGGATTATCCATGAGTACTAATGGTAGCTTGGCAGCTACTGAAAAAGCGCTTGGGATTTATTGAAGCTTGGGAAACCAACAAGGCCGCAGATGGCTGGAGAGATTATTTTACAGTGGAAGACACGACATTTGCAGTGAATGATTCAGTTATGGCAACTCAAACACAGTGAATGGCAATTTAGTTATGGCCACTCATAACTAAATAAGGGCAAAACTATCATCCTCCACCGATTAGAATTTTCTCCAAAGCAAATTTTCTTTATCGAACTGAGTAAGAACTGGTAGAGGAAAAGTACAAGAAAATGCCTCTGCCTAACTGTATTGCTATCCCTCCATATTGTGGAGGAATTTGTTCTTGTGAATCATGGCCACTAAAACTGTTCACATAGACATAGAATGTAAGCTTTCACGGGTGCTATTCATTGGTGAAATGACTTCTGGGTAATGTTGTGTGAGAAATGAATGTGTGCTAACAGGCAACGCTCTTTAGAGCAGACCTGACAATGAACTTGGCAACTGTGGAAAATTGAAGCATTCTGTCTGTAAGTGGGAGGATGTTCTTGGCAGCATGAATCGGAGCTGATCAAGGTTTAATGAAGCAGGTTTTATAACAATAACAGAGAGGAGATTTATTAACAAAAATACAATATAGGAATAAGCAAAGTCCAATCCCTGAGTACATCCAACCAGGATGAGAGTCAGACAGCATATGTCTGTACACGTGCATCTGGAAGGAAGGATGTTATCTTGGACTATCAATCTCTTTGACAAAGAGCAGGGAACAATGACAGATAATGTGAGAACACAGAGTATGGAACTGTCCATCTTCTCTTTACTGTTCCCTTCTGGTCAATTGTCCATGAGGTGCTGAAAAGGCACTGCTGCTGGAATTGGACCTACAGTATGCCCTGCCTGTGTTTAGTGGAGTGGAATGCCCACAATCAGTTACTGACCACCATATACTGTAGGTGACAGTGAATAATTGACTATCTTGTGTTTTTAAGCCTGATATTCTTTTCATGCACTCTGTGGAACAGAGGGCTGAACACCAGTCACAATGACCAAATCACATAATAGACCTGAAGAATGTCAGTATCCTGGCACGATTTCTCCATAATTACTAGAGAGACAATAGAAATGTATAAACATCTAAATAATTTAAATAGGGAGAAAGGTGAACAATTGTCACTTCATCTCACTGCCACTGTGCCAGTTAAAAATGAGGCTGCATGGCTTGAGTGTTGACAGTTCTTGTTCCTTGTCTCCTACCAGTGAGAAAGATTATTTTAAAAGTTAAGTACATTCTTTTCTTCCCAGGTAATAATTGTATGGATTGAATTGTTTGATTTAAGAAAAAGAAAAGCCAGGCAAATTATGTATCAAAAAGATTAGCTAGGAAAAAATGCACAAAATGCAAACTTTTAGGGAAAAAAATCTCAGCGTTTGTCTTGTTTTTGCAATCAATAGCTGAAAATAATGTTCCGGGTTAATAGGATGACCTTCTGCTTGTTGGAAAGGGGAGAGTATGGTATCTTCCCAAGAGAACATTTATTTCTCAATTTATGGCCCATAATTATTTTAATCAAAAAGCCTGTTCATTGCAAAATCTGCTAGGGTTGTGCACATCCTTCAGAACATGGGTTTTCTCAGCAAAGTTAAGGTGTTGTGCAGGCACCTGCATCCAGAGATAGCCAGGAGTGACTTCTGAAGCAGCTGGAAGCATGAAGACAGTCTTAGTTGCTTTAATGGTTTAAAAAAGGAGGTTTCATCCATATCCCCCATCTGTCAAAGCACTTCAGTTGAAAGGATTTGCATAGTCCTAGAATCTACATGTAATAGATATTTAATTTGATAACTGTACAATCCCATTAAAAATGTATTTACAGATCTCAGTTACTCTTGGATTAGTTTCAAGGCATACCCAAACTAATTAACAAGCAACCACAGCATAGGACTAAATACAATAGTCCTTTTCCAGTACATCTCCCTGCTTTGTAATACCAATTATGAAGTGTTAGTTACAGTCTGCTAGTGCCAGATGTGCACAAGTTTAGATGTTGTTACTTATGCTCCTGCCAGTTTTTTGGTAATTCTGATTTTGTTCAAAGAGGACTGTGAAGCACAGACAAGCACAAAGCATCCCTTCTCCAATGCACAGTTGATGTACTGTACATTTATAGATGGACTGGCTGCCCTTCAACTAATTAAGCTTATATTTTTATTTGAGCATCTGTGCCTTCTCAAAGGGAATGTCTTATTTTCAGAGATGAAAGTACTTCAGGATCTCTAATCTCCTATGTACTGTTTGCAACAGATCTACCTTTTCACTTTCTGCTTTCTTTTTGTGTTACAGTTGTTCTTCTCTAGCATTGACCTTGATATAATCAAAGGTAAATGTGAATACAGAAAGGTATTAAGGGTTCTTTAATGGTGATTAAGCAGCTTCTGCCTTTGAAGACAACTTGGAAATGACAACTGCTATAGTTGTCAGTAGCCCCACAGCTAGCAGTTTGATCCCTAAATTGCACAATAACTCCAATTTTACAGTCACTGCACAGGTTGCCAGTAGGCTTCAGTGCCTAATTCAGTGTTAGTCATTCACTTTAAAGGCCTATGTGGCACAGTGCTGTGTTACTTTGAGGACTGTCATATCCAAAATGAGTCTCATTGTTCTGTTAAGTCATCAAAAGAAAGCTGTTTAGGACACCGCCACCAGAGCATATGAAGTCATGGCCTTCTTGGGTTGTAGGCCAAACTCTATGAAACATGCTGCCCCTGGAGATGCTTTTGGCTTCTTCACTCCCAGCTTTTAGAAAGCATCTAAAAACCTTCCTTATTTAATGAGCCTTTGGTGCTGTCGGGGCTTCATGGAGAAGAAGGCCTCTTTTTATTTCTTTTTATAGTTTTATATTTATGATACTGATTCTATAAGAATAAGAATCTGCTATTGGAGTTTCCTGTAACTTGTTCACTGCCCAGAGCTGTAATATGGGATGATATAGACATCATGTTAATAAATGAATAAATGAATATTTGTGCTTACATTCCTTCACCTTGTAATGTTTTTCAAAATTATCTTTTAAGACTAAATTTTATGAGTGTTGGATGAATAAGTATTCCTTTCACAAAGAATGATGGGATTGACATCATTACAAAGTGCAATGCACACTTCTCTATAATACCTACATGAAATAGAAATATCATCAGAAGTTTTTGATATTTACCCATTTGTATCTAATACATGTCCATTTCTTCAGAATAGCTCTATATGTGACTGTTTAGATGTTGTTGAAGTACAACTTCTATCATCCCTTAGCATCAGACAGGCTGGGTGGAATTACCTAGAACTCTAGTTCAACATCTGAAGGGTCACAGATTTCTCACCCCTACTTTAGAAGAATGAGATGGGAAGTTGCATCTTCCATTGAAGGACATGAGGAAGTCTATTGTTATGAACAACTTGGGACTTTAGAGTACAGCACATTTGGAAGGCAGGATCACATGTACTGACTCTTAGTAGTGAAGCAGCATGCAATCCAATTATTCATGCAATAAGTTTATTCAAAACATTTTGATTGCAATCAATCATACCAATATCACTGGGGGACAACAAAAAATAGCTTGCTGACATTCATGCAAATTACCAATTTGGCATTTTATCTTGAGCAAAACATTGTTCCTATAGATGATAGACTTATGACATTTTGGAAGCCAAACGCTGGTTCTTCACATTGAAGACTTTGTGTTCCACTGACTTGATAGACCTTCCTCTCTGTTTTTCCAATTTTCCCTTTCTTTTCCTGCACAAGTGATTATGCATACAAACACGTTCTTTTATTGTCAACATCAGCATTTTGTCCTGCTACATCACTCACTACAGCTTGCCTCCTGCTATCCTCTTGGCCATTTCTCTCTAATTTCTAGGAAATTCCAATCTCCAGAAAAATCTTTCCATAACCTTATCAGAACATTGCTTCTCTTTCATGAGCCATTAATTGGCCATACCATATCTACTCCTCACTTCATATTTAGCAAGCTTTATCTTCTGCCAATCTCAGCCAAGTAAGGGCTGAATTGTTTTGATATTGAACAAGGAAGACCTAGGTTCAAATCCCTACTTGATCACTGGAGATTTGAATGTGGTCATTTGCCATCAGACAAACCTACCTTACAAGGCTGTTGTTGTGGGAATAAAATGAGGGGAAACCTCTTCCCTATGTATACACCACCTTGAACCCTCAAGGTGGGCTATAAATGAAATAATAAATAAATTTGCAAAAAACTAACTATAGCAAATGAAATTAATATAGCAATAGAAGTAGTAATAGTAGAAGTAGAAGTAGAAATAATAGTAAGAAACTATTTGCAAATAAAGTCATGCATCATACGATAATGTAAAAAATAAGAGGCTACAACTACCTTTTTAACTTATTTTTCTCCACCCCTACAAGACAACCCTTTCTTCTCATATCACCTGATTAATGCAGATAATAGCAATATCAGTCACCAGACATTGGATAGGCTAGCTGAGGTTCCTGAAGTCCAAATGCAGTGCCCAAAGCAAAAATCTCCCTAACAGAATTTTTAAAAACAAAAACCTGTTCAATCATGTCCCGACTCTCGGAGATTGCCTGGACAAGTCCTTGTAGTTTTCTTGGCAAGGTTTTTTAGAAGTGGTTTGCCATTGCCTTCTCCTTAGGGCTGAGAGAGAGGGACTGGCCCAAGGTCACCCAGCTGGACTAGAACTCACAGTCTCCTGGTTTCTACTGTAATGCCTTAACCACCACACCAAACTGGCTCTCTAGGGGAAAATGTCTGATATTAAAATCAGATGAATGTTCTGATGTTGATGATTCTAGTTCTAGTCAAATATCTCTCTTACATACTGAAACCTAGAAAAAATGCAGAACTAGAAACATTAAAATAGCAGAATCATTTTCTTCCATTCTGTTTAAAATTATCTAAAAACATTATTTTTTCTTTGCCAAGTGAAATTTGGGGGGAAGAGGCTTTTTGATGGCTTGATTGCTGCACCAACTAATGGCGTAAGCAATGTAGACCAACCATCTCCTTCCGCACTGAGTCAAAAGCAGAGGTTGAGACAGGATTGAGACAGCCATCAAGGAACTGTTGGGAAAGGAAGAAACTGCTTTGTCCACAGAACTACTGAAAAAGGGATAAGAAAAGGAAATAGAGGAATAATGGTACCTCCAAGTTGACTGATGACACCAAAGTGCTCCAGACAGAAGACACCAAGGAGACCCAGAAAATGTCAGTAGATCTCTTCATAATGTGCTCCTAGATTAGCACCCTTTGACACAGAAGACTCAACAATAATATACATAAGCAAGGACAAAACATGTTTTTCAACTCGATATAACTGCCAAAAGAATATTGGGGTCATCACAGGAAGCTACTGAAAATTATATTTTGATCATGAAAAAGGCATTTAAACATGGATGTTGAAAATCAAGCAAAACTGCTTATCATGCCTTTAATCCACATACAGTATTGGAAGATCCTATTGGGGTTGCAATCTTACATACAGTTATATGGGGTAGAAAATTCACCCCTGAAGAAAGCCAAATGAGAGTTCCAAACTGTGTTCTTTATTAAGCGAGCAAAGAAATATAGTGATCAGAGGACGCTAGCAAGGAAAGACAGGAAAGTTCTTACATGAGTTTCATCAAATTGTATCATATTCTAAGGAGTATAGAAGAATGATTATTTACCACCATCGACATAAGGAAGTAGATGGTGTCATCTTGGAAGGCAGGGTGCCTGCTTGTCTGAAGAAGAGAAATTGCAATAGCTTATCAAAGGCATGGATGCCCTGTAAAGTACGTGTCACATTATTGTAACAGGGTGACTCTTCTTGCTCTCTAAATGTAGGAAAATCCTGAAAACAGTTCATTAACTTCATCCTTAAGTAATGATATCAGGTGCCTAGAGAAGTGCTATTTGCTTGGAAGTTTGACCTGGCTTATGTATGAGATGAGAAGAATGCTGCATTGCAAAGGGTTGCCAGGTACCACAGCCTTCTAAGTTCCATGCAGTTCACAAACTTTATTGGGTATACCTTCTCATACTACTACAGTGGGAATAAGACCCATTGAATTGAACAGTTGTTATTTCTGAGTGTTAAAAATGAAGAAAACAAAAGTGGAAACTTAAAATAGTGAACGATGCTGGCCTTCATTAAAATCTCAGCAGAATGTTAAGGTGTTCCCCATTGATCAGAAATATCACAATGACCAAGCCAGTTTGGCCTCCTCAGATGCCACAGTGGGCTCCAGATAACTTCTTTAGATGGAACATATTATAGAATCTGTGGTAACAAATAATAGTTACAGGAGTGGCTACCATTCTGTTATTTTGCCCAAGACCATTCAGAGCTTTATGAACAGGAATTAATAGGTAGGGTTCAGAAATTAATGGAGAATTACAGAATTCATTTAAGGACAAGTATTATATTAACTTTAAAGCAGAGTAGATATCAGACTCTAAATCAGACCCCCATCTAAATTTCAAGTATGATTCCTGTATTGCCAGTATAATACTGCAGCAATGGTGTTTCTGGATTATTTGTTACAATCAAAACCCAGTGATGTTCTTTAGTATTGAATTGGGTTGGTCTACCTTACTTCTAGCTGACAAAGTTAAGCAGAAATTTCCTAATTTCATTTTGTTTGAATGTTCTAGCTATAATATAGAGTAATGCTTCTGTTTAATGCAGGTTTAAGGCATTCTTTGATTTCTAAAACAGAAAAGCCCTTTGGGCAGAAGAAAAGGAGAGAAATGAAATCAAGATGCACAAATCACTTCTAATTGCACAGAATTTCTGGATATAGATCTAATATGCACAGCATTGTCCTTAATTATCCAAATTGGATTTTAAGAATGAAACACTTTGATTTAGTGCCTTCCCTCTCCTTCCCCCCCCCCTTTTTTTTTAATTCAACAATTTCATTTAAAAGGTAGTCTCCCTGGAGTCCTGGTGACTAGACTTTAGTTTTCTTGGCAACAATGTCATATATGGATAAACTGTCTCTGGATGAAATGCCTGGATGAAAACAAACACGTTAGTGAAGGCGTTTCTTCACAATGCCTTCTTAAAACATTTATTAATGGAGAAAAGCCAGTCCAAACTAAGACTTCTCATATTCATGATTTGACTGTAAGGGCTGAGAGCTGGCTTGCATTTCTAAGGGAAAGGCCTAAGAAGGCTATTCTGCCGAAATCCTTAAGTATTGAAAGGGAGCCCTAGAATAGACCCCAGAGTTAGTGAGAAAATGTTGCTACACGGTAAGAAACCCAAAAACCTCCAAGCTTTCTGTCCACATCTTATACTAACCTAGAATGCCTAGATGTTGTGTTGGGACCTTGGGAGCAGAGTGAGGGCTCTGCTGTTACAATATCCCCCTCATTGCCCAGCAGGATCTCCACTTGACAAGGACTGTCTGGGTTTTGTTGTTGATTATGATGTCTGCCAGATTTTCTTTCAGAACTGTTTTATTCATATATGAAGGGGGGAAAAACCATCCACAGCTCTCCTCTTTCAAGAAGTGCTTGAAAAAAATCTTCCACAGAACTTTATTTTGCAATCATTTGAAGCATAAATTGAAACAACGGTTATTTTTCCAGATTTAGGCTGAAAGGTTATTATGAATCTTCCTTCCTCACATTGTACTTGCTTGTCTGAAGTTCATTGTAAATCTTTCACACCTGTAGCTACTCCATTTTTTTTCCATCTGTCCAAGTGAGACCACACATTTTTGACTGAGATGTTTACATTCCAACAAACTTACATTATCATTTTTAATATGTATCTCTTGCAGGCACATGTGTGTGGGTTTTTTTGTTTTTGTTGTTGTTGATTATGATTATAATGACAATGCCATAAACATCATCAAGCTGTTGGATCTAGGTCAGCCCAGTTCTTCATGACTCCTCTCCCTACTAAGACAGCTATGGGGATATCCCAATTTATGGCCAACATAGCCTGAAAGTATTTCCTTCAGATGATTACTGATATCCATTCTTGGGCAAGCTGTCTCAGTGGGTAGATGCTAGATATACTTAAATAGATCGGTTTTCTCAATCTGTTTCAGGTGGTGCCTCTAGTCTGGGATCAGTTCTAACATATGAAGCTAGCTGATGTGAGGACAAGTTTACAGGTAGCTAGCCTCTGCATAAAGTGGTGTTTACTTAACCACCCCTTTATGCAGAGGCCTAAAATATGAATACACCTGCAGAAAAAGACAATCTTTTGCACATACACGCCTCTAGTTGGATCAGGATGATTGCATTAGAAATATACTCTAGAACAAGAGACAGAGAGCAATACAGTATTGTCTTCAACTAATTTGCCAATAATAATATAATTGAGAATAAATCCTTAAATACCAAAAATACAATTGTTCGTTTATCAATATTGTGATTATTGTGATAGTTGGATGGATGGATGGATGGAGGAATGGATGATGTGCTATCAAGTTGGTGTCAACTCTTAGTGATTGCATAGATAGATTTTCTCCATAACGATCTTTCCCTAACCTGGTCCTTCAGCTCTTCCAATGGTGCACCCATTGCTACTGTAACTGAGTCCATCCACCTTGCTGCTGGTCATCTTCTTCTTCTCTTTATTTCTACCTTTCCCAGCATTAGAGCCTTAGTCAGAGAGAGTCTAATAGGTTTTTGCATAGTGTGTGTGAAGCAAGATAATTTGAGTCTGTCATTTGTGCCTTGAGTGAGAATTTTGGATTGTGGAGTCCTTGATGCTCTCAGAGCTTGGTTGTTTGCTTGCAGACATTTCATTACCTGACTAGGTAACATCATCAGGGGTTTGCTCCCTGTTTATATACAGTAGTTTACCCTGCCAGTGTTGGTGGGGTGTGGTTTTCTCCTTGGTAGTTCCTGGATTAGGGTATTGTTTTCTGCTTGATTGTTTGTCTGGTATTAATCCCAGTTTATCTGGGTGTAGGCTGCTGGAAGGATGTGTTCTGGTGTTTTTGTTTCCTTCTTAGCTTTTTTATTGTCTCTTTTGAATAGTGTGTAAATGTGATTTATCTCTATGTGTCTGTTGATGTCTGATTTGTCTGAATTGCAAGCTTCCAGGAATTCCCTAGCATTTTTGGATTTAGCTTGGTCTAGGATGCTCAGTTTCCAGTTGAAACTATGGTTGAGTCTGTCCATGTGTTGTGAGATGAAGGACTTTTCATCATGTCTTCTGACTGCTAGTTTGTGTTCATGGATGCGCTCTGCAAGTCTTCTGTCTGTCTGTCCGACATAGTGGCTGTTAGAGTCCTTACACTGTATATTGTAGATGACTCTGTCTGCACATCTGCAACATCTGCAAGCAAACAACTACAGTCAGAGAGCCCTAAGGACTCCACAGCTCAACCCTGAGCTACATATATTCTCTTCTATTAAAATTCTGGAATGATTTGTTCGATTATCCATTAGTTTGTTTTCTTGACTGTCCACAGTATTCTCAGGAGTCTTCTCCAACACCAAAGTTCAAAGGAGTCAATACACTTTCTATCCTGTATCTTCAAAGTCCAACTTTCACTTTCATAGATTGTCACAGGGAATACCATGACTTGCACTATTCTGATCTTTAGAGGTACAGTATAGGCACATCACAGCATATGAATATCTTTATGGCCTTCGCAGCTGCTCTACCAAGGGTTAGTCCATGGTGTATTTCTTGACTACTTGTTCCTTTACTGTTGATGGCTCAATCCTAAAAGGCAGAAGCTATCTACCACTTCAGTATCTTCATAATCAATTCTAAGGCTGGTTGTTCTACTGCTGTTATTAGTTTGGTCCTATTTATATTTAATTTAAGGACCATTTTTTTCTCTATGTTCCTTAACTTCTATTAGTAAATCTTGCAGATCCTTTGCATTTTCAGCAGTGTTATCAGCATAGTTCAGATTATTGATGTTTCTTTCTCCAGTTTTAAAGCCACACTCATCCTCTTCCAATCCAGCCTCCTTACTATATATTCAGCATACATGTTGAATAAATAAGGGAAGAGTATATAGCCTTGCCTCATTCCTTTGCCAACTTGGACCCAGTCTGTTTCGCCATGCTCTGTCTGTACTATGGCTTCCTGACCTATACATAGGTTTCTCATGAAGACTATGAGTTAGCTAAATACAATGGCTTTATGTTTAGGTGGCAAATATAATGGTAACAAACTTCAAGTAATGTGGCTATAATAACTGAGGGAGTGTGCCATCTCTTACTCTCCAGTGACTTTGTTGTCCATGTCTTGAAAGCTTTTGTCAACAACAAGGGCTTGTTTAAGTGTCCAACATTTGTCCTAAACAATGACTAACAACTCAACAAAGAGCAACAATAATCTGTATTTCTACCCAAGAAAATCCAATTACAAATGGGAATCTGATACTTTTAAAAATGTGCACAGTAGTTTAGGCCACTACTAAACTACTCAGCCAGGGATGCTGATTGTCCACCATGGATGAGTAAGTGACTTCTTACTAATAAAGAGTCAGCAGAGACTATAGGAGGAATATAAGGCAGCCAAGTTCTAGAGTAAACCATAGAGTAAGTAAACAAGGTTTGCTAATAGCAGCTTGTCTGTGGGGTTTGGTGAAGAGGTCCAAATATGTGTGTCCAGTACAACCCATGATGGGGGGGGGGGGAAATGATGAAACATGTTGCAATATTTTGGAATACACCCTGGCTTTTCCTACTGGTGTCCTGACATCAGATGCATAAGTCCTGTGGTTTGTGTGATAATGTTGCAATACATATTTCATCATTTGCCCGCCCTCTCAACAGATGCCTATGAGTCCATAATACCTTCTTCTTTAAGAGCTTGTATTTGGCTAACTTGAAAGTCCAAGAGAAATAAGGAGAAATACTGGCTTTTTAGTAGTACTGCCTTAGGAGACTGAATTGGACATGGTCAGACAGGAATTTACACTTTAAAGGCCCCCAACAATCTGGTATGTATTTACAGCCAGTGCAAGTATCATATTCTTGACTTCCTCTCCAAAAGGCAGGAAAAAAATGCAGATGTGCTAAGTTGGTAACTCACTGCTACAAATAATTGAAAATAAATGTGCACTGATAAAACCCATCAGCTCATAAAGCATACTATCTGTCCAGCTTGTCCTTGGCAGGTTAGACAGGAACCAATTATATAGGCTTACAAGAATGCAGAAACTTCAGATAAGTAGTTTTATTACAGAAAAGCTAAGAAGCCATTACTAAATAACTCCAATGACTGCTGTGTATCAAGTGTGAATCTTATTTATACAGTTGTACAATATATTTATTTCAAAAAATGTGTGCCTCTTTTTCCAACAGGCTGGACAGCTCTGACCTTTGGTCAGGCAGGCTGGTTTCTAACTGTTTCTTGTTTTGGTAACAGATTTTATATAAATATATCAGGTTGTTTTCCTCTGACTGTATGAGGACTAACCACAAGAAGCAAAGATGTGACGGAACAGCTGCAAAGATTTATCAAGTCCATTGAATGATTCTTTCCTCAGGTACAGGAAAATGCTACTACAAAGAACAACTGTTGCCACATCATCATGTACTTCAAATTTCAGGAAGGAACCTCAAAACCTGGGGGCTCATGTTCTCTCCTCATCAAAGAACATGAAAAGTCAGTGACTGACTAGATACATGATGTATAGTGTAGAAAAAGGTGTGAGGGTCGGGTCATGCATTTCATGACCTTTGTTGTCTATACACTAAGGGAAAATAAACACAATGTGTTTGAATTCTTGGTACAGGAAGGAAAATATGATTTAAGAGGTATAACAGAGGCTTAGTAAGATGAGTCCCCTGATTGTAATACAGCAGAGTACAGTTTGTTCAAAAAATGGAATCAATAGAAAGGGAGGATAAATTTTACTTCATGTTGAAAGTATCCACTTCTGTTCAGAAATTTAAATCAGTGAACTTAACAATGCTATAGAGTGGTTGAGCTAAATTAAGTGGTGGAATTTATAAATATTGTGGATAGTTACCTTACCTGTCCAACCAAGGAGATGTGGATGATGCTATCTAGAAATAAATTTCAGATCTTTTAAAAAGGCATAAAGTTGTAATTATGAGGGCCCACCATTACCATCCAGCATAGCCATGTTGGATGGGAATAATGGGAGCTGTAATTCAACATATACAGAGAACATTATGTTAGAACAGTCTGATATATGAAAAGATAGGCACTTACACAGATGGTAGATGAGCCCTACTTTTTGTAAATATTTGAGAAACAAGATCCTTAAATGTCATCTATCTAACAGTGTTGATCTAACAGCTCTTGCTTTGTGCATCCGCAAGCCCATGAATTTAAAGGATTGGTTTTGTTAATCATATTTAAATCTGTTTTTATGCCCAGGCAAGTCTGCAGACCAGTTTAGAATCCAGAAACTTCTCCGTGTTAATGGGAGCAATTGTAAAGAATAAGCTCTACTTTCCCTGAAACAATGCAAGGAAACAATGCACAAATAATACATCTGTATATTATACAAATAATATATCTATACAAATAATATATCTATATATCTCAGTTATTATTAGTATGCCTGTGCATGCATACTTACAAACATGTATCATGTTTTGTTTTAACTACAACTACATAACAATGGAAAAATTTCCATCACAAAGCTTTGCCCTAGACTTTAGAAGGCAATTCAACAATAGTAAATGAGTCGAGGTAATGAAATTTAACATCCTATCTGCAATCTCATTTCCAATCCCAGAGAGAGCTACAACTGCATTCATCTAGCTCTCTTGTATAGCTTCACACCAAACATGAACATCTTTCATTTTGTACAGCTTCACACCAAATATGAACATATTTCAGACAGCTGAGGATTGGGCATGCATGTGTGTCCATGGCTTCCACCACACTTTAGCCCCATAAATATGCAGAGAACATTCTTACATCTGCTTAAGTGAATGTCCCTTCACTGTAAACATATGTTAACATATGTTCAGGGTAATGTATCAACATCCCAATGTCTCACTATTAATAGAAACATAGATTTGGACCATGCCATGAGTGCAGAATCCAAACTAAAACAGCCCAGGCTGAATTAGATTTTCAAACTAGCTATGTATCTATTTAATTATCATGTCATCTAACCTACACCGAATCACCCACTGCCACTGATACTGGCCAAAGTCTAAACCTGAGACCTTTTCAGAGAAAACACAGTATCCCTGAAAAGCCAGTCTTAGTTTAACTATAGCCCAAATTTTCCCCCATAGTTTTGTCATCTTCCTCTCACCATTTGACTTAACCCCAAATCTTATTCACTTCTGAGGAATTTCTGAATGAAGTAGGCTATTGATCTCCATCGGGATAAAATATTTTATTCTGTGAAGGCATCTAAGATAAAATGCCCCCACCCTTTGGGGTAGGGCAAGGTTGGAGCCCAGGGATTGTATCACTTGATGGACTGGAAACTGCCAGGTTTTTGGTTTTACTCTTTGCTTGTTTTTATTATTATTGTGAGCCACCTAGAGTTGTGTTTCACAAAAAGGGCAGCCATCTAAGTTTTTTTAAATAAATAAATAAAATCCACAAATTGCTTGTCCCATATTATATTAAAATTCAACTGAATGAATCCTTTTCAAATCACACCTGGATCTGAGAAAAGCTGAATGTCTGAGCTGTGCAGAGCGCCATACTTTCTCAGAATATGAAGGCTATAATCTATGATCTTCAGAAAGCTTGGTGCAGCTGTTTGGAGGACTGTCCCTAGTTGTCTGTGTCAGATGCTCCACCGTAATATTGTTGCTGAATTGTACATATATCTGGACATTGACCACAATAAAGGATTTTGGTCTGTTTGTGTGTGTGTGTGTGTGAGAGAGCGAGAGGGAGAGAGAGAGAGAGATGCTAAAACAAAACTTCTGCTGGGTCTACCAACAAACATAATAGCTGTGCATAGGTATGAATGCACAGATGACCTGAGAAAGCCTTCGAAGCAGCCATGCCAAATCTTATTCCACATTGAAGCTCCTTATCTTGACTTCTTTGACCATAACCTGTGGACTCTCCTACTCGTTCCTGAATACTCACTGTACATATTGTAGCACTATAAAAGAGCCTAGGAGTAAAAATGAAAATAGTTCCCTTGCGGATATTATTATAAGGGTTAATGAGGTACTAATGAGGAAGTGCTTGATACTTTTAAACCTTCTATAAGTAATTACGAGAAAATATCGTACTAAAGGGCAAACAGAAGTGTGTGGTAACTATGAAATCCTGTGGAACTGCAAGGCTGAAAGAAAAATCTGAAAGTATAATTTTGTATTAGAGATCATTTGAATGCAATCAGGCAAGGGGGCAACTGCACCAAAAAAATACTGTGATGCAAATTCAAATCTCAAGGTACAAATGAGTTCCAAGAGAGGCAGTGATTATTGTGAAGTTGTTACATTGAGATGAACAGGGCTGACAAGATAAACATACATCTCATCAGATCAGGAATATTCATAAACATCTCACTCTTCTCATGTCTTTAGATTCCACTCTTAGAACCATTTAAGACAACGGAGTATGTAAATCATTCTAATCTGAGAGTTAATTTTTATTTCATCTCAATTACTGAATATTTGTATACAGTTACTGCACTTTAGAAACATGTTCTACATTTTTAATTTCCCCTGTTTCAGAACACAGGAAAAATTTGCATGGAGCACTACTGCAGGCTCGCCAAAAATGAGTTATGAGCCCATCTTGCCCTGGGGAGGGAATGTCTGCCTTTATTACTATTGCAAATACATTCTCTCTTTCTTGCTCATATTAAAAAAGAGTTGTTTGGAGTTTGGCCTTGTCCCAGGGCCTGCAAAGGACTGCTTTCTCATCATTTCATAGTCCATCTCCATTGCGTCAATGAGTTTCTGTAGCTGTTTGCTTGCCCATAGCTAAATGGCAGGTTTAGGCTGTTGTAAGGAGACCTCCCTCCCCCCATCAGAGAATCCTTCTCTGGAGCCCCTGAAACATGGTACTAGTTCTTCTCCACGGCTTAAAGCAGTGTTTCTCAACCTTGGGAACTTTAAAGATGGGTGGACTTCAACTCCCAGCATTCCCCAGCCAGCCGTACTGGCTGGGGAATGCTGGGAGTTGAAGTCCACCCATCTTAAAGTTCTCAAGGTTGAGGAACACTGGCTTAAAGGATTCTGTATATGGATTCCATTGTTTCTACTCCATGGCAATTTCAAAAATACATTTGTATATAGGATGAGAATATCAGAATCATCACCAGAATGAAAATATTGTTGTGGAATTTTTTTTCCCAAACCCAATAGAACACAACCAGAGAGAATCACAGCATACCAATAAATGTTTATTTGGACCAAGAACAAGAACTATCCCCTACAACATGCAGAGAGTTAAGGGGAAAAAAATGGCCTGTTTCAGGGGTGTCTGCAAGAGGGTCCAAAAAGGCAGGGTGGGAGCCACAATGATGTGGCTGAAGCCCAACCCCTTTTTTACCTGTGTCACAATGTAAAAGGCAGTTTATTAGGTTTATATTTTCTTATAAAGTGAGAAATCATATGATGAATATTATAAAAGGTTTTATAAAAAAAATATTTTCCTCAACAATATGCATGCTTCTTGCAAACTCATTTAACCTAATTGTCATGAGATAATAAATTATTATCCAATATATCCTTCACCCTGTATCTGTGGTTTGATTTGTTTTCTAAGTAAAGCTATGTTTTAAAAATCATTGTCACATAACTTTAGGAGAAAATTTTCATAGTTACGTTAAAAGCAAGAGTTTCCTGGGGCAGAAATGTGAAGAATGTAAACAGCCAACTATAACTTTGGACAGATGGTGGGAAATGTAAAGCAATTTTCCATAAAGCCATGGACAATTCAGGAAGAGGAGGCACTGGAATTAAACCCAAGAGACTACAAGATGGGCTACCAGCCTTAACTGTCAAAGGCAATCAGCTATAGTAATCCGATCCAGTTCAGATGTTATAATGACATTCCAGTTCAAGCCATGTTGTGACATGTACTGGGAAACTTCAGTCAAGTTTTGTCCTACCATAGGAGCCCGACAGGAATGGCAGTTGTACTTTTACTGAGCTGTTTTCTGTATTAACTGTAAGAGCATTAACAGCTTCCACTTTCCATCCTACCTTCTTTGCAACAGGCTTTCTTATCTGTGATGCCAGACCATTTGTTTATTTTTCATTTAATTTTCAAATTTATGAAGAAACAAACACAGACAGGTGCCACATATTTTGTTTTAATGGGAGAGAAACATTGGCTGGTTTCCACTTATAAATTATACTTCCAAATATCTTGCATTAGTTTTGTAGGTCAAATTCCATAAATAATCAAGTTCCATCTGCCCTTAAGTCTACGCAGATGGGTTTGTTTGTTTGTTTTATTTGCCTAAATGAATTGTATGTTGCTACAGCAGAAGAAGAGTGTCAGAAATTTTCATTTCAAGTACAATAGTTCATACTGCTGAACTACTTTAAGCAAAGTTTACTCTAATGCTTGTGAAAAAACTCCAAGATACCCATATAATGGATGAATCTTTGGGATGAAAGTTTTCTAGATATATCTGACTGTGCTACTACCTGCATACATACATATCCATCATGCTATTCCCTTTTTATCATAAGCCACATTATATAAGGTGCAGAAAAGGTATAAGTAGTACTAGGCCAAAGAAATTTAAATCAGGAGATTAAAAAAATGTAATTAGACGTAGTTTATACCAATAGTAATCACTACATCAGCTCACATAGCTTTCCCTCCATGCTGTGCATGCTCTTTACCATATACTCATCTTACATTTTAATTGCAGTCTTCCATACACCATGCTTATCAACAAATGGCCCCCCAAATTTTGACCATTACCACTCATCAATCAATCAAGTCTTTTATATAAAACTTTTTAATAAGATTAAGGAGTAGACTAAGTTATCTGCCTGTTCCCATGCCATGTGCAGCATTCTCTACTAATTGTAAGGATATAATGTGTCATGAGTACATAATGTCTCAATAGGGACCTACTTTAACCAGTATGCCATACGTGTATCCAAAGCCTGGTTTTATCCCAAGCATGATCATGCATTTCTATGTAAGCTAGGATCTCTACTCTTGCAAGTCAACACACTGTAACCTTCATCACACGAACTAGGAGTTATATGGAAAGTACTGGCATACTCAGGATATGTGCTTTTATCTGCACCTGATTTTCTGATGCCTTTGGTTTCAGATCAAGGTACTTTCTCCATGGTTTTATTTGTCTGATTAGAATAGCTTTAAACCATTAGCGTAGATGCACAACCATGGATCATGGATCATATGCAGGCCCCTCCAGGGATCACTTGTGGCCCCCAATATCTTTCCCAATATTCTATGTGTTTGGGTGGTTGGTATGTGTATAAACCAAACAGCTACACCTTAATATATGATAACTACAGAGTGACAATGGTATCAACAGGTTACCATTACCTAGTATGCCTAGCTCTCTGCTTGCTTTCTCTCTTGGCTTCTTCTCAGCCTTCCTTTCATGCCAGACGTCCACTTCCTTTTTATTTTATGCAGCCATTCCCTTCTGCACTGTGAAACCCACTATGCTGTTCAAAGGCTAGTGCATCCATCAGCCTTAGAAAGTTACACATTCCTGGCTTAGAGCTACAATTTGAAAAAGAATGAGCTGTCCCATGACCACAGAACCATAGCACAAGTTTCTAAATTGTTCTACCATCCCGTTCTATCACTGGTCTTACTGCCAGCATATCTCAAAACAAGGGGCTATCAGGGGCAGCATACTGTTTTTCATTGATATCCCTCCTTTCTCTAGGAATTCAAGGCATCTAACATGGAGATCTCCATCTTATTCCCATCACAACTCCATGAAATAGAATAAGTTGAAAGTGACTGGACCAAAGGTAGTACTACGTTTCCTTAGCAACATATATATACAACCAAGTTAAAAGCAGCCTCCTACTCCATGACAGGTTTTGCCACAGGGCAATTACCAAAAATTCAATAAAAATACAAACTGTAGGTCTGCCTTATAACTGATTGTTTGTAACTGATACAACATAGTGAAATTCAGGTTTCATACAATCAGAGATCACTTTTAAAACAAGATTATATATATTTCATTATATTCCCTGAACATCCTTCTGAACAACATTTCTTACTTACACGGCTCAAGAACATTGCAAACCGTTAAATGCAGCCATCTCAAAAAAGTTAGTAATCAAATCACAAATGTTTTCAGTTTATAACAATCAAAAAGAGGGGCTTTTGTTCCTTTTTTGCCTGCCAGTGAGTTCTGTAATTACAAGGATATCTTTGAATGCATTCCACATGATATATCTGTGCAATATTCATATAACTGAGTTGTTGATTAATAAAAGTGCGCAGAACCAGCTTGTGCGAATTTAGCTGCTGTCGGGCAAAAATCTTTTGGACGTGAGACTTTATCACTAGTAGCAGACAAAAAAAAAAAAGAAACAAGAGCCAAAGGAAGAAAAATTGCAATTGAATCTCACCCATTTGAAGCTCTCACATCCTATTGAAAATGCAGTTTGGTGACTTGTGCAAGAGTAAAGCCAAGAAGGAATATCGAAGTAGAATATTAGCACTCCTGAGACAAGGCCAGAATGAATGTGTGCTTTCAATTTATGAAATTAAATGACTAAAGGAGCTGATAAAAAAAAAATAACAGTAAGCTGCCAGTGGGGAGAGGAAAACAAAGAAGGGGGGGGGGTAGCTTAAGAGCACCGATATCCAATCAAGTAAAACATAACTTTTTTTAAAAAAATTGTCTTCCCTACAAGAAGTGAACATCCCCAGATCTGAAAATCATGATTTAATTTGCCCACTATGTGGCTCTTTGCTTAATTTTCCCTATCTGCTTTGGTGATGTGAAGATATGTAAGCCTGGCATTTCATTTTTCTGTGTCCCTGCAGTCACGCTTTTATTCCTTACTTTGCATGGTGTCACATGGCCATTTTCTTGAGCAATTAGATCAGGTTCTATTGCTCTTGCTGTGAAAATAGTCCAGATGACCAGGGGCAAACATTTGGGGAAAAAAAAATTATTTCCCATTACTAAGTCCTCAGGGAAACTGCTGATTGAAAAATCTACCACTAAATTGCTGCAGCCTATCAAAGCCATAATAGCAGCCTGCAGAATCATTATAATCAACTTTGGGATTGTATAACAGAAGGCTTTGTCCTTTTACACAGCTACATAATTTTGTCAAAATCTTTTCTGTTTTCTATATGCAGAAAAAGGTGAAAATTCTAACACTTGTCTTAGGACGTGGTGGAAACTATATTTTGCTTATTGATAAGCAACAAATGCGAGTTCTTACAAACTGTGCTTATATCTTCTATTCACATCATTCCAGTGTGGAAAGGAGCATGTAGGAAGATGGTGCAAACCGTAGATATACCTGAAAATTACATGGTATGGTATAGCATGAAAAATGGCTTCGGTGATATCATTCCCATATATCAGCCCCACTCACATTATCCCCATTGCAAACAATCACAGAGTTTCTCAGAAAGAGTAGCTCTGTTGACCTCTCCACGCAACTTTTCAGGAGAAGAACTTGTCATATTCTAGCATGGTTGGGTGTAGACTTCTTTGTAGCATCTGAACGGAGCTGTTCTCTCTTCAGTTTTATTATTTGAATAAGACCGTCATTCACAGCTTTTTTATTCAACTTCTTCCTTCAGCACAGGTTTTCCTCACACTGAGAACAAGGTATCTCAGCCATATGTAACTGCGCTAGGAAGAGGTATCTATTGGTTGTTTATTCTGCATGTTTAGATTTTTGAAAAGAAGCTTTAGCAAGTGCAGGATTCAGAGACCCTCTTACAATTGTCTCATGTGTGTAATTAGCCAGCACACTGCTGGCCCAGTCAGCTATATATACAAATGCTTGTATAGTTGCTGTCAAATAATAGGCCACAGCCTTCATCAATCTCTAGGGCTGAAAAGAGGGCATGTCTGACATAGTGATGGGAAGAGACAGTGAACCATCCTTCACATGGTACCTGTAGGGAAACTGTGTAGCAACAGTTGGCTTTTAGGGGAAAGGTGGTTCTTTGAAAGGTGGCTCTGCTTCACACTATTTATTTAATTAATGAATGAAATAATTTTTATCCCGCCTTTATTGTTTTTATAAATAACTCAAGTAAGCAAACATACCTAATACCCCTTCCTCCTCCTGTTTTCCCCACAATAACAACCCTGTGAGGTGGGTTGGGGTGAGAGTGTGTGACTGGCCCAAGGTCACCCAGCCAGCTTTCAGGCCTAAGGCAGGACTAGAACTCACATTCTCCTGGTTTCTAGCCTGGCACCTTAACCACTAGACCAAACTGGCTAAAAGACATAGCTGAACTGGCTTCACTGAAGACCTCTAACTCTCTTGCCTCAGAATACACATTTGGATTGTGACTTGAATGGGCATCGGTAGAACAGGACACCAGAAAATAGTTTACTGCTCTCTTCAGATCTAATGGCATTAGTCATTATTAATCTTTTAGTTGGGTATACATTTGGCGGTTAAAAAATTGACTCATTGCTGTCCTTTTGTGTTTCATCATGCCTTCCTTTCTTAGGGTACTTTAATGACCCCACCAGTTCCTTGCTTGCCAATGGGCAGTCCTACCACCCCCCACCCACTGCCCTGAACAGACCCTCCCCTCCTATCTGTTAGGGCTAAGGAAGGTTGGGGAAAAGGGACCGACAAATATGCTGCTTTGCCACTCTGGGCCCCCTGCCACCATTGGGGGGAGAGGGCTACTGCTAGCAAGTTCAGCAGCAGTAGCAGCAGGCCATGTATTTCCCTCCTGTCTGTCATGTCTGGGAAGGGAGAGAGAGTGGGCGTTATCAGATAATGTGAATAGGCAGGTACATAGAAGTAATCCAGTTCATACTGTGCATTTGGACTTTGAAAAAGCTTTTGACAATGTCCCTCACCAAAAACCCTTGACTAAGCTTAGTAGCTGGGAGTTAAGGAGATGGGTCCTCTCCTGGATATACTATTGGCCAAGGACAGGAAACAGAGGGTAGGAACAAATATCTAGTAGTAGATATTACTACTAGAAGAACACTCATGATTTTATTGTTGCTGTTGCCCTATTTCCTTTGTATAGTTGTAACAGGGGCCATTGGTATAACATTTTGTAGGAGAATATAAAACAAAGGACACAGCATTTAAAAATAAAAACAGTCTCACTCTGTCTCTCCTTCCGCCCCTGGAAGTAGGGCTGTCTCTAAAGAGGAATAATGCAATTTTTTAAAAAGTACTATTTAATTTAATACTTTCATTTAATCCAGTATGTTTCTTCTGGATATAGCTTTAATTTTTAGTTCAGATTCTGTGGGTAATTCATGTTGAATACACAGTTTTAGCATCTCATTTTGCAGAAATCCACCTACAACATTTATCTAATCTTTGTTCTCCAGCTTACCCACAATTAAGGGTAATGTTTAAGAAGAAAAAAAAAACCAGTAGTAATTTTACCCATCAATAAAGTTTTCTGTCAAGGATATAAACAGAGATGGATATAGTAGACTTTTTAGCTAATAGAAAGAGAAAAGTTAGGTTGTTGTTTTTCTCTCTTATTTTAACATAATTTCTTTTCTTTAGAGAGCAGTTGTAAAAACTTTTTAAAAAGCAAAATATGTCCTCAAATAAAGCTCAGCTCCAGATAACAAGCTCTATACAGCCATGCTTGGCATCACTGAGGAATGGGGCTGCCATTGCCTTCTTCTAAGATGATTTTTTGAAGGCTCAACCCTTTTATGAAGTTGGTTGATCTTTTGAAAAAGCAGCTTAAACTTTGTTTTAATTATCCTTTATAAACTGATTAATGCAATTAATCCTTTAGCCTCTTTAATCTGTTAATGATAACTTTATCTGCAATCCAAAGTGCAGATGTCTGAGACTCAACTCAACTCAACTCAAATCTGTATTACGGTCATAGACCAGCATATGGAGGGTGGGGTACAGTCATTAAAAAGCATAAAGGATGCATCACGAGTAAAAATAAAAATATAAAAAGCTAGAATATACATAAGATTTATAAATTAAAAACTAAAAGTATATATAAAAAGGGAAGAATCTAAAAGGAGTAGGAGTATTAGATGGGTGTAGGGGAGCATAAAAGGTTAGTATGTGGAAGACTATATCAAGTTACAAAGCACTCTAATATGCTGAACCAGGTGCTCATTAAATCTAGTTTATAAATTTGAGTCCCAAGCACAGATGATCATCCAACATATTTTGAGTACTGCTGCACAAAACTGGGCAACATTGCACGTTGTAGCATGATCTGTTCTAGCGTGAAAGCAACAGAGTAGTGTAAAATTGTCCTGCGCACCCTGCTTATTTATGTAGTAATGGTGAGAAGAGGCTAGTATGAATGTCTCTGTAATACAGACAATAGAGATGCATGTGCCCTGTTGTCTTTCATGAGGTTGCTCACCTAAAGTCTGTGATGAAATTCCTGGCCTGGACAGACAGATATGCAACAGGAGAGCACGTTGTTGCTGCTGTGCTTGCAGCAGAGCCACATATTCACAGTGGTCAGTGTTGACATTCCACTGCATTGATCAGGGAAGGTATAAGGTACCACTCACTTTCTAAACAGATGTTCAGTATTATTTCATAACATTGATTATCTACCAGTACATACTGTACCTTTTATGTTCTTGATTAAGATGGGAACTTCCAGCCAGTTGCATCAGATGTATATGTGGAACAGTGAGGCTTCCTCCAGATGTTTTGTTCAATCAAGGATGGTGACCAAACATGATAACTTTCCTATAGGGAACTACAGAAGTGTCGGCATCTGAATTTGTTTATTTTACTGTCCTACTTCCATCCCACTTTTTTTTTTCTTCTTTGTATTATACCTCTAAGGCTACAATTATTTTAAACTGTAGTTTAAGGTTCTCAAAATTATGGTTAGTGCTTCAACAATGCACTAGTGTAGTAAATAACCAGACAAAAAATTATTTACCAAAAAGAAAAAAGAAAAGAAAAATTAGTCTTCATGTTTAGAGGAATTGGCAGCTCAGTTTGGATTAAAATCTTTCAAGCTTTTTTTTCCCCCAGCCTGGCTTAAAATTCTAACAATATAAAAATTCATTTCAAGCTATTTTTTAAAAAATATTTATTTGGTTAAATTAAAACAAAGCTTTGAAGGATATATAGCCATTGCTAAAATATTCTGTTGGAAATCTGGGTTACTATTTGTTAGGGAGTGGTAAGGCACACACTGTGGAAATATTATCCAAGCCTTTAACACTTGGAACTGCTGCATTTTTTTAAACTGAAACAGTGAATTCACCTCCATCACTGAGTAGGACCAGCTTCTTATTTCTCTTGTAGAATTATTTCATCAGTAACCATTTCTTCTGGCTGAAGACTGAGAATTTATTTCATTACAACTATAAAGAGTCTTTTATAAAGAAGTAATG
Organism: Candoia aspera; assembly: GCF_035149785.1. Classification (NCBI taxonomy): domain Eukaryota; kingdom Metazoa; phylum Chordata; class Lepidosauria; order Squamata; family Candoiidae; genus Candoia; species Candoia aspera. Next base: position 38,705,344 of record NC_086157.1, read on the forward strand.
TTTAGAAGTAAGAGATCTGCAGAAGTTTGGAAATGCTAAATTATAATATAACCCCCAAAGAGATATGCCCTTAAAGTATCATTATTTGTAACAATAGTATAACAGTATATATTTCCAAATAATGTATATACACATATACAAACACATATACACACAAACATATATACACAGACACAGACACACACACAGTGTGTGTGTGTGTGTGTGTGTATACTCCCCCTAAGGCAATCTTGCAGAGGGGGAGGAAATGAAGGAGGAATTATAGCTTGATCCAAGTCTGTAGAACTACTAGGAATCAAAATAGGTCATGGAACCTGTTCTTTGGAACATCATCCCCATTTGCCTTTCATAAGGCCTTGAAGACATGTCTGTGTCACAGGGCATAGGAGTCAGAATGTATGGCAGAGCCCATGAGATAGTAATGTTGAGAAGTGTTTGTGATTTTAGCTTAGCTGCTTAACTTGTACTTCTTTTTGTGGTGTTTATCTTGCTGGATTTTAAGCATGGTTAGCCACCCAGAATCATGATGATGAGATGAGTGGCCATATAAAGAGAAATAAAGAAAAGAAAAAGAAAAACCACTTTTCCTGGGACTAGAGCTAAACTACATATGTACTGATGGTCATCTCTTCCTTAAGTTGTCAAGGCTTGAGAAAAGATATGTTGCTTAAAGACATATTTCCAAGAACTTTGCACTTGGGAAGACTTTTACTCATGCCCTGGTAGGATTTGTTTCCACTGCCATGTGTTGCAATACAAAGCTGGATTTAGTAAGTATGCTGTGGGATTCATTCTTTCTAGAGGGAATGACAGAGCTTGCTGTTACCAGCTTTAGGGAATGGCCACCCAAATCATTCTTCATCTCAGAAAACATGATTCTAAGTTTACTTTCCATTCTTCTTGACCTCCAGAACTTTAAGGCTGTTTTTCAAATTGACTTTTATTGTTGTTAAATATTCATAAGTGACTAAAGCCACTGGGCTTTGGTGGTTTATACACTAGTGAAAATAAAAAATAAGACGTTGTTTTTGTTGGCCATCCATTTCCCAATACACTGTATATTGGAAAGTGATATGTGAGAGAAATCTATCCCTCTGGTTCCCTCTCTACTGCCATATATATACCCCCCATCCATTATGTGTAGCATGCTATTCTTTTTGAAAAATAATAAGATTGATTTCCAAACTAGCGTAGTATACAAGAGGAAAACACTCTCTTTTTCCCTATACTGTAATATTGCCTATATCTGTAATACTGTGGTTTATTTTCAGGTACTGCATGAAGATATGGAGGATATATTTCAGTTCATTTATGTCTAACTGCATATTAGCATCACAATTACATTAGAATTGTAATTCTATTCACTTTGCCATTGAATTTTACTGCATTATATTGAAGTGTATAATATCTTCATCTTCATGTATTCCAAGAAGCAAACCAGCACAGATGGGTAGAATTGCAGGGAGCACATTTAATCATCTCTGTGCTTCCTCCAGTTAACATTAGATTACAATGATGAAAGGCAGATTGAGAATTATGCATAAACAAACGACTTCATCTTGTATTATCTTTTATTTTGACATCTAGACTAGTAAGAAGACTGTTTCTAATTGCACATATGCATTGCAAAGATGCTTTGGGGAAAGTATATGCTTTCAAGAAAAACATCAGGAAGGAAAAAACATGGATAAAAAACACTAAATGTATTCATTTATTATTATTTACTGCATTTATAACCTGCCTTGTCTCCAAGCAGCACACATGGCAACTCTTCTGCTAATTTTATACCCATAGCAACAATCCTGTGAGATAGGTATGAGAGAAGGCCTGACCTCAAATCATCAAATGGACCTTGTGGTCAAGCGAGGGCTCAAATCTCTCCAGTCCTTGGCCACTACAGGCATTGGTTCTCCAAGAGCTCACCTCCAAACACAACTCCTTACTGAAGAAAAAAAAAAAGCTCTTCAAACAATTTACATTTAAATTAAGGACATACACACACAATCCCCATTCATACTTCACTGCTATCTGGATCACAACTGTCGACAGTAAAAGCTTGTGAATTGGTTTAACCTATTTTAAAATCACTTGGCTATCCACACTTAACTGAGCAGTGTTGACTTCTATACATTATTATGCTGCCTAGCTCTTCATTTGATCTGTCATGAAACTACTTGCAATCAATTTCTCTGCAGGAATCATGAATTCTTAATGGTAACATTATGAGAAATGTTGGAAAACGTCTGTTTTCTCCATACAATTCATAGAATGTACAGTATAATCATTTATCTCCTGATATGTGACAGAAAATGAAGAAGTACATTTAATTATTTCCTAATTAAAAGCTGGATCCATAACTTATATATTTTAAACAGCAACCAGTGATCTAGAAGGTAGGAGGCAGGTATTTTATCAAGATCCGTAACAGCAATTACAGAAAGAGTAGGAGCTTAAGCAATGTCTTTACCTCAGAAAAATACCATTAAGTTTGAGGATATTATAGATATGGTAGGCAGAGTTAACTGACAAATTTAATTTAATTTAATTTAATTTAATTTAATTTAATTTAATTTAATTTAATTTACTAAACTTGTATGCTGCCTGACTCTCAATGACTCTGGGCAGCATACAAATGCATGCCAGGTCAATATTAAAGCTGAGATGGTAGTTTTAAACTACAGAGCTACAGGTTTTGAGTGGAATCAGAATACTGATAACCAAAAGGATGAGTTTCCAGCCACTGACTGCTGGAAGGATGCATACACCTTGGCATTTTGCAATTACTACTGCAAGTACTACAAGACTATTTCTGATTTGTCACAGTTGTACATAAAAAAAATTTGCATATGTGAAACTCATTAAAAAGCTGCTCTTTAATCATCACCTTATAAGAAAGCAGGGAGGAGAAATCTGCATTCAATCTACTTCCTTGCCTCCATCTTTCAGAACTGCATTTATCTGTATCATTCTGACCATGTTGGTTAAATATATAATGGTTAAGATAAAATCATCAAGTCGACTCCAGGTAATTCTGTGGACACAACCATGCAGTTTTCTTGGCAAAAGTACAGAAGTGGTTGGTCACTGACTTCTTTCAGGGCGTTTTACAAATTTCCAGCCTACCCTACAGTCCCAATAGTCTCCCATCTAAATACTAAGTAGGCCCAGTCCTGCTTAGCTTTTGAACCCTGACAAGGTTTGCTGATATACGGATATAATTCCAGCATAAATTTCTGATTCTGAAGTTCTGTGGTACAGAGAGAAAATCACACACTATTTTGTGTGCATCAGAATTAATTGATATATGGGATAAGCTTGCATGCAGCATAAACTTACATCTACATCTACATTACCTTTTCTTGATTATTACTTTTAGATATCACTTAATCACTTTAATATCACTAAAATAATTTTAAATATATTACATGCATGGATGGAGGTAACATTAATTGCCTATAACTGTTTTGGAGAATCCATGTAGTTTACCGGAATTAATTTCTTATAATGGCTTAAAAAGCCATACTGGCTGGTGGAATGGTAGAAATCTAATGCTTCTAGAGTATCTGATTAGATAAGTCTTCAGTAAAATATGGTACAGCTTAGTCAGTAGAATAGAATTGATCAAACTTTGAATTGTTATCTTGCCATTTTTAAAAATTATATTTAAGGAATATAGTTTGGGGGGAAAGCCCTAGGTTTCACACAGTGGTAAGGAAATAAAAGACCCACAACTTGTGGCCAGGTATCGTGTATATTGTTATAAAACGTTCTTTCACAATGACATTTTTCTCATGGTGGTGAGGTACAGACTGCAATCTCTTGAAAAATAAATTCTAGAAAAATTACAAAGGGAAATAATCCTATTTTATGTATTCAGTATATTTAATCTTTTAAGCTCATCATACTTACGGGTAAGCTCTATGTCAGTAAGTCACATATATGGATTTTTTTCCGAAAGCTGTTGAGAATGAAGTCCGACTGCATATCTTCCCATTCCCTGTTAACTAAATATTAAATGCACTGATTTTAATACATAAAGGAAAACTGTACTTTGTCACACTTAAAATGCAGACTGTAATTCTGAAAGTTCTTAGTACTGGAACTCAGTATAAAACATGGTACCTCATGTTCTTGACCAATCTAAGGAATAAGATCAAATATCTATAAATATGTGGAATCATATTGACATTGGCATCCTCAGAGAGAGAATGGAAGACAGACTACACATTCATAATGATGTCATCATGTACTGTAATGTAATTGCACAAATGATCAAATTATGCAACTTACATCACAAATGTAATGTATCATTTGCATGATAATGTCATGATAGGCTAACATTCCGAGATACTTGGGAGGCATCCAGGGGTGCTGCTCCTCAGATTGCCGGGTGCGAGACCCTGTTTGTTAAGTTGGGCTCTAGGGACTGTTGCTATTGTACCAGCCTCCCTGCTGCGTCGCAACTTCCCTGCCTGAGCTCCTTGACTCCATAGCTGGGTTGGCAGTGGAGTTCCCCAGGCTTATGGTCTTGGGGAATTTCAACCTCCCTTCCTTGGGGACGGGGTCGGAGGTAGCTCGGGAGTTCATGGTTACCATGACAGCCATGGGCCTGTCCCAAGTAATCCAGAGCCCGATGCATAATGGTGGTCATTCGCCTGACCTGGTTTTTCTGTCGGAGCAGTGGCAGAGTGCTCTGAAATTGGGGGAGATCTCGGTTTCTCCCCTGTCATGGTCAGATCACTGCCTGGTGAGCCTCCAGTTCTCTGGCGCCACCCCCCTCCGCAGGGAGGCTGGCCCTATTAGATCAGCCCACCCCAGGCGACTGATGGACCCAATTGGGTTTCAGAGGGAGCTCGGGGTTGTTCTGGGAAGTCTGCTGCATAGTTTGACTGAGGCCTTGGTGGCCGCATGGAATGAGGGAGCAGACGGGGCTTTGGATCGGATTGCACCTGAGTGCCCATGGCTCCCGCAGCTCCCCATGGTTCATGGAGGAGCTGAGGAGGCTTAAGAGGGCTAAGAGACACCTGGAGTGCCACTGGCAGAAGACAGGGAGTGAAGACGACCGAACACAAGCTAGAGCCGCTATTAGAGCCTACCTCGTGGCAGTAAGGGTGGCGAAATGTGGTTATTTCTCTGCCCTTATTGCATCTGCAGATAGCCGTCTGGCAGCCCTATTTCGGGTGACTCGGTCCCTCCTCGGAGGGAATGATACCGAGCCTCACCTGCAGGGTCACTGTGAGGAATATGCTGCGCATCTGGCAGATAAAGTCACTCGCATTCACTCTACGTTGGACTCCAGCTTTATGGCAGGGCCAGTGGAGGATACGGGGGCAAAGTCTGGCATGGTTATCTGGGGGGAGTTTGATCCGGTTGCACCTGAGGGAGTGGACAGGGCCCTTGCGGCTACTAGTTTGGCCACTTCTGTATTAGATCCGTGCCCTTCCTGGTTGGTCAAGGCTGCCCGGGAGGAGGCACGTGATTGGGTCTGGGTGGTGGTTAATTCCTCCTTGAGAGAGGGGGTGCTCTGGCCGGCTCTTAAGGAGGCGGTGGTGCATCATCTCCTCAAGGGGCCATTGCTTGACCCAACCAGCCTGGATAGTTTTCGTCCAGTCTCCAACCTCCCCTTTTTGGGGAAGGTTGTGGAGAGAATGGTCACATGGCAGCTGCAGAGGACCCTGGATGAAGCAGATTATCTGGACCCTTGTCAGTCAGGGTTCAGGCTGGATTACGGGACTGAGACAGCATTGATCACACTCTTAGATGAGCTCTGGTGGGAGCGGGATGGGGGCACTACAGCCATCCTTGCTCCTTCTGACCTCTCAGCGGCCTTCAATACCATCGATCATGGTATCCTTCTGGACCGGCTTTGGGAGTTGGGGGTGGGCAGCACAGTATTGTGCTGGTTCTCCTCCTTCCTCTGAGGTCGGTTCCAGTTGGTGTTGATGGGGGGAAAGGGGTGCCTCAGGGCTCGGTTCTCTCCCCTCTCCTATTTAACATCTACATGAGATCGTTGGGGGAGGTGATCTGACAGTTTGGGGTAAGATACCATCAATATGCTGATGATACTCAGCTTTATATCTCTTGAGTGATGCCGTGGATGTCCTGACTCAGTGCCTGGAGGCTGTGAGGGCCTGGATGGGGTGCAATGGGCTTTGACTCAACCCAAGCAAGACTGAGTGGCTTTGGGTTTGTGGGCCTCCCGGTGCTAAGGTTTTTTCCACCTCTGGTCTTGGATGGGGTTACACTGCCCCAGACAGACCCGGTGCACAATCTGGGGGTCCTCATAGACTCATGGCTCCTGCTCGAAGAGCAGGTGGCAGCTGTGGCTAGGAGGGCCTTTGCACACCTTCGGGTTGTGTGCCAGCTGCGCCCATTCCTAGACCAAGAGGCTTTGCTCACAGTCACTCATGCCCTCGTGACCTCCCGTCTGGACTACTGTAATGCGCTCTACATGGGGCTGCCCTTGAAGAGCATTCGGAAGCTTCAACTGGTGCAGAATGCAGCTTCACGGATAGTAAATAGTGTTGGCTCCATGGCACATGTAACACCACTGCTACGTGAGCTGTATTGGTTGCCAGTGTGCTTCCAGGTGCAATTCAAGGTGCTGGTTGTCACCTTTAAAGCCCTTCATGGCTTGGGACCAGGTTACCTAAGGGACCGCCTTCTCCCAGTTGTTTCTACCCATCCAATTCGATCTAGTAGATTGGATATGCTGCGGGTCCTGTCAGCCAGGGAGTGTCAGCTGGCGGGAACTAGAAGGCATGCCTTCTCCTCCATAGCGCCTGCCCTCTGGAACATCCTCCCTCCAGAAATTAGGATGTCCCCAACCCTGTTGGCCTTTCATAAGGCCATAAAGACCTGGTTTTGTGCCTGGGCCTGGGGCCTCAAGCATATGGATGGTCCCGTCTCTTGGCTGTATTAATATCTATGCATTGCTCACTTGGCAGCCATGTATATTTATTTTGTATTTATTTTATATTTTAACTGTTTTAATTATAATTGTTTTATGGTTTTATTGTTGTAAGCCACCCAGAGTCACTTGCTGAGACGGGCAGCTATAGAAATCAAATAAATAATAAATAAATAAAATAAAACATTATCATGGCTTCTTATACAGACACCTATGCATATATAGCAATACTAAGAATAAACCTACTGATTTCATTTGATCTACTTTAAATATTGTTAAATCTGGATCCAATTTAAAGCAAATTATTTAATTCCTAGAACAGCCAATACAATACACCTAAATAACAAGATTATGAAAGATTTCAAGGCAGAGACATACTGTTTAATTCCTGAGGCAGAATCTTACTAAATGGATTAAAGACCAAGAACTGGGAGAAGAAGAGAACTTACTTGATAAAACTGGATAGACAAGAGGTTTGCCTCTTATGAGATTGTGATGAGAAAAATGGGAAATCCTGCATATTTCAGAGTTCTCCTTCCATGCAGCTCACACTGCAGTGCATTGGACAGGGTGTGTGTGTGTGTGTAATGAAATATGCATTGCAGCATTGCAATGCTATGTACATTATGGACTTCTGTGTGACACTGTGATGTAAATATGAAAGGGTGGAGCTTTTGTATCGTGATGTCCTGAGACATGTTTCATCTATCTGGTGCAATGTGGTTAGGAATGGACACCTATCATGGCTCATAAGAGTCTGTAGACACAATCCAAGAACAATCTCCACATAGGGGGAAAGCACTTCTGACAATAGAGTACTGTTTTATTACAGCATGGAGAAGTTAGTATTGCTGAAGAGCTCAGCCACATTTTAAATGGAATAGGCAGTCAGAAGGCCAGCTGTTGGTTTGAATCATAGGAGTCAAAGAGATAGCAACTCTTATTAGATTTGGAATTTATATTTAAAAGCATACAGGATGCACTGCTTCTCTATATAGGTGTCATTCTCCAGGTCTATATTTGAAATCATATCCATATCCACTATCCATAAAAATGCCTTGGAAAAAAATAACTGTTCAACCAGATGCTATTCTTAAACTGTCCTGTTTAGCAATAGCAACACTAAGTAAGCATGAATCTTGGCCACTAGATGTATTAAAATTACACTATGTATGAGAATTGGACCCAACTGAATGGATAAAAATATTTACACATAGTCTTAGGTAAATACCCCTGATCATTGTCCAAAATATAGTTCATTTTACTTATACATATGTGTTTGAGCGAATAACAATTATTCGAATTTCTCATGAAAACTGGTAGAAAACTATGAGACAAATTAAAAGGGATAATTGTTCAATTTCAAATCACTGTTTATTTTAAAACAATGTACATTTCATTATGCAAAGTGTGCCTATTTACTTATTTATCACAGTAAGCATAAGGTGAATATGAGAAGCTTACAATACAAATGGCTAAACTTATCACCAAGACAAATAAAGCCCTAATGAGGAACAGAGAATACCTGCAACAGAAAGATTTTTACCTATGACTACACAGCAAATCTAGCAGTCCAAAATTTCAGGAGAAAATACAACCTCATGTACACTCATGCTTCATTTAAGATACATTATTATGAAATTATGTATACTACATAATTAATACTTATTTGAGCGTAATTAATAAATCTCCCCCGTTGAGAGTTTTTGGGGAGAAGTATTGCAGAAAGGTTTATCCTGTTGCTATATATGATCTTTACAGAAAACATAGTCCTACCCCTCAATCAGCTTCATTTGCTATTGTGGTTATTAGCAAATTACCAACAAGCATATTTTTTAAAAGGTAATATTTAAATGTCTGGTTAGTCACCCTTACCAAATTCACTACTTTGGGGGTGAAAAGTAATCCTGGAATATATTTCACCTAGCCATAACTACTATATCAGGAAGACCACCTGGAACACGCCATAAGAACATTGATTTAGGACTGTAGCACATTATCCAAAAGGATACACAGTGGAGCTTCTGTTCATCAATGCCATTTTAAACTGTAGACCCCAAATTGATATGTCAAAGGGAAGGATTTTAATCTAGCTTTCATAAGCTAGTTGCTGTACTGTACTGACCACAATCCTTCCAATTGCAGTGTAAAATAGAACAAACCCTTCAAAATTTGAAGTGGTAATCATAGAACTATTGCTTATTAAGCAAAATTATGATTACTTGCATTCCCTGTGGTCCTATTTATCTCAGTCTAGATAGGCAGCATAGACTAAATTTTCCCTACCAAAATCAATAGTGACATTTATTCAAAAACTAGATTTTTTGCACATGATGGAAAGCCAATTTAGAGTGATTTTTTTTTAAAGATTCTTGTTTTCTTTCAGTCTTTTAAAAATTTAACAAAAGTGGGAAAAGACTGAAAGAATCTTTTATCATATGGTATATAATCAACGTATACAATTTAAGCCCAACCCAATACAACATGAGCAACAAGAAGATAACACATTCCGATGGTACAGGATATGATTGTCATGGGGAACCCCAACCTGAAAATTAAGAAAGAAGAAAGATAAGCAAAGAGTCAACATTTTCTTGTTAACATTCTAAATAAATCAGCTACAAATAGTAACTTAAATCTAAGGTATTGTTATAATTACATGATATTTAAAATCATTGAAATACAGCAATAATTATTAACAATAACAAGGCAATGCCAAGTTAGCATTGTAACTGATTGATGCATTACAATTTTATAGACATAATTTGCAAACTTATGTGCATCTATAATCTATAAATATATATAAATATAAATATATATAAATATATAATCTATATTATCTGTTATAATCTATAAAGAAAGGCAAAATCTGGGGAAATATCATCATTATAAAGTCCTGCTGAAAACACTGGATTGGAAACTAGCTTCAACCATTTATTTAAATAAGATTTTATCTTAACTATTTTTGTTGGATTATGCCAATAACTTTATCTAAATATCTAGAGTTCCACTTCCAAAGTGCATAGAGAAAGGATATCAAAGTTGGAGGAAAAAACTTTGCTGGCCATTTTCAGCCATTACCTGAAGATCAGAGAGTAAAATGGAGCCAGAAATGTCAAAGCATGTTTACAACTACTTCTTTCAGAAGGAACATACAGTAACTCCTCTAGAATAGATATATTGCAACCTATTCTATGTCTTCTGTATTACTTACTATCAACATGCTAGTGGTATCTGAATATATTTCTACAACATTGGGCATACCAACTGAGATTCTGGGATTTGTCAGCAAAGGACCAAGGACCAAATCAGAATAATCATGGAGTACTCCCACAAACCCCACAGGGTATTGACCTAATGTTTCTCAGCATCTTTTGTCCCATATGGCAAATTTTGTACAACGCCCTTTTGTAGTATAAACCTGTCTTTGATAGTAAAAGCATGTGTATGGCTCTAAATTTAGAAAACTCAGAAGTTAAATATCACATCCAGAAGTAAGCTGCCTCCCTGACTATCAGGGGACAACTGCACCACAATGGCTTTTTATATGTCCCTTTTTTCTTTAGGGAAGACATACAGTACTGCAATTATACCATGGCACCCAACCAGCAGGACATTTTGGAATATTCCCACCCTCTAATTTTTGGTGGCCTTCTGTTCAGGGGCTACCAAACCCTCACCATGCCAAACCTTTAACCTCCACGCCAGGCTTCTTGCATCCTATCCCCTCCCCTGCATGAGTCTAGGGACAGTTTCCTTGGACTTTATTACTGACCTACCAGATGACATGGGTCTGACTCCATATTAGGCATGGGTGATTTATTTCTAAAACAGTTCATTTCATCCCCTGTCCTGGCCTTCCTTCTGCCCCCAAGATGCCAGCTTCTTCATTCATCACATCTTCCAACCCCCAAACATGTCCTGTCACCTGATTTCAGACAGAAAGATTCAAGTCACTGCCTGTTTTTAGACAGCACTCTTTTTACTCCTGGATCTTGACCTCCATTTTGTTTCTGCACTCAACCTGCTATCTAGAAAAGTACACTGAAAACCTTGCCAGAATTCAAAGAAAGGTGAATGACACAACTTACATTTATCCACCTATTTTCTCAATAAGAAAAATAAAAGGAAACCTTAGGAGATTAGTTTCCTTATTAAAATCTATCTTTATGTTCTACTACTTTAAACAAAGCAATTATCCAAGTTACTTTTAAAGCCTCTTTGGACAGTTGTTCCAATACAGCAAAGAGCTGGAAGCATGGGCAAGATGAGTATATATTACATTTCTACTAATTTAACTGAAATACAGCAGCTCAAACTTTTTAAAATTAAAAAGCTCCTTTATTTTTAAAAAGCTAGAAAAGAAATTCAAGTATTTTCTGATAGGAAAGCAGCACTTTCTAAAACGTATTTGCAGTTAGCAAATGAGCCTACCAGAAAATGTCCTAGCTACATATATTATGGCTGGGAGTATCAGCAATGTGTTATTTGTGTAACTAGAGGTAAGGCTGGGATCCAGGGTCTGGAATCTCCTCTGGAATTCTTAAATTAAATTTGCCTTTCATCTGATTATATTCAAAATTTATTTATCATCATCACTTTCTTGACTTTTGTGAAAAACTAATCATATTACTTAAGTGGGCTTCTGTTTGCACCATGGGCTGAAGTCTCAGCATCATCCCTTTATCCATTGTCTATAAACAGACATAGGACCCAAAACTATTCAAGTTATTTTGGACCATGAGGCAGAATATCCCACAAGTTCTTCTCCTTTCTCTTGTAGTAAAGGTTTAGTAATATTATAAAATAACCAACCATTTTATATTCATTCATAACACCCCAAATCCATTGCTTAAGGCACACCTAATGATAGTATATATTTGCAGGCAATGATCAGACATTAGTAAGTGTTCCATTCCTTCTACTGACCCTGGCCATTTTTACATCTAGCCCAGCATTTTTCCAAAGCATTGACTTCAACTCCCAGAATTCTTGATCATATGCATGCTACTTGGACAATTTGGAAACTGAAGTTGACACAACTGGAGAAACACTGATCTAGCCCATTACTGCCAGATTCTCAGCAGCCTCCCGTAGATGCAAACAGGAAACTTTCCCTGGTACTTAACTGAAAAAGAAAGGGGGGGGGGGAAATTGAAACCCAGCCCTTACATTGTGTTGAGATCCCTTCAATATCCTATATGTGTGTAAAGCCTAAAAATGACAAGCTGCTGCAATTGTATTTTGCAATTAAGCTTCATCTTAGATATGTGTTGTTTATTCGTTTAGTCGCTTCCGACTCTTCGTGACTTCATGGACCAGCCCACGCCAGAGCTTCCTGTCGGTCGTCAACACCCCCAGCTCCCCCAGGGACGAGTCCGTCACCTCTAGAATATCATCCATCCACCTTGCCCTTGGTCGGCCCCTCTTCCTTTTGCCTTCCACTCTCCCCAGCATCAGCATCTTCTCCAGGGTGTCCTGTCTTCTCATTATGTGGCCAAAGTATTTCAGTTTTGCCTTTAATATCATTGCCTCAAGTGAGCAGTCTGGCTTTATTTCCTGGAGGATGGACTGGTTTGCAGTCCAAGGCACTCTCAGAATTTTCCTCCAACACCACAGTTCAAAAGCATCGATCTTCCTTCGCTCAGCCTTCCTTATGGTCCAGCTCTCACAGCCATATGTTACTACAAGGAACACCATTGCTTTAACTATGTGGGCCTTTGTTGTCAGTGTGATGTCTCTGCTCTTAACTATTTTATCGAGATTTGTCATTGCTCTTCTCCCAAGGATTAAGCGTCTTCTGATTTCCTGACTGCAGTCAGCATCTGCAGTAATCTTTGCACCTAGGAATACAAAGTCTTTCACTGCTTCTACATTTTCTCCCTCTATTTGCCAGTTATCAATCAAGCTGGTTGCCATAATCTTGGTTTTTTTGAGGTTTAGCTGCAAGCCAGCTTTTGCACTTACTTCTTTCACCTTCATCATAAGGCTCCTCAGTTCCTCTTCACTTTCAGCCATCAAAGTGGTATCATCTGCATATCTGAGATTGTTAATGTTTCTTCCAGAGATTTTAACTCCAGCCTTGGATTCCTCAAGGCCAGCTTGTCGCATGATGTGTTCTGCATACAAGTTGAATAGGTAGGGTGAGAGGATACAGCCCTGCCGTACTCCTTTCCCAATCTTAAACCAGTCCGTTGTTCCGTGGTCTGTTCTTACTGTTGCTACTTGGTCGTTATACAGATTCTTCAGGAGGCATACAAGATGACTTGGTATCCCCATACCGCTAAGAACTTGCCACAATTTGTTATGGTCCACACAGTCAAAGGCTTTAGAATAGTCAATAAAACAGAAATAGATGTTTTTCTGAAACTCCCTGGCTTTTTCCATTATCCAGCGGATATTGGCAATTTGGTCTCTAGTTCCTCTGCCTTTTCTAAACCCAGATTGTACATCTGGCAATTCTCGCTCCATGAATTGCTGAAGTCTACCTTGCAGGATCTTGAGCATTACCTTACTGGCATGTGAAATGAGTGCCACTGTTTGATAGTTTGAACATTCTTTAGTGTTCCCCTTTTTTGGTATGGGGATATAAGTTGATTTTTTCCAATCTGATGGCCATTCTTGTGTTTTCCAAAATTGCTGGCATATAGCATGCATTACCTTGACAGCATCATCTTGCAAGATTTTGAACAGTTCAGCTGGGATGCCGTCGTCTCCTGCTGCCTTGTTATTAGCAATGCTTCTTAAGGCCCACTCAACCTCACTCTTCAGGATGTCTGGCTCTAAAGATATGTACATATCTTAGATATGTAACTCTTCAAAACTCAGCTGATCTCCCAAAGACAGTCTGAAGCATCATAGAATTCTTCAATGACTTTTAATTATCTCATAGCTCATCTAAATCATAACCAGTTTGTTCTAGTGGTTAAGGCAACGGGCTAGAAACCAGGAGTCTGTGAGTTCTAGTCCCGCCTTAGGCATGAAAGCCGGCTGGGTGACCTTGGGCCAGTCACTCTCTCTCAGCCCAACCCACCTCACAGGGTTGTTGTTGTGGGGAAAATAGGAGAAGGAAGGAGTATTAGGACCATTCGCAGTCTTGAGTTATTTATAAAAATAATAAAGGCAGGATCGAAAATAAATAAATAAATAAATAATGTTAAGGGGAGAAAGGTGAAAAAAGGTGAAAGGTCCCCTGTGCAAGCAGTGAGTCATGTCTGACCATTTGGAGGGACGCTGCTTTCATGATGTTTTCTTGGCACACTGTAGCGGGGTGGTTTGCCATTGCCTTCCCAGTTGTCACCTTCCCCAGCAAGCCAGGTACTCATTTTACCAACCTCGGAAGAATGGAAGGCTGAGCCGACCTGAGCGAGCTACCTGAGAATCCAGCTTCTGCTGGGATTGACCCCGGGTCGTGGGGAGAGTTTCAGCTGCAATTCTGCCGCCTACCACTCTGCGCCACACAAGGCTCTTAAGGGGAGAAAAGGCAATACAATCTCAGTCTATTGCTATTGCATCTGCCATTTATATTTTCTATCATGTTCTCATGTTCTTTTGGCTTCATGGATTCTTCTAACGATTTATAAGAAGCTGACAAAAGGGGCTTTTCAACCTTAAATTGTGTTCTAACTGCATGTGTCTTATACTTTAATAATCTAAGGACTATGGCATATACTTTAAGACAAATTAATTTATCTTCAAAATGTTCTTAAGAAGCTTTCCCTTCTTCCAATCTCAGCAAAAACATCTTCATTCAAATCTCTATCTCCTTTTATCTTCTTTTTCTAATGATACATTTCTTTTTGGGAACATATGGACATCCTAAATTCATCTATTTAATATAAATAACCACATCTAGATATCTGTGAGTAAATAAATCAATCATCATTGAAATACACACACACACACCGCTTTACTTCATTGTCTGTACTAATGATAATGGATATGCAAAATTAATCAGTTTGGGAAAGAAAAGTTCCTGAGAATTCTGGAATGTTCTGTTTCTCCTCTAGGCCCTATCAAATATCCTCCTGAACAATGCAAGTTCAGGAGCACGTTAAAATCAACCAGATAGACTTTACTACTTACAGAGCAGTTCTGATATTAAAATACTATGAGCACAGTCGTATCTCAGTCCCCACTATTGAGTTGAATGTTTATCCATCAGTCTTTGAGTCAGCAGAAAACGATAACATCAGGAACTGTTGTTTGTCCATTGGTTAGGTTACAAGAGATGAAGGGCCCTCAAAGAGAACACCATCAGCTAATTAGTGCTCACCTTTTCTCATCCCAGTGCAGAACCTTAGGTAAACTTCTATCCTAGTAATAATTGGGGCAGGTGTGGAATTTAAATGTAAATTCACATTTAACTGATAGGTAGAAATGGTAACAAACAGAAGCAAATAAATCACTTTACACAGAGGACAAGCCTTGCATCATGAGAACTGCCTCTTGAATCCCCTAAAGGACATTCATTTGCACCTGTAGATCTGTTCGTTTGTATCAACATATGTTCACTCCACAGAAGGGTATGGCAATGTCTCAAAAATCATAATTAAATGAATTATTCTAAAATTAAACGTATTTCTTAGTCATAGTTATTTGTGTTCCTAACCTCATGGCCTTTAGAAAAATAGGAAAGGCCATCCTCTTTTAGAGGGCTTTCAGGTAGGAAGATCTTGCCTAAGCATTTAATCATTTTATTCATTATTACTTGCTTGTACTAATTGTTTTTATATGTTTTAGTCTTATATATTGCAAGCCATCTAGAGTTTCTGGTATCCCCAGCATACAAATGCAGGTAAATAAATAAATGGTCCAACTGTTTCAGCCAGCAGTCACCCGGGACTCTCTAACATCCTGTCATGTATACCCTTTAAAGCAGTGTTTCTCAACCTCGGCAGTTTTCAGATGTGTGGACTTCAACTCCCAGAATTCCCCAGCCAGCCACTGCTTTAAACACTAAGTAGTGCAGAAGAGACAACATGGGTTCCTATAATTTTTTCATAGGAAATAGGGGCAATTGCTAAATTAGCAAGAAAGAAGAGACAGGCAGAGACTTTAAAAGAAGAAGGGAGAAGAGAGGAAATTTTGATGGCTGGATGGCTGAAGACAAGATTGGCTGTGGAGGCTTCCGTTGTTCCCAGGAGAGCCTGAGGCAAGTGGGGAGAGGCCTGAAGACCCATGAAAGAAAAAAAGGACTGCTGTGGGACAAATCTACCCTTCACAGATAGCTTCCATGGGAGGCTGAAGAAAGAGAGAGAGAAGCCACCAAAGAGAGCAAGAATGCTAGCTAGCATAATTACCCCTTAATTATCTCTAAGTTGGAAGCAGGGATAAAACACAACTTTAACAATACTCCTATTTAGCCAACACTCCAGACTGCACACATAACAAGGGAGGCTTCGCCAGGATGTTTGGCTTTAGTATTAGAGGAATAATTTGTTTTACAATGCCTGAGCAGCTGCTCCTAACTCAAGCTACAGCTGAAAGAATGCTGCCTAGAATCAAAACTAAAGGATTGTGCTGCTTTGTTTGGTGACACAAGGAGTCTTTCATGTGCTGTGTCTTAAATCAAAATCCCAAACACCCACAAATCCCAGTGACATTTCCCCTTCACAATCACAAAATCTGCCCTTCCCATTGTGAGACCACACAATTACACCTTCTTTCTAACACACGCATAAGAACGTACACTCTTCCTTTCTCCAAAACCTACCAAATCATTTCCTTGTTCCTCCTCTCTGTTCTCCCACCAATTGCTGATCTGACAATCTCCCTTGTTTAGCTTCCTTTGCCCATCCTGTTGGCTTTGTAAATCCTCCCTACTCCAGCTGCTCCCACATCTTATCCGCCCCACTTCCTTACAACACTCTCCCACTCCTGTTGGAGCTGAATTAGCGGCTGCTTGAGTGGTTGGGCCCCAGGTTACAGTAGTTCTCCCTCCTCGGGGTGGGGACACTGATGGACGAACTCTGCGGGGTGGAGACTCATCCTGGCGCCGTCTCCGGCCCCGCTCCGCCAGCGGTCCGGGTGAGGGGATGGAGGGTGATTGCGTGGAGCTGGAATCTCCTTCATGCCTCGGCTGCCCCCCCCCCATGACAGAGACAGGGCTTTTAGCATGTACTCCATCGATTCTAATTTGGCCTCTACCACTCTTAGCCTTTCAGGGATTTGAGATTCCTCCCTCCCTCGCACGTTAGGCTGTCTCCCTGCTGATACCATGGTAGATTCTACGTTTGGGGTCAGCAGGAACCAATACTTCCAGGACGCCTGGGACGTCCCTGGCTGGGGTTCTCCCATTTCATCCCAGGTGATCAACTCTGCGGGCGATTCGCTGGGTGCCGGTTACTCTGGTGCTCTCCCATCTTCAGATTCCTCTCCCTCAGGGCTGGAACTCGAATCCTGCCGGAAACCTGAAGGTTCTGGGGTGAGGCTCAGTTCTCCGCTCCTGACCGTTGACTTGGGCATCAAGCCAGTCGGCTCCTCAAGTCTCCTGGACATGAGCTTGGATTCGGCCATCGTTAACTGTTTTCCCTCACAAGAAACTAATCTTGGTAGGAGCTAACGGTACAACTTTGGTGATTCTCAGCTTTATGTAATGATTGCCTATTCTAAACACCATCAGACTCATAAGCAGGTTCACAAAGAAAGCTGAGAATGGAAAAAGCACGCCAAATGCAAACTAAAAAACCCTCGGTACAAACGAGATCCCTCCCCCTGTAGAATCTTCCCAGGCTCACAATCCCAGGTGCTCCTAACGGCTTCTGATGGTCCATGGGAAAAGTCCTTGAGCAGAGCACATAACCCAAACACATTCCATTGAAATGAACATAGATACAGAGCTTGGCACAAGGTCTCCCAGCAGCTCCTTCCCAACAGCAACGCGCGTCAGCGCCATGGCATGTGAAACGTTACGATGTACAGTGCACATTGAAACAGTGAACATGACACCATCTTCCCCATCTGTTCCTAGACCTTCCTCCCTTTGGCTTTCTTTCTCAGTGGCTTTTGAAGGCCTCCTCCTGCTGGCTTTCCCACTCCCCTACCCAGATTAGCCAGCTTCCCCAATCTGAGTTTCTTTCTTTTCAAATTTAACTAGGACCTGACTGGAAAGCAGAAAAATCCCCAAGAAAAGAGAATGCAAGCAAGGAGGGGCCGCCAGAGGCATTCACAGATTCAACTGTTTTTACATTATAAAGAGGGACATGTAACAAGGTGAGTTTTAGTTCCGGTTTAAAAGGTGTTAATCCCCCACCACCATCCACCTTTATTAATTCTCTTGCCTTTTGCATAATACAGAAAATATAAACATTCCCCAAATCTTCACCTAAAACACATGTACAAACACCCTTTCAGACCAATGTGTTCTTCTATTTTAGAAGATCTTACATTC
Organism: Candoia aspera; assembly: GCF_035149785.1. Classification (NCBI taxonomy): domain Eukaryota; kingdom Metazoa; phylum Chordata; class Lepidosauria; order Squamata; family Candoiidae; genus Candoia; species Candoia aspera. The sequence continues at coordinate 38,723,646 of NC_086157.1, forward strand.
CCTCTAATTCTGGGTACCTGTGATATTGCTAAAATCTCTGGGAAATGCTTGTGATATAACATGAAAATAGCTATGAATTTCAGACAGCCTGTCTCTGCATAAAGATGACTGTGTGCTTACCTTTTAGTTACGATACTAGTTACTGAGGAATTGAAATTACAGGATAAAACATATAATCCTGTTTCATTCTGAATGCTAAAATTCCAAGAATTGCTTCTTGTTTTCTTTCCCATTGAACCTCTGCCCAGATTCTTCATGCAGCTGCTCTCAAGGAATTACCCTCAGACTAGCGGGAAAGGGTGAGAATTGTTCTCAAGGCAGACAAATTAGAAGCTTGGTTGACTTGGTACATTTATTTCTGTATGAAATCTGGACCCTTTTCCCCCCTAAACAAAATGTGCACTAAACATTTTCCCTGACCTAGAGAAAGCATAATAAACAGCAGGCATCTCCCTTGACAGCCAATGCCCCTTGGGGCATGATAACTTCATGAGTTATCTTTTCTGCTGAAGCAAACACCTATCTGTTGTTGTTTTTTCAGTGCCAGAACTTGGCATTTCAAGGTGACAATGTTTGTAGTGGCACAATGGATCATAAAGCCTTTCTTCATTAGCTATTCCTGCCACCCGAGTGGCCAGGCAATCCCATTTCACCCCATGTCCCCATGCCTTTCTCTTGCTCCAAGGCCATGATTTACACAGCTGTAGCCTTCTGTTTCCTGTGCCACAAAATGCCCAAGAATAACAAATCTTTCACACAGAATGGCAAACATAGTCAAGACACCATTCAGCTAGCAGCTTGTTCAGTCACCACAGGAAGGAATGGATTCCCCCAAGGGGTCACTGGGCAGAGAAAGTTCAGAGTTCCTTTAAAACTGCCACAAGTTCCCAGTTTCTAGCATGGCAAATTGGAAAAGAAGATAATTTGACAATAGTAACTATGTATTGTTACTTTGTAACAATGTATTCTTCATGAAGCTGTCTATGAAAAGAGCTCGAAAGCTCTCAAATTGTCAAAATACAAAAACAAGGCACTCTTTAAGAAGACTGAGACTTTAGAATCTTCAAAAGAACAATTTTTTTTTTTAATTTTGACAATCTGAGTTGCTAACTCTGGGGTGGTACAAAACAGAACCTACCAGTGCAATGGAATATGATGCAAGAGGAGATGCAATTCTATTTCAGTCTTCCTACTTTTAGGAAGCATTGTAAGGGTCAAACGATAAGAAAAATTAAATGTGTCCTAGTTAATGTGCATACTTTTTAAAAAAAAAAAATGGAAATAACAGTTCTCATTTAGCAACCACAACTGGGACGGCAGTTAAGCGAAGTGGTCACTAATTGGGAAATCACATAAATCGCATAACCTTAATGGTGCTTTCCTTTTCCCCACTCCCTGCCCTTTGGAATGCTCACCCTGTTGCTCAGATAGCCAGCTTGCTGCTGCTGCTGCTGCCTGTAACTGACAAGACTAATCCGTTTCACACCTTAGGCTTTTGTTTGCCTCCTAATGATTTTACTTCAGCTTCCCTTTTTCCCCACTCCCCCACCCTTTGAAATGCTCACCCAGGCACTGGGATAATTACCAAGGGAACTAATGTTTCTATTTATATTCATTGGAGAGCAAACACACTCAGGGCTGGGAGCCACAAGCATGCTATGCAAACAGCCTTGTGTATTCCTACCCTTTGGTAATCTCTTCCTCTCCAATCTCTCCACTCTGCGGGGAGTGGCAGGGGGGAGAAAAAACTGGTCAGGAACAAGGGGTCACTTTTTTTTTCTCCCCTCATCTCACAGAGCAGAGAAATTGCTTAAATGGGGGGGGGGGCGAACCAAGCGATTTCTGTAGTCAATCTCTCCTGTTCCTGACTCATTTTTTCTCCTTCCCCCCTCTTGCAGAGCAGAGAGATTGGAGAGGAAGGGATTACAAGAGAGTAAGCAGGCACACAATGGGGAATACATACTGAAAAGAACATGCTAGTGCCAGCTGTTTGCCTAGCATGCTCAGGGCTGCAAGCCCCAAGCACCTTAGGAGGAAAAAAAACCCCTTTAAGGTGAAATTGATTAGGGTTTTGTCAGTGTCAGGCAGCAATGAAAGCCCTGGAGGGTTCTAATCAACTAATTAAGGTCACAGACTTGAGCTTGTTAACTTGCAGTTAGTACTTTTTAGGGATGTGCTGCCCTGCAGAGAAAAACAGCTCAGGAAGAGATACCTTGTTTAAGCAGTCTCTCCATTCTGAAAGTGGGGGTAGAAATGGGTCAGGCACAGGACTGACTATAATGGCAAACACATGACTGAGAGAGACACTGCAAAGATCACAAATGCGGGTATTGGTTGCAAAGTTACTTTTTCATCACCATCATAACTGTGAATGGGTGGCTGTCCGAGGCAATCACTAAACGAGGACTACCTAAAAAAAAACCTTAATAAAACAGAATAAAGAAGATGGTTTCTTAATTCTGCAGTATTTTACAGCATCATTTTATGTACAATTATAGACAAAGATTGTTCATTCGCTAATTCTTAGGACCCTGGTTTAGCAATTCAAGAATCTTGAATAAACACAGGCCTCTCAAACGTCAAATGAGGTTACAGTAATTGTTTATAAGCTATTCAAAAGTTAGACAAAGGATAAATATGTAATCCCTTAAGATATATGATGCTAAAATTCAAACACAGCATAAGGCTTGCAAGCTGAAGACTGATGAATTTCACTGTGAGCCATAACTTAAATCATTTCACATGCCAGTAAGGTAATGCTCAAGATCCTGCAAGGTAGACTTCAGCAATTTATGGAGCGAGAATTGCCAGATGTACAAGCTGGGTTTAGAAAAGGCAGAGGAACTAGGGACCAAATTGCCAATATCTGCTGGATAATGGAAAAAGCCAGGGAGTTTCAGAAAAACATCTATTTCTGTTTTATTGACTATTCTAAAGCCTTTGACTGTGTGGACCATAACAAATTGTGGCAAATTCTTAGTGGTATGGGGATACCAAGTCATCTTGTCTGCCTCCTGAAGTATCTGTATAACGACCAAGTAGCAACAGTAAGAACAGACCACGGAACAACGGACTGGTTTAAGATTGGGAAAGGAGTACGGCAGGGCTGTATACTCTCACCCTACCTATTCAACCTGTATGCAGAACACATCATGCAACATGCTGGGCTTGAGGAATCCAAGGCTGGAGTTAAAATCGCTGGAGGAAACATTAACAATCTCAGATATGCAGATGATACCACTTTGATGGCTGAAAGCGAAGAGGAACTGAGGAGCCTTATGATGAAGGTGAAAGAAGAAAGTGCAAAAGCTGACTTGCAGCTAAACCTCAAAAAAACCAAGATTATGGCAACCAGCTTGATTGATAACTGGCAAATAGAGGGAGAAAATGTAGAAGCAGTGAAAGACTTTGTATTTCTAGGTGCGAAGATTACTGCAGATGCTGACTGCAGTCAGGAAATCAGAAGACGCTTAATCCTTGGGAGAAGAGCAATGACAAATCTCGATAAAATAGTTAAGAGCAGAGACATCACACTGACAACAAAGGTCCGCATAGTTAAAGCAATGGTGTTCCCTGTAGTAACATATGGCTGCGAGAGCTGGACCATACGGAAGGCTGAGAGAAGGAAGATCAATGCTTTGGAACTGTGGTGTTGGAGGAAATTCTGAGAGTGCCTTGGACTGCAAGAAGATCAAACCGATCCATACTCCAGGAAATAAAGTCAGACTGCTCACTTGAGGGAACGATATTAAAGGCAAAACTGAAATACTTTGGCCACATAATGAGAAGACAGGACACCCTGGAGAAGGTGCTGATGCTAGGGAGAGTGGAGGGCAAAAGGAAGAGGGGCCGACCAAGGGCAAGGTGGATGGATGATATTCTAGGGGTGACGGACACGTCCCTGGGGGAGCTGGGGGTGTTGACGACCGACAGGAAGCTCTGGCGTGGGCTGGTCCATGAAGTCATGAAGAGTCGGAAATGACTAAACGAATAAACAACAACAACATAACTTAAAAAGTGAGCCCAAAAATTGATTATAAGAATGGAAACTGCAGCTGGTGAATCCAGTGGCCTTGTTGTTGTTGTTTATTTGTTTAGTCGCTAGGTGGCCTTGCTATGAAATTAAAATTTGCAGACCCCATCCAAAATGAATATATCCAGCAGATATCTGTGAAGTTAAAAATTAAAGCACAGAAAACAAGTTTGCAGAACAAAAATTGGATAGTATAACAAATAATCTGATGGAAGCACAATGTAGTTTCTCTGAATTAATTTTACAATATGTTATCTGGAAATTGCACTTCATGGGGAAAAGAATATCACTCATCCATTAATATCAGTCATTTACATTTCCAAACACTAAAATAAATAGTGATTTTATGCTGTAAGTCAGCATGTACGACAGTTTCTCAAGAGAATTAACTTTGGTGTTAACCACATCTACCTGAATTGCATAGTGGTTTGTAAAAATAGAAGTCCTGTTATGATACAACCATTCTCACTAAATGATTTCAGATAAGAGCAGCATATACATACTATATCTGCCTTAATGCAAATGCCTCTCTTCTGTATCAGCCCTGGAATCTTGCCTTGACTAATAAATACACTTGGAGATTCACTTCCTTAACAAACCAATAGACAGAATAACTGATGGTAGCAGAGCTTTCCACATGTTCTTCTTCAGTCTAATCACTGTTTGTTTTTTAATCTCTCTTTGTTCTTATTAAATGAAACATTGCTGGAAGAAGGAAAAATGAAAAGGGTTTTTTTCACACATACACATCTCACATACTCATGGTCTTATCTCTGTGGTTTCAGGGATTCTTCAAACAACTTTTGTAGGTGACTCTCATATTCCTCATGCAGCAGCTAGAGTCCTGTTTTAAAAAAGGTTGCAGTCCACAACCATTGGGTTGTGTGCACCACTCCAGCACTCTCCTTGCAGCACTGATACGCAGTAGGTCCGCAGGCAGATCTTCCCATCCTTTTAAAAAAGTTATTATTTTAGGACTTTTGGAGAATTCAGTGGGCAAACCAGATGCCTTAAACAAGTTGTTTCACCCCTTAAAACCACCTCAAACTCCACAGTTATACTAAAGACTCCAATTCCCACAGCATTCTTTGTATAAAGGAACAGTCTAACAGAAACAACAACTCAACATAAGCTAACTATATCTGTATATGCACAGTTCTGGATTTATGCTATGGTTATGATGGAATTATACTTTTACAGGTGAATAAAAGAATTACACTGAGATAAGCAGAAGATTTCTGTATATACAGTAGTGTGTGTATACATGTCTCTGCATGGCATACAGACCACCCACTGTAGATAGATCTTTATTTTATGCATTTGTGCATATTAAATTTGCTTATTTTCAAAGTTCAAGTTTGTTATCATATTAAAGTCTACTCTGTGAGTTCTATAGAAAGATATCAGTGTATTGCTTATATACAGTATTTACCCACAAAGTTATAATCATTATTCATACCTGTCATATTGCTTCCAGTCACTTATTCCAGCATAAACTTTTTTTGCTGAGATTTTAATGAGTATAACTCTTGATTTTAACTAATTTTTCTAGAAACAACAGTCTCTGCAATATTCCTGCCTATCAGGCAGCTGGTCTGGTTGCTTTTTTAAAAAGTACTATTATCATCTTACTGCAAATTATATTTAAATATTTTAACAGAGAGTCTTTTTGTCAACATTTAGTTGCTGCAATCTTAATTTTGGATTATTATCTGAAATGATCCACTTAGACTGATGGCCTTTCCTCACATGCATCTAACCATGGTATGAACGTGTACTGACCACATCTTTATTTTGTCACATGCCTATGAGATTACCTTCATCCCCACCTCAGCTACGAAGACAGAGGTTTAAGTCACCCATTCGGCTTCCATTTTCCAAGTAGTTTTCTCCGCTTAAGCTGACAGCAAGCAGCTTAAAAATGAGGATAGGCTGCCACGCTTCCCAACCATGCTGGTGACAGTACAGTGCTGTACAGGGACCTGCACAGAGATGGGATGAACCAGTCACCTCTTGATCACTTCAGATTAGGCCGCCTCTCTCATTTTCTGAGGCAGCTCTTGATACCCCACAAAACATACCTGATCTATGGGGAACTTCACTGTGCAGCCACACTCCTTATCAGCTGCCTCGAGACCAGGTTTTAACAGACAGCTATACCCCTGTGTCTAGCCATCTGTAAAAAAAACAACCATCCACCAATCACAACACTTCCGTGATTGGTGGATGGTTTTTTTTTTACAGATGGCTAGACACAGGGGTATAGCTGTCTGTATTCTACTGAGTAGTCATGCTGAGAAAGGGGAAATGCAGCTTAACCCACTGCTTTGCTTAATATGCCCCATACACTGTAAATCAGGACACCAAATTCAGTAGCAATCCAGAACAAATGATATAAGGCAGAATGGGAACTGGTAGAGGAGACCACAAATGTTATGCTGCCACCAGTTGTCTACTGGCTCAAGGAAGCATGTAGACTGCTTTACCTAAGTAAGAGAGAAAGGATCTTAGTAAAGAAACATTACCACAACCAAGATTTTAATTAATTTAGATACTTTTAAATCTCAGGACTACAGCTCTTCTTAAGGCTTCATATAATTCGTATAGTAAACTAGCCATGTATTCATATTCTGAGAAGGAGTCTCACATAAGGGCTATGAAGTTCAAGGAGTATACCAAAGAAATCTGGATCTTTCTCACTGATCCTACTTGCTCCTGAAACTCTTTCCCAAAAATACACTATTTCTGATAAATGGAATGAGCTGTATAAATTTAGCCTTGAGAAAAGCCAACTATTGAGTGGCGGGGCAGTGTGTGTATGATAATACTCCTCAAATACCTGGAATAACGTCATCTTAAAAATGTCAAGACTGGTTCTCTCTTTTCACAGAGAGAATGTGAAATAGTGCATTTTAGTTATGGAAAATACATTTTAATTGAATCTTGAAACACGCTTATTCCTAAAAGTAAGGATAATTCAACAATGAACTTGGTTACTAAGTTGGTGGGCTTTCCTTCAATGTATGTGTTCAAGTGAAAGCTGGCCAGCCATCTGTCTGAGATGATTTAATCTGGATTCCTGCAGTGAGCAGGACTGAATTCAATTGCCTCAATATCTCCTTTCAGTTCTATAATTCTGTTAGACCATCCTATGATTTGACCATGAAATCATTGTCTTCAACCAGCAATTCAAATACATACTATCAAAGATGAGAGCAAAATATTGGTAGAGAATAGTACTGTGGAATAAACAAATGGTCAGACAGAAGCAGGGCAGATGCAGAAGCATACCCCCAATATACAGTATATTTGAATGTGAGATACTGCAATACAGGAGCATCTCTGCATACAAATCTCTCAAGAAGGAAAAGATTTCACTTGAACCAGCAAGAAATAAATGGACCTGGATACTGACACTCCAATTTGTTGAGCTATTCAACAATACTTGGACAGCAGCCCAGGAAGATCGTGCTTTAAATTTAAGCAACTCAGCCAATGTACTACTAAGAGATTCAGCTGGGTCCAGCAGCAGAGTATGTTTTCTCTTACACGGGTTACATCACCTTGTGGGCTGGCCACAGCAAGATGCCAAGCAAAGTCAATTGCAAATTTTCAACCTATCAGAAAGAAAAAATGCAAGTGCCAGTAATAAAGAAGGAGAATTAAAGCTAATAAGCTTGGAAGTGTTTTGTTCTTTGTGGTGATGTTCCTATGGTTGATCTTAGACTTAAAAAAAATAAAGTATCCAGAACATTAAAAAAGTTCTTATAACAAAAAAGTCCAGAATCTCAGCCAAACAAAATTACAAGAGCAATTCAATTACTAAATATGCTTTAAAACATATATTAAACTAAAGCAATTTCTCTTATTATTTCAGAGCTCATCCTACCCCAAAGTTTTTTGGGGAAAAATCTTTGATTTGGGTTCAGGACATAAACTGGCATTACAGAGAATATGCTTGTTTAAGATGATAGATAGATAGATAGATAGATAGATAGATAGATAGATAGATAGATAGATAGATAGATTCCCTCTTTTGTTCATTCCAAAGGAAATACTTATATGTTTGATCAAATAGTCTTTTTTCCCAGACCAAGACCTCAGGGTTGTTTGCATTTCCATAGTGCAGAGAGAGAAGATGAATAATGGCTGCACAGAAATTATTAGATTTATAAATCGTATAATTCCCAAGTTCTCAGATCTCTCCTGAGTGGCCTGGGTGCCAAATTCTGTCAGCTGGAAACAATATACTGTATATTAAGATGCAGGATGGCAAGTTCAAGTAAGGAAAGCACATTTAATTTGTAGAAACATTAATCATTCTATTAGATCTTTTGAAGTGCACTTTCCTTCAAAGCCAGTTTGGTTAAAAAGATGAATTAGCACTGTCACTGAATTAAGAAATAAGATCTCTTCTTTTCCAGATGGACTTTTTAAAATATGTTAGATAACTTGACACCCAAACAGAAACTGAGCAAGACCAAAACAAAACAAACTGTGCATCCTCCATTCTGATATTAAGTATTTGAGGTGGAGCAGGCAATGCAGAGATGCTTGAAAAGTGGTGCCACCTGAACTGCCATTTTTGGAGCCAAGGAATGAAAGGTGCTTAAGCACCTGCAAGGCTTAAGAAACCCATTTCACCCTTTCAAGCCTCTAAGATCAAAGGAAAAAAAAGCGGGGGGGGGCGAGGATGGAGGATATACTTCTGGTCCCATCCACCAAAAGGGATATCTGGGAAAAGATGGATAAATCCAGAGGTACAAAAAATTTAGCTAGGAGATGCAAAAAAGATATGTGGGCCATAAGCGGCCTTATCTACATTTTTTTAATTCTTGGATTTGTCCACCTTTTCCATTACTCCCATGGAATTTGAATGCTGATTAAGCTTTACTGGCATAGACAAGACATAATGCAATCTTTCTGGATTATCAGAGTCTTCTCTGACCCTTTAACTCTTGCTGAACCTGAGTCAGTGCTTGAAATGATGGGTGGACTATCTGTTCCATTTTCATAATCCTCACATAAATACTCCCCCCTGCATTTGAACTGTCTTGAACTACTAGTTGTGCAGACATGCTGAAAACAGGGGATTTATTATCTAAGACAAACATAAAAGTGTTCCATTTATATTCTTCTGTTGAAGGGGGGCTGGTGTCTTAGAAACAGATCCTATGTCATACATCCATAGCCATGAATAACTACAGCCCTGGCTGGAAGGGGATGTTGAAGAGAACAAGAGGCCATAGGTTCAGATGTTACAGTTTTGTAACAATCAAAACAACTCACAATTATTTATCTGCAGGTTTTGTAAGTTTTCAGATCTGCAGGGACCCAGACAGAGGTATTAGATGTTTTGAAGTTTTGAATCAGGTAGAATAAGGAACAATCAATGGAAAATTAGTGAGGAGGGAAGCTTAAGCACTCTTTTCTGTGCTTTCTCCAATACAACATCTTCTTACAAAGGTACTTTGCAAGGAAAAAATGTTCATCAGGGTGTTGCTCTTAGACCCCAATATTTGCCAGAAAAAAACTGCTATAGACCTGGAAATATTGCTCTGTTGGCAAACTATTGAACAACAAGTACTAAACTAAATTGAGAATACAAGAAATCAACTAAGTACCAGTGAGTCCTGAAAAATAAATCTGAGTGGCAAATACATTTATTGTAACATACTAAATATTTTCACTTTCATATATATGCTATGAGGACTTCTAACAATACTACTTTGATTTTAATCTTGTTTTAACTTTTTTTTACTTTTTCTCTCTTTATGATTACATTGAAATTCACAACAGGAAATATATTCAGATTCATATCTGAAAATATATAACCACACTCTTATCTCAAGAAAATTGCTCCCATGTTATAAAAGCAGGAAACTAGCCAGGCACAGAAATTGACCTTTCTAGTTTCCTGTTCGATCTCAGTTTAGAAACCTCCCATTCATCCTGAAACACTTGTACCAAATTTAGAAAATGGCCTAGCTAAAAGAAAAGGCTCAGAATTCACAGTGAGAGTATCTTTTAACAAAACATCTGTCTGAAGCATTATTCCTGGGCACCAAGAGGGCTTTTGATGCATCTACTGTTACATGGCAATGTAATTAATCAAATGTATGACAGACTTGCAATATCAACTATATGTGTGAGAAAACAGATACTCTGTTTTGTACAAGTTCTATATGGTGTGCAACTTCCTAAAGATATTGGCAAATTTACAGTAAAACTTTAATTTGTTTTCAAATAGATTTCCCTCACATCAAAAAGTTTTCAACTATTCTTAGCAGCTGCAGCTTGTAGTAAAATATTTATTGCTTAAGAAATAAGCAAGGGCATCAGCTGTCAGGAGATACATCACACTTCTTCCTCCACCTCTGCAGGTACCCCATTCATCCTCATCTGAAACTAAGAGAAAAGAAAGATACGCAGGCAGAGAGCTTAATAAAATATATACAGAGTGCTTCTTCTGAGACTTCTCTGTGGAATGGTATTATGGTTAAGCAGATCATTAAAACCAATCAGGTACAGTGACAACAGACTGAGTCATATCTCAAGCTTTAATATGCATGCAAAATAGTAAATGAATAAAAATGCATAAAACCATAAGAATCATGTATAGTAAAGTTAAAACAAAGGCAACAGTTGTAACATTCTAGGCATTCAGTCAATGTGTTGGCCTTTGATTCTTATGTAAAGAATGTCAGCCCATCATGGTTGTCAAGATGAGGAAGCTCCACAAGATGACTAGAACTATACTTTCAAGATAGGTTATTTTAATAGAATCTTGCAGAAGTAACTGTTTTCCCTCCCTCTTTTACCCCAGGGGGTCAGGGAGGAGTCAAACTAAGTTCCTTCCTAACATTTTCTCTGTTTCTTGGGCTGAAAGCATGTTTTTACACATGTTGTTGTAACCATTTCTGAATTGTTTCTCCAAGTTCATCTCCATGACTCTCCACAAGAATGAAAGTCAGGTCACCCTGGCTCAGAGCCATGGCATTTACCTTTTATAATTATTTTGTAAGTGGATCCCTTTGCAACAAGAATTTAGTGGTTTTCCGTTCAAGCAAATATCAGACACAAAAGGATGAATTAAGCAATTCAGTCAGCACTACCATAGCTCAAATTGCTCATAATGTATATTTATAAAAAATAATAAAGGTGGGATAAAAATTAAATAAATAAATAAATAATAGCAGGTCTACAGACTCTTAGAAGGCTACAGAACACATGCTTTCTTCCCATATATTTAAGTGCCAAATCTGAAAAATACCTATATAACATGTTACGGTGGATGACACTGCACAACATAAGTAAAGGTGGAAGAGACTTCATTGCTTTAAAGGGGGTTTCAATGAACTCCAAACAAAACATGAATCAGCAGTTGGATACAATCCAAATCATAAAATGTAATAACACTAATATATATTCTGCTTCATTTAGAACTAATCTTTATCTAATACAGATATGAGGATCTTCAAAAACGAGGATCTTAATTTTTCAGCCTGCTTTGAAAGAACTTTTTTTTTTCCTTTTATATCTGGCATTTGCTTCTAAAGTTGTTTTGAGAAACCAAAGGAAAAAAAAACAAGATTAGACAGTGATAGGCAGAGATTGCTCTTACTTTTCAAAACTCTGTGAAGTAGCCAAGGGAACACTTTCCAGTTTTGTTTAGTATTTTAAAAGCCTGATATGCTTGTTAATAGCATGGGCTGATCCATGAAGTCATGAAGAGTTGGAAGCGACTGAACGAACAAACAACAACAACAACAAAAGCAGTAGCTGGCTGTTTGTAGAGAAAGATTTTCCCTTCTGTAGTGCTTTTGGGACAGAATGTGTGACAAAGTGACAAATGCACTCACATGAGACCCAGTCAAGTGGTACAAGATCCTGTGATGAAGTCACTATATGAGCAATGTGAGTAGATCTGCCTCTCCATAATTTGGCTGTGAAAACAGATGAGACATGCGCAGAGAAACTGTCTGCATGGTAGATATATTTAATCTGACTATTTAGACCGGCCTGAAATGGCAAATTGTTTGACAGGAGAAAGTAAGGGGTCCTTGTTCTATATAAGTTTCATTGGCAGAGGCTGGATGTTAGTTATCAGAACAGTATAGTAATGGATTTCTCCATCACCAGGTGGTTGGACTATTACTACTTGGAATATCCATGTCAATTTATTTCACATATTGGATTATAGCCAGCCTTGAGCCAAAAGATGTCCTGCAATGGAATCCAGAGGCTGGAAATTTCAAGCAACTGTGCCTTCTCTCCTTGCATTTCCTTCCACAAACCTTCTCCAAAGAAATAGGGAATCCTCTAGAAGAGACATGGGGATTTACAGCAGACTATAGAAAGAAACCAAATAACTAAACATTGCCCTCATCCTATAAAATATTTAAAGGTAATTGTGCTTTGCAATTATCTTTAAATATTTTATAACCTGAAGTAAGGGATATAAAAGAAACATAAGAAAACTAGAAATGCTGTTGTTGCTGACCTAAATACAATATATAAAGAATTATTAGCGTGGGATAGTGAAGATGTCAACAAGAATTCCTATGAAATGTAGATACTAAGAATTTGGAAATCACTCTCCACAATTATTAGCTTCTGCAGTTAGGAATCAAAGAAACTTGGAATGTATAATTAACAAGAATCCTTTGTCTAAGCAAAAATACATGCAAAATGCTCTTGTAGAATAGTCTTTCTCTATTTATACATCCAACAATCCTGAGAATAATGAGATCAGAAACTCATTAGATGAAATAAGAAATATTATAAATCAGTTTAAAATGGTAATGCTGTAGATGTAGTTTTAGATCTGAATATTACAAAAAAAAATTTAAATAACACATCTACATAATATTATAGTATTACCAAGTTCCTATCTCTTGCTAACAAATCCAGCTTCTGATTATAACTAAACCCAATAAACATCTTCAACATATGTCATCATATCAGCCTACAGTACTGTAAATTAGTTTAAAACTTAATGCTTATTGGCTAATAGGTTAAATACATTTTTAAGTGATTATGCATATCCTGGTCAATATAGGTATTTACAAAATAAATATAATAGATTCAATCAGAAAGTATTAAATATAATACACTACAGTAAAGATGCCAGAATTACGCCATGGTTGCTCTGCTATCTTAAAATGTCTTTAAAGTATTTGATAGAGTGGAAAGTTGTTGTTTTTTAATTGGAAATGGGATTTGGACACTTCATCAGCATAATTAGTTATACTCAACAGCACCAGCAGTAATTAGCACTAATGGATTAAATGTGGTTGTCTTTCAGATAAATAGAGCCAACAAAGATGCTCACTCTCATTATGTATTTGATTTCATTATATATGTTTATATATGTTTTAGCACAGAAGATTAGGGAGAATATGAATACTGAAGGAGTTAATATAAAACAAAACATCAGTAATAAATATATTTGCACATGATATACTCATTTCCTTAAATATCCAATCCAAATATATCTTAATTGCAATTTTAATTAAGTTCGATGAAGTAATATGTTTACAAGATAGCTTTGATATATCTTCCACTGTGTTAATTAACTGCCACAAACTATCATCAGCAAATCAAATAATGTTCAGTTGCTACATATTGAATAAGCATTGAATTTCCTGCTGGTTAGGATAGTACCATTACTTCCTGACAATACAGAGTATCTACTGTCTCAAATCCATATTTAAAACTTTTTTCTGAAACTTGGAAAATATGGAAGCAACCTGTCCTTCCTGATTTGCTCCTATTCCTTGATCCTTTCCTTTTTTAAACAAAAGGATATATTTGTTCAATTCAAGAAATGGGAGAATAAAGGATTTTACAGAATTACAGATTCAATTATAAATCAAAGCTTAGTACTGAATATCTAGCAAAAGATATGGTCACAATCAGATATCAACCTAGTTTCAAATGAATCAAGATCAACCATTGCTTCTCTATTTACATAGATTATTTTGTATTTTGTGGAAACATTTTCCTTTTTTAGCCTGTGCATTATAGAAAGATCAATCATTCCTTTGTAAAAATAACTGATCTCATCAATTAAAACCATCAACAATCAATAGAATACTGTATAATTACAGTATTTAATCACAAATATATCTTATCAATGTTATATTATACATGGTATTACATTATAATATATTACTCCTATATTACACATGACAGATTACGTTGAAACTAAAAAAAAATAGATCATGATCTGAAGTTTGGTTTTGACTAATCTCCTTCAAACTCTCTGTAGCATAAAATTCCTTTAAACTATTTCAGCAAGCTATCAAAATGTTCCATAGGCAGTATTACACTTCACTCAAATTATAACATATTTATAATTAGAATGTGTTGGCAGGTTGACAGTCTTTGAAGACAATTCTAACCAGATATGTATCCATTTAATTGTAATTAGACCACACTTAGTTAGCTTATAGTCATAATGTCATGGAGTACTTTGTCAAATGCTTCGCCAAATCAAGATATATGATATCTACAGCAGTCTGACAATCTGCTAATGGTGTTACCATTACTCCCTAATGCTAGTCTCATAAAACTGTTCTTGACAAACCTTTACTACCTTCTGATAGTCACCACATTGTTCTGAAGGTATTTACAAACTGCTTTGTGATCTGTTCTAGAATTTTTCCAGGAATCGGGATCAGCATTCACAAGCGTTATTTAATGAGAAAGCAGCAAATGCAGTAAGAAGATTTCACTAAGACACTAGATAACAACTTTCAAAGAATATACTACTAACTTGTTTTGATGTTTACACTAAACATAACATTTGGTGCAGCATCAACCCAAGATTAAAATTCCTTCTTTTAAAAGCCACCTTTTGTGGCTGCAAATCTGAATCCAAGCCAGTCAAATGGGAACCACTGAGAGAGGAAGTGATAAACAGGACTTTGTATGAATTAATCTCAACCTTACTTATTATCATTTGGTGGGCACTAACCCGTACCCTAACTAACTAACCCATAGTAACATATGGCTGTGAGATCTGGACCATAAGGAAGGATGAGCGAAGGAAGATCGATGCTTTTGAACTGTGGTGTTGGAGGGAAATTCTGAGAGTGCCTTGGACTGCAAGAAGATCAAACCAGTCCATACTCCAGGAAATAAAGCCAGACTGCTCACTTGAGGGAATGATATTAAAGGCAAAACTGAAATACTTTGGCCACATAATGAGAAGACAGGACACCCTGGAGAAGATGATGCTAGAGAAAGTGGAAGGCAAAAGGAAGAGGGGCCAACCAAGGGCAAGATGGATAGATGATATTCTAGAGGTAATGGACTCATCCTTGGGGGAGCTGGGGGTGGTGACCCCAGACATCCCTGTCACACTGACAATTTTATTGAAATATTCCATAATAGTCAGCCATATCTGAAGGCCTTCCTCCATGCCATGATAATTCTTAAGTATTTATATAATGCTAGCACAATGGTGTCCTGGCTAGTCTGGGACAGAAAGTCTACCTTTGGATGAATCCACAGCTTAGGTGGCTGAATAGGACATGGTATATACCTGGTTCAAGGTATATTTACTGCATTTGACAGCCTTTTTCTATCAAATGCCGTAAGAGCTGTCAGCATAAGCAGGACATGCTAGCCACTGAAACCAGCAGGATTGCTAGGAAAGCATGTTGGGTGGTCAGGCATTCTCTCTTATACTGAGCTGGAGACATGCCCAAATTTCCCATAAGGCTTGTAACCATGTTAATATGCCATATGACCAGCCTGTAGGAATCATCTAGATAGCAAGTGTGTTTTTTTTCTTAATCCGCACAATAGCGACCAATTCTTGGAGACTGCCTGGACAACTCTCTGCAGTTTTCTTGGCAAGGTTTTTCAGAAATGGTTTGCCATTGCCTCCTTCCTCAGGCTGAGAGAGAGTGACTGGCCCAAGGTCACCCAGTTGTCTTTGTTACTAAGGTGGGACTAGAACTCACAGTCTCCCGGTTTCTAGCCTGCAGCCTTAACCACTAGACCACGCTGGGTCTCAGATAGCAAGTAATGTGCAGGAAATCCATTTTTTCTTCTCTTGTTCTCTCTAGGAATGTGCTTAATGTAACAAAAGCAATGCATCTTCCTGAACAGCCCACATCCTTTTGAATTTAAAATCCAAGATTGAAATCCTCTAGATAAATAGCCAAGGACCTGAATATCAACTTTGTGTTGCCCTGAGGTCCTTAGTCCTTCATTCATGCACCAATTTAATAGGATGATCCAATCAAGCATATACTGAATAGTTGGAGAATAGCATTATTTACAGAACCTCCTTTTAGGTTTGATAAACGATGGATTAACTTGAACTTGAATAGAACTTATTATTTTCTAAAACTGGCGTATTAACTGTTTCCTGTATTAATTCCCAACTTTAGGTCCCTCATGTCAGCAGAATGTGATATCTTGCCTTCAGTGGTAAGAAAAAGAGGAATTTTCCTTTTGTATTAGAGTTTGTCTTTGCATTTGTGGGGAGGCTGAATCTAAAGAACATGTCATCCTAAACTCTGTACATTTTTAATGTACAACACATTATCATTGCCTCATTTCTAAAGCCCTCCCAATATTATCAAGATACGTTACACCAACTTTTTTGCTTGCCAGTTCAGATCCGAATGGACAAATTGATTTACATAAAAGTAGCCAAATTTTGTGTAGTGGCTTATAGGTTCAGGGAAGAAAATATTATTGCTTGTTAAGAATAACAACAACATTGTTATTGTTACAACATTGTTTCTTGACAGGTATAAAAGTACTGCTTTCTTTTAACTGTGAAACTGAGATCAATCTGTTTTGTGATTTAGGTTTGGGAGTTATTTTATGTTAATTTGAATCACCTTCTGTATGTGATCATACAGTATCAGCATGTATCTGAATTATAATTGACCAAAATAAACAGAGCCATCTGGTAGGGACAGGACTCATATAATTAAAGAAGGCTTGTGCCATTGCAATGCAAATGCCATCCCTTTCTTACATGCGTTATCACACATAGTTGACCTATGACACTTCTGACAGTCCTTCCTGTCACCCTAGCTAGCCTATAACTCTCTCTCCACACTCCGCATCTTCAGCATCCATAGTCTGTTGAGGAGCAAGGCCCAATGATCAGCAGTATTCTATCTAGTATACTATGCTGATTTTGAGAAATGCTATGAATGATTAGATCCAGTTTCTGATTCCTTCTAAATATACCTGCTGGTTCTTGGTATCCGCTGATCTTGCTTCTCTTCTTGCAGATGTTTCATTACCAGATTAGATAACATCATCAGTGCATAAGGGAGTGCCGTTTGCTGGCTTTATATATGAGGTAAATTTGTCCTGCCCAGCTGTGATTGTTTTTTTTTCTCCTTGATTGCTCTTTGAATAGGTTATTATTTCTTCCTTGACTGTTCCTGTTTATCCGGGTGTTAGTTAATAGGTGTGTCATGAGAAAGGATGTGGATACCCGTCCCACCCGGTCGTGCAGAGACGGCATGCTTCGGACCCCATCTGTAAGAGAATTCCTTCTGGCAGGGTCCAGGAGGCGGGCCTTCTCTGCAGCCGCTCCCGCCCTTTGGAGCATCCTTCCCCCAGAAGTGAGGTTAACCCCCTCCCTCCTGGACTTCAGAAAACAGCTGAAGACCTGGTTCTGCTACCAGGCTTGGAGTGGGGAGAGGAAAAGCCATTCTTGGGGCTGGTTGGTTCCTTAGTCCTACTGGGTCTGGTCTTATCCCCTTATGGGTGGAATGAGATCTACCATTATTTGGATTTGACTGTATTTTATATATTTATTGACGACTGGTATTATTTATGATTTTATTGAATTTTAAATTGGTTTTATTGTGAACTTCCCAGGGTCCCCTGTGTGGGGGAGATGGGCGGTCATAGAAATATAATTAATTAATTAATTAATTAATAAAATGTGTTTAGGGCTATTCGTCTTTTTCTTTACCTTAAGCTGCTTCCTTTTTTGAATGGTTCATAGATGGAACTTCTATCAATGTGTCTGTTAATGGCTGATTTGTCAGAGTGCCAAACCTCTAGAAATTTGTAAATCCTATTTTAGATATAAGACTCTGTACTTGACAGGATATTATCCACTATTACACAAATAGGTAGGTAATAAATTATTCTCAAAGCAGTCCATAACACAACATATCACATTCAATCTATATGTGTCCATCAAGAAATTAAAAATAACACAGTAATTGCAGAATTAAATACAAAATGTCACTCAAGTCAATTAAGTTTCCCCCTTAAAAAATAAGAAATAATCATCACAATGTTGCAATTCAGTGCAAAATAACCCAGTTCTCTTCAGTGTATTCCCTAGTCTAAAATGTAACGTCATTGTTCAGCTTAGAAGGAAAGCCTATACTTGTAATTCAAGAAAAAGAACAATGGTAGCTCATGTCACAATAATCTAATCAGGAGGCATCAAGTGGTGAGTTTCTGTGAATAGAGGTGATTTCTTCTCCCACACAGGGTGGAAGCTACTTCTCTTTTTTACAGTCCTCCCTTGTGTGCCTTCCAAATTGGTTCTGGAGAAGATTTTAAGGACATGTGAAGGACTGCACAAAGAGAACAAGTCTGCCCCGACAGTTTCTGTGCATCATATTAGATTCAACCCCTTGTTATTAAATCCTGGCACAAGATTATTTAAAATATTTCTTCTTTTTTAGTGTTGGGGGGAGGTTAGTAAAGGTAAAGGTTTCCCTTGACATTAAGTCCAGTCGTGTCCGACTCTAGGGGGCGGTGCTCATCTCCGTTTCAAAGCCAAAGAGCCAGCGTTTGTCCGTAGACAGTTCCGTTTGTTTACCTAACAAGTAACTAAAGAATGAAACACTGAAAAGATGATTTAGTACACTATACACCACAGTACAACTTATAGAAAAAGAACGTCTAAATAAGACTATATCTGTATGTTACATCTATATACTATTAAAATTCTTGCATCTGTCTGTTTGTAACTTTCAATTGGGCGAAACAGTGCATCGTTGGGCAACAATTTTTGAATCAAGGTACCTCAAATGAGCTAACTTAAAGAATGCATCCAAAACCTAGGACCCATTGCTCTCATGGGATTGAAATTTGGCAAAGTTGTGGCTGCTTTAGCACCGCCGTGCCTTCTGACTACACTTCCCAGAAACTTGTAGGTTGTGTGGCACATAGGAAGATGGGGGAACATATCTCTGCCCTCTTTCCCACCTCACTCTGGCTCCTGCACCAATCAGCTGGCAGCAAGGCTGGGCAAGCGACAATTGGCTGCTTTGGAACCAAGGCCAAAATTTGAAATCTCTTAATGGCAGTGGGCAGTGAGGGAAAGATGAGGGAGTGACTCAGATGCATCTTGGCGAGGTATGGCTGGCTGGGGGGCACTGGCAGTCAACAGGTGAGCCCATTTCCTCCCCGTAGGGAGGGGGCCCTTGGGGACATGCCAGGATGGGGAGTAGGGGTGCAGTTTTCCTCGTGGTGCACAGTTCCCTTCATTCCCCCTGACCTCAGCAAAGAGGCAGGCAGTTTCATGGGTCAGCCAAGGAGGAGGAAGAATGATTTCCAATGCTCCCTGCCAGCTTCCCACAAGCAAAGTCAATGGGGAAGCTGGCAAGAAGTGGAAGTCACTCCTGCTCCCACTTCTTTTTTTGCCCACCTGTGTTCATTCTGTTTCTCTGTTTAGGGATGGAAATATCTCTGAAAGGATTACTCAACAGGTGATGGGTTGTCTAGTAATATATTAAACCTGATAAATAAATCCCTTGAAGTTTTTTTTTAAAATTTAATGGTTGTTATAGCAACAAGAAACAAGGGGGAAATGTCTATTGTTAACCACAAAAGATTTTCATACAGATTACTACAGCTTGCAAAGCCTTTTCATAAAATGGCATCAAAATATTACTAGGTACTGGTTTCCCAGATGGGGATTTTTTAAAAGTAGGGCTAAGAATATGCTGTAACAGTAAATGTATTAGATTAATGTTTAAAACAACTTTATAACAACTGTTCACTGATGATTTTTGAGTCTGAATGAATGAATGAATGAAATGCCATTATTTAAGTCATCAGTCAATAACAAAATAATCTGAAAATTGTGCTCATAACTCATGCTGTACCTTGAACATTAATCCAAACTCTGCAGAGTACAATCTAGAATTTATCTGTGGTTGAGTGCAAATTGCCTGTTGTAAGATACTTTTTTCCTCTATCCTATGTAGTTAATCAATTTTTATAACACTTTGAAATCTGTACCTTGTGGTGTGTGCTGTTAAGACAATAACTTATTGTAATTATGGGCATACTTATTAAGCATATCTATTATGACATTAAACATGAAACTCTGCTGAGTGCTATCACCTACAGTACATCTGAATGAAAGTTAATTAACATTGTGAAGAGAATTGTCTGGGTTAGGATTGGTCAACTTTATTATCTTCTCCTTGTATGATATGTGCAAACATTTTCTAAATACTAAGTCTGGTGGGATTTAGACGGACAACCAAAAGTGTTCTCCACTCACCTGTAAACCCTAGTAGCATAAAATGTGCCAACCTCGTTGCCAAGCCCCTATCCTGCCTTTATTATCTCTGTTCCAGCTCACTGACAAATGATGGTATCTTGATTTATTGAGTTATAGTTTGCAGCTAAAGCTAATAGTGGATCCCTCTGGCTTTGTGTCCATCCTTCTCATCTCCAGTCACCACCAACCAGCAAGAAAAGATCCACCAACTACCAACGCAAGGATGAGGCAGGCACTTCACTCTAGCTCACATCACTAAATCAAAATAAATCAAGTATTCTACTTAATACATAGGCAGTCATTATGTTGGTAACAAATGGGATCATTAAGGGGAAAAAAAACATCCAGGAATTTCAGAACAGGTAAATGTCTGTGATTATTTCTGTAGCAAAAATCAATTGGGCAAAAGAGAGACAAGGAGAAAAAGAATAGGTAAACATCTATTGCTTCTCCTGGTGATGGGAAAAAATTAAGAAAGTAGGGGCAAGTACTGTGTTTAGCTGGCTCCAGCAGGCCAGCCCTGCTTCAGAAGATTGTAGGCCCTCCAGGCTCTTTTAATTTAATGTCATATTCATGGCATGAACTAAGCAGGTCTTTTTTCCCCAACAAGCAAGTGACAAACATTGCTGCAACTTAGGGTTGGCAGGGCAGATGCTTAGTTCTGGCTTGCCTTCAGAGGTGATTAAGCAGGAAGGTACCCAGGGGCTGGAGAGATATGGGGTTTTGCTCAAAGCTGTGTGCCCAGCTGAACCTGGATGCTCAGACAGATGTCTTCAGTTTGAGGTCAAACCCAGCCATCTCCTCACCACACATACACACACAGACAGACTTGATTGGTGACTGTAGTAGTGATAATGTGTCTGAACTAAAAAAATACAAATGGCCAACAGAAGGCAGCAAGTTGTTCTGCTTTCAAAAGAGCACTGAACTTGTCATCAGAGTAACCCCTCCATACCCCACCTTTGTGTAAGTGGGCCCTCCCATTTTACTGTGCAGCTCCCCCTTCCACAAGTCATCTATGGGGTGGAATGTGGGAGACTGCTACAAAAAATGGTGGTAGCCAATGCCCAGCAGCTACTTCCATCCAGTGGGTGAAGAAAAAAATGGTGGCAAAGAAGAGTGCCCAAGACCCAAAGGCAGGAGGAGGCCTGGCACATTGGCATAAAGTGACCAATAGGTTGTTCCCACCCCATCTGAATTAACAATCCTAACTGCCTTGCAGATAGAAAACTTAGGCAGGTGCATGAGATTCTTCACCCTTTGAATCTGCCATCAGTTGTTACCAGCTTAAGACAGGAAATGCTGCAATCAAAAAGGCTAGCTTTAGTCTGTCTCACTGGGGATGAGATGAGGCATTATTTGTGCCATGGTTAGAAGCAAGTGCAGACAGGCCATTATTCAGGTTTAAAGAAATTCATTGAACTATTGGACTTAAACCCCAGATTTCAGAAATCTATACATGCAAAGTCTAGATCCAACTCAGAAGCATTTTTCTGCTAGATACAGATCTATTATGTATTTCTCAAATCAGTAACTTCAGTGCATGCATTTCATTAGCAGTTGGGCTATAGGGATGGTAATTCCTAAAACCATTTATAAACAATACTAGTTATAATATGATTGACTTGTGCTTTAAAAGTGAATATAAATGTGCCTGTATCTATCTGATTTTTTTTCTCCTTCCTCAAATCATCAGAGTTTAATCAGAATGTGTAACATGAATGCTCTACTTTGTTAAGGCATAACCAACAAAAGGCATTATTTTTGCTATTGAAATGGAGTCCCACTTAATTAACTCTGTTTATTACACAGTTAAATATGTGTTCTTTCTGGTTCATCATTTTGATTTTTTTTAAGTGAATTACCTCTAAAATACAGTCAAATTCAAAACTAGATGAGTGTCAGATCTAAAACGTACCTGAAAAATTCCATGAAAGAGAAGCCATAGCCATGTTGCTCTGCAATTCCTGCACAAACAACATTTGCAGATGCTCCAATCAATGTCCCATTACCTGCAATTCAATAAATAACAAGTAAAAATCCAGCAGATATTTGGGGTCTATCTATTGATTTTGGCACTCAGATCAGCTTGCAAACTAAATGTAAATGGGGAAAGGAGAGTCATCATTTCACATTCACCTGAAAAGAAACTGACAGAACAATAACCTCCCTGCCTATAAACAGTCGCACATTTTCAAAGGCAGCCTGTCTTTGTCCTCCTATTGTGAATGAGACAAGAGACAGAGAGAAACTACTGCACTGTGTTGTTAAGATGACACATTTAAAGCAATTTGCTGATTATTTCTTTCAAACTCAGAAAAGTAACAGTAAGACAAAATGAAATGCATAGGAAGAGACATCATTGTTTGACTATTGGCTGATGAAACAATGGAAACAGAAGGGGCTTCTTCATTTCCTCAGAAAGTTATGTAACAGTAGTACAATGAGTATCTTTCAAATACAAGATACTCGTTGCATCTTGTACAATCACTTTGAAACCTAAAAACACACAAATGTCTGTACACATACGCATGGGAATCAGGAATTCCCCCTTCTGCCACAAAACGAAAGACCAGCTATATGCTGCAAATCTAACATATTGCAGTGTTTATCTCTATAATTTCCTTGCTTTGTAGGGCTCAGGACATGAAGCATTCTCTTAGGGAAAATACATGTAAAATCATGGGATTTCTAAAGACGTTTTTAAAAATATATGCATGTGCCTACATTTGTGATATGTTTTTCCAAATAAGTCAAAAATAACAGTTTTCCATCTCTAAACTTCTGATGAGCTGCATCTGGACATTATGTCATGGTTTATAATAGGATGCAGTAGACGGAGCACAATGAAATCTGCATTAAGGGGCATGTCATGATTTTAAGAAGAACAGAGAGGATAAAAAACTTGCAGGAGTGTCTGTTGTGATGCATGCAAAAAGGGTTGTGGCCATCATCTTGACTTTTTTTGACACTGTCCCTGTGGATACTCCTGGAAATGTGGGAATTGTGGCATGAAAGAAAGACCTAGAAAGGCCAGCCACTGCAGTGCTTTCTAAAGTGAAGAAAAAGTGTCTGAGCATGGAGATAAGCAATGGATTACCTATGGCAAACTATACCTGTGATAAGCCTGTGATAGTTTTAGAATGGCATTAGTCCCATAGTAACTGAAAATCAGTTACTGTACATCCAATTTGGTTTGGTTTTTCCATCCTGTTGTCACTGAGCAGAATTCGACTGTTCTTCCTCTACAGACTGAAAAATGACACCTTAGAGCATTCTGTCCCTTGTTTACTTAAGAAATTGAGAGATCGATTGGATTAGAAAAACATTAGGTGTTTTGCACAGGGAAAGCCTATACATTTCAGAACGTCAACATGGATTTTGTGTGTATATTTGATTAAGCCATTGCACTATACTGCTGAAGCTGTCAGAGATCTATGACAGTGACTAAAAACATGAAGCAAAATGAGGTAATCTTCAAATGTTAATTTCATCCCAGTTTCCACACTCAATACATCCCTTTGTCTAGCATAGCTACATCTGAACAGAAGGAAAAGGTACTTGTTTTGGGTATTCCAGAAATCCTAGATTGAACCCTATTACTAAATGGGTAACCACCAGGCAACACCCAGTATTGCAAAAGTTAATTCATATAACAGGATTTTCTTTTTATTTCCCCTGCAGCCACACCAGTAAGGGTAAAGGTAAAGGTTTCCCTTGACGTAAAGTCCAGTCGAGTCCGACTCTAGGGGGCGGTGCTCATCGCCGTTTCTAAGCCTTGGAGCCGGCGTTGTCCATAGGACACTTCCGGGTCATGTGGCCAGCATGACTCACGGAACGCCGTTACCTTCCCGCCGAAGCGGTACCAATTAATCTACTCACATTTGCATGTTTTCGAACTGCTTGGTGTGCAGGAGCTGGGATTAACAACGGGAGCTCACCCCGCCGCGCGGTTTCGAACCGCCGACCTTCCGATCGACAGCTCAGCGGTTTAACCCGCAGCGCCACCGCGTCCCTTTTAGCCACACCAGTACATCCTCCAAAATTGATTTTGAAGGTATATGAGACACAGAAAAATCACACTCTCTACTGATAGAGAAAATTTGAATAATGGTAATAGATCACTGAATTCCACCAGTGGAATTCTTAACTGCAGATCATCCTTAAAGATATTTATGAAGACTTAACTCAGTGTACTGATATCCTGTAACTATTATCTAGACCTTGGAAATCTGGTGGATCTTGTTTAAAAACAAAAACAAAACTCAGAAAATTACAAAATGTTCTGACTGGATATTTAGTTAAATTTTAAAAAGCAAAAGGGGCAAGGTATTTCAACACATGGTAGAAAAGTTTTAATTATATTTCTGCCATGGGTAGAAATAAAGCCAAAAGGAAGACCTAGAGGTATGGGGAAATAGATCTATAGGAGGCAGAGATTTATCTATTTATTTGTAGCTTACTTTCAGTTCCAAATTACCACCTGTTTCTAGCTATTTGATGGGCTTTATGCTAGTTTGAAGCTGTTTTACATAGTGCAATTTTAACGTATTTAAAATTTTAACGTATTTCATGTACAGTCTTATTATTTCAATGGTTCCCAAATGTCAGCCATTTATTTATTTATTTATCTATCTATCTATCTATCAAATTTGTCACCGCCCATCTCAGAGGGACTTTGGGCAGTTTACAACAATAATCAATAAAACAATAAATATGCAATAAAATTACCACATATAAAAATACAATATCTAAAAAATAGTTACAAGTAAACAATATAGATAAAAATAAAATCCAAATGGCAGAAATAACTCAGTCCTTGTATATGACGAGCACTCTAGGGCACTAGCCAATCCCAGGCATGACTATTCCCCTCCCCTCCCCAAGCCAGGTGGCAGAGCCAGGTCTTCAGATTCCTCCGGAAGGCCAGGAGCGAAGGGGCTAGCCTCACCTCCAGGGGCAAGATGTTCCAGAGGTCAGGAGTTACTGCAGAGAAGGCCCACCTCCTGGACCCCACCAGACGAAACTCTCTTACCGACGGGGTCCGCAACATGCCCTCCCTGCATGATTGGGTGGGACGGATTGATGTAGGAGGGAAGAGGCAGTTCCTCAGGTAGCCTGGCCCCATGCCATGTAGGGCTTTAAAGGTGATAACCAACACCTTGAGTTGGACCCGGAAGCAAACTGGTACCCAGTGCAGCTCGCACAGCAAAGGTGTGCCCTTCTAGGGGCCTAGGGGCCCATGTGCCCTTCTAGGGGCACCAAAGATAGCCCATGTGGCTGCATTCTGGACCAGCTGTAGCTTCCAGATACTCTTCAAGGGTAGCCCCCATGTAGAGCACATTGCAATAGTCTATATGGGAGATAACAAGGGCACGAGTGACTATTGAAGGGCTACCCGATCCAGGAAGGGGCATAACTGGTGCACAACACTAAGTTGCACAAAGGGCCTCCTGGCCATGGCTGCCACCTGCTCTTTGAGCAGGAGCCATGACTCCAGGAGGACCCCCAGATTATGCACTGGGTCTGTCTGAGGCAGTGCAACCCCACCCAGAACCAAAGATGACAAAGTCCTGGATACAGAAGAGCCATTAACCCACAGCCACTCCATCTTACCAGGGTTCAGCTGAAGCCTGTTGTTCCCCATCCAGGCCCCCACAGTCCCCAAGCACCAAGAGAGGGCAGTCACAGTGTCACTTACCTCACCCAGGATGGAGATGTACAATTGGGTATCACCAGCATATTGATGATACCTCATCCCATGGTGACAGATGACCTCACCCAGGGGTTTCATATAGATATTAAAAAGGAGCGGAAAGAAAACCGAACCCTGTGGCACCCCACAAAGGAGAGGCCAAGGGTTGGACCTCTCTCTCCCTATCACTGGTGATTGGGACTGGCCCTGGAGGAAGGAGGTGAACCAGTGCAAAACCATGCTGCCCACCCCCAACTCCCTGAGTCACCCCAAAAGGATACCATGTTTGATGGTATCGAAAGAGCCAGGATGGATGCACTGCCACCATCCCGTTCCCACCAGAGATCATCCATAAGTGTGACCAATGCTGTTTCTGTCCCATATCCAGGCCTGAAACCTGACTGAAAGGGGTCTAGATAATCTGTTTCATCCAGAACCCTCTGGAGCTGCAACACCGCCACTTTCTCAACCACTTTCCGCAAAAAGAGGAGGTGGGAGACTGGATGAAAATTGTCCAGTACGATAGGGTCCAGTGATGGTTTACTGTACTATTGTCTACAGATTCTATATATCTGCACACTGTTTTATCCTCTATCTCATTTTTAACATGCACCGTAGATTCTGCTCATCTGTATCTTTGTGTCTTCAAATCACAAACATCTGAAGTTATAACTTTCATGAATGATACCAAGTTTAACTAAGAGTGAATTATATCCTTGTATTGCATGTTTGGCAACATGCAAGTACTTATGGTAATAAGTAAGCTTGATCCATAACAGCATCAATAATTGTCCATTATGAAAAGTAAGTGCCATTGACCAACACATAAGCAGCCTTTCTGTAATCCAGTCAGGGATATCTGCAATGACAGTCACTGGCTCTGAAATGGCAGGCATGTCCAAGAGATCACAGACTCACCTTGACCTTTCACTTTAGTTTGGCTGAGAATGAGGGCTGCAGCTACAAATGTTGCTGTATTGACCAGCCAAAGGCAGGAAAACACACTGATACACCTTTTCTTATACTTAGCTTCATGCTTGTCAAAGTCTGGGGAAAGGAACCAGAACTTTCCAAGCACAGAGACACACCCTATTCCACTCCAAACTGCAGTGATATTTCTGGTTACAGTGCTTTTCAAGTAAATAATTTATACTGATTTCTATTGTATACAGTGGTCTTAGCTTAACAAACCATACATTCATATATATATATATATACTTCTATACGCAGCTTCATAAATGTCTTCTTCCTTTATTCAAACAGGTATTCCTTATTACTACTTGTTCACTCTGTTAAGCAGCTACTTTCACTTTTAAACTTGCTTTTAGTCTAGAGAGGAAGATAGAAATAGGGGAAAACCATTATTCCTGAGCCTTTTAGAATTCTAGTACTTTGATCAAGCTTGCCTGATTGACTCCTGCTCTGTTCCTTCCAAATGCTTCAGTGGTTTCCAACCAGTCCACCCATTTTGCAGATCTCTCTTTCTGACCCTGCTTGTTCTTCCTGGATCCTCAGCATAAATACAATAACAGCCTCCTTTGTCACTTAACAGATCTGGCCTGTTATATATATCACCACAAGGCAGATGTGCCTGTTCACATGTCTCTTAATTAGACAATAAGCTTCTCAGTGCCATGTGGCCCTATGCATGGATGTAGCACAGAAACAAAAATTCTAACCATAAAATTAATTTGCTACATTCATGTCCATCACATCCTGTAATAATGCTGCACTCAAGATGACTTTCTCTTATTCCTTAGTAAGACTTTGATACTTAAGCATGCATATTTCTTGAGAGTTCACTAATACTATTGTATCTATTTAGTAGAAGAACACCAATCAAGAGTAAAGCATAACACAATGCAATGACTAGGGACAATAAAGTACGATGTGAACAGTTTGATGCATAAGAATAGGATTCTGTACACAAGAAGTTATCTTGAACCCTAAGCTAGCTGAAATCAAGTATGATAGGGGCAGTTCTCCAAGGAGTGCCATAAGACTGAATTACCAGTCCAAATAATGTTTGCACAGAGAATTGGGAAAGGAGAAGTATTCATTTGTATACCATCCTATTCCAAATGACTTGTGTTTACAATAACAGTTCATAAACAATTCAATAAAAAATTAACAATCCTTAGTTTTAAAAAAATAATCACCACCTGCCCCACAAGGGTGATGCAAACAGTCAAGCAACTACAAGTTCCCTCTGAAATAAAACAGTTTTCAATGCCTTTCTGAAGAATAGCCAAGTAGGGGCAGTCTGAACTTCAGGGGAGACTATTCCAAAGAGTTGGGGCCATGACCAAGAAGGTCTGTTTCCAGTTCTTCCCATACACCTCTCAGAAGGAGGAGGAAACCCAAAGTACCCCCTCTCAAGCTGAATACACAAGATGGAGAGATTTGCTTTGCAGGAGATGCCCATTGCTGGTGTAATTTGTACCAGTTCTGCAAAGATATTATAACACCCATGATGTCACTTTCCTCCTTTGTCTCATGGGCACCCATCCTTCTGACTACATTTCTTAGTCAAGGTATGTTAACAAATGGCAACCATTCTTTGCTGAAATTTGTTTGCTCGCCTGGGAGAACCGAAATAGTAAGGGCAATGAAGGTATGAAGAAAGATGAATAAAAGTACAGAGTTCATACACATTTGTCTTGGCTTATAATCAATGATGACTCTAAACAAACATCACTTAAGTAAAATTTGATAGTTATGTTTAGACTGCATCATTAATGAGATAGGGCATCATTATTTTTTTTTGTAATTAAAACATTTCACATGTTTTTTTTAAATTGAAATTGAACATCATTAGAAAATATAGCACAGTGCTGACTTTTATTGGGGCCAAAACAGAAACAAGAAAGCTTCTTACAGGAAATTCATTGGGATGAGGGTCAAAAAAGTCAAGATGGCAACAGTGTCCATCATCTTGAATTCATTGACATCTCCCTGTAAATGCCCTTCTTAGTCTGGTTTAGCCTAGCAAGTTGTCGCTGTTACAACTTCTGCATAACCACTATTTGTGGAACAGCATAAAGATACATTAAGGAGCTAACAGTTGGAAGTTCAATATTGTTCTTATAAATTACAGATAATTCCTGGTCCTTTGTAGAATTGCTTGCTTCATTAGTAACATTTGTTGAAATATAAATCTACAGACTAAAAACTCAGCCAGTTAAACACAGAGATACAACCTATCCAATAGAACACATTTTCAGAGGCATTAAACTTAATTACAAAATTTACAAGCCCTTCTTGATTCAGGTTCTGCTTCAACTAGCTCCAGATAACTGTTTCAAGGAAATATTGAGTGGAAAAACAGGTCTTCCATTTCACATCCCAGTAAGAGTCATGGGGCTTTGATACATTATTTTCTTCCTAAATACACTTTTTTAGAGATCAGTACATTAGAAAGATATCCAGGATGGGAAAAATCTCTTAGACAGCATGTAATAGTCCATGGCAGCCTTTCTCAACCTTTTGACCCTGGAGCAACCCTTGAAATATTTTTCAGGCCTCAGGGAACCCCTGGACATTCAGGCTCAAATATAGGCCAGAAGTTTCAAATTATTATATTTGTTTCATGTGAGGGCCTGTATATATGCATTAACAGTGTTCTTAAACTAAAAATAAAGACTGAAACTTATCTCTTTAATGTGAAGTTGCCCAAATTTGAAATAATTTTTTAAATAAAAAATTGTGATCTGCCAGGGAACCCCTAGTGACCTCTCGTGGAACCCCTAGGTTTCCATGGAAGCCTGGTTGAGAAACCCTGGTCCAGGGCATATAGCAGCTCAGTAAATGAAGGTCATAAATTGCCATGATATGGTAACAAGTTACCATGCTTGGAAGTGGGTACATAATCATCAATACTGAGAATAAGGCTGCTCTCTCAAATGTTTCATATTGCTAGGATGGAAGATTCAGTAGGTAGAGCCATATACACATGAAGTTAACAAACTGGACTTGTTAAACATGATGGAGGGAAGAGTAGCAAATCTGTATAGGAAGGTACCATCAATCCTCTGAGATGGACCAAGTCAGGAAACAGATATTGCATGAACTACTGGAACTCTATCATTATAGTGAATAGTAGCAGAATCTTGAAAGGCTGACAGACATTCTCTCTCTCTCTCTCTCTCTTTCTCCTCTCATCCTCTAAAGAGAATCAAGGCAGAACAGTCTTGAGTTTTTTCTCACCCTCTCCTGTCCATCTGGGCTAAGCTTATATTTACATAATGGTCACTGAATTCCTTCTTCAATGACATTTCTGTACTCCTCTGCAAGTACAATGAAGAATAGGCTGTGGAGGGTAAAACAAGTTAACTCATTGCATATATAGGAGCTTTAAATGGAAATATGTAATTGTATATTAGTTCTAATATGGCTTGCCTACTGGAATTTGATTTGTAATTGTTGTGACATTTGAACCAGGAACTTTACTGTTTTTTTAAAGAATTTTATTAAGTTTCAGAAGAAGATAAAAGATACAGAAAAACAAAAAAACTACAAAAAAAGAACGAAAAAAAGTGTGAAAATACAAGAGATTTTTTTTTTAAATAGATTACAAAACAAAGTGACTTCCGACTTTAAACATCAAGGATATATAAGTTTTCCATAATCAATCCCTTACTCTATATTAACCCAAAATCACATTATTTCTATAAATCAATCCCTTAGCACATTATGTGAAAGGGGAGAGGTCCCCTGTGCAAGCACTGAGTCATGTCTGACCCTTTGGGGGGATGCCACTTTTGCAACGTTTTCTTGGCAGACTATAGCGGGGTGGTTTGCCATTGCCTTCCCCAGTCATCACCTTGCCCAGCAAGCTGGGTGTGCATTTTACCAACCTAGGAAGGATGGGAGGCTGAGTCGACCTGAGCTGGCTACCCGAGAATCCAGCTTCCACTGGGATCGAACTCGGATCATGGGGAGAGTTTCGGTTGTACTACTGCCGCCTACCCCTCTGAACCACATGAGGCTCTATATTACAGAATTGTCCTATCCCCATGCAATTTTCAACTTTGGAACTTTCCAGCATAAAACACTGCATGTCTAATGATGAATCAGGGATTAGAAAGGCAGTCTTCCAGAAAAGTAATGGGAAAGGGTAAATTGACAATTCAGGATCAGCACAGTACTGGACCAAAGACAGAGAAACAGGGGACTAAGGAAGAAACCAATTTAATAAGTCTTTCTGGTAAATCAAATGTTTATTATGGTCATAGACCAATCCCAAATAAGATAGCAAAGCAAATGTAACACATATGGGTGAAAAAAAAATATTGAAAAAATCCTAATAAAGCTCAGGGCTTCGATAATTTCCATAAACCCACTTTCGTAAATGTAATTTGCTAGACTTGACAAGCAAAAAAAAAAAAAATGGATAGGCTAAGAGTAATAACAAAAAGGAAGCATAAAATACATCAGAGCTACCTGGTCTGTTAGGCAAAAGAGAAATATATGAATTGCACAAATATCTTAACAAAATGATCAACATAAAAGCACATGCATCAGAGCCTCAGCTTCTCCTGAACTACAAAGGCAGAGCCAGCCTCCCATAGGGATATTATTAATTTTTCCCTCCAAGACAGTTGATAGTAAAATATCAAGGGAGCCAGAATACAGACACTATGTTTCCTTGAAGTGGTTGAATGTGTAAGATATGAGGCTAGTTGAAAAAGATTCAAAACTCCTCTAGGTGATGGTAGCTTAGACAGATCATGTTGATGCTCACAATCTAAAGTTCTTTATCTGATAACGTGTTTGGCTTTTTTAAAACCTATAAATAATAAGGCATTAACAGAAAATCCAAATGAGGCCAGTTTGGTTTCTAGATTTCTGTGCCAAGGAGAATGAAAATTGTCATTCAGAGTGATAGGTGCTAAGCCCACTAGGAAGAAATTTAATTTAAGCTAAAACTAATCAGTAAAACCCAGGCCTTGGCTTCAGCCTTAATCAGAACTGCTTCTAATCATAGTGATGCTACTGAGAAGACAGCCTGAAGGAATTCTGGTCAAACTCTTTTCAACTTAGTTAAACAGAAGCCTGGTGCTGAGAACCATAAAGCAATTGGACTACAGCTTTAGCAACAAAGGCTTCGACAACTACTAGAAGTTCTCACTGAAAAAGTTGAAAATAGCCACTTATCAGGGCATTATCAGTGGCAAGCTATTTTTTTGTCCCAAGGCCCAGTTGCCAAAACACCATTCCTAAGTATTTATAACATGATATCTGGTCTACAATGTTGCCATCTGCTCATCTTTTATTTTTTGGAAAACACCATTTTGGTCTTGATATATCTTTCTAAAATTGCTCACAACAGGATGCAAGAAAACAGAAAAAAAAACTGTACCTCAAAATATGAAGATAGCAACTAGATAAATTCTTAAAGAAGCAGCCAAAAGTCCTTCAATCTCACATCTCAAAAGGAAATTTCAACTGTTGAGAAATTATGCATGAAAAAGGAGCAATCTCCAAGCAATCAGGAAAAAGCAGGATTTATTTCATTCCACTAAAAGAGTCCTCTTCATGAATGATTTTTAGATACTCACAAAATCTAATTATAAGATTATGATTTAATTATCTAATTGCAAAAAAAAAGAGCTGGCCAATCTATCATCTGCAAGAAATGGACAAACCTGAGTGCTGTCCTATGCATGGCAAAGCAGAGCCAATGAGCCAACAACAACCAATCAGTCCCTTCCTGGAGAGTCTTGGCCAGTTTGACAGCATAACAAGTCTCTGGGGGTATATTTATTTATTTATTCATTCATTCATTCACTCATTCTTCAAATTTAGTCACAGCCCATCTCACCTAGAGAGCAACTGAATTAGAAGAGATACCATAAATCAATTCACTTATAATCAAATCAGATCAAAACTGTAGACCAGTCCATAGCCTTTTATCAGTGAATGAAATCATCAGATTGGGCAAAATGTGTGATTTCTAATAATTAACATGGAATGAAAACACTGTTTATTTGCAACTTGAGCTATGGAGAAGAAGGGGTAATTAGACATAAAACTTCGCTTAGCAACAACAAATGGTGGTGATTGAGAGCATATGAAATGTTTATGTCTGACTCAGCACTGCAGAGTCAGACATAAACTGGAATGCCTGATTCTTTATTAGCTGCTACAACTGTTTTACTTCTAAATTGATAAAAAAATAATCTGGGTAATCTGTTCCATGTATGCCCATATGTCTTCTTACAGAAGGAAAGGGCTGCTCTCTAACAGTGACATCCATGAAAGAAACAGATGGAAGTGCAGAGATGAATTATGACATTGAGTCATAATTATCATAAACATAAGACCATTGTGCTGGTTAAGCAACCAAGACTATAGCCATATCCATAACCATCTCAAATGTGGACAGAACTGGTTGCAAACTGAACAGTGCTGAAAGAGGCACTGTAGATGTCAGGCTCAGCCCAAGAATGACATAGAAGAAATCCAGCAAAAGTTCAGTTCTTTATTTGCTTATACCATATACAGTAGATAGAATCTTGCCAGACTAAACCTGCATTACTCTAAGCTAATGGATATACCCTGGGAGATTCTAGGGAATGGCTATCTTATATCTCTTCCTCTTCCCATGATCCAACTCAGGACTGTGTTGTCTCTTGTCTCACCCACTTCCTTGGAAGGTGCTCCCTCCTTCCTGAGAACCTGCTGCATTGCTGTAGTCCCTCATATCACCTCCCACTTAAGAGACACATTCCATCACAGTAAATAAGCATTCCAATGATGGTCCTAGATACAGTCAGTATCATTATAATACATGTAAGTATGAATTCAGCTGGATGGAGTATGGTCTCTGAAGGAGGGCAGTGCTAGTGACAATGTATATCAGTTCCTAGTAGACAGGAACAGTCATTTATGTTGTATCCTAAGATGATTGAGAAATAACTCTGCACTAATGTGAGGAATGCAAGGAAGAAAAACATTGTGAAGACTCCAGCCAATTGAGTCCTAGGCAATTTGAGCAGAAAAGAGATTAGGGCTGATGCTGATGACAATTATCCAGTCAAGAATACTGAAATATTGATTGCTTGTAATAACTGCTGTGTTGCATCTGAGAAAGGCAAGGCAGACAAGATTGAAATAGGGGAAGACAGCCATAGAGTAGCAGAGACTGCCTATAGGTCCATCTGCATTCAGGAGGCAAATGGTCCTGATTATCCCCTTCAGAGATAGAACCAATGAGATGGCTTGCAACAGTTGATAATATTGTCTACAACATCAGGATGAGAATGGCCAATACAGGTGGAAGTGGTGGAGTGATACCATCACTAATACCATCATTGGCCAGACCAGTAAAAGCATGAAGTCAATTTCAGTCCCACTTTCTGAAGAGTTACCATCTCTTTGAGGATATAAAAAAATACTGATTGCATCTGCTAAATGCTTATATTTTTAAAACTGATTATTTTTAAATGTGTAATTTGATTAACTATGGATCACATTTTAGTTAACTACAAGTGTTTAATCTGACTGAGAAATTAAAAATCACAACCCTAGATTTAGTATGTTACTTCGGCTCTCACTGACAATACGCATTTCTTCAAACTATTATTAACACTGCTTACCTCCAAGACAGGCACCTATGGCTAATGCAAAGATCAGGGGCTTCACAGGTAAGTTAACCTCAGGATCTTGACTCAGGTTGAGAAGTACAGGAATCTACAAAAGGTAAATTAAAATAATAAATAGTAAGAGAAACAATAGGATTAACATTAAAGATGATAAACGGTTACAGTGAAAACAAGAAATTTGATTTCTAACTTCTTTTAAAAGTACTTGGTACAATTATCTTGAGATGAGCTGAGTATTCACATGAGTGCTCTTCATTATTTAAGTGCATTCATATGTGGAAAGCTAGCATCAAGGGAAAGGCTACCCTCAAACCCCCCACTTCAGAACTCCAGGGACTGTTTTAAAAAATCTCACCACACCTAACCACAAAAGCACACAAAATATGAGATCCAAAGAATTGTAAAAGATCGTTCCATTCTCTTAGGCAGGTTTAGATGAGCAAAAAAGAAAACTGCAATCTCTGATGGCTATAGCTTTAAGAAAGACCCACAACTTCAGTTAGGGCCAGCACAGAATTCTAGCCAATGCAACCTAGCAATTATTATGAAACTTTCTTGTATGTCTATTCCTAACCAAAATGTTAATGGTGGGGTTTTTTTTACACAGACTTAAAATTGTTATTGCCAGTACCACACAACCTACCCCTCCATTCATTCTCTCTTTTTAGGGCAGAAATAGAAGATGGAAGTCAAAAGGGATAAAGAGGGGTTGCCTGGAATGCAAAATGTGCTGTAGAACATCTTCAGATCAGGACCTGTCACTCATCTCCTGCCATTGACGAAACTAAAATTGACATATATAAGAGGAAATCTCTTACAGAAATACTGGGTTGCCACTGAATGAAATCAGCAATGGGATTCGGTTTTCCAAAGAGTATCTTTTGTCTCATGAAAGATGCACCCTATCAATAACATCTCTGTTTATTTGATATATTGATATTTTTCTAAGCCACAAAATTCCAAGTACTTTGACTATTCTAACTACATGGCTGCTTTCCCAATGTGGCGTTAATTGCTCTTATTCCTTTATCTCCCTCTTCCTTCTATTCCAGTAGCCACTACGTTGCCTAAATTCTGCCTTATGAGATTATATTTGTGTCTTAATGTATTCGCTTTATTTCAAGACCCAGAATTATAATGCTACCACACCACAGTTTCTACCTTGCTACTATATAAATGAAATATATCTGAAATCTCAGACTGTATCCAGAAGGTAGACTTCTATGCTGCTGATATGAACATGATTTAGCTTTAAATTAGAAATTGAGGAAGCAATTCACAAGACCCACAAGTAGAAAAATTTCACAGTCAAAAAATCACTACCTGCTGAAAATGGGCCTTAGGCTTTAAATCAATCAATCAAACTTGGTTGTGACTACGTATTTCTAGCTATTAGATATTTTTTCTTCAACATAATAAACATAATTGATTAAGATACAATCTCAAGAGTTATTTCAGTACTTACATTACCACAGACCTGTTTCAGGTCTCACACAATATTTCGACTGACCAAAAAAGAAGAAATGAAAATAAACTATTGAGAAGGAAACAGGGGTGGGGAGAGAGATTGGGGTCTTGGCCTTAAAAAGGCCATGAGCACACTTGATCACCTACTCATCTATCTCTTGTCCTACATTTGCACAATATCATTAAAAAATATGTTATGTGTTTGAAAGCAGTACAGAACTAATGGGATCAAAGTAAAGCAGGAATGGGATGAAAGGGAAAAGAAACAATGAATAGCAGTAGGAATCATATGCAGATCTATTGCTTCTAGCCTGGCCATTTTTCAGAGAATAGTAAATATGAAAACCAAGATGGCAACCAGGAGCGGATGCCGACGCTGACCGCTGCTCTGAGGGGAGACTCCTGGATCTCACCCCTTCCCCCCCCCCCAGTCTCATTTTTGATCAGGGCTCTGGAGGGAGACTTCTGGGATCCCCAGCCCTCATACCTGATGGGTTGGGGCTGGACAGAGCCCCCTGGACCAAGCAGTGAGGGGTGACAGACCTGGGCGAACCCTGGCGGTGCAGTGCGGTGAGTCCCGGAGGTTTGGCAGCACAGCAGATTAGTGGTGCATTTGACTCGGGGGGGGGGGGTTAGGGTGGACAGACGGCTCAGCGGTGTGACGGCCTGACTTTGGAGGGCCAGTCTAGTGGAGCAGCTTGGCAGAGCAGCAGAGCAGCGGCAAGACAGACCTGCTGACCCACCTTGGAGGTCCAGCCTGGTAGAGCGGGTGAGCGGCACAGACGACCAGCAGCGCAGCGAGCCGGCGGAATGGACTTGGAGGCCTGGTTTGGTGGAGCAGGTTGACTACCAGCAAGACGACGAACAGACAGACGGACCAGGGAGAGCCCA
The DNA here is from genome assembly GCF_035149785.1 of Candoia aspera. Classification (NCBI taxonomy): domain Eukaryota; kingdom Metazoa; phylum Chordata; class Lepidosauria; order Squamata; family Candoiidae; genus Candoia; species Candoia aspera. Next base: position 38,760,863 of record NC_086157.1, read on the forward strand.
GGATAGACCCAGGGGTACAGGCCTTGGCGTGGCAGGCCCAGGGACATGGAGGGAGCTGGGCATGGAGATCTGGGCCATCCCCTCTCTACCTGCCTGGAAGCAGTGGAGAGCTGTTGGGGCCCCTCCAGTGTGAATGAGGACTCCCTCCTGGGGTGAGAGATGAGGGGGTAGTCTGGGAGCATCTGACAATGTGGGAGAGCACTCACCTCCTGAGTGAGAGGCAGGAGGTGAGGGGGAGTGAATGAGATGCTCCTGGCCGACCAGTGAAAGAGGCTGAACAGGGAGCATTGTGACTGAAGAGTGAATGGGTGGGTGATGGCTGGGCCCAGACGGCGCCGAGAGCGTGAGCTGGTGCACTGGAGGGCCTGCCATTGCCCAGTGGATAACTGGGTATGTGTGAGGGTGTGTGAGTGGATGGAGGGACCTCTACTCCAAGCGGGGTACTCCAGAAGTGCAGCAGTGGGGCTAGGTAGATTTGGAGTCTCTGGGGGCTGGAGGGTGGGTCATACTATTGAGGTGGTGATGGGTAGGGGATGCTATGGTAGGAGCTGGAGGGCGGGCCATCTTCGGGGAAGACGCCCCCGGTGTTTGTTGCCGGTGGTGTGTTCCAGCCCTCTGTGCTCAGACCCAGGCCCTGGTCAGCAGATCCATAGGGGCCCTGGTCTCCGGCTAGTGCTACTCAATGCCAGGACTGTTAACAACAAAGACCCCCTCATATGTGACTTGATCACTGAGGAGAAGGCAGACCTAGCATGTATTACCAAAACCTGGCTTGGCCCTGAAGTGGGGGTGCCCCTTTTGGAAATGTGCCTGGCTGGGTTTACAGCATGACACCAACTGAGACACCAGGGCAGGGGGGGAGGGGTGGCAGTTGTCATCTGGGAGTCTCTGGTGGCCTTCAGGGGCCCTGCTCCCCAAGTGGCCAGCTGTGAGACCCTGTTTTTCAAGTTGGGTGCCCGAGAGCAGTTGGGAGTGTTGCTGCTGTACCAGCCTCCCTGCTGCATGGCAACCTCCCTGGGGCGTGCCTCGGAGGCAGTTCGGGAGTTCATAGCTACCATGGCAGCCATGGGCCTGTCTCAGATTATTCAGGACCTGACTCAAGACAGTGGCCTCACCCTAGACTTAGTTTTCTTGTCGGAGCAGTGGCAATGTGACCTGAGGGAAGAGTTACAGCTATCCCCATTGTCATGGTCAGATCATGCCCTGGTGGCCCTGAGATTCTCTTATGCTGCCCCTCTCTGCAGGGAGGCAGGACCCATTCGATTGGTCCGCCTCCAATGACTGATGGGCCCGGCAGGGTTTCAGAGGGAGCTGGGGGTTATACCCGAGGATCTGCTGCACAGTCCAGCGGAGGCCCTGGCCACCTGGAATAGAGAGGTGGCTGGGGCCTTGGACAGGATCGCACCTGTACGACCTCTCTTGCCTCATTGTACCCAATGCTCCCCGTGGTTTACAGAGGAGCTGAGGGTTTTGAAGAGGATTAAGAGACATCTAGAGCACCACTGGAGGAAGACAAAGACCGAATCCGAACAAACACTGGTTATAGCCACTATTAAGGCCTACCTGGTGGCGATAAGAACAGCGAAGCATCAATACTTCTCTGCTCTTATTGCGTCTGCAGAATGCCGCCCAACGGCCCTGTTTAAAATTACTCAATCCCTTTTGGGGAAGGTGGGCACAGTGACCCACCTACAGGGCCATGCAGAGGAGTTTTTGGAGCATCTGGAAGACAAAATTGCTCAGATCCGCTCTACGTTAGATTCCAAGTGTGAGGCATGGTCTGTGGAGATACCAAGGGATCGTACTTACCATGTTATCTGGGAACAGTTTGATCCTGTTGGACCCGAGGAAGTGGACAGGATCCTCTGGACTGTAAATGCCACCACTTGTCATCTAGACCCATGTGCCTCCTGGATGGTGAAAGCAGCTCAGGAGGTTATGTGTGGCTGGGTCCAGGCGATAGTCAATACATCCTTGAGGGAGGGGATGTTTCCAACTGCCTTTAAGGAGGCTCTGGTATAACCCCTCTTCAAAAAACCATCGCTGGACCCTACTGTACTGGATAATTTTCATCCAGTCTCCCACCTCCCTTTTTTGGGGAAAGTGGTTGAGAAAGTGGTGGCATTACAACTCCAGAGGGTTCTGGAGGAAACGGATTATCTAGACCCCTTTCAGTCAGGTTTCAGGCCCGGATATGAGATGGAAAAGGCATTGGTCACACTTATGGATGATCTCTGGTGGGAGCAGGATGGGGGTAGTACATCCATCCTTGCTCTTCTTGACCTCTCAGTGGCTTTCAATACCATTGACCATGGTATCCTTTTGGGTCAGCTCAGGGGGTTGGGGGTGGGTGGCATGGTTCTGCGCTGGTTCACCTCCTTCCTCCAGGGCCTGTCCCAATCGGTGGTGATGGGAGTGAGAGATTCGACCCTCAACCCCTCTTTTGTGGGATGCTGCAGGGTTCGGTTCTCTCTCCTCTCCTATTCACCTTCTACATGAAACCGCCCAGCGAGATCATCCATCATCATGGGATGAGGTATCATCAATATGCTGAGGATACTCAATTGTATATCTCCAACCCTGGTGAGGTAAGTGATGCTGTGACTGCCCTCTCTTGGTGCTGGGGGCTCTAGGGGTCTGGATGGGGAACAAAAGGCTTCAGCTGAACCCTGGTAAGACGGAGTGGCTGTGGGTTAAGGACTCCTCCATATCTGGGACTTTGTCATCTTGGTTCTGGATGGGGTTGCACTACCCGAGACAGACCAGGTGCGTAACTTGGGGGTCCTCCTGGACTCATGGCTCTTGCTCGAAGAGCAGGTGGCAGCCATGGCCGGAAGGGCCTTTGCACAGCTTCATGTTGTGCACCAGTTACGCCCTTTCCTGGATCAGGAGGCCCTTCGGACAGTTACTCATGCCCTTGTTATCTCTCATATAGACTACTGCAAAGCGCTCTACATGGGGCTACCCTTGTAGAGTATCCAGAAGCTTCAGCTGGTCCAGAATGTGGCCACACAGGCTATTTTTGTCACCCCTAGAAGGACACACATAACACCTGTGCTATGCAAGCTGCATTGGATACCAGTTTCCTTCCAGGTGCAACTCAAGGTGTTGGTTATCACCTTTAAAGCCCTACATGGCATGGGACCGGGTTACCTGAGGGACCACCTCTTCCCCACATCATCAGTCCATCCCACCCGATTATGCAGAGGAGGCACGCTACGGACCCCGTCGATAAGAGAATTCCATCTGGCAGGGTCCAGGAGGCAGGCCTTCTCTGCAGTAGTGCCCACCCTTTGGAACAACTTGCCTTGGAGGTGAGATTAGCCCCATTGCTCCTAGCCTTCCAGAGGAAGTTGAAGACCAGGCTCTGCCACCGGGCTTGGGGCAGGAAGGAGAATAGTCATACTTGGGGTTGGCTAGTGCCTTGAAGTGCCCCTCCTACATAATGACTGAATGAGACCACAGGCATCTGGATTTTATTATATTTGGTAGTTGAGAAATTGTTTTAGAGTGTATTTTATTGGAATTTTATTATATATTTATTGTTTTATATTGTAAACCACCCAGAGTCCCTCCAGTCAGAGGAGATGGGCAGTGACAAATTTAATAAATAAATAAATACAAGGAATTAAAGATGTTTCTATGTCACTTGTTTGGATTGTATTTTTTATACCTTGCTTTATTATGCATTTTTTATGGATTGTTCTGTTTTTGATTATGTATACCGCCCTGAGTCATGTTCTGAGTAGAGAGGCTATATATGTTGATCAAAATAAATAAATAAACGTGATAAACGTGAATAGAATAGAATAACTGGGTGATGGACTAAAAAGTCTGTAAAATAATCAGAGCAGCCTTTGCATCCAGTCAATCTGATGGATCGAAAAGAATAATGAATGGAGCGTGTCCAGGAGTGGCATCTGTGTTGTATTCCTGGAAAAACAGGATTTGCCAGAGGGAGGTGATCATGTTAATTTTCAGTGTTTGGATCAGAACTGTATTTTAAAAGGCTTGATAGCAAGGAAAAGCAGAGCCTTTTCAGTGATGGCATTTTTACTGTATTGTAAAAAAAGGAGGGGATAATAAGGAGGAACAGAATTGCCAGAATTGTTTCATAAACAGATTGATAGCAAGAAAAGGTGAAGTCTCTGGCATCCTTATTATTACTGGACTCTTCCTTCTCTAGAGAAGCTCAAAATGCAAGTTTCTTGGGACTTTTAAGTGATATTAAGAACATTTAGGAAACAGCTCTAACTCTACTATTTGAATTAATAATCAAGTTTTACTATGTGGCTGTTTTACATTTATTTTAACTTTATGCTTTGTTCTTAGACTGACATTTGATATTATTCTGATCTTTGAGCTCCACGTTCTTCAATCATGTTAGGGCAGAATGACCATTTTAATTATAAATAATAACTGTAAGAATACACTGATTTGCTTATCCACCAGCCTTCCCTCTTACCCACATTATTTTGCCATTTGCTCACACGTAGTTTGCCATGCATTCACAAAATGCATTTACAGTGTCAATTAGTACCGTAGTTTATTACTTTGTATTAAGAGAAAAGCATGAAGGAGATTTAATATAACAGTTTCTAGGCCATAGTAATAAAACAGAAAAATCTAAACAGATGGCTCAACATATGCAGCATATAATAGCAGTTTATTAAAATAAACATGTTGAAAATAAGATTTTCCTGCATGACTTTCTGAAGGTAGACTCTCTCAGTGATTCTGCCATCTAAGAAAAGAGAGAGTTGAGGTGTTCCATAATATGAGGGGAGCAGGGGCCACCGGGATGACATGTTGTGGCCCCCACTCCTCTCACCTCACGTGTAATGTGGACCCTTCCCTTCAAGAATGCACATGCCAATGCTATTACCCTCTTCAAAAAGGGGAAAAAGAAGATTGTGAAGTAATATCAATATCTGAAGAGATTTTAGAGGAGATAAAATAGGTTCATCTCTAAGAACCCTGAAAACCATGCAGTGATGGATGTTTTAGCATGGATTTGTCAAAAAGACTAATCTTACTTCATTTGTTTTAACTGTTAACTTTCTTAATGGAATATGGGAATTGCTATGGTAACTTTCACATTTCAGAGCATTAACATAAGAGTCCTCTTGGCAATAAAGTAACTGGAAAAGCAGAAATTACTTTAATAAATTAGTATCTGAAAGCACTGAAGAAAAATGTATAGTGACCCAAGCATCTAGAGATCTACAGATACTGTACTTTCTATCCCTAATAGAAGGACGCAAAGGCAAAGGGCTTACCATTGTAGCAGTGAATGGAATATTGTCAATTAGGGATGATGCCAAGGCAGAGACCCAGAGAACTAAAATAATAGCAACTGTCAAGCGTTGATCTTCGGGGACCACCTGGCAGGCAGGCAGGAGAGAAAAGAAAGATTAAATATATGGCCTTTTTTCATGAAAACAATTATTTTGCAAATAAAATTGTCATTGATTTATCCTGCTATAATTCAAGTTAAAATTCTGCAGGTTTTATACATAAGTCAATGTTAGGTAGGTAAACTTTATTACAGTCTTTGACCAGCATAATAGAAGTTATTGTTTTAAATGTTTTGTTTTAAAAATTCAAATCCAAATATATACATGAAAAACAGCACAATTATCTGATTCAGTAGGAATAAGAAAAAGACAGAGAAATATAAATTACATAGAAATATTTCTAACAGTTTCTAACAGTTATAATCCAAATATTTCTGGGGAAAACTAGTCCAAAAATCATAGGGGCCTTTTCCCAGTTATGGCTGTTTAGTATATAACTAACCAGCCAGCTTACTGGTTAGTTATATATTGTATATTATATATTCAATAATATAATTAATAACATATTATAATATTTAAAATATAATAATCTAGAATCATCTTTATTTCCAAAAAATGCCCTGAGATTTCAAATAAGCCCCATATATGTTCCTGGAACATTAAAACTGTGGGGGATTGTGGCCAAGGGCTAGATTTACAGTTGTGGCTACCAGTCTCCCCACTCCAGTCACCTGGAGCTACTCTTCAAGAGGGCTAGTGTGATTGGTATGAAACAAACTTACCAGCTTGACTTCTTATAAACTGCTATTTTGTAGCTGTTCATCTGCACTGTTGCAGCTATTTTGTGAATGGGTAACACCCCACTTTTTCTGGACACTCATGATGTGCTTTCAAAATGTCAAATATGCTCACAGGCCCAAAGGATCCTACATCCACGGGTCTGCGTCTGACTGACCTCCCTGAGGGTAATAGTAACCTGAGAATAATAATATCCAGATCCAGTATTGGGAATTTCTTGGGAAGAACACCCCAATTCCCAAGTTCCATCTTCTGACAATTCAACTAAGAGAAAAATCCCAGGATTTTATTGCTGGGGTTATGGCTTGCTTTTGAATCTAGGACTGTATCTCTGACACCACAACATAATCATTAATTTAAAACCACAAATGTGAAACAAATATAGGTATTTTGTCCTTTCTAAGTTAAAACAAATGTGTTGTAAACTATACCTTTATCAACAAAGCTGTTTGTTCTCCTACGTATTCTATTAAATGAAGATGAGCCAAAGCCTATTTTTTTTAAAAAAAAAGGAGGAGGAAAGAAATTAAATGAATTAAAACAAATAAAATATGCATTCTAAATGTTTAGGCAAAATGGCCCACTTGCAAGAAATTACTAATCCATCAAATTAAAAAATAAATACATTTCTAACATTGATTACACATCTAACAAAAGTTAGTAAAATAGGACCTGGGTTCTTTCTGTCTCCCGGTAATTAAAACAAAGATGTTTTCCCTTACAAAAGTCTGGTTTCAATTTTCATTTAATATGGGTTCTCAAGCAGATTTTTAAGACTCAGAACTGTTTACCCCATAAAGGAATTGTCATATTCTAGCCTTGTTAAGAAGACTGAGGTGAATAGCAAGGCATATGCTTTTTATACTGAAGACTCTAGGTTCATTCCCTTGGATCCTATAAAAAAAGTCTGGAAAACAGCTTCCATGGAGTGTAGACAGTCCTTCACTAGATGGACCAACAATGACTTAGCATTAGGTAACTTGTAGATACTGAATTAAATTTGCAATCACATAATATCAGAAGAATAGTTGGAGCTAACTGACTGAAACTCTGCAGAACCTGAGAAAGTTCTAAGAGGGATTTCCCAGGAAGATAAATGTTAATCTGATTATAATCCTCTTCATAAATTATAAATGGTTTATGTGTAATTAAAAGGAGGGATGTTGTTCGCTATGATCCTAGACATTTACACATTGAATATGGGCAGTTGATTAAAGTACAAAGCCATCTCATAAGCTTCATCCAAGTGCGTGGACATTTCATATATCTCAGCCCTGTAACTGTTGCATGGAAATCTCTATACATTACTTCAGACATCCCCACTCAAAATTCTATCAACAGGTGAGGCTGAAGGGACATGCTACATGCAATGCTGATTACCAGCTTGGCTGGCTCCAAAAAAGGGTTGGACCAATTCATGAAAGGCACGGGAATCAATGGCTATTAGCCTTGATGGCAGTATGACTGCCTCTGAAGGTCATCTTCTGGGAGACTAGTGGCTTGCTTGTACAGTTGGTCAGCCACTGTGAGAAGAGATTGCTGGACTAAATGGGGTCTGATCCAGCAGGGCCCTGTTTGCATACTTATGTTCTTATCATGGGATAGGGAAGACACACAGTCAAATCATGGGCAAAATAAAATGTTAAAAAAATGTTTGTGGCAAACAGTCCTGCCTTGAAAACATATATAAACATTAACAAAGGAATCTGGTTGCTATGAATCATATCAAAGAGAATTGAATATATGTTTAATAATCTCTGAATAACAAAGAATGAGAAGGCTCTTGCTGTCACTCTCTTTTCATCCCATTAGGCAAGTCTATCCTAGGATTTTGAATTAAATTTTTTTGAATTAAATTTACAGTAAGGTCTGTGGAATCCTTGGTGCTCTCTGAGCTTGGTTGTTTGCTTGCAGACGTTTCATTACCCAACTAGGTAACATCACTCCACAGTTCAGACCTGAGCTACATATATTTTCTTCTATTGGAACAGTAAGATCTAAAACAGCCCAACTGAGGCCTAAATACATAAGAGATGAGACTGCCAAAATGGCTGAATCCAGGAAGTAATAAACTCCAGAATACCTTTGAGCATTTGTTCCTACCATCCCAAGTTGTTCTCTATCCAACCTATTCATTCACAACATGTAGTATACCTAGAAAATGTATACAGATTAGTAGTTTTGACTTTATATTTAAACATGCTGCTCTGTAAGTCACACTTAATCAAAAGGTAGTGATGCAAAATTTTATTCCCATTTAGATTTAAATTTCAAGTTTCACAAATCAGATCACTTTCATGAAGCCAATATATTGCTTTACTGCTTGGACTCTAATTTTTTTTTTTTTGGAAAATCGCATGGAGTTCTAGTTCTGAAACTATCTCAGACAAATAAATATCCCTGCTTAATCAAATCCATTTCTTGTTGTATTGTGGAGAAACACAAGAAAGTAAACTACATTTTACTTATAGACTCCCTGCCTGATTCAGGAAGAACTACATTCTCTCCAGCTTCTTGGGAAAACTAAAAAGAATATACAAGTCCTTAGGCACTGATTTCATGGCAACAAAATATACCATAGAAAAATAGTTATTTCTTTGAGTGGTCTGCAGTTTGTAGGTCACATACCAACTAAACATAAGTATTCCCTTGTAAATTTCTATGTTTTTGAGAGAATTTTTCTTCTTTGCTTTACTCCAAGTTATTTCAGACAGCACTGTTGGTTCAGATAATCCCATGGTCATAACTCAGCAGGTCTGCAAAGCCTTAGGTCAAATTTCCCTTAGGTGGAAATTAATGATCTGTAGCCAAAATCTGGCTCCTTACTTACTTTGGATTAGCACTTGATACATCTCTTACTAACTGCAGATAATATCTTTTGTCCTCAGTCCTTCCTCTCTCCCCATTTTCTTCATGAAAATAGTCCTGATTTTCAATATTCTGTTGATGACCCTTCCTCTGCCCACAAGCAAATGCTGAATATTTTTTGATATTGCAGGCACTCAGTTTTAATTCTTGGTACTTAAACAATATGCTTTCTTCATTTTACATATGTTTATGTATTATAACTAGGGCGAGGATTTCTATGACCTAAAAATGTTAGAAATATGCAAGCATTTATGACCTTAAAATGTTTAAATATGACCAACTAAGCCAAAAATATGACTTTACAATTTTTCTGAAATTAGCACCCAATTTTTAAAAATCTGTGCTTACACACACACACACACACACAACCCCACACACATAAATTAAAAGGTTTATTCTTCTTCACTTCCAGTGCAGAAGTGCTAGTATTGAAGGAATCAAATGAACATTTTGAGAGTAAAATGGTCATCCCTTGATTAGTTTTCATTAACAGCAGAACTGCATTGGATGACCACGTGCATCTTGAGGTTATCAAACTCAAAACTCCTTCTGTTGTCCACCAGTATGTTCTTGTATCTGGAGAAACTCTGTTCAACATCACAAGAGGTTAAAAGAACAAATTTGAAAAAAGCAAACTCATCTGGAGAAAATTCTGGCTTGAAGTCTTCAAATTTTGCTTTGAGTCCATTTAGAACATTACTTATTTTGCGAAGTGTTGAATAACCCAGATTAGATTGCAGCATTCTTTGCAGTTTATCACTATTTTTTTCAGCCACTTTCCCCTTTGCTTGCTTTAAATCACTCTCAGTTTGTTTTATAATGTTCAGTGCATTACTAAGTTCCATTCCTACAGTTTCAAGGTTTGCTCTTGATAATCCATTGAAGTTAGATCCTATATATACTAAGTTTCCAACCAAGGTTTCAGAAAAGGAATCTTGCACTATCTTGATGGAAGAAGATTCACAACAGTCAAATTCTTTAACTATCCACTGCAAGGAGCATAATTTGTGAAATAATACATAGCCGCATCCAGCCAAGTCCCCCAATGTGTCACAATAGGTTGGGGAGGGAGAGCCAAAGTAGGAGCAATTTCTTTGAACTTTTGTACTCAAAGTGGAGCTTTAATGAACATTTTTTTCCCATTTGAAATTATCTTATCCACCGTACATCAGGATAGTTGCTTCGCATCTCTTCAGCTACTCTGTGTAAACCATGTGCAAGGCATGTGATATGGATCATTTTTGGATAAAGAAGTTTAAGTCCCTTGCTGCTTTAGTCATGTACGGGAGCAGCATCTGTTACAAAGAGAAAGATATTTCCCCTTTTTACATCATCCAGCCAGAGTAGTTTCATAGAATCGTCAAAGAGCATAGAATAGTGGAATTGTTTACTTTTTGTAGAATTTCACATGTTAGAAGAAAAACTTCACCAGGCTTGTCACATTTCAGAGTGCCAATAATAACATTGGCTACATACTGTATATTCCATTTACATCATTTGTTTCATCTAGTGAAACCCATATCTTATTGTTGTCAATAGCAGATCTTATCTTTTCTAACACATCTTCATAGCAGGCAGAAATGTAATTTTTTCTTACAGTTCATTCATTTGAAATTGGGTGACTGGTGTACTTCTCCAAAAAATGCCTGAGACTACCAATACCTAATTTCCTTGAGGGAATATCTGAAGTAACTATCATTGTACAGAGATCCTTACAAAATTCTGACTGGGTATTTGATGAACCTGCAGTTGAGGAAGAAGCTCTCTCAAAAAGGAGAAGTTGCCTGTTCTCAGTGAAGGTAAATCTTGCTAAACAACTCTTGTGTTTTGTGGTGTCACAATGTTGTTGAATATTAAAACGCTTTTGGGCCAATACCTCAACTTCACACAATTTACAAAACAAAATATCACTATTGCTACTGAAAATCTGCTCCCGAAATTCTTGAACAAGATGCCACAATTTCACACTCGCTGAACATCTACTTTGAGGCATGTTGAAATCAGACTGCAGCTCTCACATGACTCTACCACCTTGAATACACAAACACCCGAGTTGAGGAGCAAATCAGAAAAAGAAAAAAAACAGGCAAATTCTCACTTTCTTTGCTGGCTTGAACTTGCTGGCTTATCAGGAAGGTTGCCAATGACCAAAATATGATGTTTGTTACAAAATTAAGCAGAAATATAACACCTTTAAAAAGTCAAATATGACTTTTCAGGCAAAATAAAAAGCATCTAATTCTCACCAGATTACTCTAAAACATGTTTTAATTTACTTATAAATTCAAATAAAGGTTCCAGAAAAAAATATGACATGTCATAGAAATCCTCGCCCTAATTATAACTATGCAAATCCACACTGCCAGATGAGCTATGGGGACCTTCCCAGTTTTGCTGGATCTCTCAGTACCTTTTGTTAGTGGACCAGTTTGGGAATGGGGGCATGTGTTTTTAGTGTTTCTTCTCCTTCCTGTGGGGCCAGTTCTAGCTATTGGTGGGGGAGATAGTTATTTGTTGGGGGCGGGAAAGAATTCAAGACTGGAGAAGCTCAGGAATGGAGTACCACCAGGGTGTTTTAGTATCTACATAAAACCACTGGGTGAGGTCATTAGTCAGCATAGAATGAGGTCTTACTAATATGTAGATGATATTCAGTTAAACATCTCTACTTTCTGGCTGAGCAGGTTATACAGTGGAAATTCTGTACCTAGTGTCTTGAGGCTATGAGGGCCTAGACAGGGAAAAGCAGGTTGAGGCTGAATCCTAGTGAAATAGCATAGCTGTGGATTTGAAGGCCTACTGGATCTAGGAGTATTCTATCTTTAACTCTACATTGGGTCCTGTTTCCCTATGCAGAGTTCATAATTTGGGGGTTCCCAGGACTCACATCTTCTGCTGGAATAGCATGTGGAGGCTGTGGCCAGAAGAGTCTTTGCACAATTTCATTTTATGTGCCAGTTGTGGCCATTTCTGGACTGAGAAGCTTTTTGCATGATCATTCAAGCCTTTGTCACCTTATGACTGGACTACTGTATTTTGCTCTACAGGGGAATTGCCTTGAAGATCATTTGAAAGTGTCAGTTGGTATAACATTCAGCTGCCCCTGTAGTTATGGGCACATCAAAATTTGCCAGTGTAACACTGCTACTTCAGGAACTGCAGTGGTGGCCAGTTAGCTTCTGGGTGCAATTCAAGGTGCTCATTGCTATCTTTAAGTCTCTTCATGCCTCAAGGTTCAATAACTGCTGAACTGCTTTCTCTTTACTAAATCTGCCCCATCAGGCATTAATTAATGTTCCCATTAATTAATAACGTTAATGGGAACATGCCTGATATCACCTCAGTGATGGGGTGATGATGCTATACTGTAAGTCATTAGTGGTGAAATGGCATAATATGCATTCTTACCATAGCTGTGACTAACCAATATGGGGAACACGTCTATCTGAACAACATGTTTATTGCAACAAACACAGATGAAATACTCATAAATGCACCCTGCCACCTATATGTGCATTGGCAAGCATACAGCCCACAATGAGTCTGTTAGAATATGTGGTCCCAATTCAACTGTCTCTTGGTCTCAGATATCAATTGCTCCAGTGGATGAATGAAGAGAATAAACCAAGAATAAACATCAAATACGCAGTGGCACAAAATGTGAAGGAAGTAGGCAGGGGGCTCTGCAGCAATCCAGATTTGAAGGGGAAAAGCATCTTCTCTTTTGATCATATGTGTCTTCTGCTATACACAGCACAAGAATCATCTAAAAATAACCTCTACTTCTACTAGTTCTAACCGTTAAAGTTTATTTCTCTGTTTCCTGTTAAGTGAAGAGATGAATACCCAGTGAGGCATGGCACAAAAAACAACAGAACAGTTGGAGCTATGGTAAGTTCTGCAGAGAAACAATTCAGCTAAAAGTCATTAGTGTAGCTCAGCTGGTAATAGAGAAGCTGAGTGTGGCAGTCAAAATTCCAGAAGAAAATTAGGCTTGAAGAGCCAATTCACCTGCAAGGTTTACTCAGCTATGATTGGTGGAAACATTCTGAGTTTATTTCCTCATGCTGTTATCCCACCTGAAAAAAAAAGGCATACATGTACCTCTACCAGCATGGTTAAATTTAGCTTGATCAACTTAGTTGGATGTATATATGGAGTCCTCCCCTGTATATAGGATTTCTGACTTGGCACTGTGTAACAATCTCTTACTGTATTCTACAAATTATTGCTACTTATTCTGCTGCTACTTGTATTCAGAAGTTTGCCCTTTCCTAGAATTTTTGGTTGACCTAAAGACAAATGATACTGAGGATTAAAAACTGAGATTCATTATTCCTTAAAATTGGAAGGAAGTAGAAATCAAACACTGAAAACAAAAGGTATTTGAAAGAGGAAGGAAGGAAGGAAGGAAGGAAGGAAGGAAGGAAGGAAGGAAGGAAGGAAGGAAGGAAGGAAGGAAGGAAGGAAGGAAGGAAGGAAGGAAAGCTTTAAATAAAATTGGAAAATAAAAATTCTGGATTTATTTTAGTAAGAAGTTAAAGATCAACAAGCCTGCTTAGGGTACATATACTTCTTTGTAAAAACAATAAGTTGGTAGGCAGTAATTACAACAAGTAAAATAGAAAACATGTCATGGGAACATCTCCCACATTCAGTGGAAGATTGGTGAGCACAAAAGTAAAACAGCTATCCTCCTTGCATACTAAACCTCCTCCCTTCCCTACAGGGTTTAAGATTACACATTCTACTTCACAGGTTATAGAAGTAGTAACAATGTTTCTCTCTGAAAATTTATTAAAAGTAGCTTTATTTCATTTAATGCAATAAAATGCAATAAAAATTAGGGCAGCTTCCTCAGCTGTTGCACTGCAACTGATTTAGGGGCTGTCCTGGGAAAAAAACTGATTTGAGCTACCTAAGCAGTTATTCTGAACTATTTAAATTAGGTAAACAAAAAATCTATCAAATGAGTAGACTGTTCTTTCCTGGTCACTTGTATTGATCTGTCAGGTTCATGGCTGCAAGGAAAAGGGACAATCTCTTATCCTGGAATTCAGTGGTGTGTTCTGTAACACTAGTGTCTAACTAAATTGTGAGTCTTCTTATTTATAAGCAATATGCACAGCCAGTATTCTACACCACCTCTGAATTCTACTTTATAAAGCTTTGCAAATAATACCTAATCAAACAGGCAAATCATTTTCTTCTTTCAACAGTGACATATGATCTGTAGCCTTTCCAGTTAGTCAGGATGATCACACTAATGGTATACTTTCTCCGAATGCCTCTAACCTATTATCCAAGGCATGATATTTAAGTAAGTGTAGATAATAATGTCTTTTTGCGTTAATTACATTGCAAACCAGGTGATTGTTACTAATTGTATTCTGCCTTACTTATAAGTGCAGGACTATTTTTTCCTCTTATCCATAGATGATTGATTGATTGATTGATTGATTGATTGATTGATAGATAGATAGACAGATAGATAGATAGATAGACAGACAGACAGACAGATAGATACTGAAGTGCTTTTCATTTCCTCTCTTCTTTTAGAATGTATGGATTTTTACCTATATCATCACACATACAAATTGTTCAAGTAACTATCAAAGGTCAAAATTTATTTATTAGTTGTAGCATGATCACCACATTTGGATGGACAGACTAGCTATAAATATAAACAGCTATAAATGTCAATAAAAAGTAGTCATATTTAATATTTAATTAATTAATTAATTAATCCAATTTTTATGGCCACTTATCTATCCTAGACTTGAGGTGGGGTCTGCCCAAAACAGAATGCAGTAGAAAGATCATTTTTCATGATTTGGAAATTATAGTTCTGTTGATGCAGCCTAAAACTACACATGCCTTCTGTGCAGCCACATCACATTACCATCTCATATTCAATCTGCAATCAAATCTTACTTTTTCATCACTAGTAATACCAACACAAATACTGTATCCCCCACTATATGTCCATCCTGTGCATTGGATTTTTGTTTCTTAAGTAAAGAAATCGGCACTTTTCTGTGTTAATTATAATTCTGTATTTGCAGTCATTTTCTCTGACCAGTCAAGATAGTTTTTGATATTTTTTTTCTATATTGTATGGTATTGGGATTCCCACCCAATTATGTATCATCTGCAAATGTGATAAGCATGCTCTACCCTTCATTGTTATTAAAAATAATGAAAAAGTCAAGAACCCAGGACTAATCTTTGTAATATCCCACCTCTTTCTAATATCTGTCTGATACCTCTCTCCAATATAATGTGTCTGCTTTTTTTTAATTTAAAAATAGTAGCCATATTGAATCCCAGTAAGGATCAATATTTTTTAGTGAATGCATTCATACAAAAAAACATGAGTAGACGTTTCAGAACAGGACAGTTTAGTCCTTATGTCAGTTGTGCCATAAAGAATAGCCATCTTTATTTTTACTCATTAAAGTGAGTGATTGACATTCACATCAATGAGAAAAAGTAAGCTACTACATTTGAAGACACTGCTGAAGTAACAACAAAATTGTGGATACTTCTGTGCTGCCATAGTACTGAGGAGGAACCACAAACCCATCAAGCTGTCTTTTTCCTTACCAGACCTTTAGCTCAGAAGTCAGGAATAAAAATGAAGTCAAGCTGTCTCAAAAAAAGGCAAAATCCCAACACCTAGCGTTGCATCTGTTTAGTTATAAGCACACATGAATTAGAAAGAAATAATTTCAGCACTCCAATTCTGCTGACTTTGTGGTTTCATAGAGATTTCGAGTATCTTTCAAATACCTTCATTCAGAAGTGCCTGAATCAGGGTTTCTCAACCAGGATTCTGTGGAACCATAGGGTTCTGCAAGAGGTCGCTAGGGGTTCCCTGCTAGATCATGATTTATTTAAAAAATTATTTCAAATTCAGGCAACTTCACATTAAAGAGATAAGTTTCATTCTTTATTTTTAGTTTAAGAACACTGTTCTGTTAATGCATATATACAGGCCTACCCATGAAACGAATATAATAATTTTGTAACTTCTGGCCTATATTTGAGCCTGAATGTGCCGGAGTTCCCTGAGGCCTGAAAAATATTTCAAGGGTTCCTCCAGGGTCAAAAAGTTGAGAAAGGCTGCCCTGAATGTTGCTCTCCTATCAGAGCAGGAGTTTAGTCTAGGGCCCTCCATTCAGAATAAAGACAAGGTAGGGAAAGCACAATTTTTCACATACAATGTATATTACTATCTAAAGAGTTCGACAAAGTCCAGCAGTGCTTATTCCTTACAATGACCAAAACTACATGGCATGGCTTACACTAATGAGCACCCCATAGGAAGGTGAGAGCACAATATATTTTTTCATACAGGTACCCTATTCTATCCATCAGCATGAAAGGAATTTTCTAGGCTGGATGGATATAACAACTAGATGCAAGTATTCTTCCTCTTTCTAAGATTCTTAAAACCCCCTAGCTCTAATTCTGTATCTCATTCACCTCTCAGTAAGCCTCACTGAACTTACTTTTGATTAGACAGATAAAACACTGAACTGCGAAACAAAGTACCTAGGGAGAAATGCAGATGAAGGTTTGCTTAATTCACTGAACTCAAAGTAAAACGCTTGCTATTTGGGACACAGCTGAAAGACAAATCATAGCACTGATCTTGGATTTACCAGATCTTCCCCTGCATAAGATTACTTTCTGAAATATGAATAAATAGCTGCTGTTCACTTCTATGGAAGGAGTAAACCCCCGCCCTTAAGGATCCCATTGCCCTGTACACCAGGATTTCCTCTTCAGTCCTGATACTGGACAGCAGTAACTAAGAATACCTGGAGAGCAATTTCCAAATATTCCTTTTACTTTACACAAATTTGGAATGCAGAAGTAGACCACTTTGCTTCAGGCTGAGGGCTATGCAGTTTCTGAGTAGCATTCTGGGGTCTATGCTCCAAAACATAGCTGGCCAAAGGAAAAAGTAGCTGGGGCCACGGGGAAAATGACATTAAATTTTATTACCTTAATTAAATGCAGTTCACATGTTTATTCCTCATATAGTTCATACAGTTCCCCCTTTATCACATTCAGTCACATTTGGTGACAACTTTTGCAGGGGCTTTACAGGCTGTACCTGAAATATACTGAGGCCACATGAAACCCTGGGTATTATGGAATCCAGAACCAAATCAGAACTAGTACTGGAAAATTAACATGGGTAGTTTCCAGTTTAGTTTCCACCCAACACACACACACCCAAGGCACCCAATTCCATATCCATATCAGACAAAGCACACACCCCAGTCGGTATAGCTACCAAAATTATAGCTCTATTAAACATAAGCATCAAACTATTTAACAGACAAAATTGGGATAAAAAGCAAGCAAAAGCAGGGAAAAGGAAGAGGCAAGCATTTCTATCATCTGTCTAACAAAAGATACAATACAGTCACTGGATGGTCCCAAAGGGAATGGCTTTTGGTTATTCCAGCCTTAGCCTTTTTATTAAAATAACAGCAGCAGAAGAGAGGGAAAGCAGGACACAGGGCGATCCCTCCTCTATTCTGCACCACATAGGAAACAATTTGGCAGGCGGGGATCATGTATCCAATGGAAGATTTCATCTCTCTGTATTTTCAAAGGAACTGGTTTTTGCAGTCCCTTCTTCAGAGCAAATTTATACAAAGAGCTCCTAACTCACTCTCACTCTTGTACACTTGGTTGAAACCAATTCAAGGAAGTAAAAATGAAAGGTTTCTTTTTGGGTCCCAAGATTTTCTTTTTAAAAAATCTTCCTCTTACCTCCATCAAAACAAACAATGCTGCAAAGAAAAGGAGTGTTGCCCATTCCACTCTACTCAGAATCATTTCAAAATCATGAATGTTGGCCAGCACAAGAAGCCAGACAGCTCCCAACATAGCAATCCACCCTGCATAAAAAGAGAAGAAAGTTAGCATGAATGCAACCTAATCCATTTTAACCACCTGTATGAAATTCACCAGTACACATACTCTTTTGGTATAGATATATTAAAAACATATTTATACTATGGAATAGCACATAATCATTGTTAGGCCTGCAACTCTTTTTTCTCCCCTGGGGTATAGCTTATGTGCCTTTAGTATCTCAAATAATTCAACAGATGGATCTTCTCTAATTTCAGTATTTCTGTGCCTATAAAGAATAATATTTAGGATTTTTTAAAACCCTGATTATAAACTTGTTCTAAACTTGCAATGTAACACAATATCGAGTTTCTTTCTGGTGCAAATCCGACACTGAGAACTTAAAACAAAGCCATACTAAGAGATTCAGGCTTGACTACAGTTATGACTATTAATCTGGTGTGATCATTCTTTAAAAAAATAAATGTCTTGACCCAGAAAAATTTAGTCCATACCTGAAAATCCAGCTGTGCAGAATATCAAAAACCCCAGGAAAAAAAAGCTGTGCAATAAGATAGATGCCTTTACTGCTGGACTAAGCTCACATGATAATTGTAAATAACCATCCTGAGTGGGAAGGGCAATATATATTTCACTGTCTTATTTGTACTGTATGAATTTAGAGAAAATCTAACATGTAATGCCAAAACTAAGTTTCTAGATTTCTTCAAAGGTGGCAGGGCATCATGTTTCCAAATGGATTCTGCCATGAGCTGAATAAGAACTTCACGACTGTCCCACGTCTCTCCACAGCTATTGGCAGTATTTGTTTCCGTGGACCAGAGTATACATTTCTGTGTTCCTCAGTTACAGTTCTGAATTAAAGAAAGAGGAATTCTACAAGCAGGATATTATGCCCTGGGAATTTATATATACTGAACTTACTCAAAGGACACATATGATATGTTACAAAAATGGTTCCTGCGCTTTTGATTCTTGTTTGTGCTAAGGCATTATAGATTCTTTATCTAGAAGGTGGGGAAATATTAATGGGATATTTCTTCAAAGATTATGTGAATGACTACTGAAAGCTGAATTTCTCAAGGAAAACTTTCAGACAGAGGACTACGAAAGCATAAAATTCAGATACAAAGGAACAAAAAGATACTGTACAATAGCAGATGCGGTCTTTCAAGATAACCTTTCCTCTTTAATCTATCAATTCTTCTTTGAGTTTAATTGAGATTGATTTAAAAATTCAACTAAAACTGAAATCGTTATCTGTAACATGAAGTAAACATTTTTAAATGAAAATATTGAATATATGCTCATAGTTGTAATCCATTAAATCAGTCATGGTATTTGCCACAAAGTCAAAATATTCTTGGCATACCACAAACATAAATAAAAGATATAATGAAGTTACTAGCAAGGACAACCTGAATGCAGAAGCAATCCAGTGCAATGGGCGTGTAAAGTCCCAATAATTGGCATAAAAATTAAGAGATATGACAGAACCCAAAGAAAAGTCCTAAAACAGTTTTTTCCCCCCAGATGTACTGGACTTCAGTTCCATCATTCTCAATCAGCAATGGTGGGTGACATGCTGGTTGGAAGGTCATGGGTGTTGAAGTCCAACTCATTTGCAAAGCAGCAAGTTATGGAAGGTTTTCCTAGAAGGAGGTGCTGTCTATAGATTGTAGTGACTGAAATGCTACAAGGATGAGTATTTTGAGGAAACTGCTAGAGGGAATAATCCAGAAACCTGGGGTAATCATCCAAACCTGCAGATAAATCCAACTTTTTCAGTCAATAACGTCTTCTGTACCTATTGACTCACAGTCTGACAGTAGTTTCTGGACTGGACAAATGATGTAACCACCCTGGAGACATCATTACCATGACACCTAAGGTAGACCCCAGCTACAATAAGAGTATCCAGTGCTAAGGCACAGACAGATAAGACAGAGTTACACACACACATGCATGCACACCAAGCACACAAACCAAACTAAAGGGCCTCTTTATATATAATTAGATTAGACTCTCATTCACAGAAGAGACACAATGATAATTTTAGTGATTATCAATCCTTCATTTTCAGTCTACCTACAAAGACTATTACTGCATTTTGAAGGAATAGTGTCAGGGAATTGTCAGTGTCTGTAAAAGAAAAAGGAAGTTTCCAAAACATGTCAAACAAGGACCAGGTAGATATCCCAGCCTTATCTCCCAAGTGAAGCATCGGTCCATCTGTTAAGGAATCTATAAACAAGAGGATGAGAGAGACTCACAGAGACTTTGCTTTAATGTAGTCACTAATAAATGAGAGCTACTCATCCAATTTCTAAGACTCTGTAATCTAACTCCATTTTCTGGCATTCAACCTGACTAATAAGAAAATGTGAATTTAGCTTCCACAATCATACAAGTCTTCCCCCCTCCCCATTTTGTACCTGCATCAAAGTCACATGTGTTGCAGAATGCTGGGAAAGCCTTTAGCCCAGGAGAGGTCAAAAAAGTCACACACCAAGCATTTCTATAAAAATAATTTATTTACAGAAAACAAAAACAAAAGCAAAACATTTAAAGTACTTAGCTCCCTTTGGAGCAAGCCTTGCTGAGCTACATTTCCAGCAGAGAGAAAAAGAAGAAGTGAGAACAAGTCCGGGCAGGTCCTCCCCCAGGCTATTTTGCATGAAGCACGTGCGAGGAGACAATCACTTGCAACCTTTTTCACTCAGCCAAAATGACTAGGCACAATAATCTATTAGTAGGAAAACCTCAACACTCCCCTTTTTACACTATAGATTAAGTTGCAAACCAATCTTCTCTGACAACTCTTTGTGTCTTGGTACAGGAAGAGGTTTGGTTAAAATATCAGCAATCATGTCTTTTGATTCACAATATTTTAACATTATTTCTCCTTTGCTTATCATATCTTTGATATATTGATATCTAATATCGATATGTTTTGTTCTACTTCTGCAGGCTTCAGATTTTGCCATAGCAATGCAAGCTTGATTATCCTCATAAACAGTTATAGGCTGGTTCACTTCCATGCCTATGTCTTTTAACAAATGTTTAAACCATGTAACCTCATTACAGGTTTGTGTTAGAGAATAAAACTCTGCTTCTGCAGTGGAAAGAGCAACAAGTGTTTGTTTTCTAGAATGCCAGCCTAAGCTAGATCCAGCAAATTGAATTAAAATCCCAGAAGTGGATTTTCTGTCACTGACATCTGCTCCCCAATCAGAATCGGCAAAAGCCTGCAATTTCTCAGTTCCAGAGGCATTTAGCATCAGGCAATAATTCTTTGTTCCTTGCAAATACCTCATTAACCTCTTCAATGCTGCTTTTCCAGTAGATGTAGGCTTCTCTACCTGTCTACTTAAAATGGCCACAGAATTTGAGATATCTGGGCGAGAATGATTTGCAATGTACAGTAAACTTCCAATTGCAGATCTATAGTTCTCTGCCTCAGTTAATTGAGTTTCTCCTGTATCTTTCTGAAAATCTATTATCATCGGAGTAGAGACTGGTTTACAGTCTTGCATATTAAAATCTTCTAGGAGCTTTTGAATTTTACTACGTTGGTTTAACAGAAAACTACCATCCTTGTCTCTGTGTACTTCCAAACCTAGGTAATTGGTCACAACTCCAAGGCTTTTTAATATGAAATGGCTTTTCATGCAGGCTTCAAAATCAAGCCTTTGTTTTTCTGTTGATGTGAATAGCAGCAAATCATCAACATAAATGCACAGATACATACAGCCTTGTTTGTCCTTCTTCATATATACACAGGGATCTGCTTTTCCTTTTTCAAAACCAAAATTCTGCAGTTTTTCATCTACTTTTTGGTTCCAGGATCTAGCAGCTTGTTTTAACCCATAGATTGACTTCTGCAGTTCAGAGACTAGATTCTCCCCTTTTTCATAGCCAGGGGGTTGCTGCATGTATAATCTGTGGTCTAAATCACCATAGAGAAATGCAGTTTGAATGTCATAGTGGTTAACTGACATTCCCTTGAGTGCAGCAACTTTTAACAGTAATCTAATTGATTCACCTTTAGTAACTGGTGCAAAAGTCTTGTCAAAGTCTAAATCTTTCCTTTGAGTGAACCCTTTTGCAACCAACCTTGCTTTATATTTTTGGATTTTGCCATCAGCATCCCTTTTCAGTTTGAAAACCCACCTACAACCCAGACAGCGTTCATTGGGAGGTAGATTTACCAGTTTCCATGTTTTATTTTCTTTCAAGGATGCTAATTCCTGTTGCATGGCAGAATGCCAATTTTGTGCAATCTCAGGTGGTAAAGCATTCACTTGTTCTAAAGACTCAGGTTCTGTGAATATGTGAAAAGCCTTTACTGTTTCAGCCTGAAAACGTGATGGAGGAACGCCTTTATTACTCCTCTGAGATCTGCGAGGTAATACAGGGCTTAAATTTTGACTCCTATCACTTTCCTGAGAAGCATCTGTCTCATCAGACAGATCTTCAATTTGCTTTTCTGGTTTAATGTCCTCATCAGGCAAAAGATCACCATCAGCAAGTCCTTGCTGTTCTCTTGTGGTGGTCAGTTCAACTGGAGAGCTAGAATTTAATCTCCCCCAGTTTTGTTCAGCAAAAGAAGCGCTTCTGCTAATTATTAATTTCTCTCCCATTATGAACCTGTAGCTCCTCTGGCTTTGTTCATAGCCAACAAAGATGGCTTTCTTTGTTGTGGGGCCTCCTTTCCTTCTCTGCTGTTTTGGAATATGAACCCATGCAGTGCTACCAAACACTCTAAGATGGCTTACCTTTGGTTTCACACCATAAAACAAATGGAATGGAGTGTCCTGAATCACAGAGTTATACAACCTGTTCTGAACATAACAAGCAGTCGATAAAGCTTCTCCCCAGAACTTAAAACATAATCGTGAATCTTTTAACATGCATTCCATCGCATTTTGCAAGGTTCTGCCCTTTCTTTCAGCAACACCATTTTGCTGAGGGGTGTACGGGTTAGAAAGAATTTGTTCTATCCCTTTTTCCACTAGGAACCTTCTGAATTTGTGAGAAAGGTATTCTCCTCCTCTATCACATTGGAGTGCAGATACAGGCCTAGGGAATTTTCCATTTGCCCATGTCACAAAACTTTTAAATTTCTCAAATGCCTCATCTTTGTGTTTTAAGATGTAGATAAATGTGTATCTTGAGAAATCATCAATGATGGTCATTGCATACCTTGCTTGTCCAAGACTTGGAGCAAAAGGACCAATAATATCAGAGTGTACAATTTCCAAAGGTCTAGTTGTAACTCTGTCACTGTGCTTACTCACAGGAGCTTTTAGTGTTTTGCATTCTTTGCAAACTACACAATCTAAGTATTTATCACAGGGTTTTATCTTTAGGTCAGCACACAGCTGTGGCATTTGTGCTATATACTTGATATTAGCATGACCAAATCTCCTGTGCATCAGGTGTACACATTGGTCATGATATGGTGTGTTGCCAACTGCAGCCTTGCAGCTTGGCTTCCTTGCATTTTGCACAATGTACAAGGAGTCTTTTAACATACCAGTAGCACACAATTTCCCATTTTTACGTATCTCACAACCATTTTTCTTAAATGTTATGATATACCCTGTTGCAGCCAATTGTGCCACAGATAAAAGGTTTGATTGTAAATTTGGCACATACAACACACCTTTTATAGTTTCTCCTAAGCAGGATAAATACAAGTCACCTTGTCCCATAATTTTGGTCACAGACCCATCAGCCAAAGATACACTTTGTCTTTCAGTTTTAGACAGTGACACAAAAGAGCTTTTACAATTACATAAATGACAACTGGCCCCAGAATCTAACACCCATACATCAGAATTACCCTTCTCAGCAACCTGTGCAATTTGGGTTGTCTGAAGAGCCTTCTTCTGTGTTGCCCTTGTGTTCTTCTGCTCTGTCTTTCTACTCTTGGGTCTCATGGCACAGTCTCTTTGCAAATGTCCAGCTGAACCACAAGTGAAGCATCGCTGGCTTGCTAGCGCTGTGGCCTCAGGTTCCTTTCCCTTCTTTTCCCTCATTTTCTGGTCTTGCAGCTTTCCAGAAGAGATGGGGGGGGATCTTTCCTCTCTCTTCTCCCATTCAGCGAGTAAGCGCTGTGTAACATACGATGGGGTGAGGTCTGCTTCAGGCATAGCCTCCAGGGTACAAATCAGCGTGTCCCACGTTTCATTTAGTGAGGACAGGAGGATATAGGATTTTGTGAGAGGTGTAAATTCCATTCCTCTCTCCTGCAACTCAACATACAGCTGCTGAATAAAATGCAGGTGCTCAGGAAGGCTATCTCCTTCTGCAAGGTAGGCTCTGTACAGCTTTTTCGTCAGAGTAACTTTACTCCCTGCTGTTGCCTTTACATATAAGTCTCTCAAAGCGTCCCAAAGTTGCTTTGCAGACTGCATGCCTCGCACGTGGACTAGCTGATTGTCCTCAACTCCCAAGATAATGGTGGCTCTAGCCCGCTCATCCTGTCTCAGCCATTCAGCATTGGGATTTTGGGGGGTTTGCTCACCAATTGGCAGCCAAAGATCCTCTCTGCGAAGATACATTTCCATCTTCAGTGCCCAATTCAAATAGTTGGTCTCTGATAGGCGCTCCAGAGGCATCGCTGAGGGCTGGGAGGCAGCCATGGCTTCTTCCTTCTTTTGCAAGTCACCTCAGCTAGCTTCTTTGTCCTGCAGACCGGCAGTTGCTGGAAAATCTCCAGGTGGCTCCAAAGAAAATCTTCACAGGTCTTTGCTACCTGCCTTTAAATTGTGCACGAGGTGTGGAGCTGACCTCTCTTTTCTCTCTGGGTTTTACTGCGTTGTTTACTGGGCACATAACCTGTTTCAGAATGCTGGGAAAGCCTTTAGCCCAGGAGAGGTCAAAAAAGTCACACACCAAGCATTTCTATAAAAATAATTTATTTACAGAAAACAAAAACAAAAGCAAAACATTTAAAGTACTTAGCTCCCTTTGGAGCAAGCCTTGCTGAGCTACATTTCCAGCAGAGAGAAAAAGAAGAAGTGAGAACAAGTCCGGGCAGGTCCTCCCCCAGGCTATTTTGCATGAAGCACGTGCGAGGAGACAATCACTTGCAACCTTTTTCACTCAGCCAAAATGACTAGGCACAATAATCTATTAGTAGGAAAACCTCAACAACATGTATGGTCAAAAGGGGTAGGGCTTGCATCATGATGTTCCATCCATCATCTTGCTGAGTTTGAAGCCCTCCTTGTCACAGATGCCACTGTCAATACCAGAACCAATTCTCCAGGACAATAAACAAGGATACACTGCTGATAAAGTACTAGTATTGAATACATTTATTTTAATAGCATTTTTTAAAGAATGCCACAAATTATCTGTTAGAGTTCATGTGTTGTTCCAATGTACTGTAGTTTTAAATGTAAATTTCCTTTCTGGGATGAAGTTTGAAAATGATTTCAGTAATAGATCAAAAAAATTTTAAAATAGATTATGTAAGGCAACCTCCCCTGTTCAAAATATTTGTGGAGGGTTTGAAATAAGCTATTCAAAGTTATGGAAGTTGATATACATGGAATCTTCATTAAATATTCTGTAAAAGCTTGTACTGATTCTGCCTCTTTGATCTATGTTAAAAGAAGACAGGGCTTTTTGCCAAAGCAAAACATTTCTGAGGTTCATTCAATATCCATACACAACATTATACAAAAAGTATACAAAAACTTACTTTAATGTTTTACTGGCTGTAACTCTATATATCCCTGCTTATACTTGAATTTAACAGTCATCTGATCTAGCAGAAGTGGGTATGTGGGGCTAGACTATAAAATAACTGAATTATCAGTGTGACTAATTAACAGGTGCAAACCTATTTAGTAAATGGAGGTGGATCAGTCTTTACATGAGGTGACTGCCATTTTTGTTTCATTATGCTTACAGTAATTAGGACCTTCACTGTAAAATATAAGTGCTTCTGCTTGCAGGCACAGTTAAAAGAAGCATTATGGTGTCAACAGGGGTATAAGGTTCATACTAGCACACAACAGATTGGGTTGATCCATGGGAACATCAGAAGAAAAAAGTGCATTACATGGTTTTCCTCTGCAGCATTTGCACTCTGAAATCTACCTTCTAAAATTGTACTTTTCCTATTGTACTCCCCCCATTAGGGGGAGAGGACTAGGATTATTTCAGAAAGGAAAAATAGAAAAAGAAGCCCCTCATTCTCATACCAAGTTTTGGGTGGAATTCACAATCTCAGCAGCTTAATTCAAGCAAGATTTTCAAGAATAACAACAAATTGCAAATAACATATAGATTTGCTTCCACAATTAAACATCTAGCCCCTTCCAACTCCCACCCACCTCTTTGAACCTCCTGGCCCATAATCCTCTCAGACTCCAAATTTTCTTCTGCATTCTCCTCCAGAAACAAAGAAAACTCTTATTAATGAAGAAAATGATAGAAAACAAGGACAGGAAGAATTAACACCTGAAGCAACAATTGTCCTGATCAAACTTACATGGAAATAAATGCCACTGAGAGGGCCAGCATGGTATAGTGGTTAAGGTACTGAACCAGGAACAGGGGGACCGAAATTCCAGTCCTCCTTTGGGCATGGAAGCCAGCTGGGTGACTTTCTCTCAGGCTGGAAAATTGAAAAACATCCTAGAAACAAGCACTAGCATATCACTTCTGCAGTATTGCCAGGACAACCATGTGGACCTCTCTGTGAAGTCATCAGGAGTCAAGACTGACTAAAAAAAAAAAAGCCATTGAACTGAGTGGTACTTACCTCATAGTAAAGGAGTAGAAATCTATTATGAAACAAAGGAAAATTTTGCCCACTTCTGTGGGCAAAAGAGAGGAAAATTTTGAAATTTGGATACATCTTTACTTAACCTGGGCTTGACCTGGCTGATTGTCTGATCTTGCACTCCTTCAGTAGCTACTGCTGGCATAGTTGCCATGAATCTAAAAGGGGTCAGAAGAAATTTAATTAACCTGTTCTTGAAATTCTTTGGGTGGACCAATCCTTGGATGAATGTGGTTTCAGGATTAATAACTGCCACGTGTTATTATTATTAACCTTGTGGTTGCATCTTCTTTCTTTCTCCATTTAATGTTAGTCCTAGATATTAGCCATTGCGTAATATGTAGGAGACTGTAAGGATCGAGCCTAATTCTTAGGCTGAGGAAGGGGAAATCGAAACCTATGCCAGCCAATTCAGGGAAATCGAAACTCGGAATGACTCAACAGAGCAGGAAAGTCCTGAGCAGCTGATTGGACAAAACCAAGAGCCGGATTCAAAACCACCAATCAGCGCAAGGGAGAGACAAGCCAAAAAGCATGCCAAGCAAAAAGAAGCTCGATTGGCTCTGGAGGAAAAACGGCATGAAAGGAACAAAATAAAAAGGAGTCAGCACAAGGACTGGGTCACTGGAGACAAACATTCCACTGAGCTAACAGCTTCTTTAGGAGAAGAAAAGCCAGAACCATTCTCAGAGCCCTGCCCTGTAGCCACTACAGAACCAGAGTCTTCCCAGCCTTCTGAACCCTACCTTGCTACCTTGCAGCAAAATCCAGTCGAGTCTTGCCTTGCCGCCTCGCCACACAGTCAGTCCAGCCTAGCCTTGCCTTGCCGTTTTGCCTCGAAGCTCAGTCAAGTCTTGCCTTGCCATTTTGCCTTGAAATTCAGTTAAATCTTGCCTTGCTTCCCAGCCAAAAAGCCCAGTCGAGTCGAGTCCTGCCACCTTACCTCGAAGCTCAGTCAAGTCTTGCCTTGCCTTCCTGCCAAGAAGCCTAGTTGAGTCGAGTCCTGCCATCTCGCCATGGAGTCCAGTTGAGCCTATCCTTGTTGCCTCATTGCGATCCATAGCTAAGTTTTGCCTTGCAGTCTTGCCGTGTCCTCCAGCCAAAGCTGGTGCAGACACCTTGCCACCAGTTCCTGATGAGTCCTGTCACAACTCCTTGCCTCAGCCTCCAGTCAAGTCCTGCCTAGCTGCCTTGCTGCAGGTCCAGTCGAGTTCCGTCCAGCCACATCGCCTTGCTCTCCAGCTGAATCTGACTTTGCTGTCTTGCCAAGCTCTCTGCCATTGCCCGGTTGGGCTTGAATTGAAGTATTTATTAAAGGACAATTATTGATTATAAATAGTTCCATTGTAAATAAAGAATTCCATTTTACTTCCTAGTCTCCACATAGGCTAACCAGAACAGAGACACAGATGTCTGGGTGGGGCAGGCAAGGTGGGTAAAGGACATGTGTCTCATGATTTCTTCATGCAAATATTCAATTTATATACTTGTGTTTGACATCATGACATAATCACATAATTTGCCAACAATGTCATAGCAAAAAAGTAGCCTTTTTGATGTCACTGTGGTTGATAACAAAAGCCAATTATGGGAGAGATTTGGCAACAATTCTGTACCCCTTTCCTGCTAAGGCATACTCTACTTTGCAAAGCAATCTTATTCTGTCTGCAATGAGTAGAAGAAACAGCATGCAGGGGCATGGTTGTGCACATATAGCTCACAGCAAAGATACATAGCCATAGGTTCAATATATATATTTTAAATGTATTTCCCAATTTACCTCACAAATAACTCAAAGTAGGTAACAAGATAAAATATAGACCCTAGCAGTGAAGTCATTTTAATAAAGATAAGCTACTACAGCTCTCACTATTCTTCATTCTGAAATTTCAGAAGTAATTTCTAGTTGAGCATATGAGACACCCAAGAGTAATGTAAACATTTTATCATTGCTAGACAGTGCTTCTGGAAAAGGTCACACATGGCTACTTTGCTACCAGTCTGTTATGTTCATTCATTTAACCATGGGAAATTACTGCAAAATCTAACTAACCTGCATGGTTGTCTAAGCAGCAAGAAAATTGAAAAATAAAAAGGACTTACACGTGCAAATCCTGCCATTTTGTAGTTATTTGCTTATTAAGATACAATATCCCCTGAGCTCCACATAATGCATTCAGTGTCATTTGTTTAAGGCAGTGAGTATGCCAAAGGGGCTCTATTGTTGCCCTTTCCAATTAGAGTGCTTAATTTCTCTAGCTTTTTTTAAAGTTCTTATGCAAATAAATCAATAAATATGCCAACTGCTTTCCAAAGAAATAAGAATAAAGCCAGAACCTACTAATCAGAATAATTCAGCATAATGCTAACTGAATGCCCTGGCATTCCTTTTGTGAAGAAATTAAATGTCAGGCTGAATAAAGTAAGATATCTTAAAGTGTTCAGGGCATATACTTAAAGCATAGGCTACAAGAGTGAAATGTTGATGCCATCTAATATGATAGATTACAATAAGCACTTACACGCACAATATAACATTCACAATTGTTGGGAACAATCACAAATTGTTGCTTTGGACAGATCAAGATTGCATTTGTCCTCACAGTTGTCAGGAGCTGAATCCAATTCAGTGGCACCTAACAACTTTAGATGAATAAACTTGCCTCAGGCCTATCACACCTCCTCAAAGAAAGCAACTATTTTTGCTGATTCTATCACTCTATCACTTGGATGCACCCCTATGATGCTGTCCTTAGCGCACTTCCACATGAGAATGCTATCCAGTTTGAAAGAGTCCCCAGGATTCCATGTTCTCTAAGTATTGTGTGCATTGCAGAGGTGAACCAACTCATTTCTAGCTTATCCTCAGGACAAGAGGAAATGCAAAATTTCACTTTCAAGGGTAAAACTGGAGCCCCTGGTTTCCCACCTCCCCAAAACTCAGAAACTCAGGCAGCCTTATCAGTCAATCTTACATAATCCTTCTAGTCAGCTTATAGTCAGTTTCACAATCTATGTAGAAGATAAAGTTACATCAGCAGCCTTTATCAACAGATATACTCTTAATTCTTCCAGTCCATTACTAGACAGTTTAACATCCCTCTTCCTCTAGACTTTTCCTGCTTGTATAAAAAGCAAGCACCAAACCCTGGTTACAGGGTTGGCAAGTTCCAATGTTATACCACCATGACTGCTTTCACTGGGGATTTGTATACAGGAAGAAAGACATCACCACAGGCAAGCCAGTTTCTTCTCATTCCAACATCTCAAATTTTTGGAAAAACATTCAAACAGGCACATAGCTGTGAGTTGAAAATACAGAAGAGGGGGTAACAACATATACAGTATGTTCTCCCTCTGTATGGAGCAGAGCAAGGATTCTGTATTCCTCAGGCTACCACAGTTGAAGGGAAGGGTACGACTGGAAACCATTTCCCCACTAGTGACTTATACAGTCTTCATGGCATCCCTTAGGCATAACTGAAATAATAGAAAGCCTTTCCTCATTGCTTTTATTTTGGACCACAATGGCTAAGTAACTTTGGAAGATGCTATAGGGTGCTAATGGAGAAATGTGCAATGGTTTCTGCACTTTTCCATAGGCTGACTAGAAAAAACATTGAATGTCTCCTGCTGTTTTCTGTTCTCAGTATTGGTAGGAATGAAGACAGCCTCACAGCCAATTTCAAAAGTCTTCCAAAGAGTTGGGAGTTGGCCATATGGGAGTATCCTGTGACTGAAGGGCAGATACATCTATCTCTGCATATCTTGAGTGAGTCACGTAACTAACTGCATGCAATATTATTCTCCTTTTCTCAGACTCCTTCAACATAAAGTCCTACAATGTTTTTACCTAGGGTAGACCATGTTTATAACTTTTCTCCAATACGGAAATATTTTTCTGGCAATTTGCTGCATTACAATGAGCAAACCTACCAATCTTGGTTTTTCTGTATTTCTTGTTTTTTCAAGTATATCAAACTGTGTTTTTCTTAGTTCTTCCTTTTTTATGATGGATCTAGTTTGATTTACTGACCTTGTTTAAAAAAAAAACATTGCATTGAAGTGTTACCTATTTGGGGAGGAAATGTTTGAACAAATTTGGGGGAAGCAACTTTGCTGAATGGAAATAATTTCACAATTTCTCTAGCATAACACATTTTCCTTGAATATATGCATTTTGTGCAGCCCATAGGCATTCACGGGAGAGGTGATAAAAGACACGCCCTGGTCTTGTGACACAAACCAGTGTAGGATTACATAACAAATGGCTGGAGTTTATCTTATTATGCCACAGCACACATTTCATCATTCTTTCCTTATTGAGGTTTACACCAGAGGCTTATGGTATAGACTTTTACCTAACATACTTTTTTTAAATTGGCAAAGGGCTTAGCAACATTTGATTTTCTGTAATTTTCAAATGATAATTAAGTTTTAATCCATGTATTGGCTTGAAAAAGCAAAATTAGATAAGATTGCCCTCAAACATGAACTGAATTTTTTTTCTCCCATCCCTGTGCTACATATAATTTATTATCACTGAAGTTCTATTTCACCTTTAAAATATGCATCAGGAAAAGACAATGAACATTTTCATCAAACTCTCTCTGCTATCGCTATCACTATCAATAGAGAAACAGTATTTTGGCAGCACATGCATAAAGAAACTCCTTTCCAACATATAAGCACCATGCTTCAGTCTCGCAGATATAATTCCTATGGCTTCTCCCAAATATCCTTTGGATTTACAGTTTTGTGAAAAGTCCCTGTTCAAAAGGCCTAAGTCTTCTCAAAAATTTATAGCTGACCTAGTTCTCTAGGGGAAGAGAATGACATTTAGACCACTTTAAAACTATGGTTTTGATCAGAGGAAGAAGCCAGACAGATACCAGTGATAATCAGCTGCAGTGATGTAGCCTTAATGTCAAACGAATTGCAAGCTTTGTAGAGCTTTAAAGTATATTTAGTTTGATACCCAGGACATAGTGCTAATCTTGTTCATTTTCACAGGTTGGAGTAATTCTTTCCTGAAGACAGAATTTAGTGGGAGCACTGTGAATCCCTTAGCATAAATTTGTTGCAAAGTAATTAACTAAAAATATTTCAATCTTGCTTTTCTGGTAAAAAGTACCCAAAGCTCCTAACAAAAATAATTAAAAACAAAATCAACTTAAGACCCTCCAATTCCAAAAGTACACCTGAATCCATACCTCTATACTTAAAACATTTTTGCTAACCCTGACAAACCATGCTCTGGAATTAAAATGTTTAACACATCCTACTGATCAGCAGATACTGGAACAATTACCTTTCATTTAAAAAAATAAAGGTAGTACTTCTTTTGTAGCACTAAATATTGCAGGTGCTACTAAACTTAAAATTCAAAGCTGGGTGGCAAACAATATAAAAAGAAGCACACTTCCAGGTTTTTAGGTCGTCAAGAAGTCCTGTGGTTGGATTTCCCTCTGCAATTCCCTTCTTCTAAAAGCAGCAACAGGGTCTCTAATTGGAATTGGAATCGCAGTAGAGCAAAAGCTCATTTTCACTGATTCGCTGTGGGGAGGGATGCCCACTATTCACAGAATCCATTGCTGAGTAGGTGACTGTGCACTGTGATCTGCATAATTTGCATGATGACATCATTGTGCGAATGATGCAAATTACCCAATTTCTGTCAATGTGCATCATTTGTGTAATAGAATTTGCATTGTTTGTTTAATTATGTGATTATACAAATGAAGTTCATTGATGACGAAATGTGATTCATTCCATGCAAAGCCCATGACATCCAGGTCTACTAACCTGAGATTTCACTGTACAGGGAAGGGCCTCTAAGCCTCCCCTCCATGCCAGGGCCCTGGGTGTTTTCCCACATGCATGGTTTTAGCTATTATTAGGGAGGGAAATGTAAGGTTTCTACTAAGCCCCCTTTCTTAGTGGGGGGTTCTACTTCTGCAGCTAACAGCAGTTTGGAAGATAACTGGGACACTGCTCTGAAACACAAAGAAAATGTTAGGCCCTCTTCCACAGCCATTCATAGAAAATAAAAATTATACAGGAAAAATTTATTCCTGAATGTCCTCCAAGTATGTAAAGCAGTTTAAATTTTGTTCTAGAGTATTATATAAATGTTGCAGCCCAGCCTGTGGCACATTTCTATAAAAGATCACTGAACGAAACCTACCTCTGTTAAGAATCCATACAAAGCCAGACCAAGAACTTTAGAAAAAGAACCCTATTTTCCATCCTTTTCTAAAAAAAATGTAGCAGTTGTGGCACTAGTAGCAGCAGGAGACTACATTTCAATCACAATCTTCAATTATAATTTATATAATTAATTGCCAAGAATCCAGCAACAGGAAAAACTAGAGGCAAGACATTTATGTCTTTTATAGTGCGGTACAAGAAATGTACCATCAGCCTTCAACAAGTGAGATAGCATTACATACCTTTGAAATATATAGGAATCATGTCTAAGAATACATACACACACCTGTATGAAGCACTGCATATTCAAAAAGAGTATATTGAAATACCAATAAATAATCCGAATGGAGCTTACCAAGATCTAAATGAACTCCTGGAACAAACGAACTGAGAAAGTACATGAGGATAACAAATCCTAAAACCATCAGGCATTTGATGAGAAGCAACTTGTCAGTTATTCTGTGCTGTTCAGAAGAGAAAATAGATGAATCAAGACAGAAGAGGTAATAGTCTTAAAGTATCCAGTTCCAAACCAGCATGCTTCCCAAGTCAGAAGCAAATGTGATTATAGTATAGATATGTTTTCATTAAAATGGCAGAGGAAACACCTAAGGTGTGAAAATAATATTTTAAATTTAGAAAGAAACACATTTGGATTCTAGAGATTTTTATTACATTTCCAAGTAGAACCCTTTGACAATCTTAGGAACAGCAACAAGTCTTTCATACCTACTGAAGGTGAAGTTTTTATCTTCATTATACAAATAAAATCACATCCCATACTTGACAGATATATTTTTTTCTCATTATAGCAGGAAAAGAAAGACTGGAATGAAAGTCCCATAATAACTTAATATTTAACTACCTGGAGCCACACTTTCCAGGACCAAATCTCCTCTTAATAATTGCTATGTTGGGTAATATATTTTATATTGACAAATGGTGCTAATTATAACTCAGGTACAACACCGCACTTTTATTCTATTTTTACTTGTTTATTATTGTATGTAGTATTTACTGTGATTTTCCCCATGTACAAAAATACATTTAGAAACAAATGATCTAAATAACATAACATTGAACTCCACTTTAAGGAACTAGGTCACAAAAATCCTATAGTCAAAGGCCATAGTCTGTTTCCAACTCCATACATTCACAGTGAATTTCCTATATATATACTGTATATATACTGTGTGTGTATATATAATGTATAAATATACATATTCAAGATGCATAAGCCCTATCCACAGTGACATCACCTAATAACTTTTTCACAAGACAGAAAAGATCCCTGCAGCAGAAAATGCAGTATTGTGGTTTCTTTCAGGAAACTCTATTAGCAGTATTGGTAGTCCTCACTTAACAATCATTTGTTCAGTGACTGTTTGAAATTACAATGGCACTGAAAAAATGGATTAATGACCTGTGGCCAAACTTACAACCATGGCAGCGCCCCTGCAGTCATCTGATCAAGATTCGGGCACTTGGTAGCCCACCCACACTTACGACCTCAGGGGTGCTCCAACTCCCCCCACCCGCCTATCTTCTCCCCCACCTCTGCCCTTTTGGCAGCCCTGCACCCTGCCTTGCAGGTCGGCAAGCAGACCCAGAACCACATGGCTCTGAGAACCACATGGTTCAGGGTCTGCAAAAAGCCCCTGAGCCGCAGCACAGCATGAGACTGCAGCCGCCCCAGCCCAGCCATGTGAAGCCACGCCAGGAAGCTGCAGCTGCCCTAGCCCACATTCGTTCACCCAGCTGCCTTCTCTCCCAGTTCCCCACACCGACCTTTCACCTTTTTTTACCAGCCACCACAGGTGAAGCAGAATCGCCTTGCTGCCTTTGCTGTCTCATTTTCAGACCCAGCTTCTCCAGTGAATGTTTCCTCCACGTGGCTCCCTTTGGAAGGCTGTCTTTGGAAGCTAGGGCTCTCTTCTCAGAGCCTTTGGAAAGAGAGGGCAGCTTTCCGAAGTCTGCACAGACTTTGGAGAGCTGCCTCTCTTTCCAAAAGCTCTGAGAAGAGAGCCCTAGCTTCCAAAGACAGCCTTCCAAAGGGAGCCACGTGGAGGAAACTTTCGCCAGAGATATTGGGTCCAAAAAGAAGGCAGCAAGGCGCTTCTGCTTCACCCACGGTGGCTGGGCAAAAAAGGCGAAAGGTCGGTATGGGGAACTGGGAGAGAAGGCAGCTGGGTGAACGAATGTGGGCTAGGGCAGCTGCAGCTTCCTGGGGCCGCTTTGCATGGCTGGGCTGGGGCAGCTGCAGTTTCTTCCTGCAGCCCAAGAGCCACACAGTTGGGGTTCTGCTTGCTGCCCTGCAAGGCAGGGTGCAGGATGGCCAAAAGGGCAGAGATGGGGGCCAATAGGCAGCTGGGCGGAGTTGAAGGCAGTTGCTTACCTTACTGAAGCTCAGGGCTAGGAGAGACCAAGCCCAGAATGGCTTGGCTTGGAGTGGGTGCTCAGCTAACGATTGGTAACATTCACTTCATGACGGCAAGGGGAACTGCCAGGATTGCCTTCCCTAAGCAAAGCAGTCACATGACATCTCACTTATTGACCACATCGCTTAGCAACCTAAATTCCGGTCCCAATTATAGTTGTTAAGCGAGAACTACCTGTAGAGTTTCATCCAACTAACCTGACAGGAAGGCAACACATTATAGCCATGGACAAACCTTCTAAGAGATGTATTTTTAGAAGGCCAGCCAGCTACTTAGTATCATGCCTGCCAGAGATTTAGATCAACTAAAGTGCCAAAATTTAGAAGAAGCTTATCACTAACATATTTCAATGTTCTGAAATTCTAACCCAGTGATTTTAAGGGAAGTTTAAGGGAATGCCATGTGCAGCCCAGCTTTGTCCATGTGAAGTGAGGGTCGCTTTCTTTTATACTGTACTTTTTATAAATGTATCCGTGCATGTTTTACAACTTGCCTTTTAATCGAATTCCCAGGCAACTCAGATGTCTCACTAGTTACTGTCTAGCCAGTATCATCCTGAGGCAGAGAAGTTTGCAGAGTGAGGGGTGGGTTTCTGACTAGCAAATAACAGAAAGCAAACACCGCACTCTCCAAAGTTCTAGAGAACCTGCTGAAGTTTATTCTCCCCAGTCCCTTGAGCATCCAAGGACAGGGGTTGAAAATATAAACAGACACTTTGGAGCCTCAGCAGTCCAAACCAAGAACTCAGAGTAATGTTCAAAATCAAATGTCCAATCAAAGAGGTAAACTGATCTGGCAGCAACAGTCTGAGGCTTGTTCTCCTGTCTAAATAAGTCTTCCAGCCTCAGCTGTGAGCATATAAGCAACTCCTTACTTGTGTAATTTCTGACCCCTTCCTTCCCTCTGAGGAAGGCTTTCCAACATGAGGAACCAGCTCTCTTCTCTGCCTGGGCAATAAGCAGCATAGAAGGGTGGGGGAGTTTGGTTATGTACAGTAGGTCTGATAGGTCTGATCCAGTCCGTGCTTTCTCTTTGTTGTCTTCTGGCACCTGCTCTCTCCCTCAACATTCTTCTCCAACCCTCACAGCTGTTCCCTCATCAGAGCAGCCTCTATGCTCAACAGGCACTTAGTCCACAAATACTCTGCTGCTGTGTTTTTTTCAAATGCAGACTGGTATTTTTCCTTCACTGCATAAATCATCCCTTAAATATTACTAAATTTTGCTTTATTGCTTGTTTTATCACGAGTTGATTTCCTCATCTTAATTCTATTGCTTTACTGTAGTCTGTTTTGCTCCTTACAGCCCTTTTACTGGCTTTTGTTTTTATTGTTTTACTATTTTATTTTTATTTTATTTTTATTGAGGTTTTCTGATTGTTGAGCATAATAAAGAATTACATTACAATTACATAATAATTACTGTACATTCTAGCTCTTCTGTAATGCAAAGCAACAGAACACTTTCTATTTCAAACAAAGATAGACTTGTAAAGTAAAACAAAGTGTTCTAAGATACCTTTGGCTATTTATTTTTATTTATTTATTTATCAAATTTATCACCGCCCATCTCCCCCACAAGGAGGGACTCTGGGCGGTGTCCAGAGTATATAACCAAAGGTGTGTGTGTGTGCACACGCATGCACGCGCCTCAGGCTCACAAGAATTACCCCCCAATTCTTTTTTTGTCCTTAGCAGATTTCAGAATGGAAGATTTTGTACACTGGCATGGTTCTCAATATTAAGAAAGGTAAACAATTATAAATATAGGTGAACATTTCTCAGAATTGTTTACCTTTTTTTGGAGCTCCTGGATATTTGTTTCCCAGTTTTTATCTTCTTGTGAGATTTGTCTGAAATAAAATATATATAAATTCACACTAATAGAAAAAGAGTTTAGATCATTACTTGTTATTGGTAATTATACTTATTTATCTTCCATATCCACTTACCATTGGTCATGACACAACATGTATCTGTGTTAAACAATATATGATATCATTATATTAATGTTCAGCCCTAAATAATCATATTCCAAAAACTGGAACTTCTCCACATTTCCAAGGACTCTTAAATGCATGTGCTAGGAGTGATGAACAGTACCCATGAACTACAGCAATATCCCTCAAAAGCTTAGAAGAATTTTTGTGTAATTTTATGGTGTGCACCATGAAACTTTGGATCATCATCTACAAATATAGTACATCTGTAACACACCTAGTTATAGCTTCTAGTTAACTTATGTAAAAGCAACAAAGTTGTATCCTCATGAAACATCAGCTAAAATTTTATATGCATTTTGTGTGTCTGACATGTCCAGTCCAAGTCTTCATGCTGTCATGAGTACTGATGGTGAGCAGGAGGGGGCCCCTATCCAGGGGGGAAAACGCATGCGTAGTAGAGAGAATTTGAGCTGTCATTCAAAGAAACCCAGAACAGGCCCGCCTTGAGTTTTGGGGTTTATCTGTATGGGTTTTCTCACGCTTCTTCAATTTGTTAGGATTTTCTGTCTACTGTAGCACTAGAACACTAGACTCATTTCTCGTCTCAGCATGGTTCAATGCAACATTACAAGAGATTGATACTATCACACTATTGGGATAAGTTTACGCCCCAAGCCAAATCGCAGTATGTTCCAAAATAAATCTGGGATCTGTCATGAGTGAGGATGGCGAGCAGGGGGCTCCCATCCAGGCTGTAAAGCACATGCGTAGTACTGAGGAATTAGGTGGCCATTCAAAGAGACACAGATTGGGCCCACCTTAGTCTTTGGGGTTTATATTAAATTTGATTGTATCAAGCATTTATAAACTGTATAATGAAGAAGAAAATTAAAACTCTTATGCAGCATATATAAGTGTGTGTTTGTGTGTGTGCGCGCGTATATATATACTGTATATACACATACACATAATATACAAATACACATACATACACACATACACCATGAATTCCATAGGTATTGTCATGAGTAATGATGGCGAGCAGGAGGGGGCCTCTATCCAGGGTGGAAAACGCATGTGTAGTACTGAGGAATTAAGCAGCCATTCAAAGAGACACAGATCAGACCCGCCTTAACTTTTGGGGTTTATCTGTCTGGGTTTTTCCCACGCTTCTTCAGTTTGTTAGGATTCTCTGTTATGTAGCAGTAATAAAACACTAGAGACCTACTCCTTGTCTCAGCGTGGTTCCTGGCTGTTAGGACAGGATCTGTGAATATGGTAAAAGATTCTAAACTCTGATTCCCTACATCATTTTGTTTTTATCTTGTGAAACACTTTTTGCCCCAATTCTTTCTCTTTTCTCCTTAAAAGCAAGGTAAGGAACGTATGGAGAGCATTACTTCCATAATTCATTACAACCCTTTTATCAGCAGTGGCCATAGGAAGCATCTGTGTTTTCTTCTCCATAAAAAGTAATGTGTTGCATCTGTGTGTGTGTTGCTGCTCTCCCCTCTTAATCGGTCTATGTATGTTTGTGTGTTACTGGGAAATGGAAGGTTGCATACACTTTGCTCTGGGTCACATGATCAGGAGGGAAGAGGAA
Organism: Candoia aspera; assembly: GCF_035149785.1. Lineage (NCBI taxonomy): Eukaryota > Metazoa > Chordata > Lepidosauria > Squamata > Candoiidae > Candoia > Candoia aspera. The sequence continues at coordinate 38,799,722 of NC_086157.1, forward strand.
AGGTCTTAGAATGGAGCAGTTGCCAAGATCCTGAGCTGCTATCAAACTTCCCACCCCCCAGGGATGCATTAGAAGAAGAATTTGGATATCTTGGGCCCATTTTCAAATAACCCTTTCTTTTGTCGGCTTCTCCCACCATACCAATTGTGGCCTAGTTTTGTTAAGTTTCAAAGAACTGTCTTGCTGATGGATAAACCAAAAGAGATTGACCCCTTCACAATTTCTTTCCAACAATCCACGAGTTTAAAAAGAATAGATACTTCACTAACAGTGAAAATCAATACAGTTTCTTGAGCTATTTAATGGTGCTGCTCTTTTTGATATTTGAAAGGCTTGTGGTACAAAATTAAAGGATCCAGGGAAGCAATTTTGAGCTGTCATTTAGAATGGTCCTTCACTTTAGACTATCACATAGAAGAAAACTCAGATTTTCCATTAAATTTGCACTCTGTAGCAGCTATAGGAATCCTGGAGGATCTCTTCATGTATATAATATAGATATGTTTCCAGATATTGGAAACATTGGAAGTTACTTGATACAGCTATACATATGATGGCCTCTTCACAGCCTGATAAGAATGCAGAAGACAGCAAAAAAACATCCATATACATCTGCATGTTTCTTAGTTTTCCAGGAAATGGACAAGCAACCCATTGTTTGAGATGAGGGGCATTTGAAAGAAATTGAAGAAGACTATCCTGATAATGACTGGGGAAGGCAATGGCAAACCATCCCACTATAATCTGACAAGAAAACATCACGAAAGTGGCATCGCCTCAAAGGGTCAGACATGACTCGGCGCTTGCAAAGGGGACCTTTCACCTTTCATCCTAATAATATGAGAGATAAATGGCTCTCTAAAATGAAAGTAGTCTAGTTACTAAAATTTCCATAACTTAAGCCAGTGTTTCTCAGTGGAATTCAATGTCTGGCTGGGGAATTTTGGGAGCTGAAGTCCACACATCTTAAAGTTGCTGAGGTTGAGAAACACTGAGTCCTACCCTTTCCCTTACAATAAAGTTAAAGAAGATTCAGTGAGGGTCTTGTTTTCAATAAAGCTGGCTGTCAAGAGCCTGACATTACCTGTGGAAAGTTTTGAGCTTTTTCCTTAGCAAGAACTCTAGAGTACGAACTTTTTGCATTAAGAGGCACTTCACAGCTGTTTCTTCTCTGCTTGCAGGGTTAATTCTCTGGGCTGTCAGCTTCCAAACATGGATTTCATGTTTCAGTTCTAAGAAGAAATCAAATGATTTAGCTGAGAGTGACAATATGGCACATTTCAATTTTCCTAGTCACAACATACAGTATATGATGTCTCTGGCCAAAACTTTGCAATACCATAACCAAATCAGGCACTGTCGTTCTTGGATTTATACACAGCATTAATCTTCCTTCTCTGTGCAAATGCCTGGGGGACAGGGGTCATTGGTGGGAAGTCTTTGTAATGCTATGTCATAGTTTCATGTTTAGTGTGAATTCAGCCTAAGTGTGTACAGGATCTGGTCAGGGATTTGCACAGAGAAAAAGGGAACACTAACTGGTGTAATCCTGCATCTCCATGTGGCACTGAATAATAACTGCTAAGAAATGAATACAAAGCAATTTGAACCTTCAGAGACTATTTTATAGATGCTAAATATTATTAGATCCAGGGGGCATCTTGTGGTCTAGAGATCAAGGAGAACAGCATTTCTCCATTGAACCAGTATTATTGTGTTTGATTTCTAAAAATCCATTAGGAAAAAAACAATAGTGAATGAAATAATGGAAATGGTGCTTGTTCCAAAACATCAATCAGTCATTGTATGTATTCATTAGAAAGTTAACAGACGTTAAAGTTTACTGCAAAAATTATAAATGGAGTCAATCAAGTGTACCACTGTAAAAAATGTTTAAAACTGAAAGAGGTTCAGTGTAGATAAAACTGTGCAACAGATTAGAGCATTTTTAGCACTAATGTGCTATGATTGGCATTTTGTTCATTTATATAGTTAAATCATATTCTCAGATATGTTAAATATTCATAGAATGTTATTCATAGCAATGTCAATTTATGTAATTACTTTACCTAGAGAGCATTGAGAATGTGAAATCTTATTCAACATTTAAATCCTTTTCTTTCTCTTGGCACCAGATCATTTTGATGTATAAAAGATTAATGTACAGTTAAGTTGAATGCTGAACTCTTTTTGTTAAGCATTAAATATAATCCCATTGTCAATATAATATGCTGGTGTTTAAGCTTTTGATCTGAATCATGAGGACTTTTTAACAAATTACTTCTACTACATCATTCTGAACCTTAAAACCCATCTAACACATAAATGAACATTTCCACTTTTTCTTTTTCTTTTTTGAAGTTGAGTATTTCTATCAGAAGCTAAGCCAGAATATAGCTTATCATGAATTGCTATGATGAATTATGTCACCATAGGACTTTAAGAGACCTGGGCAGGATGCCTTGCCACTTCTCCCGCCAATCATTTTAGATAACCCAAAATGCAATCTGCATTTCAATAACCTAAGATGGGGATAATAACATGAAAAAGAGCTGAACAACAGCTGGCTCCTATAAGGAAGGCCACTGCCTACAGGATCAACATGGTCAAAAATGTCAAAACTACAAGCAAACCTCAAGTGCTGTGACTTCAACAAATGGTCTGATTAAATGAATGTAAACAGAAATTAGATAGTAATGATGATGATGATGACTGTGAGGTGATGGTTAAATGAGAGTTTCTTTTCATTTTTATTCACACAACAGCCCAGAATTAAGAAAATGACTGAACTGGTCACCTGTTAAGTTTCCATGACTGCAATGAGCAGGGAGATGGGCCCCATGGCGTAAATGGCCCTTTTCAACTCTACCATTCTAATCATTTTTAACATGAAGATTTAAGCCATTTTGAAAACCATTGCTTAGAATGCTATGTTAATGGTTCAAAATTGTGCATTAGATTTTTTTTATCATAGTAATTATTACGGATATCATTTCTACAGTATTTTGCAATGGAGAAAATATTTTCTACCTTGGTAACATCATAACAACCCTAGAAGATAGGTTAAGATGAGGGATAGTGACTTGGTGAAAACTATCTAGTAAAGCCTCATAATTGATTGAAGATCTGAACCTGGATTTCTATGGTCATAATTACCATTGTGCGACTGTTCTATGTGGTCAGCTAATATAAATTTTCAGTGAAGAAAAAAAAACATTTTGACAAAGAATTATAATTCAGCTGCTAGCATTTTCACACAATCGGCCATCCAGCTGTGGATAATGCATTAAAGTCTTGCACTTTAATATTCTTCAATTTATAAAAATGTCCAAAATGGTATCAGAAATCCCATATTTCTCTACTACTGAGATTTGCAGGAGTGCCTTCCTATCATACATCTGATCCTTACAGCTACTGAATTCTGACCTGAATGGGACATATGCCATAAGGTGTATTTTCATCACCTATTTACTTACTTATCTGCACAATACCAATTTTGTGTAATTTTTGTCTGCAGTAGATCAAATTCAAAATCACAAATTACTGCTCTTCGCTCAGCTAAAAACCTGACAATTTAATTGGTTACCAAGAAAATTGCATTCAGTCTTGAAAACTATCAAAACAATTCCCATTTATTCCCTATAAAGTGTGAGGTTTTTATTTTAAGGCCTAATTTCAGAAATCCACAGCACAAGCCACGATGGATATGCAAAGTTCTTTATTAGGTCTTTACTTCAGACTGTCAAAGCCACAACTGGCTCCACTTCCTCCCGCCTCCCTCCTTTGCCTTCCTGCCTTTTCTTTGTCCCACCCCTTCCTCTACGTTGACAGCTTGCGTGATGGTGGCCTCTCAGTTGTGAATGGGGTTGCTGCCATCTGCTCTCTTCTTATCCCTTGCCCCTTCATTGCTTGTAGTCTCTCCTCTACCCTTCCCTTTGATGTGTAAGGTTAGAGCACCCAGGTGCAATTAACCATTGCCCCTGGGTTCTCCATCCTTACATAAAGACACTGTATCTCAAAAGTGTTAGGTTTCTAGATCACATCATTTCCAAAATCAAGCTGACAACATTTTCATAAGGTTACATTTTAGCAACTATCTGGAGAAAAAAAAATCTTTCTGCAATTCATTATGTTCTTTTCAGACAAATAATATACCTTTGAGTGACTGCATCTATATACTGCAGTATATATTTCTGCACAATTAAACAACTGCTGGGATCAAGAAGTAATTGATTGATGCAATCAACATCAAAGCCTGACATAATCACTAGTTTATTGAGCAGTGTGGGATAGTTTGAAAAAGAAGCAATAAAATGGATGTAACGGTTGCCTAATCCCAAATACTCAGTCTCACAAGCTCGGGCTTAAAGATAACTGATTTATTAAAGGAATAGTATGCAAATACAGAGAAAGCTGAGAATGAGCAAAAGCGCGCCAAATACAAACTTAAAAGCCTTGCCTGTAAGCAAGTTCCGCCCCATCCCTCGTCAGGACGCTCCCCCTCCCAGGTGCTAGAAGCCGTTAGACGCGCCTGGGAAAGTAACCTTGAGCAGGAGCGCAAACCCAAACATACATTCCAAGCCCTCAAAACAACGGAGGGTGAAGGAATGGAAAAACCCCGGGTGAAGGAACACGGAACAGAAGAGGACATGTGAAACGTTACAATGTTAACAGCACATTGAAATGAGAACATGACATATTGCCCCCTTAAAAAAAAACTATGGAGCAGGTTTGTCAGGGTAGGCAGAGTGGAATTGAGCTACGAGTCGAGGGGAAAGGACGTCTGAAGCAGCAACCCATTCAGGATGAGGGAAATGTTTCCAGCGGACGAGGTATTGTAAAGTGGAGCGCTGGCGTCGGGAGTCGAGGATGGATGTCACCTCGAAGTGTTGCTGGTTGTCGATCATGAGTGGAGGTGGTGGAATGGGTTGTGGATGCCAGCGGTCCGACGACAGGCAGGGTTTGAGTAAACTACAATGGAAAACAGGATGTAAACGTTTAAGGTTGTGAGGCAAATCAAGTTTAAACGTAACAGGGTTGAGTTGAGCAATAATTGGAAAAGGTCCGACAAATTTAGGGCCAAGTTTCTTAGAGGGCTGTGTGGACTTGATAAACTTAGTGGATAAGTAGACTTTATCCCCGACAGCAAAGGATGGTTCTGGGGAACGCTTTGCATCGGCATGGCGTTTATAGGTAGCCTGGGCATGGAGGAGAGCCAGTTGAATATTAGACCATGAGTCTTGTAGAGAGTCCGCCCAATCAGTAAGGGAGGCTGGTAGCGGTTGAGGATGAGGAAGTTCAGGAATAGGAACAAACTCACGTCCAAAAACTGTTTTAAAAGGAACTTGGCCAGTGGTTTGATGAACGGCATTGTTGTAAGCGACCTCAGCAAATGGGAGTAAGTCGACCCAATTGTCCTGTTGGTAGTTAACAAAAGCCCTGAGGTACTGTTCCAGTGTGGAATTAACCGCCTCTGTAGATCCGTCCGTTTCCGGATGCCAGGCGGTGGAAAGTGACTGTTTTGTACCCAAAAGTTTTAAAAATGCCCGCCAGAATTGTGACGTAAATTGTGTGCCTCTGTCACTCACCAAACGGGCGGGGATACCGTGGAGGCGGTACACGTGGGTGAGGAAGAGGCGTGCCAGCTGTTGTGCGGTGGGGATAGACGCGCATGGGATAAAGTGGGCTTGTTTGGAGAAAAAGTCTTTGACCACCCAAATGACAGTTTTGCGTTGACTAGGGGGTAGATCAACGATAAAGTCCATGGAAATGTCCTGCCAAGGGACAGATGGGGTGGCAACGGGTTGAAGGAGACCTTGGGGTTTGCCCGGTTTGCGCTTTATCGCCGCACATACAGGGCACGCAGTCACATATGCCTTCAGGTCTTTGAGTAAAGTTGGCCACCAGAATTGCCGGCGCACAAGGTGCAAAGTTTTTACGTAGCCAAAATGTCCAGCCAGCTTGTCATCGTGGCAGCGCTGGAGTATGGTTTTTCTCATAGCATCGGGTACATAAAGGCGATCGTTGCGCCAGGCAAGATCGTCGGTGAAAGTTAAAATGTGTCTATTGGTTTGCAACCAAGTATCTGTTTTAAGGTGGGAAAGCAACTGTTGTTGCAAATCGGAGGGAATTGACAAGTGCGGTGAGCGGCTGGAAGGCAGAGCGGCTGGAGGTTGCGTTGATTGCGCTCGGGTCTGGCTGCGAGTCACTGCTGCCAAACTTAATTGTTTGTCGGTCCAGACGGTGCCTTGGACCGTTGGCCCTGGGCCAGCATCTTGGGGTCTGCGGGAGAGTGCATCAGCTAAAAAGTTTTTCTTGCCTGGTATAAATTTAAGGGTGAAGTCGAAGCGGCTGAAAAACTCAGCCCAGCGCAGCTGTTTGGGACTGAGTTTTCGACTGGTGCTTAGAGCTTCCAGATTTTTATGGTCGGTCCAGACTTCAAAAGGGCTTGAAGTGCCTTCCAATAGGTGTCGCCATGTTTCTAAAGCCGTTTTTACAGCAAAAGCCTCTTTTTCCCAAACGTGCCATCTTCTCTCCGTTTCAGTGAATTTGCGAGAGAGGTAGGCACAGGGTTTTAAGGCGCCAGATTGGTCAGATTGTAACAAAATTGCTCCTATGGAGAAATCAGAAGCATCAACTTGTACAACAAAGGGTTTAGAGGGGTTTGGATGCTGTAAAATTGGTTCTGTGGTAAATATTTGTTTGAGCGCTTCGAACGCTTGCTGACAGGCAGGAGTCCATTTAAGGAGCGTGCCTGGGTTCTTTGAACGTCGCGTATCCCCCTGTCCTTTAGTTTTTAACAGTTCAGTAAGGGGGAGGGCGATTTCAGCGAAATTTTGGGCGAATGCCCGATAGAAATTGGCGAATCCAAGGAAACTTTGTAATTGTCTCCTGGTACGGGGAGGCTCCCATGCCACAATAGCCTCTACTTTTGCAGGGTCCATTTCAATGCCCTGAGATGAAATTCGATAGCCTAGGTAATCAATTTGTGACTGATGAAATGCACATTTTGACAGTTTTGCATACAACTCTGCTTTTTTCAATTTAGCAGTACCTGACGCACCAAGTGGATATGTTCTGACATGGTTTCAGTATAAATCAATACATCATCCAAATATACCAGTACCCCCTTAAATAGGTGGTCATGCAAGACCTCATTGATTAGTTGCATAAAAACCCCAGGTGCTCCGGATAAACCAAATGGTAAGACTTTGTATTGGAAAGCCCCAAGAGGACAGTTAAATGCTGTTTTCCACTCATCCCCTTCCCTTATGCGAATACGAAAATAAGCTTCTCTCAAATCCAGTTTTGAGAAAATTTTGCCTCTGGACAGATGTGATAACATATCTTTGATCAGGGGCAAAGGATATTTATTTAATATTGAGACCGCATTGAGCCCGCGGAAATCGGTACAAAGTCTTAATGACCCATCCTTTTTTGGCCTGAATAGGACAGGGGCTCCTACCGGGGAATTAGCCGGCTCAATGAAACCCCTAGCCAGGTTTTTGTCAATGAACTCCCTTAGCGTAGTGAGCTCTTTGGGAGACATGGGGTATATTTTTGGGTGAGGCAATTTTACATTTGGTAAAAACTCAATGGCACAGTCCGTTTTTCGGTGGGGTGGCAAGCGATCCGCTTCCTTTTCCCCAAATACCTCAGCAAAATCCTGATACTGATTGGGTAGTCCCTCAAGAGGTTGAAGCGTTTGCACATTAGTATATGCTACCCCTCCACCCTCCATGTCTTCCAGTAGGTCCTTTTCGGGTACTTTGTAAAATCCATCTGCAAAAGTCACAGTTCTATGCAGCCAGTTGATAAAAGGGTTCTGCTGTACAAACCAAGGCATCCCCAAGATTACCAGAGGACCCCCCACTGGAGCTACCACAAATGGCAGCTTTTCTTGGTGGGAGCCCATCTGCAAGGCGACCAGTCCCGTGGAATGATTGACTGCTTTCCCTCCCGCCATAGTTCCATCCAATTGGGTGAAAATCATAGGTCTTGGCAAAGGGAACGTGGGCAGTTCCAGAGCCGCTACGACATCAGGGTGCATAAGGGAACGGGAGCAACCCGAATCTAGCATGGCCCACACTTCCACAGTTTTGGTTTTTGAGCTCAGTTTAACTTTAACAGTCAGTGTGGGGAAATTTCCACTCACCGAATCGTGGTTACTCCCGGTTTCTTCCACCTGCCCTAGGGCGCCCTTCAGGGCAGGTGGTAGGCTTTTCCCGCCGGCTGCTCGAATTGCAACTCTTCTTCCTCTTCTCCGAAGGGTAGTTCTGGGGGGTCCAGTTCCGCGATGGCTGCTTTCAGTTTCCGCGGTGGAGCAGGAGCAGGCGACTTTACCGTAGGTTTCGTCTGTCGTTCCTCTGGACGGCGTCTCGGGCACGACGTGGCTCGATGCCCTTCTTTCCCACATCTGAGGCACTGACCCTTGGAGAACCGTCGCTCCCTCTCCTCTTCCCAGGTTTTCGGTTTGGGGCGGCTGGCAAGTCCAGATGTGCGCGCTCCTCTAGCAAGACGCGTTTGTCTAAGCTCTTTGGTATGGGCATAGGTTTGTAGGGCATTTTCTGCGCTGCCCGCCAACTGAATCCACCCATATAGCGTTTTGGGATCATCTCTTCCTAGTGCCCATCGAAGGATTTCGGGTTCTAGCCCCTGTTTGAACAATTCAATTATTGTTGGCTCAGACCAGTCTTCCACTTTTCCTGCCAAAGCTTTAAATTCCAACGCATATTTGGCAACTGAGAGGGACCCTTGGTAGAGTTTCCGCAGGTCATTTTTAGCTGTTTCTTGAGCTAGGGGGTCTTCGAAATGCTGTTTAAGTGCCCACAAAAAGTCATCGAAGTCCTCTAACTCAGTTGCCTCAGCCTGGCATAGTTGCACATACCAATCCGCTGCCCTTCCTCTCAGCTTGTTGGCAATGAAATTGATCTTGCCATGTTCTGACCGAAAGTTCCGACCCCAATCTTCTATATAATGCTTGGCATTAGTGATAAAGAAGGAGAGCGTTGTGGGATCCCCATCGAATTTCACTCCAAATGGTGGGAAGGTTCTCGCCGGCTCAGCTGGCTGTGGCGGTGCCGCGAATGTCAGCGTACGCCGAGCCCCCATGGGTGGTCGATCCCTAGGAGGTCTTGCCTCTCGCTCCCCCCCTTGACGGGCTGATCGAGTCTTGCTTCTCCCCCGGGTTGGTAGGGTACTGTGCCTGGGGTACTGTGACGGCTCTTCCTCCCAATCCTCCGGGGTGGGCTCTGCCTCTCTGGGTAGATCCTTAAGGATTGTCACTATTAAATCCATTTTATCCTCTAATGCCCTCATTCGGGCTGGAGTGACCGGCTCTTCCGGAGGTTGGTTGGTTACCACCACCCTCGGTGACAAGGGGACTTCGGGCTCCCAGGACAATTGTGGAGACCCCCTCCCCGGTGCTCTTTCCATAACAGTTCTATGTTCACTCCTGAGACTCTCCTGCATGGATATCAGCAGTTCGTCTAATTGGATATCTCGCAACTCCCGACGTGCTGCTCTTTGCGCTCTCGAGGTTAGCGCTGGCCGGATTCTGGCCGCCTCCCGTTCCTCCTCGCTTCCCTCACTTGCGCGAAGCTGAGGTTCTGTCATCGCTAGCGTTCCCTCTTATCCAACGATAGGATGGGGCTAGCGGAAAATGGATGAAATGATTCTCAGCTTTATGTAACGGTTGCCTAATCCCAAATACTCAGTCTCACAAGCTCGGGCTTAAAGATAACTGATTTATTAAAGGAATAGTATGCAAATACAGAGAAAGCTGAGAATGAGCAAAAGCGCGCCAAATACAAACTTAAAAGCCTTGCCTGTAAGCAAGTTCCGCCCCATCCCTCGTCAGGACGCTCCCCCTCCCAGGTGCTAGAAGCCGTTAGACGCGCCTGGGAAAGTAACCTTGAGCAGGAGCGCAAACCCAAACATACATTCCAAGCCCTCAAAACAACGGAGGGTGAAGGAATGGAAAAACCCCGGGTGAAGGAACACGGAACAGAAGAGGACATGTGAAACGTTACAATGTTAACAGCACATTGAAATGAGAACATGACAATGGATTTCAGTAGATTAATAACCATTATTGGTTAATATCACTTATATTTTATAGTGAAAAATATACAGTTTGTTCGGAATCTATATTTCAAAAGTCAGTGAGCATACAAATAATATTGGGTGCATTTTATTTTATTTATTTATTTACTTGCTTACTTACTTATCAAATTTATATGGCCACCCATCTCACAAGTAGTAACTCCGGACAGCATAGAACACTGAATTAAAAACAATTAATATATACCTGTAAAAACTATCATGATTAAAAATATAAAAAAGCAGAAGGCACAAGGGAGGATGAATGTTAACTACAGTAAGAAAGCCACCTCAAAATCTCACTGGTCCACTAGGACCCCCAGGCCTGATGACACAGCCAGGTCTTGAGGGACTTCCAGAACATTAACAGGGATGGAGCTAACCGCACTTCTGGGGGGAGAAGATTCCATAAGGCGGGAGCCACGGCAGAGAAGGCCCGTCTCCTGGGACCCACCAAGTGTAGTTCCCTAAGAGCCAGGCCAGCAGCATACCTTCTCTGCCAGATCTGATGGGACGGAGATTTTTTTAAATTATTATTTAAAGCAAAATATATATTTACACATTGTTTTTATATTTAAAACTATATTGGCCATCACCCTCACATTCTATTTGCAAATTTCTGAAACAATGGCAGACTTGTAACTCTTCAGATGTTGCTGGAGTATTATTTATTTATTTATTTATCATATTTTTCCACCGCCCATCTCAAAAATGACTCTGGGCAGTTTACAAACGAATTAAAACAGTAAAAATTAATATCAATTTAAAAGATACATTACAATATAAATATACAAATATAGGAAAAGCTCTAAAATATAAAATATGAAATAATTCCCATCTTCCTTGACCATTGGCTATGGAGGTAGAGATTGGTAGGTTAGAATCTGTAATGGTATGTGGGAATGACCTTGGGAGACAGGAAGAAGAGTCACAGCCAGGGGAACAGTCGAATAAGAGGCAACTTAGCCCACAACTTAGCCCGCAAAAGAGATGGGGGAGAAATGTACTTTGAGACTTGCAAGATTGATGATAGCCTTGCAAGGTAGTCCAGACAGGAAGCATGCTCAGATGAACTAACTCTACTTTATTGTAAGGTTACTCCCACATTCCTGCTGCAAGCTAAGCTGCCTCTTATCCAACTGCTCCCCTGGCTGTGGCTCTTCCCTCTGTCTCTCAAGATCATTCCCACATATCATTACAGAATCAAACAATATTTGGAGGGCCAATTATATTATATTTGGAAAAAAAAAACCTTAAGTTTTACTGTGCTGCCTCATCAGGGTGCTGAGGGGTAGTGTTTCTGGGAGAGATGAGTGAAGAATATCAGGACCGTATGCCAAGAGGATGTATTCCCAGTAGGGTCATTCAAGGCATGAAGGTCCTCCCAGCTAAAGCAAACAAAACCTACATCAGGCAGTAGCAATACAGGAAGACGTTGGAGATAGATGATCATTTTAATGACAACTGCAAAGGCATCATTTCATACTCTGCAAGAGAAGACGATTATAAACCACTCCTGAACTTCACCAAGAAAACCAAATGGATTGTTAGACCTCTGAGGTTGTCCAGACAAGGAAATACTCTGCAAGAAGATTAGAAGTAAGCTTGATAGAGATAGGCCATATTAACAGAATTTTGCAAGTCTAATTGTGCTGTAACTCCTCCCCCATCTTATACTCCCATGAATCAGGGAGGTGTCTGCCTGAATTGTTTCTGAATATCATCTCATTTCCCAGGACTTAAAAAATTTTCAGGCCCTTTTCCCTTGGCGATGTGTCCCGCATAATTCTCTCAAAGCCATCTTCCTTACCCTCTACACCTACAACATAAGAAGCATGAACATGAGAAAGATGAAATGAATCTACCACAGATTGACATCCTAGACATCAGTAAATTGAAATGAACTGGAATTGGACACCTTCAGTGAGAAGATCATGCTGTTTACTACTTAGGACACACATACAAAAAATAAAAGAAAGATCAGCATTTCTTTCATAGTCAGCAAGGATATAGCAAAGACAGTACTTAGGTACTATACAGTCAGTGGCTGAATAATAGTAATTAGACTTCATGGACACTGTTTAATATGATGGCTATCCAAGTTTATGGTCCAACCACTGATGCAGAAGAGGAGGTTGGTAAGTTTTATGATCAAATTCAATCTGAAATACAGCTTGACAGAACCTGCAAGCAAGATGCAGTACTTGGGGTTGGAGACTAAACTGCCAAAGTTGGGAATATTAAGGAGGAAAATTTAGTTGGACTGTATGGCCTAGAAAATAGAAGCAGGAGAATTACTTATCCATTGCTGCCATTCCTATGATTTATTTGTTTCTAACATAGTCTTCATACGACCAAAATGATGCTCCTATATATGGACAACTCCAGATGGAGTACACGGAAATCAAACTGACTGTATTATTGGGACAAGAAAGTGGAAGAGTTCAGTTATAATAGCAAAGATATGGGCAGGGACTGACTGTGGATCAGATCACAAACAGCTCTTGTGCAACTTCCAAGTCAAGCTAAAGAGGAAGAACAAAGCAGTCCATGTACCATGATGTGATTCTGAGCAGATAGTCACCATTTTCAAGATTAAGTATAAAGAAGACCAAACTAATCACAGCAGGTACAACAACCACCTTAAAACTGAAAAAGAAGACATTGAAGTGGTGAATAACTTCTGCCTTTTAGGACTGACTACAGCAAAAAAGCATCCAGCAGTCAAGAAATACAGTATGCCACAGACTAGCACTTGCTAGCAAAGAAGGCCCTGAAAAAGATATTCAGATGCCATGACATGTCTGTACCTACAAAGGTCAGAATCAGGCAGGGAATGGCATGCCCTGTGACACCCTATGGAAGCAAAAGTCAGACTTTGAAGAAGCAGGGTAGAAAGAGTATTGATGCTTTTGAACTTTGGTGTGGGAGAAGACTGCTGAGAATACTGTAGATAGCCAAGAAAACAAACAAATGGATCATAGAACAAATTAATCCAGAGTTCTCACTCAAGGCACCAATGATCCGACTTAAATTATCATACTTTGGACAGTTTATGGAAAGACGTAGCTCTCTGGAGAAGTTAATCCTGGTGGTGGAAAAGAGGAAAGGGATGACCAGAAGCAAGATGCATGGACTAAATTAGAGCAGAGATGGATGCACTGTTGGAAGACCTGCAGGGCCAGACTGGGGACAGATCATCCTGGAGAGAAGTTCTGTTTACATGGTCATTAGGAGTTGACACTGACTTGATGACACATGATCAGTCATCAGCCAGTCAGTCAGTCAGTCAACATCTTTGCAAAGAGGTCATATTTTTCCAGATTCCTTTTTTGAACTTTCAGTCATGATCTCCCAGAGATTCAAAAAGATGCAGATTACTTCCAGCTTTTGAGACCCCTAGGGTAAAGGTAAAGGTTTCCCTTGACGTAAAGTCCAGTCGTGTCCGACTCTAGGGGGCGGTGCTCATCTCCGTTTCTAAGCCTTGGAGCCGGCGTTGTCATAGACACTTCTGGGTCATGTGGCCAGCATGACGACTCGGAACGCCGTTACCTTCCCGCCAAAGCGGTACCTATTGATCTACTCACATTTGCATGTTTTCGAACTGCTAGGTGAGCAGGAGCTGGGACGAGCAACGGGAGCTCACCCCGTCGCGCGGTTTCGAACCGCCGACCTTCCGATCGGCAGCTCAGCGGTTTAACCCGCAGCGCCACCGCGTCCCTCCTTTGAGACCCCTAGCCATAATAAAAAAAAAAAATTTAAAAGTGCAAAATATGACAAGGCATGCAAATAGTGAGTATGAATTCTAGCCCCACCTTAGGCATGAAAGCCGGCTAGGTGACCTTGGGCTGGGTGACACTCTCTTTCAGCATAACTCACCTCACAGGGTTGTTGTGGGGAAAATAGGAGGAGGAAGGAGTGTTAGGTATGTTCGCCACCTTGAGTTATTTATAAAAAAAATAATAATAAAGGTGGGATAGAAAATAAAATAAATAAATAAATATTTTTAATGTAGGAAAAGACACACTTTTTTCAGTGTGAAGCCCCCTCTGAGCTCACGTGCCAAGCCAAATGGCCCTCTTGCTCCTTTCTAACTGACATTGCTTCCCATATAATATCTGTTATACCCATATTCATATCACATGACCAGTTTCTGCACTGAAACGGATGCATCTCTGTTGAAAATTGCAAGTTCATCTTTCAGAAAGTACACCAAAAATTGGATGTCACAAGTGTAGTAACTCTCCCTGCTTTGTAAGACCATCTAAGACCTGCTTGATTACCAGAGGGAATAACCTTTAAATGTTTAAAATATATCTGGACCACAGAATCAGCCATTTCAATCAGGCACTGGTTATCTGTGAATCAGATATTTACACTGGAGCAATTCCCATTCTGAAAGTTATTCCTCTACATGGATCTAGCAGGATTTGTTCAGGAAGGATGCTGTGATGGCCCTTAATAGGCACGGTAGTTCATGAAACACCCTTAAGTGAGATACTTTCTTTTGGGGGTTATCGTACTATCATCAACATAATCATTCCAAGAAGCAACATCATCTTGTGTTAGTTCAATCTTCAAGCCAGGTAAAATGATCCACGTACCCCCATCACCAGCAATCTGTCACTAAATCAAGCAGAATACTTCAATTCTCAGAAAAGAAATAAATGATGTATGGGCAGATAATCTTTCATATCAGATTTGTTTTGAAGGAGCTCTGTTACAATGATAGCCTAAATACAACTCTGTCAAGCTTTACAACCATTCACTAAGATTTTATATTAGATGTGCCATTTTAGGAAAACACAAAAATTTAAATTATTATTAATCTGACAGCAAACTAGAGCAAAGGTAATTGCTTCTTGTTTAACCATGAAAAGATCTGCTCACACAAATGGAGCAGGAACAATTCTGTAATTGTTTTGGCTTTCCACAATTTGGAACAAAAGGTAGAAGAAGTTTTTTTAAAAATAATCATGGGAATTGTGTTCCCTGAACATTACTTTACTGACATGAGAGGATTATCTCTGTGAAAGGTTATATACACTGGATACAGTAACATCAGCACTGGTTCTTGTTCTGTTTCATTCAGTGATACCAATTTCATCTGGCAGAAGCTCTCCAAGATGATTCCAAGAAGAAAAAAATCCAAATTCTTCCTACCTAAATTCTTTTTAGCACAGCCTTCCCAACCTGGGTGCCATGTTGATGGCAACTGCCAGAATTCCCACTCTTCCTTGTGACCTGGTCCTCTTTCCATTACCAGTACGTGTTCTTTTTTGTTTTAAGATCTTCACTAAGATTTTCATGTAACCACATTAACTTCTTTTCCTGTTCCCCATTTTTCTGCTATTAAAAATGTTTCCAATTATGCTTTGAATATATCCTTTAAAACTCCCACCCATCTTGGCTCCTTTTCTGATCAGTTTCTCCTGCCATGGCATCCTACGTATCATTGTTCTGTTAAAATCCACTTTTCCAAAGTCCAAGAAATGTATTAGATATTGCTAAGTTTTAATATTTCTTTAAAGTCAAGAACATTAGCATTACACAGTCACTTTGTGCCTATGTTTCTGCTACTAAGTCTTTCCTATTGATTACCATCAAACAACACCTAGTACTGTTCCCAAAAGCAAACTTGCAGCCATTGTAAACATTTCAGAATTGGTCTAAAATGTAACAGATGTTTCAGAGACGAATCTGGCTGCAGCATTTGAAGTTTCCAAGTATTACACAAGGGCAACCTTACGTGAACATTGCAGAAACCAAAACTGGAGCTTAACTGTATCTTTCTTATGACATGATTGTCTGGGAATTGATGAAGGTGGCATAACTGCTAATGCTGATAAAAGTGTTTCTGATTATAAACTCCACAAGGAGTAAGAGAGTGATCTATATTCAGAGTCACGTCAAAGCTGCATATCTTCTCATTCTAGGAGAGTGTGACTATATCTAGGCAGTTGTAGGCAATCCTGGTATTACAACCCAATAATGAGTATTCCCAATCCATCGGGATTCAATTTCAATTTATTTTTCCTCATCTAATCCATTACCATCTGCAGCCAACGATCAAGGCAGTCATGCCAATGTTTTATTACGTTGTCATTGAAAAAGGTATTTGAATGTGATCATCATACTGATAACACTTGCTTTCAAATCTGCTGATCATCTCTTCCAGCAGTTTCATATACATGTAAAAAATGTTTGAGATTAAATGGAGCTTTTAGGAACCTCATGCATCAGCTCCAGGTTCATGGAACTATAGGCTCAACTGACACCATCTGGTACCTTCCTAACAGACATGAGCAGAACCATTTCAGGAAAACTGCCAGGTAGTCTAGAAGGATACGGTGGTCAATTATATTGAAAGCCACTGAGAAATCTTGGAGAACCAATAGATTCTCTGTCTCTAAATTAAAATCATCTACCAGACTAACCCAGGCAATCTCAGCCCTGTAATCTAAAACCAGTTTAAAATGGCTCTACATATTAATTTCATCTAGTCTGTCTGAAACACTCTCATTTTTCTTGCCCAGCCATAGAATGCTAGAAACTGGCCTATAATTAAAGGATCACAGGAGGCTTTTCATAAAATTGATCTTGTGGGTGCCTACTTAAACAGTTGCCCTCTCTCATGGAAGCATTAAAATTACCAGGTGAACTCCCAGAGCTTCATTGCCTACAGATATACACCATGCCAGGCAAGGTTCAAGTGAACAGGTAGTAGATCACACTGTCCCAAATCTCTTAATCCACATTTTTGAAAGTTATTGATTGAAACTGACCTAATCTATTTTATTTATTTCTTGAAATTGATTACTGCCATCTACTCCAATACACTCTGGGCAGCTTACAAAATCCAATACATGGTTAAAACAATAAAAACATAAAACAAAATGAGACAATCCACACTAAAAACAACCACAACAATAAAAATATGACAGGCACCCCACAAACACATTAACCTCAGGCCTGGGGAGAGTCAGGTTTTTCCAGAACCATAGAGGGTGGGCGCCATCCGTATCTCAAGGGAATGATGTTCCAGAGGGCAGGGTCAGTGGCAGAGAAGGCATGCATCCTCAGTCTCAGCAGATGACCTAGAGCATATCCACTCTGCCCAAACATATTGTACAAGCAGAAACAATTGAAAATAGGTGGTCCCTCAGATATCCAGGCCCTATGCCATGAGGGCTTTATAGGTAACAACCAGCACCTTGAATTACAACCAAAAGCCAACTGACAACCAATGCAGCTTGCATAGCAGCAGTGACACACAGTCATAGCAAGAAATATCTGTTACTTTGTAGAGTACAGCACTCTACAATAGTCCAATTGCTAGGTGACCAGCAAGAGTGACTATCTTAAGGGCCTCCCAGTTGAGAAAAGGGTGCAACTGGCACACAAGATGAACCTGTGCAAACGCCCTCTTGGCCACAGCTGCCATCTGCTCTTCAAACAGTAACTTGAAGACCTCCAAGTTCCGCACCAATCTCAAAACAGGAAATGCAACCCCATCCAAGGCCAATGCTGAAAATATCCCCGATCTGGGAGGGAGGTGGGGCAAACAGCCATTCTGCAACTCAGTCTTGTCAGGATTGAGCCAAAGTCTATTCCCTCCCCATCCAGACCCAGACTCCCTCCAGGCATTGGGTCAATATCTCAGTAGCATGACCTGTGGAGCCCAAGGTTGAAATTTAAAGTTCTGAAGTCGAAGAGCAGGATTCCAAGAGGCATAGATTTTTATGAGGTAAACAGAGAAACTTCCAGGTAGTGAATAAGTGGTTCCCAAAGAGCCCTCAACAGGTGCAAGCAATCATCAGTAGAAATACACTTGCCTCATGAGAAGCCATGCACGCCTCCTCTGTTCTGCCCTTCACTCAGCCCTATATGCCTTAGGGCTGGGAGGATGTCCTGGATCAGGGCCCTTATCCTCTGCCACTTCCAATTGTTCAGAATGCTCTATAGCCAAATCGGCCCCAAATGTCTCAGAGTCAGAGCTGCCCTACACAAAGAACTCATTGAAGGTGCCACGGCAGTCTCGAAGTTTCTAATTCTGAATGCCAGACAGTGAATTCTGGCCAATGCACTCTCTTTGGAAAAAGGAGAGATCATGAGATCACCCACTTGTACTCTGGACAGCTGATCCTCATGAGCAGACTGCAGGAACTGAGGTTTTTGTGGTCAGTTCATGAGTTGAATGGCTGGGAGTCAAGGGATTTCAGTCAAGCTCACAGCCATAATGCAGCCTGTATTGACATAAGGTTCGCACAAGTGTTTAATTTCTTAAACACTTTCAGATGTAACTAATGTACACCTAAAGAGATATTTTCTGAGTGGTAGAATAAGAAAATTCCACTTGGTGAGTCAACATTCTTTCTGGATTACAAAGGAAAAAAAGGGTTTTAAAGATTTAATAACGTTTGGCAAAAAGCTTAACAAGGAGTGGATGTAAGAAAGTTTAAAACGGATAAAGGGGATAGTTATTTTGAAAGATTATTTTTTAGTGAAAGTGCTCTTGAACAAATTGGAATTAAAACAGACAAATGAACTGGACCTTCATGGGAATGCTTTCTGTTTACTATTAAAGACTGCAGACAACTGGTGGATTTTACAAAACAAAAGATAAAGGTAATATGAGCCAGACTGTGATGCTGACTATAACTATGGAGATGCGGACTATAATTACAGAGTGTCATTTGAGGTGAAATTATTAAGGGCACAGGAAGACAAAATAGAAAAAAAAAAGGGGGGGGGACTTCCAGGGGAGAAATGGTGGATTGAAGATGGTTCCACTTTTTGCAAAGCTGATGGCCCCAGTGGATAAGAGGAGCCATTGGATAAAATATTGGCTCTTCAGAACCCTCTCCAGAACAAAGAGCAGACTGGATCACCCACATGTACTTTGCACAGAGGCTCCCTGCAAAGAAATCATATAATTGCAATCTCCAGTGGGTTGAGGGCTCTGGTAGTTGTGGGAAATACTTTGCCAAAGCTGCAGTTCAGAGCCCTCAAACGGACACTAGATTCGCTTTCAGCCCCTCTTAATAACATCGGAAACTATCTATTAAAGATTTCTCTGAAAATTAGGAACCTTCCAAAGGGCAAGTTTCAGCACACCAGGAGAAGTTCCTTCAGTCCTTGATGAAAGAACATTTTTGTAAGTTTAAAGATTAAAAAAGAATAACTTTGACTTTTGAAAACAGCAAAGGAAGTTTAGAATTGATTTTGAATAGTTATAGTGCCAGAAGGATTTGTAATAACAGTTTTTATGGACTGTTTACAGGTGAGCTGGGGTGGTGGAGTGCAAGACAGCAGGGGTCCCAGAGTGCAGGGTGACAAGGGTGACTGTAGTTGGGACTGGGCTGGGGCACCTGTGGCTTCCTGGGGCAGGGTGGCCAAAAGGGCAGATTGGGGGGAGATAGGCAGGTGGGGGGAGCTGAAGCGCCCTTGCAGTCGTAAGTGTGGGCAGGCTGCCAAGCGCCCAAATTTTGCTCACATGACTGTGGGGGCTCAAACAGTGTAACTTTGGACACCTGTTGTAAGTCACTTTTTTCAGCACATTCGTAACTTCAAACAGTCATTAAGCAAGGACTACCCGTACACAAAAACTCCAACAGGTGCAACAGGAAACTGTAAGGGGTGTACTGAAATACATGCTACAGGTATCAATTTTTCTAAATTTTTGGCTTGATTATGGATTACAAATGCTTAACATGGAATATAAATGGAGCAAATGCTCCTCAAAAGAGAAAAAAAAATTCATTTGAAGAAACCCAAGTTGACAGGGCAGCTTAAAGGGGAAATAAGCTATCAGCTTCCTAATTCCCTTCTTCTGTACCAAACTGCTCAGGGCAATTAGAACAGAGGAGAATCACTGTTTTTTACAGTACAATTTTGTATCTATCCTTCCAAAAAAAACACCACCCCCCCATGTTCAGATATACATATACATATACGGTTGCAGCCTGAACAACAAAGATCCCAACCCCAAGCAAATTGTCTCATTCCTTTACTACAAATCCTAAAAGAATGTATTATATTATTTAAGTAGAGCATACACTGATCTGAAATTCTGTCTCTCCTTTATGCTTCAAAGTTATCTGTAATAAAGAATGACAAGAAATAGGATGCATATTTCTTAGCTTACTTACAGTACTGCAAAGAACTCCCTGTATTATTATACCCTTCTTTAATTGAAAAATAGCAAAACATCACTAATTCTCCACAAACTATTAGTAGCATCCCAATTCAGAGTAAAGATCAGAAACCTCAGCGGCTGCTGGGACAGAGACCGATTTGAGAACTACCTCTTTGTCCCTGAACGATTTAAAGGAAACTAGATCAGGATTTCCATCAATAACAATTCCACTTATTTTATCCAGCAAACGTTCAAATGTCCTCTCTTTTCTACAATAAAAGTAGAATAATCTTTGAATGCTCCAAAATAGGGTGGTTCCCCCACCCCACACCATGGATGGTTATATAAGTGTTCCTAGTGAAACCTGACTTCAGCAAAGGATCGTTACCTTGTTGTGGTGCTGGAGCTTGAGCACCTCAATGATGCCATGAGCTAACCCGTGAAGGGCCACCCAAGATGGGAAAGTCATGACAGAGAGGTCAGACTAAATGCGATCCCTGGGGAAGGTAATGGCAACCCACCCCAGTATTCTTGCCATGAAAACTAAATGGATCAGTACAACCAGAGATATGTCGGTATACCATCGGAAGATGAGACCCCCAGGTCAGAAGATGGTCAAAATGCTACTGGGGAGGAACAGAGGATGAGTTCAACTAGCCCCAGACGTGATGACGCAGCTAGCTCAAAGCCGAAAGGACTGATAGCGGCCGACGGTGCTGGTGGTGAATGGCGAATCCGATGTTCTAAGGATCAACACACCATTGGAACCTAGAATGTAAGATCTATGAGCCAGGGCAAATTGGATGTGGTTATTGGTGAGATGTCAAGATTAAAGATAGACATTTTGGGCATCAGTGAACTGAAATGGACTGGAATGGGCCACTTCACATCAAATGACCACCAGATCTACTACTGTGGACAAGAGGACCACAGAAGAAATGGAGTAGCCTTCATATAATTAATAGTCAAGTGGCTAAAGCAGTGCTTGGATACAATCCAAAAAATGATAGAATGATCTCAATTCAAATTCAGGGCAAGCCATCTAACATCACAGTGATCCAAATATACGCCCCAACCACAGATGCTGAAGAAGCTGAAGTAGATCAGTTCTATGAGGATCTGCAGCACCTACTGGACAACACGCCTAAAAGAGATGTTATTTTCATCACGGGAGACTGGAATGCTAAGGTGGGCAGTCAATTGACACCTGGAATTACAGGTAAGCATGGCCTGGGAGAACAAAATGAAGCAGGACATAGGCTGATAGAATTTTACCAAGACAACTCACTCTGCATAACAAACACTCTCTTCCAACAACCTAAAAGATGGCTTTATACATGGACTTCACCAGATGGACAACACCGAAATCAGATTGACTACATCCTTTGCAGCCAAAGGTGGCGGACATCTGTACAGTCAGTAAAAACAAGACCTGGAGCTGACTGTAGTTCAGATCACAAACTTCTTCTTGCACAATTTAGGATCAGACTAAAGAGATTAGGGAAGACCCACAGATCAGCTAGATATGAGCTCACTAATATTCCTAAGGAATATGCAGTGGAGGTGAAGAATCGATTTAAGGGACTGGACTTAGTAGATAGGGTCCTGGAAGAACTATGGACAGAAGTATGCAACATTGTTCAGGAGGCGGCAACAAAATACATCCCAAAGAAAGAGAAAACCAAGAAGGCAAAATGTCTGTCTGCTGAGACACTAGAAGTAGGCCAAGAAAGAAGGAAAGCAAAAGGCAACAGTGATAGGGGGAGATATGCCCAATTAAATGCAAAATTCCAGAGGTTAGCCAGAAGAGATAAGGAATTATTTTTAAACAAGCAATGCGTGGAAGTGGAAGAAGACAATAGAATAGGAAGGACAAGAGACCTCTTCCAGAAAATTAGAAACATTGGAGGTAAATTCCAGGCAAAAATGGGTATGATCAAAAACAAAGATGGCAAGGACCTAACAGAAGAAGAAGAGATCAAGAAAAGGTGGCAAGAATATACGGAAGACCTGTATAGGAAGGATAACAATATCGGGGATAGCTTTGACGGTGTGGTCAGTGAGCTAGAGCCAGACTCCTGAAGAGTGAGGTTGAGTGGGCCTTAAGAAGCATTGCTAATAACAAGGCAGCAGGAGACGACAGCATCCCAGCTGAACTGTTCAAAATCTTGCAAGATGATGCTGTCAAGGTAATGCATGCTATATGCCAGCAAATTTGGAAAACACAAGAATGGCCATCAGATTGGAAAAAATCAACTTATATCCCCATACCAAAAAAGGGGAACACTAAAGAATGTTCAAACTATCGAACAGTGGCACTCATTTCACATGCCAGTAAGGTAATGCTCAAGATCCTGCAAGGTAGACTTCAGCAGTTCATGGAGCGAGAATTGCCAGATGTACAAGCTGGGTTTAGAAAAGGCAGAGGAACTAGGGACCAAATTGCCAATATCTGCTGGATAATGGAAAAAGCCAGGGAGTTTCAGAAGAACATCTATTTCTGTTTTATTGACTATTCTAAAGCCTTTGACTGTGTGGATCATAACAAATTGTGGCAAGTTCTTAGTGGTATGGGGATACCAAGTCATCTTGTATGCCTCCTGAAGAATCTGTATAACGACCAAGTAGCAACAGTAAGAACAGACCACGGAACAACGGACTGGTTTAAGATTGGGAAAGGAGTACGGCAGGGCTGTATACTCTCACCCTACCTATTCAACTTGTATGCAGAACACATCATGCGAGAAGCTAGGCTTGAGGAATCCAAGCCTGGAGTTAAAATCTCTGGAAGAAACATTAACAATCTCATATAGGCAGATGATACCACTTTGATGGCTGAAAGTGAAGAGGAACTGAGGAACCTTATGATGAAGGTGAAAGAAGAAAGTGCAAAAGCTGGCTTGCAGCTAAACCTCAAAAAAACCAAGATTATGGCAACCAGCTTGATTGATAACTGGCAAATAGAGGGAGAAAATGTAGAAGCAGTGAAAGACTTTGTATTTCTAGGTGCCAAGATTACTGCAGATGCTGACTGCAGTCAGGAAATCAGAAGACGCTTAATCCTTGGGAGAAGAGCAATGACAAATCTCGATAAAATAGTTAAGAGCAGAGACATCACACTGACAACAAAGGTCTGCATAGTTAAAGCAATGGTGTTCCCCATAGTAACATATGGCCGTGAGAGCTGGACCATAAGGAAGGCTGAGAGAAGGAAGATCGATGCTTTTGAACTGTGGTGTTGGAGGAAAATTCTGAGAGTGCCTTGGACTGCCAGAAGATCAAACCAGTCCATCCTCCAGGAAATAAAGCCAGACTGCTCACTTGAGGGAATGATATTAAAGGCAAAACTGAAATACTTTGGCCACATAATGAGAAGACAGGACAGCCTGGAGAAGATGTTGATGCTAGGGAGAGTGGAAGGCAAAAGGAAGAGGGGCCGACCAAGGGCAAGATGGATGGATGATATTCTAGAGGTGACGCACTGGTCCCTGGGGGAGCTGGGGGTGTTGACGACCGACAGGAAGCTCTGGCGTGGGCTGGTCCATGAAGTCACGAAGAGTCGGAAGCGACTAAATGAATAAACAACAACAGTGAAACCTGAAAACAACATGAGAAAAAGATGTGAAGAAACTGAAGTAGAAACAGAATAAACTAAATCATTATTGATTTACTGGGGTAGCTAGGAATATAGAACATAAAGAACGTTATGAAACAGGCTAGCAACAACTTTTCAGATTTCTAGGCAACTGCAAAGCTATGGTTGAGCAAACAAGAACTATTGGGAAACCAGAATATTTATTATTATTAAATATTTATTAATTTCAGAGTTGCCATATGTTGTGTAACAAACATTTCTCTGAGACTATTACATACCACTCTTACAATGTAGCGCCCTTTTCTTGCCAATTGTTTGTCTGTTCTGTTTTGTTTCACTTCCCAATGTTCAGGCTTATAACATTTCTGGATATTTGGTATCTATTTTTTAGCCAAACATATATTCATAGTTGGAGGAGACTGTGGAAACCATCTATCCCAAACTTTTGCTCAACCGCTGGGGTCTTGTAACCACAGCGTTCCTGACAGATGACTATCCAACTGCCATCCAGTAGAGGGGAAGTATTGCCTCAGAAGCCATCCTGTTCACTGACCAGCAGCTTGTAGTATTAGGAATTTTCTTCTATTGTTCATCCACAATTTGCTTCAGGGAACAAGTCTACAGCATCTTTTGCACATTAGCCTATCAGTTTCTTGAAAATAGCTATCATGTCTACTCTTTTCAGTATATGTAATAACTATATGTGAATAATAATATCTTTTATACACTGTTCCTTGTCCCCAGAATCTGGTGTTAGATCACTAAAAACTTTTCTTATGAACTTCACTTCTCATGAAGATTCAGAATTCTACATGTTGTGAGACCCTGGAATTCATATCAAGCCTCTTGACTCTAATTGGGAAGACCCCAACCCTAGGAGAAGACCTTACTTTATCCAGTTCTGAAAACTACCCTGGAAGGATACTAGTGATAATTCCTTGTTCATTGCTAGCAAGTAAAAGCCCATCTGTATCAGCCCTATAAAGCAGACCAGACTAAAATACCAATGCCATGTAGGTCAAGACTATTTTTATTATAACAGCTTTAGTAACAGAATCTTGCAAGTCTGAATGTGTTCCCCCACCCCGACCTCACTTTATTTTTGTGTGAACAAGGGAGGACCTGTCTGATGTTTACTCAAACTAGTTTCTTGGAATGAGCTCAAGTCACACTTGTCTGATCTTTGCCTTGGTAGCAGCTCTTCCTTCTGTCCTTCAAGACCATTCCTTATGCTCTCTACAAATTGTCTCAAAAGCAGCAGCTAAGCCATCTGTCACTCTTAGAAGTACAGGTAGGCTAGTATACAGGACTGAAACAACCACCTGACTGAATGAGTGCTGAGCTAGAGTCTAAGAAGAATAGGACTTACTGGGAATAAAAGTCTCCTTGGCAGTAAAAGTCTCCTTGAGAACAGCACTAATTCCTTGCCTCCAACCATTGTGTGGGGCTATGGCAATTCAAGTTTAGAAATGTTCAGTTGAAGTGTAATGGCTTAGTTACATTATATTTCTATTCAGCTTTCAGACTTGTGATTTAACCGTGCTGTTCTTACCTAGTTTACAACCAGAACAATTGTGCTATTGATGTTTGAATTCTCTCTAAATCTTGCTACATGAACTTTCATTATTTCCTTAATGCCAACTCTGCTTCTTTTATGACCCTATTCTTTGAATTGCTAGCTCCACACTGGTATATATTACACTTCCCATTGCTAATTTTCAGCCTTCAGTCAGACTGGGGGTGCCATTTACTCATATAATTTCTAAGGTGGAATTGTTTCATTTAAGTTCTACATTAGAATGAAGTTGTAGCTTTCCAGATATTGCTGAATTCTCAGCATAGCCAAATATGGGAGAATTGCAACAGTAGGTATTTTTCATGCTGACTTTGCTCTTACAACTTACAGCTTATATCTCAGAAAAGGTGGTCCACAAATAGATATATATTTAGTAAACACTTATGACCCACAGATAATAGGATGTCATGCTTACTCCTTCACTGACAGGAGAGATTCAGTGATCATTGTTTTCTAGTCACTTCCACTTGCACTCAATTCTTGTGAAAGGCTTACATTAAAGTCAAATAATTTGATATGATTTTCCCCCCAAGAGTACAAAGTCCATCATCTCCATAACCTGAATTTAGTCTTACAATTCTTTAATTGTTTTTTAATTAATTGTTCTTTTTGCCTGGAATCTTTAGTTCCCTCTATTATCCAATTTAAATCATTAAGTCTCTAATCTTTGTTATGACTTACAGTAGACAAAATAATTTTGATTCCCATGAAAAGCTGTTTATTTTATATAATTAGTTCCAAAATCTTATAGTAAAAATTTTCAGTGTTCCAAATTTGTCAGGACTCTTAATTCATTTATAACTTTCTTAGTTCTAAATCTTATTTAGCTTTTTGCTATTTATTTGAAATTCTTTTAAGTTCTTAAACTTATAGTTAATTTTTCTTCTGTTCAGAAATGAAGATACTCACCAGTTGGCTTTTCGAATTTGTCATTCTGAAGATCTCTAATAGCTTTAAGATGGTTAAATAAGCAATTTCCAGAAGTGATTAGAAAGTGAGGTTAGCAAACTTAGTGACCTTTAAAAGGCTCAGCTGTGGTTGTGAGCTTGATGACTGATCCCTTTGTCTCCCAGAGCTCAAACCTGTGGGAAACTGCTGTCCTGCAGTCTCCTCATGAGTAGAAGCCACCTGGAGCACATGTGAGGGACCTCCTGTCCTCTCCTTGTCTGGAGGGGTTCCAAAGAACTGGTCTATTCACTGGTTCTTTGGTCTTTGCCGTGGTCATTGTCTCCACTCTCCCAGAGATGTGTTTAGCTCACCATGCCTCCCAGAGATGTGTTTAGCTCACCATGGAAGTTGGAAAGAGCCAGGTTTTCAAGGTCATGGGCCAGTCAGAGTTTTAATAAATGTTCATTAATTTTAATAATTGGTATGGTCACTATAATATAGATAGTGGGATTTTTGCTGTAATTGTGTGTTGATTGGTTTTATAAGGTTTGTAAACTAAGGGGTTTTACTGAGGGAAAGTGGGAGGGAAGACCTTTCCCAGAAACTATTAGCTGGCACAATCTTTATTACTGTGTGACTCCTAAAAGAGATCATTACCTCAGGATTTTCAAGTTCATTGGTACTTTCACTGCCTTATGCCCAACTTCCTTTTTAATATTATTTGAAGTATATGTGTGTGTGTATGTGTGTGATGTAAAGAAAATCTTCAAATCTTCAAGTCAAGTTTGATTCCTGGTGACCATATCCATGTCCTTCTCTTGGCAACAATATGGAAGTATTTCCCATTGTTTTCTTCCATATACAGTATCTATATAAATATATAGATATCTTCATCTTCCAATCTGGCTTGGTGCCAGCCCAATAAGGTAGGGCAAGTCACAAAAAACACAATGCAAGGATTACAAGATTTCATCATTATTGTTTTAGGGTATAATAACAGAATCTTGAAAGCCTACCAGAGTTTTCTTTTGGCCCTCTTATACCAAACAGAATCAAGGTGGGATTATTTTGAGTTTCTTTTTCATGCTTTCTGCTTTCACAAGATTGTCTTGTCTCTTATCTTATCTTCACTGATCCTGCATAGCTTCTTTAAATTTATCTCTACCTACAGTCCTGGAATTGCCTGGTGACTCCCACTCAGGTACTAACCAGGCCCCAACCCTCCTTAGTTTCCAAGCCTTAGAGAAGGTCATCTACATGAGGCCACCTGCTAATATAGATATGGAATTCCAGTTAATTGAAATCAAATAAATCAATAAATAAAATGGATTGCAAAGAGTAAAAAAATGATAGATTGGGATAGGAGAAAAATGCCATGGTGGAAGTACAGCCTGTGTGCTTCAAAATTAGGAAAATAATGGAGGGATGTTATTTAAGGTTTTAAGCCTTTTCAAAGCAGCATTTTTTTAAGTCTGTAATTTTAAAATGTCAGGAGTCTCCTTGCATTTCAAAGTGCAGTCTTGTGAATTCCTAGTTCATCTAATCTCAGCAACTGAATAGCAGCAGAACACCCTCAAAAAGGATATGACAACCAAGGAAATCTAAGCAATGGAGAACAGTAAATGAGTGGTTTTTTATATACATTCAGTACTTGTTTGATTGGTAATCAGGGGGCAACTTTGCAGACACTGAGTTGATTGAAACAGCTGTTTCAAACAATTCTATTGAAGGTTATCACAAAACTACAGCAATTAAAGATTGAAAAGTCCCATTAAGACATCTTGCACTCATTCTGTTACTTCTCTGAAGCCAAATTGCTTCAGGTCCCTTTTAATGAAATGTTCTTTGATCACCTCTCTCATCTCATTTCCCAGAAACCATTAATAGAACTAGTACTTTAGTATTTGTTTTTATTCAGCAAGTACTGATTAGCTTCATCATGATGTAACTGCTGCTGATTGTAGGAGGGAAAAAGAACATAGTTTACTAATTATGAGAACTGCTGAATCTGAAGATAGTAATGAGAGAATAACACAGATGACATGTCTAATTTGAGTTTCAGTATGCTTCTTTACTGAATATATCTAACCATTTTGGTTAGTAAAATACAAGACTGATGTATGGATGATTATGCTCTTTTAAACAACAAAACATAGGATAATACCGTTTCCCTAAAGACCTCAAGGCATCCCAGTCTTGGGATGTTCAACTTTCAGACTAGCATTTAGGACTTATGACTCAAGGCCAATTACAGACAGCTGCTTCTAAAAATGCCTTTTATGCCTGCTAAAGATAAATCTATTTTAAAAAATTAAAAAGAAAGCACACCTATGAAGGAACCACTGCCTACTAATTTAAAATATTAAACAGAAAAGTGGAATCAAGATTGAAGCTGTAAAGAATAAAGCTGGTGAATGAGGAGCCATACTAATTCCCATGCTAGAGACCAGAGAGAACCATGTCAACAGCTAAATCAAGGCCAAGAAGAGCACAACCAAGTATCTGCTGATTCAGAAGGAGAGGAGGAAAATGCCTAGAATTTAAACTTGGAGCATAGAGTATATAAGGACTGTGATTTCTTTGCACTGCAACAGACAATTCTTCTACAGTATGTATATACAGCTTCATTTCTGTCTGTAGTGAAGAGATTAATCTCATCCTAGCCATATCCACTAGCCTTCTGTCAAGTAAGCTGATTCCTGCATAAGCAATTAAGAGTCTGGGCAGCTGAAATTTACAGTCATGCCTTTGTGGTGCCTGGCATCAACATTTGGCACATGCCAGCCCAAATGACTTTACATCTGATTCTCAGAAGATGCTATTTTAAATCAACCACCTCTGTAACAGTCACTGTGTCTGATACTCTTAAACACAATCCATGGCATACTGTCCATAGCAAACTTAACCACTGAATAAACAGGTAAAATAATGTCTGGAAAAGGAATTACAGTCCATTAGTCCAATCCATATTCCTAACATTACATCCTTCTTAATATTTCATTTTGTCATATATAGTCAGATCTACACATACATTGTTTCAAACTTCCACTCACCAACAATCTCACTTGGTTCCTTGTTGTAGAGTTTTTTGTTCCAGTAAAGTAGCCGTAGAAAAGGAAAGGAAACCAGAAGTATGAGACAAATTCCAATAAACATGTGTCCTGTAAATGCAGCAAAGTCCAACCCCTAGGAAAAAATACAATTGAAATACAATCAGTTCCAATGGTTCTACTCAGTGAAAATGAAAAGCAAGAATTAAATGCTGTTTAATGTGACCAAACTGTCTTTTTAGTAGCACACTTAAGGCCACCTTTCTGTTAGAAGAAGCACATCTTCTTATCCTTAAGAAGTCAAACTCCACTTACGTCTTCCCCCACTTAACTTTCAATAGCAGGAAATGTGCTCACCATTTCTGATAAAAACTGGCTGCCAAACCAAAGAAAGGAAGACCATTATTCCCTCCACCCCCCAGTTGCACCAAAATGCCTACAGTAGCTTCCAAAAGGGTCTCCCTCTTGGTCTGTTACACCATCATGGAAGAGAGGAAGGGGAAGGTTATACAAACTTTTCTCCCAAGAATGCGACCCTGAGTATGTAGATACATATGTGTAACCTTTAAAGACCTAGCTTTTCCCCCAGGCAGTGGGTCAGAGGAACTCTGATTCTATCCAGAATGATTGTCAGTTTGTGAAACGCCTTGGCAGAATTATTGCATTAGTTTTATCATACTTCATATTTTGTGATAGTTTCTTTTTGTTCTCTTTGCTTTTACTTGTGGGCCACCCTGAGTTGTTTTAAGAGGACAGCTGTATAAATGAATTAACTCAATGGATTCAAGAGATCCCACCAAAGCTTCTCTGAAGGACATGAAAGCCAATCCCAGGATGAGTCAGGCAGGAAGGAGATGAAGCTATTATGTGAAGAAAACCTCTCCTATTTTACCAGGCAGGCTTTGTCAATATGTGGATAATCAAATAGGGGAAGAAGGCTGCTTTGTGAAGCAGGAAGCCTTCCTGATTCGCTAGGCAGTTCTTCCCCATTTTTTGACCCATGGCTGGCAGAAGCTACCCAGCACTTGTCAGCCAGACAGCTCAAAACCATGAGCCACTTCTCAGGCAAGTGTTGATCAAGAATAGCACATCAAGTCAGCTCCAGCAGACAACCAGTCAAAAAAAGTCCATTCAAAATAAGCATATATTAAAAAATCAACAGTGGGCCTAAGTTTTAACAAGTTCTGAAAATTCTATGGATTTAGTCAAACTAAACTAGGCAATGCTTTATTTTATGGACTAATATCTTATGGACTGTCTGGACTGGTGCACCTAATAAGTTAAAATGTTATATTTTCTGAATCCTCAGTATCATAGCATCAAAAATATGGCTACATAGTGACATACTTCATCACATCTTATTCCAGCCAAACAGTCTTGTCACTGATGCACAAGTGGTATAAACTGCTTTTATTTGCCTTGACAATTATCCCAAAATAAATATTATGTTATAATTAGTACATTAATTACTTGAATAAATAAGGCTGCAAACCTTTACCTACTTTCTTTGAATGGAAATGACTTACAGTGTAAGATAGCATTTGTCGTTGTATTATTATGAATTGGCTTAGAATCATAGCTTTTACCTCTTGGGTCTTTAAAATATGTTTATGATATCAGAAGACTAAGCTGGAAGTCAAATTATAATTAATAATTCCAATCTAAACCATGAACAATCAAGCGTGACTCGGTATAGATACAGCAAGAAAGGTTTATATTGCACAGGTAGTCCTCACTTACCAACTGCTTCACTGA
The DNA here is from genome assembly GCF_035149785.1 of Candoia aspera. Lineage (NCBI taxonomy): Eukaryota > Metazoa > Chordata > Lepidosauria > Squamata > Candoiidae > Candoia > Candoia aspera. Next base: position 38,830,825 of record NC_086157.1, read on the forward strand.
AGCTACCACGGTTGAAAAAAAACAGCAACCAATCCTCGCATTTACAACTGTTGAAGCATCCCGTGGTCACATAATCACTATGTGTATGCTTCACAACTGGCTTCCAACAAGCAGAATTAATGGAAAATACAGAAATGAAATCACAAGTTGCACTCATGTGATGTCTCCCTTAACAACCATGGTGATTTGTTTAATGACCAAAGCAGAAGTGAGATCATAAGTCCATCACAATCACATGATGTTTTGCTTAACAACCTCAGTGCTTAGCAACAGAGTTGCCAGTCCCAATTGTGGTTGGTAAGCAAGGACCACCTGTACAATGTTGCCTAAAAGAGCTAAATGTGCATCAAAACTTATTCAGAATTGGTGCTTCAGAACATGTGGGAGTGCATGAATAGCACCTCTTTAAAGCAACCATACAGTATATCTGCACCTGAATATACATGACTATTTTAATGAATTAATGGCATGCTGCTTTAATGAGTTCAAACTTGCACAGGTCTGAAAAAAGATGTGGTTGCTTTAAAGAGGTACTGTGCTTGCATTCCCCCATGTTCTGCAATACCTCTTGTGAATCATTTTCAAAGCATATTCAATCCTAAAACCTAATAGTCAAAGGACAGCATTTTATTTCATTTTCATGCTGTAGTCTGCTTTCAAATTTCCATTACAAATGTGCAGACATATGTCTGAAGTCTGTATCTTATCAAAAGATCTTCCCATGGCCTATCAAGATACCTGTGACACAAGCCGATGCTAAGATAATTGTCTTATAAAACATTTTAGATTGCATTCTGAGATCACTGACTACGGAACATAAACTGTTTAACACTAATAAGCCTACCCACTGTCCCCACAATATCACTCTGAGCTGAGATGAACTATACTACAATTATGTAAATTAGCCACAGCAATACTAACACTTTTTCAAATTATAGAAGATAGTCAGGTTTCTTAAAAAGTTACCAGTATTTGAAAGTTTAAATGGTTAATGCAGGGAAAGGAAATAAATATAATATTCTCAGGCAATTAGAAATGTGTGATTTCATGTCTTGTACAAGATAAAAAATGCAAAGGAAAAATCTTTTGATGGCAATAAACCTCCCCATCAGCTGGCACAAATCTGATTATTTGCATCCCATATAGCACAATTCCTATGTATGTCAATTCAAAAATGAGTCCCATTGATTCTATGGGACTTAATCCCAGGCAAGTGTAAATAGGTATGTAGTCTTGACAATAACGTAGTTACTACATATTAATTATGAGAAGCAAGTTTAACTTTAAGTCTTGAGTATATTTTGGTCTAATTTTTGTTTTTTAAATTTAAATTATCCCTTGCAGAATCATTCTGAGAAAAAAACAAACAAACAAGTGAATGTTTGGTCTTACGCAACAATGCCAGAATGGATGTGTTCATTTTTTAACACAGTGGGATGAATGAATCAGTAATATACAGCAGCATCTGTGTTGTTGTTGTTGTTTAATTAACTCAGCAGAGTGCAATACATACCACCTTCCTGAGTTCCTGGTTTGAAACAATAATCACATTTGGTGGATCCCCAATAGCTGTAGAAGCCCCTCCAATATTTGTGAAGATAACTTCAGCAATCAGGACATGCCTGGGATCAAGATTAAGCACCTCACATAACCTGCATTCCACAGGGAAAATACCAGATCAGATCCTTGCTAGAGGATTTTTTTAAAAACATTGGCTTATTAAGATTTCTCTTAAAAGCATAAACGTAACAACAAAGCAGAACCTATTAATATCATCATTACTATTATAAGAGAAGCACCTATAGAACTAAGGATAAACTGAAGACCAGATGGCAAAACCTATCATCTGCATAGACTTGAATTTAATAAATATTAAAGTAGTCTGCCCTCTAATTTTTCCTCCAATAAAATTATACTGTAGTTTGGAATGTACGTGACTGGTCTTCCATCAGTTTTCCTTAAACATCTCAACCTTCCAATGCAAAACCAAGAGGAATGATAGTTGTTGTTTCAGTTTTTTTAATTGAAATGCATGGCCCTCATGGCAACTTCTGTGAAGCGCAAGGCATAAAGGTGCTGAAAGAACTTGGAGTCCAACAGTATTGAGACAGCTACAGGTTGTCCACCCCTACTTTACTCTATAGTTTGAGGTTAGAGAAGAACAAATTAAAATGACTGGCACAATGTAGAGTATCTTCAAAAAGAAATAAGAATGTCTATAGGTACAACTACAATATCACTGGAGCTAAACAAATTATTTTGCAAAAACATGCCCTGTCAGTGTCCATAAAACCAGTTCTAATGAGTAAATTTTGCCCATTAAGTGATGTCATGTGATATTATTCTGGATTCAGATTTATTTCCAATTTTTCACAATGGTTTATATGCAAAAGCAGTGTTGAGTTGTAGTGTCATGGAAACATGAGCAAGAATGAATTCTTTTAAAACAGAAGCTGTGGTTCTTTTCTTTTTAAAAAGTGAGCTTACCACAAAACCTAACAAGAAAATAAGATCATATTTCCTGCATCACTGGTAAAAGGCTAAAGCCCTTTTGTCAGAGAGCCAGGAGGATTTGCTACTAAGTTTCATCACCATGGTAATAAGAGCTTACAAAATCATTTTAAAATTGGACTGAGGAAGCCTGGGGAAGACATAACAAGAATTGGATGATTAACAAAACCATGTAAGAGAAGAAATACATAACTCATTTAAAAACTCTAATTTTTTAAAGTATACCCATGTATGTGTGATCCCCATTATAATACAAAAATTATTTGTTTGTTTGTTTGTTTATTTATTTAATATGTGCTCCTCATTTTACCTGATAGGGCACTTAAGTGGATGAAAAATATTTGAATCTAGAAATTAGTGCGCTTAGTATTGCTTCCAATTAAATCAACGTTTCAGAGACTATCAGAAAAAAACATTAACCATAAAATGCTAGTTTTATCACTTCCTTGGATTGAAAGGTGGAGTTCTGCCGACTCAGTAAGGGGAGAGGAGCTAATTCATAGTTAAACTGCTACTGTGTCCAGCGGATTTGACTCTTTAATCTTCTGCTCACAAACACTCAAAGCAATAAGCAGGTGAGTGAAAGGAGTCTCTAGAACAGGAGTGGACAAAGCTTGTGACTACAATGCCCACAGTCCCTTAGCATGTGGACAATGGCTGACGGTGACTAAAGTAAAAAAAAAGGGAAGGAAGGAGAGGGGAAATCACTCTAGAAAAAGAGCTGAAGGAAGTAAGGTGCAGGCAGCCATGTTTACAGTTGATATGCAGACAACAAGGCTGGAGAGTCAATCCTTTTTCAGTGAAGTGGGGGGAAACACCCTGACTTTACCCCATCATTGTGTTCGTTTCTAGACTGTGTTTAGTTCTGGAAGTAATCTGAGTTCAGAGAAAAAAACTGCTGAAAGCAAGGAAGCAGAGAGAAGTGAGGGCCAGATCTTATTCCTGACACTCTTTCAGGCTTTAATTGTAAAATACTGGCTTCGCCACTCACTGATTAATATACATGAATTAGGAAGATCCATCTACATTCAATCCTGAATGTTGTGATGCCTCATTTTTCAATGAGTTGTAAAGATTAGGAGGATTTCATCAGACCACAGGACTTAGTAACAGGTATCTTGCTGAGCTGGATGGAGGCCAGAAGCTTCCTACCAGGGCAGGAGAAGCCACAGAAAAAGCCTCTGCCTTGCCCAGTCATGAACTGAATATGTTGTTTCAACTTCAAAGGCAGACTAGGAAGAATAAATACAACAGCACTCCACAATACAGGCTTCTCCACTTTGGAAGTGTGTGTGTGTGTATGTGTGTATACACACATACACACACACACACACACACACAAACATATAGAGAGTGTGTGTGTGTGTGTGTGTATGCATACACACACACACACACACACTATTCAGTCAGTTAAAGAAAAACAGAAACTATTTTAAAATATGATCCAAATGATCCAAATAGAAATGAGCAATAGTTGCAGATGTCTAAAGAATGGTATAAAAATATTTAAGTAGCAATTAGTGGCTGGGGGAACAAAAAGAAGGGGAAAAAAGAGAGAGAAGGAGGCCACTAAAATGCTTCTTCCTATACTATTTTTTCTTTATCCTTTTGTTTGTAATCATCATATTTTCACTTCAAGCTTTGCTCTAGTGTAAAGTTTATTTTATGTGATTGATTGATTATGTGCCATCAAGTCATTGTTGACTTCTAGCGACCACGCAGATAGATTTTCTCCATGATTATTTTTATGTACGTATGTATTTTTATGTATGTATGTGTATCTTCAGCAAAGGATCGTTACTTTGTCGTGGTGCTGGAGCTTGAACACCTCAATGATGCCATGAGCTAACCCGTGAAGGGCCACCCAAGACAGGAAGGTCGTGACAGAGAGGTCAGACTAAATGCGATCCCTGGGGAAGGTAATGGCAACCCACCCCAATATTCTTGCCGTGAAAACTAAATGGATCAGTACAACCAGAGATATGTCAATATAACATCGGAAGATGAGACTCCCAGGTCAGAAGATGGTCAAAATGCTACTGGGGAGGAACAGAGGATGAGTTCAACTAGCCCCAGCCGTGATGACGCAGCTAGCTCAAAGCCGAAAGGACTGATAGCGGCCGACGGTGCTGGTGGTGAACGGCGAATCCGATGTTCTAAGGATCAACACACCATTGGAACCTGGAAGGTAAGATCTATGAGCCAGGGCAAATTGGATGTGGTTATTGGTGAGATGTCAAGATTAAAGATAGACATTTTGGGCATCAGTGAATTGAAATGGACTGGAGTGGGCCACTTCACATCAAATGACCACCAGATCTACTACTGTGGACAAGAGGACCACAGAAGAAATGGAGTAGCCTTCATATAATTAATAGTCAAGTGGCTAAAGCAGTGCTTGGATACAATCCAAAAAATGATAGAATGATCTCAATTCGAATTCAGGGCAAGCCATCTAACATCACAGTGATCCAAATATACGCCCCAACCACAGATGCTGAAGAAGCTGAAGTAGATCAGTTCTATGAGGATCTGCAGCACCTACTGGACAATATGCCTAAAAGAGATGTTATTTTCATCACGGGAGACTGGAATGCTAAGGTGGGCAGTCAATTGACACCTGGAATTACAGGTAAGCATGGCCTGGGAGAACAAAATGAAGCAGGACATAGGCTGATAGAATTTTGCCAAGACAACTCACTCTGCATAACAAACACTCTCTTCCAACAACCTAAAAGATGGCTTTATACATGGACTTCACCAGATGGACAACACCGAAATCAGATTGACTACATCCTTTGCAGCCAAAGGTGGCGGACATCTGTACAGTCGGTAAAAACAAGACCTGGAGCTGACTGTAGTTCAGATCACAAACTTCTTCTTGCACAATTTAGGACCAGACTAAAGAGATTAGGGAAGACCCACAGATCAGCTAGATATGAGCTCACTAATATTCCTAAGGAATATGCAGTGGAGGTGAAGAATCGATTTAAGGGACTGGACTTAGTAGATAGGGTCCTGGAAGAACTATGGACAGAAGTTTGCAACATTGTTCAGGAGGCGGCAACAAAATACATCCCAAAGAAAGAGAAAACCAAGAAGGCAAAATGTCTGTCTGCTGAGACACTAGAAGTAGGCCAAGAAAGAAGGAAAGCAAAAGGCAACAGTGACAGGGGGAGATATGCCCAGTTAAATGCAAAATTCCAGAGGTTAGCCAGAAGAGATAAGGAATTATTTTTAAACAAGCAATGCATGGAAGTGGAAGAAGACAATAGAATAGGAAGGACAAGAGACCTCTTCCAGAAAATTAGAAACATCGGAGGTAAATTCCAGGCAAAAATGGGTATGATCAAAAACAAAGATGGCAAGGACCTAACAGAAGAAGAAGAGATCAAGAAAAGGTGGCAAGAATATACAGAAGACCTGTATAGGAAGGATAACAATATCAGGGATAGCTTTGACGGTGTGGTCAGTGAGCTAGAGCCAGATATCCTGAAGAATGAGGTTGAATGGGCCTTAAGAAGCATTGCTAATAACAAGGCAGCAGGAGATGATGGCATCCCAGCTGAACTGTTCAAAATCTTGCAAGATGATGCTGTCAAGGTAATGCATGCTATATGCCAGCAAATTTGGAAAACACAAGAATGGCCATCAGACTGGAAAAAATCAACGTATATCCCCATACCAAAAAAGGGGAACACTAAAGAATGTTCAAACTATCGAACAGTGGCACTCATTTCACATGCCAGTAAGGTAATGCTCAAGATCCTGCAAGGCAGACTTCAGCAATTCATGGAGCAAGAATTGCCAGATGTACAAGCTGGCTTTAGAAAAGGCAGAGGAACTAGAGACCAAATTGCCAATATCTGCTGGATAATGGAAAAAGCCAGGAATTTCAGAAGAACATCTATTTCTGTTTTATTGACTATTCTAAAGCCTTTGACTGTGTGGACCATAACAAATTGTGGCAAGTTCTTAGTGGTATGGGGATACCAAGTCATCTTGTCTGCCTCCTGAAGAATCTGTATAATGACCAAGTAGCAACAGTAAGAACAGACCACGGAACAACGGACTGGTTTAAGATTGGGAAAGGAGTACGGCAGGGCTGTATACTCTCACCCTACCTATTCAACCTGTATGCAGAACACATCATGCGATGTGCTGGGCTTGAGGAATCCAAGGCTGGAGTTAAAATCGCTGGAAGAAACATTAACAATCTCAGATATGCAGATGATACCACTTTGATGGCTGAAAGCGAAGAGGAACTGAGGAGCCTTATGATGAAGGTGAAAGAAGAAAGTGCAAAAGCTGACTTGAGCTAAACCTGAAAAAAACCAAGATTATGGCAACCAGCTTGATTGATAACTGGCAAATAGAGGGAGAAAATGTAGAAGCAGTGAAAGACTTTGTATTTCTAGGTGCAAAGATTACTGCGGATGCTGACTGCAGTCAGGAAATCAGAAGATGCTTATGTCATGTTCACCGTTGCGGTGTTTATGCATCGTAACGGTTTACTTGCTAAGGTGCTGATACGTGTACTGGCTGGGAGGGTGCTGCTGAGAGCCTTGTACTCAAGACGTGCTGGACTGTGCCAGGGAGGAATGTGTTTGGGCTATCTCTTAAATGTCAAGGTCTTTTTACCCGTTGATCAGCAGAGCTCGTTAGGAGCACCTGGGAATGTGGGGCTGTACTGTATGCGAGGGAGGGGGTGGGCTGATGTTTGAAACGATAATATTTAGTTTGAGTTTAGGCGCGCTTTTCTCATTCTCAGCTTTTTACCTGTTTGCACTCTTTTCTAAATAAACCCAGAACCTGAATTGTGATTTTGAGTCTGAGAGTTTTATTTGGATAAAGGCAATCATCACAGCTTAATCCTTGGGAGAAGAGCAATGACAAATCTCGATAAAATAGTTAAGAGCAGAGACATCACACTGACAACAAAGGTCCACATAGTTAAAGCAATGGTGTTCCCTGTAGTAACATATGGCTGCGAGAGCTGGACCATAAGGAAGGCTGAGCGAAGGAAGATCGATGCTTTTGAACTGTGGTGTTGGAGGAAAATTCTGAAAGTGCCTTGGACTGCAAGAAGATCAAACCAGTCCATCCTCCAGGAAATTAAGCCAGACTGCTCACTTGAGGGAACGATATTAAAGGCAAAGCTGAAATACTTTGGCCACATAATGAGAAGACAGGACACCCTGCAGAAGATGCTGATGCTAGGGAAAGTGGAAGGCAAAAGGAAGAGGGGCCGACCAAGGGCAAGGTGGATAGATGATATTCTAGAGGTGACGGACTCGTCCCTGGGGGAGCTGGGGGTGTTGACGACCGACAGGAAGCTCCGGCGTGGGCTGGCCCATGAAATCACGAAGAGTCGGAAGCGACTAAACGAATAAACAACAACATGTATGTGTACTCTTTTACTTTTCTTTGTTTTTGCTTTTTTTGTTGTTTGTTTTACCTAATTAATTTAAAAAATAAAAATGGGGGGAAAGTGTGGTTAAAAAGTGGGATAAAAGTGTGACTACCAAATATAATCTAGGATGCAAATTCTATTCTAAAAGAGCCAACTAGATTGAGAAAAATTAACTCTGCGCTGACAATACAATTAAGCAGACTTGATAGACATTAGTCCACTGGGGGTGAACATTATTTTAACCCAAAGGAAAAGGCAGAAAGAGACAGTTATTAAAACAATGTTCAGCTTACTAGAATAAGAACCACAGATATTTATACAAAATAGAGGTAGATTAAAAACAACTTCAAGATTGCTGAAGCACTTCAAAAAACTACATAAACCTATAATACAGCTCAATATGATTGCCAATTGCAATTCTGGCTAAAATTGGCTTGTTGATTCTCTTCCTTCTTTGATTATTCAGAATAATTTTCATTTATTCTAGAAGAAAGATACCAGTCTGGATTTAAAACATTGTTGTCTCTCAGCACAATTTCTGGTTTCATTGGATTCTGAGAGAATCACAACTGAGTTGAAACAATGGTTTTTATATTGCAATTCAGAAAAGTCAGAGTACGACAAGCATTTTTATAGTGCTGATCCACTAGGACTTTTCTGAGAATCAACAAGCCAATTTTAGCCAGAATTGCAATTGGCAAGTATTTTTACAGTGCTGCTCCACTTGTAAGTGTTTTTACCCTGCTAAATACTTTTTTAATATTTTGTGCCAATCACAGATTAATGCTTCCAAGAAAGGACATTTCACAACATCCCATTTCAGAAGTTTCTGCCCATGACAAATTTGGAGAAATCAAGACAGTAACCCCACTCCATTTTTACTCAGCATGGCACACAGATCTAATAATGTGATTATAACTTGGTAGGCTGGATTAGGAGAAAATTCTTTCTTTTTTTATTAGATGATAAGTCTCCAGTAATGTTTTTTTATAGCTATCGCAGTGTAGGGGATCTATTTTCAAGATCAGTTATTTTATACATATATATTTTAAACGATGCTTATTTGTTTTAGCTTTTGCTTAAGTATTTGTCAAGTTTTAGTTTATGGTGAGATGGGCAGTATATACATTTGATAATAATAAAATTTCTGAATAATGTTTGATTTTTTACAATAAAACAAATAAATAAATGAAATAAGTCCTCAGCAACAGTTGTCCATCTTCACCTATCTCAGAATGCTGATTTACTATTGCTGAAGGAAGGGAAAAAATGGTGAGCGGGGACAATGGGATGGTGTTATGGAGGAGGGCACAGCAAACTTCAGGCAATAATAATGTTAAAAACCTTTGTTTCACTGCAGGTTCCACTTATATTTTTATAGTATGCTATTTTGCTTCGATTCATATATGCTTCATACATAAACAACTATTGGAACCTTTTTAACTCTTTGCCCAAAATGGAAAAAAGTAAAATATTAATGCAATCAAATAGATAATGTACTACAATACATGAGACAACTTGAAAAATACCTTATAGTTACTGGAGTAAAGAGGAGCACTGTAGTAACATTGTCCAGGAAGGCTGAGAGAATTGCAGCAATAAGACAAAGAATGATAATCATAGTCCACACCCTACCTCGAGAAAGTCTGTAAGCCTAATAAAAAGACAAATGCAAAAAGATAGTGAAATAGGTGAAGGTGATCAACAACATGCAGCACCTTTATGCAGGTCAGCTTTTCTTGTCATGACATACATTAGGGATTCTGTTGATTTACAGTAGTCACTTAGCAAATTTCTCAAGATAAGATTTGAAGTTCTAGGTGCATACATTACTATTACTATACACACTATACCCAGCCTGCCTCTAATCTCAAGAACAACTTTTATCTTGAATATGAAACTTAGAATAACAATGTCTTTGGCACATTTCTTCATTTATTTAATGCAATTTTTCAGAAATTAGGGCCTGTGGGAAGTTGCAGTGCTGCATGGGAATCGATGTCTGTCTATAGTCTCTTGGTTACCACCAGATAATTCAGTATTGTTTTATTTCCAACATAAGACCTTTTGGACAAAAAATAACTATTATCAGAGTTCAGATACAAGTGTACGTCAAAATTGTTCACAGAAGCCTAATTTAGATGTAATAGGAAACCATCATTTGTCAGTAAGTATACAGGCTTTGAGCTAATGTACTTTTCCTTATTTTCTTCTCATTTAACAGGCAGTTTGGTTTCTGATTTCAATTAACAGGTTTTCAGTGAGATCCAAATCCTGAAGTAATATTGATCATAATTATAATTAGAACTAGCTACTTTTGTAACCATGGTTTGAAGCAACTTATTTCAGACACATCATACTAGAAGAGAATATATGTAGCTCAGGGTTAAAGTGGGGAGTCCTTGGTGCTCTCTGAGCTTGGTTGTTTGCTTGCAGACATTTCATTACCTGACCAGGTAACATCATCAGTGCTAGTGAGTGTGGGGGCAAGCAAACAACCAAGCTCAGAGAGCACCAAGGACTCCACAGATACAGCACCGTTAAAAACTAATGTTTTCCGTATTTGTTTGAAGTGGATATTTTTGAACACCTCTTCCCAAATATACTAAAGAAAGGAAGAAACATATAAACCAAAAAACTGCCTAGATCAGCTCCCTTTTTTTCCCAAGGTACAAGTAATCATACTCACTCAAAAACCATGAGCAAATCCATGAGATAGTTCTTATTTTATTTGAAAATTGTAACCCAATGAGCTATCAAAACAGCAATGTTCGTGTAAGAAAGTCAGTTATTTTAATGACTGCAATGATTATTAGAAAAAGTATAAGTGAAGTCATTGTTTGTTCTCTCAGTGCTACAGCCAGTGTGCTACTATAGCTGGTCACAAGCCCTTAGTATATCTAGCTTTTCTGTGCAACAGGGCATCATAAAACTTGTATGTATGTATGTATGTATGTGTATGTGTGTGTGTATACACACACACACACACATATACACACACACATATACACACACACACATACACATACATACACATACACAAACAATACACACACACACTGTATATATACTGTATATTTACATATATATGGAAAATATGCAATTACTTATAGATGCAGGCATTAAGACTTACACACTAGCAGTTTATAACTTCACCCTGGTATCACTGATGGGATATAAAGCCTATCTCAATAACATTGTAAAATGGTGATGTGGAAATCCTCTAAGAAACTGAAATTCGCTATAGACTGTTGGATATTCTCAGAGGTGGCTACTCAATGCCATCCAGTTATTTTGACTACAGTTTTTATAAACCCTTGCCTTTAGTTATGTTGACCTGAAGATTTATGGGAGTTTTAGTCCAGATTAACTGGAGGTCAAGAGATGTGTAACCCAGAGATAAACAGTATAGTGGTAGATACCCAGTATTTGAGATCACCTGTTGGGTGAAGCTACTCGCTCAGTCTTATTGAAATAAGTGGCATGTAAGTGCTGTTAATTGCAAGACAGATTAAGAATGTGTCCTGAATCTTTGCCAAGTCTTCTAAAATAGTATCTCTAAATTTCATCAGATTGGTTAAGACTTTACAAAAGATAGCTAGCATTTTTGTAAAGGCAGTCAGCATTATTTAGAGCAGAATTGAAGCAAATAACCAGAGAAATACTCAAGCACGCTTTTCAGTGTAATACACATACCAAAGTATTTTTAAACTCTGATGCTAAATAGGAGGTACTTACCATTAAAAACAAACTCACCTTTACTGCACAGTAATCAAAAAATCCAGTTTCAGAGAAGATAGCAACCAAAAGCATCTAGAAAGGCAGAAAGCTTTTAAACCAGCTGTGCTGCTATGTTTGAATTTATTTTACATATGTAAATATTACTCTTTTAGACAATCTTTCAGATCAAATTGAACATGCTATTTTTCTTTGGTGAACCAGTGTCATTAAATGAATTCCAGAGCAGATTTTCAGTGCAAACTCTTTTTCAGTGTTTAAAAAAGAACACTTGTATTGGGCATTCTTGATAGTGGGTAGGAACCTGCATCCACTTTAGATAAAGATTTTGGGGCATTTCAATGGTCCTCAACTGAAGCATTTTTGTCCAGAGTAGGCTATTCCTAAATCTTTCTTTTGAGAGTACTTAATTTCAATTTTCAATAAGTTTGAACTTCTCCCATGTAAGTTAAAAGGAAAATTGCCAGCCATTGGGAGGGACTTTGTGATTGATGCTATATCTCTAGAACTTGCTAGGACTCTGCCAGTGACTTTTATTTCCAAAGTACTTCAAGACTTCTGTGTAGCCAAGTATGAGTGCCTTCTGACTTTTGCCCCACCCAGATGCGTTGCACTACTGAAAATCTTCAGGGAAACAGGACATACAAGGAGGACTCACTTAGTAACTGTGTCTAAAGATGTGCACACATGCATATATATGTATCTATTTGCATTTGAGTGTGGCTCACTCCCACTTCATGTAGTCCTCAAGGGTGAAAACGTTGCTTATCACTGTTTTATATTTTCAGAAGGGGCTACCATGAATCCAAATCATATCCAACTGTGTTTTAAGAGATACGGAAAGGTATAACCATTTGTTGATTTCTTCATTTTAGTTAATGGAGAGATTTCCCAAAGCAGATTAATTTTTCAATGCATAATAGTTCACCCTAACAAGAAATATCACCAGGCCAAAGCCAAGAAATATAGAAGCTGTAAGCATCACAAAGCAAGATCTTGTACTCAGCATGCATTCTCATCTATATAGTGAACAGATGAAGATAGCCCTTTTTCAACAACTAGCTCAAAAGCAGCGCTCTCTCAACTGACCCAGATTCAGTAAAGTTCCAGTTGTGGCCTGCGGTTTAGGAGATGACTGTATAAATTGTCTATTTCTGTAAAACCACTGTCCTCTTGCGATTAGAGGTGGTTAGCAGTATCTTTATTGGTAGCAGGTCTCAGAACAACAAGCACTGTAGGAGCAGATTTTCTGATTGGATCTAAGATAAGGCCCTGTTCTCAAAAGTCCTGGGACAGCTAGAATCACTAGGGCAGTGTTTCTCGACCTTAGCAACTTTAAGATGTATGGACTTCAACTCCCAGAATTCCCCAGCCAGCATGAGGAGAATTCTGGGAGTTGAAGTCCACACATCTTAAAGTTGCCAAGATCAAGAAACACCGCACAAGGGTAAAATTAACAGGGAAGGTACAGACAACTGTTCCAGGAGTGATCCTGTACATTTCTTTTCAGTGCTGGTCTGATCAGGTGTGCAACGTTACTTTTGCTCCCATTTTCTGAACCTCTAGTTCTTTCTTTCTTTGCTGATTAAGGAACACTAGCTTGTGTATGTAGATCTGGGCCTCCTATCCCATGGAGCTATCTCATCCCCAAGTGCTCCCTTTGCTATAATTATTATAATGGCAAACGTTCTTCAGTGCTGAGTTTTTACCTAGGCCCAAACCTGGTTAGAGGGAGAAACTGAAGCCATTTGCTTAGAAGTTAAGTCCTTGAGAAGAGGAATCTCCTGTTCTTCCCCATCCAGATTCACGGAGAGGATTGGGAAGAGGCAGCATTTCTTCACCTAAGAGCAGATGGTAACAGTTTAACTACCTGCCCCAGGTGAGACATTCTCCCTTAGGGAGATAACTACGCCCAGATACCCTGGAAAAGGTGACCCTGAAAAAGCCTGAGGGGATTGGACATCCCAAAATATGGACTGGCAGGCTTGTGGTACATGCTTGTGACTGATTCCCTGCCATGTCTGGGATGTGCTCGTTCTTAACTTTTTAAGCTGAAGCAGTTAAAAGGGAGCTAATGTTGAAGCTCTCCCTCTCCAACTGCACACATGAATGTCTAGTAACCTTCATGGTTTATATATAGTATTTTTTAAATTTCAGATATTTTAAGATGCCATGGAAATGTTTAATTACCATTCCAAACAATAGTGCCAGAGTTTCGTAATCAATCCATGCCACTACTTTGATCAGGCTCGGCTTCTGCAATTAGAGAGTGTAATTATCACTGAATCACATTGATCTTTTTATCTAGTCACTGAGTCTTGGAAATTCAAACACTATTTTTTTGTTTGTTTGTTTGTTTGTTTAAAAAACCCAATTCCTTAAAGGAAATGACTTAATATTTTTGCTAGGAATCCAAACAGGAAATCTGTTGACAATTTGAAAGGGTAAAATGGAGGGTTTTTTAAATTTATTTATAACAATATTGATCATAAATTAAAATGTGAAAATAAATGAAAATTGTATAAACACATTCCTTATTTTTGCTGACAAAAATACTATTAGCATTTGAAAGAATATAGAAACAGTTGAAAAAAATTAAAGAAATAAGGGCTAAAAATGTAATTTTTTAAAGTAGTGTTTCTCAAAAGATCTGCAGTTATGGACTACTAAATAAACATCTGGACAATGTGTAGATCACACAAGTAAAGAAATACTTTTCTGTCTTCAAAAGCATAGAAATTTGTTTTTCAGCAAATACAATAATGGTGATAATAACATTGCTGTATGCCTTCCCCTCCCTTCCAATTTCAAAGACCTTCTTGAAACTCAATTTTAACCATCCTTCGCCCCCCCCCAAATTAAGTGTTTATCATTTGAACGTGCTAGACAAGTTTTTCCCTAACAAAACACCTGAGTAAGTGAATTTCCAACCCAATGAAAACACATGTTTAGGTATTCATAGTCCTATTTGCTATTCACACTTCTGAGTTGCTTTTCAAGGCCATATGTCCACTTAGCACAGCACATGTGGATCCACAGTCCATAACTGCACTCAAGACCTGTTCAATATGGTCAGTTTTTCCTGAATTCAGCACTCAGATATTATCATATTTACGCTTTGATGACCAATTTTCAGCCAATAATCCATTTTTGGAAAAAGCTGAGTGGCAATGAACATGGGGAAGTAGGCAATGAGTGAGCTCTGCCCTGGCCAGCCATCTGGCAATGAAAGCAGGAAGTTGTGGTGGATAATTTATGGATTTCCAGGGGCCACCAGAGGTCCCAGGCCACATTTTGAGAATCTTTATTGTAAAATTGTCTGGGGCAATATGGAAAATGACATTAAAATGAATTAACTGTAAGGATGAGGAACAAATGCCAGCAAAAAATGACCACTGGTCATTCATGAGTGAATGTCCAAATATGGCACATTTTTCTCCTAATTGAAACAGCAATGTGCAACTCTCCCCTCATTAAAAAAAAGAAAAAGTAGACAATAATAAGAGGAACTAATGAAATAACAAACCCCAGGGCCAATCTGGAATGACAATGAATGTGGGGATGCTTCCTCCCCTTTCAAGTTATCACACAGAAAAAGCTGCTATATAATCAAGATGAGGGAGATGTGTAATCCATTTTCTAGGTCTTTTGCGCAAGGACTTGTTTGCCATGGAAACCAAATTCCTTATTTCCCTAAAATGTACTAGTTGTCCTGTTGACAGTGGGATTGTCCAGTATGCAACCCAATGTTTTGTGTGTTCTTCTCCATGCCTCTCCAAAAGTTAGTTTTCCAAAAACCTGTTCCATTCTCTCCATTATTCAAAACTGAAAACTTCACAGATAATCATGGGAGTTTGCAGAAGGGGTTCAAGTGGAGCAAGACATGAAATGGTGATGCAAAACCCTCCTTTTAAATTGATTTAAAAGGAGGGTTTTATGATATCATGAAGCAAGTTTCAACATTTGGGCAACATGGATGCCTCTGCAAATAATGGTTTTGATGTTTTGAAAAATGAGAATCAACTGCATCTCTGGAGATCTCAGCAACAGACTTTACTTTTTTGTTTGCTAGCCTTAGCAGTAGGTTTGCTGTGAAGGAAGGAGAACTGAAGTAATGTAATGTGTACAAAGAAAATGGGAGTGAGACAGAGTTAAGGCTAAGGGTAGCTGAACCCTAAAAATCGGCAGATTTCTACTCCTGTACTATCATTAATATTTGTGAAGTGTGTCTTCAAACTAGACGAGGTTCCTTCTGAATGCATTTTTAATTTGATACTGCCTTTTCCCACTATACATTTAAAATTATTGTCATGGTTCCTAACTTGGTTAACACATCTATACACATCTCCTTACACATCTTTTGTGAGCTTAAGTACAGATACTTTTTGAAGCAAAGACCCCAACTGTTCATGGCACAGCAAAGTTAAATCAGAATCTGTAGCCAAGAGATCTGAATTATAAAGATTTGAATAATAAACAGTTTGCTACTTACATCACCAATTGTAGCTAAGGCAGCTAAGGCAGCCAAGGATCCCAACATCGCAGCTAATGTCCTGTGGACAATCTGCAGCAAAAGTAATTAACAGTCCTGTAACAGAGCCCTTTACAAATTAAAATTCAGTTGTTGAAACCATTATTTTATCTTCCACAGTCTTCCTCCAATAGGTCTTCAGTGTGATACAAAGATCTACCCACAGATCACACTACAGCTATAAAGCAGATTGTTTAGAGACACAGTTATACAGAATAACTCCTGGCTTAACTTTATATGTAAATCGGGCCAATAAGTTGCAATACATCCCTCTTTTTCTGAGTTTACAGGAAAATGCATGCTTTAACCATGCACTGGAATAGTCAGGTTCAAATCACATTGCAACAGCTAGATAATCCTTGCATAAATATTTCTGCCAAGAAAACAAACCTCTTCATGGCATTTTCATGTAAAGGCTGCCACCTTTTAGAAATATTTAAAAAGAAAGCAAGATAGAATATCTCAATAAATGTCTCAGTGGCGGCTTGCTTAATACATCGATCAGATTTGGCCTACAAATTGAATTGATGTTCTGCCATTAAAGGGGGTAATTCCATTAAATAAAATGCAGTAACAGAAGGTTTGATATAATTGAAAGAATTCTCTGTTATCACTGAACCACCTTCATATGATCTAGCAAAATATTACTCAGAAGAAACAATTTCACAAAATCTCATTCACTGCTAATTTTATTAGAACAGGTTTGGATATCCAGAAAACAATAAAATAACCTTTGCAATTCTCTCCATTTATTTCTATTTCAACATGGGGGCAGGGGGATGGTAAAAGAAAGGTGGTTTTTAGAAATGTATTTATTACCACTGGAATTGAGATTTCAGAATTACTACATTGCAATCAGTGACTTGAAAGAATGAGAGGGAGGGAGGGAGGGAGGGAGGGAGGGAGGGAGGGAGGGAGGGAGAAAGAAAGAAAGAAAGAAAGAAAGAAAGAAAGAAAGAAAGAAAGAAAGAAAGAAAGAAAGAAAGAAAGAAAGAATTATATACAGAGTCCAGGGATACATCAGCTCTGTTTGCACATTTTCCTTCATGGATGAATGCCTACTGAGAACTTATAGGTAAACCATACCAGATAGATGCTGATGAATGTGCCAGACACAGCCTCAGCCAACATAAATTCTTCATCAGTCTGACTAGTAATGTACATCCATGATTGTTCTCCCCAGGGACAAGGGTACACTTTATAAGAGAAGGTTAAATGCTTGCTGACACATCTGCTTCAGTTACAGAACAGACAAGAATGTCTATGCAACTTTAGCACAATATGGGAAGGGGGTGTATAACCAGCTACATACCCTCTCAAACAGCTAGAATCAAATGAGACACATAAATAGTTTCTGTGCACTTTGTTTTTACTTGATTACAAGCAGAGGGAGGATCCTTGCCAGTACAAGTACAAGAATGTATATTTCTGTTCCAGGATGACTGTAATGAAAATCACACACCTGCTCCATACATCAAACAATGTTAGAAAAAGAATTCCCACTGTCACTAATGTGAGCTTACTTTCCAAGCATCCTAGACATGTGGAAGATTCAGTTTATTCATGCTGGGAAGGAAGGGGATAAATCCTCCTCCTAGATGCCATATTTCTATTAAGGCTTTTCCCTTCTCTCCTATAATTAGTTAAAGAGATGGGAAATAAAGGGACTTTCACGCCACCACTCTTTTCATTTCCCAACTCTCAAAAGCCATTTGAAGGCAAGCTGTGATTGTCTTCACTTCTGGCAACCTCATATGCTGAGAATAAGGACTGAAAATTATTACTCTATGCTAAGTCCCACAACTGCAAAAATCCCCTCATGTCTGACTCCACATAAGAGACAAAGAAAGGAAAGGTAAAAAAAAAAAAATCAATAGTATGGCATTTTGTAGGCTCCTTCTTGCTCATCTGGACTGCCCTGAAGCTCCAAGTAAGGAGAGGATAAAAATTCCTACAATGGAGAAACAAGGCACAACATCTTAAAAATCATATAGCTTTGCAGCAGTTTTGACTACCCCACAGGTGAACTAGGAATAAATCAACTTCACTCTCCAGCACTGCTGATTTCATTGGAGTTCAGAGGTCCACGCTGCTTTCAAACTGGTGTACAATCTAGTATGTTGCAAGCCATGCTGACACCAAAATGATGTCCCTCCAGCAGATGCTCATGCTTCTATGGAAGTGTCCATCGATTCCTATCATACTTTAAGAATAACATTTGACCTTTATATGGATTATACTAACAGGGGTATATAAAAAGCAGATATAAAGAAGATATAAGGCAGAGGTGAAAGGAAAAAGGAGTTCTATTAAACCTTCCCTTATGTTCACTTTCCCACATAATATTCCTTCTCCATGGGAAGAGCTTCTCCAGAGACTTTAGAGTAGTGCTGCCAGTCAACATAGGCAATACTTGGCTAGATGGAACAGAGAATTCTTAGAAGATGAGATGGTATAGCAGTGCTTATGTATTATGTATATATGTTTTAGGGTTGTGCTTCAAGAGGACTGTCAGAGTCAAGCCTGCCTCTGACTCAGAAAGCAAAACCCATTCTGAGTCAGAGGAGGAAATAAAAACTTACCAGGCTGAATTCGGGAAAATGCAACTCCAAGAGGAGCCAGCAGCACAGGAAGAGTCCAGGGCACTGACTGGCCAGGATTTGGGGGAGGATTTGAATCCTCCAATCAGCATGTGCCAATGATGGGCAGAAAAGCGTGCGAAGGAGAAAGCAGCCCGATTGCCTACAGAAGGGTCCAAGCAGACCAAAGATTGGAATAAAAGGCGGCCACACGAAGAGCAAGCTGCCAGAGACAACCAATCCTACAAGCCTGCAGCATCCGCAGGAGAGTCCCTACCAGCATCGGAGACAGCGTCTGTTGCCAAAGAGGAACCAGTGCCTTTGTTTTGCTCTGAAGAGGATTTACATCCTGTCCCTGCTGCCATCGAGGATCCTTTGCTTGCCAAGCCCAGCAGTCTCAGTCTTGCTTCCAGCCTTGAAACTCTGCCATCTTCCAAGCAGCTTCCTTGTGCCTTGAAATTCCAGCGCCACCATGTGTTCTCGCTCCAGTCCAACTGCGCTTTGCATACTCAGCTGTGTTGAGGTACTTCACACCTATCTTGTTCTGGATCTGTGTTCCAGTCCAGTCCGGGGCTTCCAGCCAGGTCCAGTCTTATTCCTAGTTTCCAGCCTTGCTCCAAGTCTCCAGTCCAGAGAATCCAGCCTCATTCAGGGCTTCCAGCCAAGTCCAGCCTTGCTCAAAGTTCGAAGCCTTGCTCCAAGTCTCTAATCCAGAGAAACCAGCCTATCCTGGGGCTTCCAGCTGAGTCCCGCCTTGTTCTGAGTTTCTGGCCTTGCTTCAAGTCTCCAGTCCAAAGAATCCAGCCTAGTCCGGGGCTTCCAGCCAAGTCCAGCCTTGTTCCAAGTTCCAAGCCTTGCTCTAAGCCTTCAGTCCAGAGAATCTAGTCTAGTCCGGGACTTCCAGCTGAGTCCAACCTTGCTCTGAGTTCCCAGCCTTGCTCCAAGTCCCTAGTCCAGAGAATCCAGTCTAGTCCAGGGCTTCCAGCCAAGTCCAGACTTGCTCCAAGTTCCAGTCCTACTTCAAGCCACAATCAGTTCAGAGACCTTAGTCAAGTCCAGTCTTGCTCTGAGTTCCAGTTCTGCATTGAGTCTCACCTGAGTCCAGAGTTCCTAGCCAAGACCAGCTTTGTGTCTTGAGTTCGAGTCCTGCTTCCAAGCTCCAGTTGCTGTGTCCAGACCCAATCCAGTTCCAGACTGCCAGCGATCCAGTGCCAGAACAGTTCCAGCACTCCATTCCAGTTTGAGATCTGTTGCTTCCAGTACATTGCGTTTCAGTCACATCCAGTCTTCCTGTCCAGTGAGAGAGTCCTGTTTCGCTGCCTGTTGTGTCCAGTTGGGCCTTTTGATTTGAGTCTTCGTATTCAAGGACTTAATTATTGTAAATAATTATTTAATAAAGTGTGTTTTTAAGACCTTGTCTGGCTGCATAGTCTGAACAGGACAAGGTCATCTGCACATGCACAAACAGGACTGCTAATGAAATCTTGACATAAGCAAAGTACTCCTCTGAATAATTTGCAAAGACCTGTTATGGGTGTAAACATACAATAATCTGCCAGCTCACTGAATGTTCCATAGGATTTCTTTCCATTTATAATGAGTTGAATCTGCCTGTTTGGTGAGAACCTCTCCAGAAGGCCTATTAAGAGTCTTTCTTCTTGCGGGTAAATAGACAAGGCAACATGTCTTCTCTGTGGTGGCTCTGGAACTCTGGAACTCTTCACCTCTAGGGTTTCTTTAAACTCCCTCTCTCATGGCGTTCAGAAAATCACTGAGACCGTTTTATTTCACTGAATCATCAACTCGAATTAGGTATCATTGGTGTCATCTTGGGTTTTATTAAATTCCCCCTTTATTGGGGTATTTTTCATCACCTTTAAAATGTTAAAACCTATCCGGAGTCTTTGGGGGCGGGCTATAAAAACAGTTAAATAAATACTGTTTTTCCATAGTTTGGGAGGGAAAATCCATGCATTAGTCTGATTATTCTGTATTTTAAAGAATACCAAAACACCATCTAGACAATTTTAAAATTATAATAGTATTTTTTTTAAAATAGCCAGATGCAAGACTTTAAACATGGCTGCAGAATCTCTCTCCCTCTGCCGACTAGCTCGGCACTGCTGCAGGAGGGGTGAAATGTGACAAATTTCATAACGCTTGATTTTCCATACCTCTCCTCCCCCCCTGCAGCTTCTTGCCCCATATCCTGAGTAACCTTGGGCCTTCAGGAGAGACTGTGGAGAGCAGTAAATTTCTGGAGTGGAGCCAAGAAGGGGGTACTGGATTCCTCTTGGATGAAGATCCTTCACAGGCACTGCAATAGATGCAACACCACCCTATCAAAATGCCCTTTCCACTCTCTCACTCCAGGAAATTGAGGATTAAAAATAATAACCTGGGGAAAAAGCTCTATGCAATCTGAAAAAGCTGTATTATTGATCAGAAATGTATGTGCCGCATCATCCTGACATTTTGAAATATTGTCACCCACTTTTGTGGTAACCAACTTGAAAAGGCATTTTAGAAAATGTAATACTTGCAGAAGACAACAGTGGTCTACAAAATTAATGCTTCCTTGACTCTAAATCAACTGTTTATAATGTCTAAAAGTGGAATAAGGAATAAGCCTTTATATCAGTTACATCGTTAAAAAAAACTTAGAAAAGCCTAGATGCAGAATCATTCTATGGACATATTTTTTTCAATGTTATATATATATTACATTCTTATCACAGAGTTTTGTTTGCCCAAATTCAAAAATACCTGTCCTAACAGTCAGAAATCACGCTGAGACGAGGAGTAGGTCTCTAGTGTTTATTACTGCTACATAAAACAGAATCCTAACAAACTGAAGAAGTGTGGGAAAAACCCAGACAGATAAACCCCAAAAGTTAAGGCGGGTCTGATCTGTGTCTCTTTGAATGGCTGCTTAATTCCTCAGTACTACGCATGCGTTTTCCCCCCTGGATAGAGGCCCCCTCCTGCTTGCCATCAGTACTCATGACAATACCTATGGAATTCATGGTGTATGTGTGTATGTATGTGTATGTGTATATTATGTGTATGTGTATATACAGTATATATATACGCGCGCACACAAACACACACTTATATATGCTGCATAAGAGTTTTAATTTTCTTCTTCATTATACAGTTTATAAATGCTTGATACAATCAAATTTCATTTATAATAGCATTATGACATTATAAAAAAGATGTATGTACTGGGATCCAGACAACTTTTTATATGTCATTATCATAGAGGGAAAATATGAAATCACAGGCATATCACATTTATGGAGAACATTCATATGTAAAGGTTTATATTTCAGGGCTGTCCTTCAGGTGGAGATAGGATTAAGATGAGCAGCATGACGTTAGGAGCCTCTCTAAAGGCATCACATTTCAATCCCTCATCAGAATAATTTCTGAAGATGGCCAAGTACACTCCTAAAATTATTCTGGGAATACCTATTGAGCAATTTTATTTTCTCTTCTGCAGCCAGCTACCAGGTGCCCAGGGGGTGGGGGTGGTCACCAGACTTGAAGATCTAACCAACATTCAAAAACAGCATTTTGGAGAATGCAAGGCTGTCTGATAAGAAAGATGCATATGAAAATCCCTGTTGAATAAGGAAAAGCTCACACTTGAGCCATTGTTGTTTAGCCACAAAACCTTATTCCCTATTTCAGAATCCATCCTTGATTGGGTTGTCTACATTAACACTTAGGGTCATTTTTCTTTAATTAATCAGGTGTAAAGTTGTTGCTCTAGGCCTTTTTCAAACCGCAATCCACTGACATAAAAATCTTCTGAGGGTTGTCTGAGGAGGAAGAGTTAAGGACTGTCTAAAAGGCCACAAGTCACATACAGTGTTAAATGGAGGGATGGACTTTACATTTCTAATAAAATTCTTTCTTTCTTTTTGGCCTTCTATATACCATCAATGTGTAACAGTTTTGGTGTTTTTCTTACAAGCAGCTAAATTATTCCTTTCTGGTGACCTCCTGGATACATTTCTGAAAATAGAACAGGCTGAAACAAATTCAGATCTCTGACATCATCTTCATATTCCTTTGAGGTAAGAACCTAAGTGGATTTCACCAAACTTCAGTCATCCTTGAGAATGTTCTTTCCAAAATTCCTAGCTCAAAGGTAGGGCTGTAGAAGATCCCACGGTAAAAAAAGAACCTGTAGTTTTGACTTCTAAAACATTCACTGCTTTCCCAGCCAGAATTGAAAACATTATTGTCGTTTAAATTTCCTTTCATCTGATAAATTATACAACGAATCCAGCAACTTCTCTCTGCCTTTCATTATCCAGGTTAAATGAGTGTTATGTGGTATTGTTTGTTCCCCAGCATCAAGTGTTACATTTCCAATTGTTGCAGCGGTGTCCGTGGTTTATTTCCCTGAATGCCATCTAGAGTTGCTTCGGCAACTGAGGCAGCTAATAAATAAATAAATAAATAAAATGACCTCAGAAATCTGCTTGAAGTGACCTCCGTATGAAACTTTAAATGCAACTGGAGGCATTGCTAACCTCTACTGTTCACTCACATATTTGTCCTTCATGCACTGAAATATCTGTTCTCAGGAAGGAATTCATTTCCATTTAGTAAGAACAGTAACACTCAGTAGCTGCCATTTTAACAGTAAAAGTAGGGGATTGCATTTTTCCCCAATGACCATCTGTCACAAAAATCTATCAGCGAATGTTTGTTGTTGAAATTTGCTACTATTTGGTTTAATAAGGAAAGAGAGGGCAAAAGACTGAGCCCTTTGAGGTAAGCCAGATCAAGGAAGGGGCAAGACAAGGATCTGAAGAATCATCTTTGTGGTAGTAAGGTAGAATAACAGAGTCCTGACAGCCAGACCAAAATCTTCACTGCCCTTTTGTAAGGACCACAAGGCTGTTCTGAGTCTCTCACTCCCTGGGTTTCTACTTTCCCAGGGCTGAGAAATCATGTCACTCTCCCATCTCCTTCTCGAGGCCAGAGATAAATTCCTCTACAGAAAAAGACAAATCCATCCAACAGTAAGTGAAATGGCTATTCACACTTTGAGAATGATTTGAAAAAACTCTTAAGAGTCCACACAAACAGCAACCCAGCCCCTCTTTGCTATTCATCAAAGAAGTGTTTCTTAAACTTTTTTCTCTCAGGACCCCTACCCACTTTTAAAAATTATGGAGGATCTGAAAAGAACTTTTGTTTGTATGGGAGGGAGAGAGGGAGAGAGGGAGAGAGAGAGAGATTTACCAAATTAAGAATTAAAATTGATGCAGTTGCTGCTGCTACTGCTTCTCGTGATTGTTTGATGGGATTTTAATATTGTATTATTTTTCAACATAGACTGGCAAATAATTTTGATTTTGAGAGGGTGTTGGGGGACCTCCAGGGGTCCTAAGACCACACTTTAAAAAACCCTGCATTAAAGGAATTGATCTTTATTCAGGCTTCCGCACAAAACAGAAGAAAAGTACAACAGCCTTAAAAGTTACATTAACTTTAATGAACTGATATTTTAAAGCAGACACGCCTTTTTTTTTTCAGGCTCACATGGAAAAAGATAGGCTGCTTTCATGAATAGCCAAATTGCTCTGCTTCAGCAAGTTGCAAAGCATTTCTTCCAAATTATTTTCAAAGTGTGCACAGTCCTTATAACTGGAATACAAATCTTGTTATTCATTTCACCATTCACAGCCACGCCCTCAGAAAGCAACAATGCAACACAGAAGAAATGCAAATAAACATGTGATAAACAAAATTAGCATAATTTTGCAGCAGTACTTGGATATCATAAATATAAACAATGCTATAGAAATTTATTATAGAATCCAATGGAGAAAATAAATAGCCTAAAACATATTAAGGTAAGGCACCACTAAAGAGATATCTTCTAAAAGCCTATTTGAAACCTGGCAAAATCATTCCAGCTCACTCAGTGCCTTCAAATTGCAAATGAAATGCTAATCTGAATTTTAACATGCTATTTGACTGTCTGCAATTTTTGTCAGAATTATGAGAAAATTTAATTTGCTGTAAAACAAGGTAGGTGGTAGCATAAAGCTGAACACAAATTTTTAGAAATAGTTGGTTTTGATGAAATCTACCCAGGCTCTTTTCCAAAAAACAATAGCTATTAGAAAGCTGATTTCAGATATTGGAATTTGTACTTTCAAAGTGTTCTATTTTTAGGAATTAGTTACTCTGTGCCATCTGGCAGAGGTCATCAGAAAAGAATAAATTAGTTGCCAGTGGCAACAGCACAGCTAAACTTCACACTTTGGAGACATAGAGTGGAAATCCAAAAATTTAAACAGAAATTTGGCTGATGGCTTATGGCACTAAAGAGCTCAGATTGTTCAAGTGAGACAATTGTGTTTATTCCCAATTCCCTAAGACTTCTCCAGGTAAAACAATCTGAGAATTCAGCTGAAGAATTAATGAACGCTGATGTTGCTCTCAGAGCCAGATTGGAAACAGGCTAACAGTTTGTTAACCCTGAAGAGTGATGCTCAAAGTAAATTCATATGTCTTGGTACAGTCTTACAATACTGTAAAAGTTCAAAGTTCTATACAGGACTATTTGTTCATTGGAACAGTTCAAGGTACATGAATCTTGCTCCAACTATCAGGTCAGAGTTTCTCAACCTTGGCAACTTTAAGATGTGTGGACTTCAACTCCCATGGCCGGCTGGGCAATTCTGGGAGTTGAAGTCCACACATCTTAAAGTTGCCAAGGCTGAGAAACACTGTATTAGGTTGAAATTTAAGACTCTTACTCTAATTTAAAATTCCCAAGAACAGCATGATGAATGAATACTGATTTTTTAACTACTTTACTGTAGGTCCTTATACTGCTGAAACCTTTAAATGCTGATCATATAGCAAATCTACCTATATAAACATACATACAAACCTGCCTGGCTATTTATATGGAAGGAATTAACCTAATTATATGGAAGAAAACATGTATTAAACATATATCAAGACTTGCCATGGGTGTGATATTTAAGACAAGTAAATGTCTATCTGTATATAAGTGCACAATGTTTAAGATGAGACTTCTTCCATATACAGTAGTTTCTTACTAGGAACTATATTTGCTTGTTTGTTTATATGTTTTATATGCCACCTATCTCACAGCAATGACTCAGGCTAGCATACAAGGTGTTTTTAATTGCTTTTTAATTGAACAAGGTTAAAGCAACAGTTTAGCAATCTAAACCACAATGTCCAAGATCAAAACAATCATACCAACTAATAAAAAGCAACATTAACTAGCAGAGTTCACCTAAGCTCCCAATCTGAATGCATCACAAAGACTGAAGCATTGATTGATTGATTGATTGATTGATTGATTGACTGATTGACTGATCATTCTTGAATGCTAGCATATTTTCTAATGACTCCTGGCAGTTAACCCAAGAAAGTGCTATAAAATATTCACACAGTCAATATTAAGAAATTAAATTAATGCAATTTAATTAAAATGTCCATCTTAATAAATAATAATCAGCAAAAACTGTTCATAAAAATAAAAATAGTGAAGCATCAGAACAATACATAGCATCATTTAAGCAACCATCAAAAACTCTGTAAGAGCTTTGATAACTAGCATCCAAAAGCAATTAATAATGGATGAAATCTGATTTCCAAAGAAAGGCTACTATATTCTAGAATACCAAGGTCATAATAGAAAGGTAACACTGTGTGGCCTGCAACACGTATCCCACCTCATCTCACTGAAGTGGGAAATCACCAAGAATATCTCCAAAACTGAACATATTAAATGGGACAATTACAGCTGAGAAGGTGGTTCTGAAAGTATTTTGGTGCCAAGCCATATAGCAGTCTAATTTTACATACTCCAGGATTATATAATGCCTCACAATAGTTAGAATTAATCAGCAGTTTGGTTAAAGGTGGGTATTCTTTTTGATCAAGAGCTATTTCCTTATGACAAGGTGCACTGGGGAATCCAACAGGGCCAAAGGCAAAACTGGGCATTCCTTTTCTTCCTTAGCCATCTTCTGTTCAGTCTCTCATTCATTCACTCTCTGTTACACACAGTCACCCATTATCTCTTCATCCACAATCCTTCATTATTAATCATATTTCCACCTACATCCATTCACACAAATGCATGTATCAACATTAAAACACCCACCATAACACCCTCCTGCAAAGCTAGCTCCTTCCATATGCTATCACCTCCCTTGCACACCTGTCAGTCAGCCAGCCAACCAGGTTGCTCCACTCAGTTATCTGTGTATTTGCCTTCAGGCTATCAGCCAATCTGTTTTTGCTGTCTTTTTAGAAGCATGTCTTCCACCAATCAAAAGTGTCAAATGACCACAACACTCTCATAGTGATTGATGGAGTGTAAATGAGTACCTGCATGGCTATATAACTAGTACACAAGATGATGCATCCATGCTCTGATGTTGAACAACTTGGGACGTGGTTTAATGTAGACCTCAGCACAGATAACACCAGTCCTCACACTATTCCCCATGGAAATTTTGGTGATTAATCAGCGCAACAGGAAAAAGGTTTGATGGAAGATTAGGCCATTTGGTTATTGCAGGACAGCATTAGTCACAGTTTTGACAATGGCAACAATTTACAATCAAGGCAGAAAGAGACAATTGTATATTTAAGACTCAGAGGGTTATTCACTGTTCCTATGGGGTGATTTAGGGAATAGAGTGTTTTTTAATTAACTTCCTGTTCAAAATCACTAGGCAACAGACCAGTTGTGGGAAAGAGGTGTCTGTTATTCATGACTGTCCATTAAACCAGAAAGTATATCATCTATTTGCATTTTTGTTTATATTATTTGTATAATGTTGTCATCTCACAAATTGGTGACATTGTTTGCAGCATTTACTTAATGATTTCATTACACAAATGATGTAAAATGGTGTAAATACAATGGGAATTTCATTTGCTGCATCTGAAGTCCATTGCGCTGAAGTCCACTAAATCAGGATGTCATTGTAATCCTGTGTTACAAAGCTGAAACCCAGTATAAAGAAAATGAAAGTGCCACCATGCTGCCTAGAGTCTAGGAATGTCCTCGTATCCCTTGAAAAAGTGAATTCTTATAGAATCCACTGCAATTAATTGAAGGGATGATAGATCCAGCTTTACACACCACAAATATAAAGTATGTAATACAGCATATACACACCACCAGTTAGACTAAGTGTTTGAGCTTAGCCATAGATTTAAAAATCAACATATATAAATAATAAGCCCATTTCCTGAGGCTGCAAAAGATCATTCAAAATGAACTGTACTTCATCACAAAATGAGTATGAGTCAGTAGGGTGAAATGAACACAAAGAAAGTCAAGTGCTACTTTAGGCTGCATCTATGAATGCATAGCTATGAAATCACAAGAAGTAATATCTCCACTATGTTCAGTGCTGGTCAAAGCCACCTCAAATATTGTTTCTATTTCTAGATGCCACAGTTTGGGAAGTATTCAGAAAGAACAGTACAGATTCAGGAAATGGCAATGAGAGTCAAGGGCCTTGAAGAAACTAAGTATGTTTAGCCTTGAAAAGAAAGGACCAGGGAAAACGATATTAGTGTGATGAACACCTATCCCCAAGTTTCCAACCAGACTCACACAAGAAGCTTATGGATATCTGATTTATTACTGGATAGTATGCAAGTTCAAGAGCAAAGCTGAGAACGGCAAAAGCGCAGGTCTTCCAAACAATTAAAGCTTAGACAGTTCCAATCCCTCCTCCCAGGGTCAGAAAGAGTCCACTCCCTGCAGCCTGCAGGTGTTCCTAACAGTTCCTGCTGGTCTTCAGGAAAGTCTCCTTGAACAGACGAGATAACCCGAATAGAGATTCCAAAGTCTCTACATCAGTGCCTGGTACAAAAAACAAGAGCAGCGCCCTCCCGAACAGTAACACGTGTCAGCACCAGCATGGCATGGGAACTGGTTATGATGTTCACAGGAACATTGGAACAGGAACCATGACAATTAGTCTGGCTACACATGCAGCAGTAAATAACACTGAGTTTGCCCTTTGATATATTTTGGGCAAGGGGGGTCGAGCTATTGATACCATTTCTGGGTCAGACCCCAGCTGGGGATTCTTGTACATATAAGGGGGGAGGAGGAGGAGGAGGAGGAGGTTTGATCAGGTTCCACTTTATCAACTTGATCAGGATAGCCAAAGAAAATTAAAACAGCTTCCTAAGAAATGATACCTAGCCATTATACCCTGATGGCTTGGATTTCCATATTTTTTCCAAACTCCATGTTCCTACTGCACCAGATAAAGATACATGAGCAAAACCCACAGAATGTCAAAAGAATAAACATCTGTACTTAATTTGCTCATGTCATTAAACTACTCTTTTTTAGTTGTTTCCCTGGAATACTGTGGATCCTAATGAGCAATAACAGATGCAAAATAGTTCTATTAAAAATAAACAAACCAAGCTTTCCTTAAAAAGCCTGCTTCCTATTTTTAAAGCCTCACTTTCTCCAGTTCGGTATATTTTTGTACGTTCAAACATTATGGTAGTATTGTCTCTTTGACCATCTCAGTTCTTTTGAAGCTATTTCTGTTCCACATACTGTATATTTATGCGCATGCCTGCACGTGCGCACACACACACACACAGACAGGTGGAAGACTGTTCTTGTTAACTTTTAAAAAACTTTCTCATTGTGTTTTCCCTTCGGTGCCTTGGGCTGACTGACTATGGCATGGTAACGTTCAATTTACTCAGCACACCTCCACCAAAGAAGGAAAACACAAATAAGATACAAGATGGGGCATGTGCATCATTCCTATAAAAAAGTGGCACTTCTCAATATGAATGTCATGAAGCAGGAGGAAATATAAAACTTTAAAAAGTAGATGCCCTTGAAAGTTTAGGGTTTTTTTTCCTGGGGGGGGGGGGATGGCACCCTCCTGACTGTTAGTCAAAAAGCGTTCTCTCTGTAAGGAAGTAAGACAAAATCAGAGCAATAGGTAAGATTTCGAACAGCAAGCAGTGCCACCCGGTGTTTAAATGCATTCTTAATTTTCAGCCCAAGTCACACTTTTTATTATATTATAGAGACAGAAAAATCTTACATCTGTTGATGGGGGAAGACGTGGTTCTTCAAAAGTTATAGTGGAAATGCAACTATTTTAAAAAATTAACTACAGCTACGTGAACTAAATTCTGCTGTGGAGGAGAAAAATCTAACATGGGAGAATATAGCTATACAATGTGAATTGTCCAGAGCTCCAATAGTGCCTAAAAAGGAAATAAATCAGAAAGCAGCTAGCATTTTCCAAGCAAATGACCGAGGGAAAGGACAGTGACCTAGAACCAACGCTTGACTTAGACACTCTTTCACAAACTATTCAAGAATTGTATCTCCAAGCACCTATTTAGCAGCTGTCCTCTCTATTATGTATAAAAGAGTAAAGCAGTTGATGAGAGATGCAAACATTTCACTTCTTCATAACTTCATAATAGCTTAGTAACACCACTATGCTTCAAACTCTCCATATCAAGACCCACTAAATGGCAGGGGTCTACATTTGTTTTTACCTTGCCAAGCGGTACCAGAGACATGATACTGATGTCACCACTGGGATTTCTGGCCCTTTTCCAGAGGAAGAGGGTAGGATTAATAGAACTACAGTAATCCTTTCAGCCTCTTCATGAAAAATAGCATAACCATTACTGGGGGGATTTCCAGTGAAATTAAGCAGCCCAAAAACCAGCTGGGTGACCTTGGGCCAGTCCCTCTCTCTCAGCCTAGGAAGAGGGCAAAGGCAAACCACTTCCAAAATCCTGCTGAGAAAACTGCAGACACTTGTCCAGGCAGTCGCCAGGAATCAATGCTGACTCAAAGGCACCAAAAAGAAAAAATCTTGTTGAGCTCCAGGAGTTGAAAAAAAGGAACTGAAATAACATATGACCCATAGGTTGCTCAGAGATCTGTCATTCTGCCTCGTTGCTTAGCAGGTCAAACTACATTCTGCTACTTCTGTTCCAACTCTTACACAAGTACAAGAGTATTATGTGGTGCTAATGAGTGATTTGGGGGAAAGAGAAATAAAATGGATGGGATTTTTTTCTTTCTTCTCATCACAGACCTGCCAATACAAGCCTGGCATCTTTCTGACCAAAAAGATAGCTAAGAACCAAAATAGCTTGCAGTGTGATTACCAGCAATCAGAATGTTAAGCATTTCCTGTTTAATTACTATGTTCCTATGAAGGGTTGGTGGGATTGATCAGAGTTCCAAGTGATCATTTAAAAAACTGAGTTTAATTTATCATGGGGTTGAGATCTATGCTATAACTGGTTTTCAACCTTACAGAAATGGAGGGTTTAAAATAGAATGAAAAGTTACTGAAAATCAATGAAAAAAAATCAAATGAAAATATACCGAGATTGATGTAGGCCTGTAGATGTACTTTACAGAAATGTACTGATTCTTATTCCAATTTTCAGCTTGGTATTTCCGGAGTATATTAACTGACAAAAACAATTCTGCTCCTATTGCCCTTGAATAAAATGATTATGCTTACCTCAAACACGATCAGAACATAAACTCCTGCTAAAATGACTGATGCTATTGTGACTTGAGCCTCTACATTTGCATGGAGATACTGATGTGTCACAGAAAGAGGAATGGTTTCTGATTCCTGAAGAAATGCTTGGATACTTATGGAAGTTTCTTTTCTGTTGAAAGAGAGTTCAAAATTCTATTTGGTAGACCGAAGTAGAAATGACTACACGTTCATACTGCTTGAAGTTTTAAGCAGTACTAATTCTTAAAATTTAAGCTATTTATCTTGCTGCTATTACTCTGTTTCAAAATAGTTGATGCAATGATTTAGAATATTTTAAAATATTGAGATCTTTTTTTAGGTCATTTTCACAACTAGCACTAAAACAGAACTTCTGAAAAGAGATTTAGATGCAAGGATATACAGGTTGTTCTTGTTTACTGACTGCTTCGGATAGCAACCATTCACAATTAGGACAGTGATGAAAAAGTAACTTTGCAACCAATGCGCATCTACTCCTTCAGTGTGAAACTGGTTAAGGACAGGTCAATTTCAGGCAGCAGCAAGGCAGCCAGGGTTCTAATCCATTAATTAAGGTCCAGAGCTGAGCTTGTTAACTTAAGGTTAGCACTCTTTAGGGAAGTGGTGTGTTGGGAAGAAAAGCAGCTCAGGAAGAGTTAGCTTGTTTAAGCAATCTCTCTGCCCTGCAAAGAGAAAAAAAAAAGGGGGAAAAATGGGTCAGGCACAGGGCACTGTAGGAGAGAACTTTATCTGAATGAGACAGCAACAACCAGTGATCTTCACAGCATGTCTGTCTGACTGACTGTCTGTCTCTCTCTCTCTCTCTCTCTGGCACATGGTTCACTTAGTGACCATGTCACTTAGCTACCACTTTAACCAAACTAATCTAAATGAGGACTACCTGTATACAAATACACATCAGTATAAACATATATTATGCGATGTGAAGAACTAAATATGGTTGGGTAAGGAGGAAGAAAGGATATGTCTTGGCAGCCTTCTTTTTCCCAGAAAAAGAGAAGAAAAGGGGGTTCATGAGACAAAATCTTGCTAGATTCAATTCAAAGAGTCAGAGGGGAGCATTATGCAGCACATGAAGTGCTCCCACCCACTCACCCACCTACCATGATAATGAATATTCCAATTAGAGCAACTGTATAAATAATTCTTAAATTAATATAAAATAGTTTTAATGGGTTTCATTGGATTCATGATCCAACCTGTTCACTGTCTCAAAGATTCTAGTCACAACAACTTGCTCATTTTTCTTCAGATTTAATGGAAGAGTCCAATTATATAAGATCTGCAAAAAAAAAGGAAGGAAATAATTAAAACAGTCCAGGTATGTTGGCATATAGAGATCTTAAAATCCAGTAATATTTACAGTATATTTGGTGAGAGTCATTCCTTGATTAAGATAATGCTCAAGATGGTCAGTTGATCAATGGGAAGTAACAGGAATTATATCCTAATGGGTGTGAACACATTAGGGATAAAATATTGATGTGTCAGGGGATCAAATTAGAATACTGCACATTAAACCCATGATTTTCTGTTTGCTTTAAAGTGTGGAGGGGGAGGGGTGTCTTTTGTAGCCAAAGGAATTTATAAGGAAAGGAGCAAACACCTTTTTTTAACCTTGCCATGGTCCACAGTTTTAAGTCATCTTCCAACTGGAAGTGAATTGTTTTGGGGAAAAATGCCTTAAAGCAGCTAAGTTTCATCCTTCTTTTCCACTGGTTGATAGGGGAGGGAATGAATAGATCATGCCCCTCCATCTCTCCTGACCATATGGGCAAAAGATATGCATGTATTTAATAAATATTCATATAATGAATGTTGCCCAGAGACACAAGATGGCAGTTTGAAACAACGAATTGATATTTTGGGGAAAACAGGGAAAGCACAACTGAAGTCAGCTGTAATTATAATGTATTATATACCTGGAAGCTCCCCAGGTTTCTTACTGAGAGACTGTCTGCCTTGTAACTATGCCTACTGCTCTCCTTTCTTGCTTGTATATGTAAACTAAGCAATTAACCTTATAAAGTCAAGCATTTAACACTACTGTCTTCACTATCTCTCATCAAGACCTGCTCTAATGTCTGCATTTAATGGCTGGATGAAAAACATCCCATATAAGTCACCTCAACTTTTAATGTGAAAGAAAGATGTAAATGTTATCAAATCCTTTTAACCTGCATCCCTCTGCTCATATACCAGGTAACCAGTTGGGTTTATTTCTTAGTAGTAATGTGCAAGATTACATGGCACACACAAGAACCAGTTTAGTGTAATGGTTAAGGTACCAAGCTAGAAACTGGGAAACCATGAGTTCCAGTCCTGCCTTGGGCCAGTCACACTCTCAGCCCTAGGAAGAAGGCAATGGCAAACCACTTCTGAAAATCTTGCCAAGAAAACTGCAGGGATTTGTCCAGGCAGTCTCTGAGAATCGGACACAATTGAATAGATTTTAAAAAAATGGCATACAAATATAAACACTCTTGGTACATTTGCTAATGTAATTTTTCATGTTGAAATCTGCTTTAGGCTCTAGAACCCTATGCACACTTTCCTTGGAGAGCCCTAGGACTTCTAATCCTTTCCACATTGCTTGATAGAGGACTACGGGCAGATCTGTAAGAGGAGGAAGCAGATTCAAATTTTTAAAGTCTTACTTGCTTTTGACGTCTCCTTTTAGGACTGGCATCTTCTATTTGTCCAATTTGAACTACAACATAGTCTTCTGGTTGTCGCTCAGCTACAAAGGGACCTCCCAGTTCTACCTTTAGAAGGGCAGAATCACTAAAACTGCTAAAGTTCACAGCTGATAGAAAGACAGTTAAGGACTCCACATTTTTCTAAGAGTTGAAAGGCCAATGGCATTTTAAGAGTTGAAAGGCCAATGGCAATATGTGATTTGTGTTACCACCATAAAAAAAACTAATAATAGTATCATCCCGTTTCCTTATTCTACTGTGATTTGATTCTTTACTGTTCCTGTAATTTTTGTATAGCTAATACAATTAATTCAAAACAGCCAACTCTTATTTCAGAGACTTAAGAACATGTCTCTGAATAGCGTTCTGCCTGAAATCTTATTAACTTGTCCCTGATGAATGGAAATAACCATTTATAAGAAGGAAAGAGAAAAAAGAAACTTTCTCAGGAGAAAATGTGATTTGTCTTTCTTCCTCATTGTTACTTATAAAAGATTGGAAGATCCAGATTCTCCTGACATCAGGAAATCACTGTGGGGAGAGACTTAGCCTAGAAACAGTATCACAAAAACTTTACTGCCTTTTAGCATTGCAGGCAGAGAAAAAGGGAATATGATACATATCAAAACATATTCTGCCTCTAATCCCATTTTTCCTGCCCTGTGTACTCATGGGTTACTTTTGGAGGACACATTAGGTTCATCTTCATGGCCAAAAAGTGGTAGTATTGACAGCATCCCCTTGGGACAAGCACACACAGAACCAGATGTTATCATGACTGTCACTGGTATTCCTTGACAATGCTGGTTTTTTCATCATTCTTCAGTATGTCTCCTGGCACACATAATACCTGTATTGCTTCACAAAATTCCCAATTGGTTTGAATACAACATATTGAATAAGTTCTGGGTATTAACATGGCAACTTTCCATACTATGGTCAGATTCATATGCAATCTGGCACAATACATCAGAAGGTCATCCAGCAAAAGGTGGCATCAAAAATTGGTAAAGA